>NW_028253655.1:0-744798 GCF_964263255.1 Lissotriton vulgaris
AATAAGTGTGTTTAAAGTTATTTCTGTGCCTGAAACGGGTCAAAATTGAAGCTTTTGAGTAAGCAAAACTCTGTAAAAATGGCAATTTTGATCACTGTGAGGGTTTAAAAAGTGGTTATTCAACATGAGGCATGATCCAATTGACATTTTGAATCATTTTTGGTACAGTCCAAAAAATCAATTTTCGGATGAAAAACGATGACTCCGGACCAGTCGAACGATCACAAAATGGTCTATAATGATGAAATTTTAACATTTAATCTTTTGACTCTAAATGACTGTTGGATGTGAATTATGACTCTGTCAACTAGAATAAGTGTGTTTAAAGTCATTTCTGTGCCTGAAACGGGTCAAAATGGAAGCTTTTGAGTAAGCAAAACTCTGTAAAAATGGCAATTTTGGTCACTGTGAGGGTTTAAAAAGTGGTTATTCAACATGAGGCATGATCCAATTGACATTTTGAATCATTTTTGGTACAGCCCAAAAAATCAATTTTCGGATAAAAAACGATGACTCCGGACCTGTCGAACGATCCCAAAATGGTCTATAATGATGAAATTTCAACATTTAATCTTTTGACTCTAAATGACTGTTGGATGTGAATTATGACTTTGTCAACTAGAATAAGTGTGTTTAAAGTCATTTCTGTGCCTGAAACGGGTCAAAATGGAAGCTTTTGAGTAAGCAAAACTGTGTAAAAATGGCAATTTTGGTCACTGCGAGGGTTTAAAAAGTGGTTATTTAACATGAGGCATGATCCAATTAACATTTTGAATCATTTTTGGTACAGTCCAAAAAATCAATTTTCGGATGAAAAACGATGACTCCGGACCTGTCGAACGATCCCAAAATGGTCTATAATGATGAAATTTTAACATTTAATCTTTTGACTCTAAATTACTGTTGGATGTGAATTGTGACTTTGTCAACTAAAATAAGTGTGTTTAAAGTCATTTCTGTGCCTGAAACGGGTCAAAATTGAAGCTTTTGAGTAAGCAAAACTCTGTAAAAATGGCAATTTTGGTCACTGTGAGGGTTTAAAAAGTGGTTATTCAACATGAGGCATGATGCAATTGACATTTTGAATCATTTTTGGTACAGTCCAAAAAATCAATTTTCGGATGAAAAACGATGACTCCGGACCAGTCGAACGATCCCAAAATGGTCTATAATGATGAAATTTTAACATTTAATCTTTTGACTCTAAATTACTGATGGATGTGAATTATGACTTTGTCAACTAAAATAAGTGTGTTTAAAGTCATTTCTGTGCCTGAAACGGGTCAAAATTGAAGCTTTTGAGTAAGCAAAACTCTGTAAAAATGGCAATTTTGGTCACTGTGAGGGTTTAAAAAGTGGTTATTCAACATGAGGCATGATCCAATTGACATTTTGAATCACTTTTTGGTACAGTCCAAAAAATCAATTTTCGGATGAAAAACGATGACTCCGGACCAGTCGAACGATCCCAAAATGGTCTATAATGATGAAATTTTAACATTTAATCTTTTGACTCTAAATGACTGTTGGATGTGAATTATGACTCTGTCAACTAGAATAAGTGTGTTTAAAGTCATTTCTGTGCCTGAAACGGGTCAAAATGGAAGCTTTTGAGTAAGCAAAACTCTGTAAAAATGGCAATTTTGGTCCCTGTGAGGGTTTAAAAAGTGGTTATTCAACATGAGGCATGATCCAATTGACATTTTGAATCATTTTTGGTACAGTCCAAAAAATCAATTTTCGGATGAAAAACGATGACTCCGGACCTGTCGAACGATCCCAAAATGGTCAATATGGATGAAATTACAACATTTAATCTTTTGACTCTAAATGACTGTTGGATGTGAATTATGACTTTGTCAACTAAAATAAGTGTGTGTAAAGTCATTTCTGTGCCTGAAACGGGTCAAAATGGAAGCTTTTGAGTAAGCAAAACTCTGTAAAAATGGCAATTTTGGTCACTGTGAGGGTTTAAAAAGTGGTTATTCAACATGAGGCATGATCCAATTGACATTTTGAATCATTTTTGGTACAGTCCAAAAAATCAATTTTCGGATGAAAAACGATGACTCCGGACCAGTCGAACGATCCCAAAATGGTCTATAATGATGAAATTTTAACATTTAATCTTTTGACTCTAAATGACTGTTGGATGTGAATTATGACTCTGTCAACTAGAATAAGTGTGTTTAAAGTCATTTCTGTGCCTGAAACGGGTCAAAATGGAAGCTTTTGAGTAAGCAAAACTCTGTAAAAATGGCAATTTTGGTCACTGTGAGGGTTTAAAAAGTGGTTATTCAACATGAGGCATGATCCAATTGACATTTTGAATCATTTTTGGTACAGCCCAAAAAATCAATTTTCGGATAAAAAACGATGACTCCGGACCTGTCGAACGATCCCAAAATGGTCTATAATGATGAAATTTTAACATTTAATCTTTTGACTCTAAATGACTGTTGGATGTGAATTGTGACTTTGTCAACTAAAATAAGAGTGTTTAAAGTCATTTCTGTGCCTGAAACGGGTCAAAATTGAAGCTTTTGAGTAAGCAAAACGCTGTAAAAATGGCAATTTTGGTCACTGTGAGGGTTTAAAAAGTGGTTATTCAACATGAGGCATGATCCAATTGACATTTTGAATCATTTTTGGTACAGTCCAAAAAATCAATTTTCAGATGAAAAACGATTACTCCGGACCAGTCGAACGATCCCAAAATGGTCTATAATGATGAAATTTTAACATTTAATCTTTTGACTCTAAATTACTGATGGATGTGAATTATGACTTTGTCAACTAAAATAAGTGTGTTTAAAGTCATTTCTGTGCCTGAAACGGGTCAAAATTGAAGCTTTTGAGTAAGCAAAACTCTGTAAAAATGGCAATTTTGGTCACTGTGAGGGTTTAAAAAGTGGTTATTCAACATGAGGCATGATCCAATTGACATTTTGAATCATTTTTGGTACAGTCCAAAAAATCAATTTTCAGATGAAAAACGATGACTCTGGACCTGTCGAACGATCCCAAAATGGTCTATAATGATGAAATTTTAACATTTAATCTTTTGACTCTAAATTACTGTTGGATGTGAATTGTGACTTTGTCAACTAAAATAAGTGTGTTTAAAGTCATTTCTGTGCCTGAAACGGGTCAAAATTGAAGCTTTTGATTAAGCAAAACTCTGTAAAAATGGCAATTTTGGTCACTGTGAGGGTTTAAAAAGTGGTTATTCAACATGAGGCATGATCCAATTAACATTTTGAATCATTTTTGGTACAGTCCAAAAAATCAATTTTCGGATGAAAAACGATGACTCCGGACCTGTCGAACGATCCCAAAATGGTCTATAATGATGAAATTTGAACATTTAATCTTTTGACTCTAAATTACTGTTGGATGTGAATTGTGACTTTGTCAACTAAAATAAGTGTGTTTAAAGTCATTTTTGTGCCTGAAACGGGTCAAAATGGAAGCTTTTGAGTAAGCAAAACTCTGTAAAATGGCAATTTTGGTCACTGTGAGGGTTTAAAAAGTGGTTATTCAACATGAGGCATGATCCAATTGACATTTTGAATCATTTTTGGTACAGTCCAAAAAATCAATTTTCGGATGAAAAACGATGACTCCGTACCTGTCGAACGATCCCAAAATGGTCTATAATGATGAAATTTTAACATTTAATCTTTTGACTCTAAATTACTGTTGGATGTGAATTGTGACTTTGTCAACTAAAATAAGTGTGTTTAAAGTCATTTCTGTGCCTGAAACGGGTCAAAATTGAAGCTTTTGAGTAATCAAAACTCTGTAAAAATGGCAATTTTGGTCACTGTGAGGGTTTAAAAAGTGGTTATTCAACATGAGGCATGATGCAATTGACATTTTGAATCATTTTTGGTACAGTCCAAAAAATCAATTTTCGGATGAAAAACGATGACTCCGGACCAGTCGAACGATCCCAAAATGGTCTATAATGATGAAATTTTAACATTTAATCTTTTGACTCTAAATTACTGATGGATGTGAATTATGACTTTGTCAACTAAAATAAGTGTGTTTAAAGTCATTTCTGTGCCTGAAACGGGTCAAAATTGAAGCTTTTGAGTAAGCAAAACTCTGTAAAAATGGCAATTTTGGTCACTGTGAGGGTTTAAAAAGTGGTTATTCAACATGAGGCATGATCCAATTGACATTTTGAATCATTTTTGGTACAGTCCAAAAAATCAATTTTCAGATGAAAAACGATGACTCTGGACCTGTCGAACGATCCCAAAATGGTCTATAATGATGAAATTTTAACATTTAATCTTTTGACTCTAAATTACTGTTGGATGTGAATTGTGACTTTGTCAACTAAAATAAGTGTGTTTAAAGTCATTTCTGTGCCTGAAACGGGTCAAAATTGAAGCTTTTGATTAAGCAAAACTCTGTAAAAATGGCAATTTTGGTCACTGTGAGGGTTTAAAAAGTGGTTATTCAACATGAGGCATGATCCAATTAACATTTTGAATCATTTTTGGTACAGTCCAAAAAATCAATTTTCGGATGAAAAACGATGACTCCGGACCTGTCGAACGATCCCAAAATGGTCTATAATGATGAAATTTTAACATTTAATCTTTTGACTCTAAATTACTGTTGGATGTGAATTGTGACTTTGTCAACTAAAATAAGTGTGTTTAAAGTCATTTTTGTGCCTGAAACGGGTCAAAATGGAAGCTTTTGAGTAAGCAAAACTCTGTAAAATGGCAATTTTGGTCACTGTGAGGGTTTAAAAAGTGGTTATTCAACATGAGGCATGATCCAATTGACATTTTGAATCATTTTTGGTACAGTCCAAAAAATCAATTTTCGGATGAAAAACGATGACTCCGTACCTGTCGAACGATCCCAAAATGGTCTATAATGATGAAATTTTAACATTTAATCTTTTGACTCTAAATTACTGTTGGATGTGAATTGTGACTTTGTCAACTAAAATAAGTGTGTTTAAAGTCATTTCTGTGCCTGAAACGGGTCAAAATTGAAGCTTTTGAGTAAGCAAAACTCTGTAAAAATGGTTATTTTGGTCACTGCGAGGGTTTAAAAAGTGGTTATTTAACATGAGGCATGATCCAATTAACATTTTGAATCATTTTTGGTACAGTCCAAAAAATCAATTTTCGGATGAAAAACGATGACTCCGGACCTGTCGAACGATCCCAAAATGGTCTATAATGATGAAATTTTAACATTTAATCTTTTGACTCTAAATTACTGTTGGATGTGAATTGTGACTTTGTCAACTAAAATAAGTGTGTTTAAAGTCATTTCTGTGCCTGAAACGGGTCAAAATTGAAGCTTTTGAGTAAGCAAAACTCTGTAAAAATGGCAATTTTGGTCACTGTGAGGGTTTAAAAAGTGGTTATTCAACATGAGGCATGATCCAATTGACATTTTGAATCACTTTTTGGTACAGTCCAAAAAATCAATTTTCGGATGAAAAACGATGACTCCGGACCAGTCGAACGATCCCAAAATGGTCTATAATGATGAAATTTTAACATTTAATCTTTTGACTCTAAATGACTGTTGGATGTGAATTATGACTCTGTCAACTAGAATAAGTGTGTTTAAAGTCATTTCTGTGCCTGAAACGGGTCAAAATGGAAGCTTTTGAGTAAGCAAAACTCTGTAAAAATGGCAATTTTGGTCCCTGTGAGGGTTTAAAAAGTGGTTATTCAACATGAGGCATGATCCAATTGACATTTTGAATCATTTTTGGTACAGTCCAAAAAATCAATTTTCGGATGAAAAACGATGACTCCGGACCTGTCGAACGATCCCAAAATGGTCAATATGGATGAAATTACAACATTTAATCTTTTGACTCTAAATGACTGTTGGATGTGAATTATGACTTTGTCAACTAAAATAAGTGTGTGTAAAGTCATTTCTGTGCCTGAAACGGGTCAAAATGGAAGCTTTTGAGTAAGCAAAACTCTGTAAAAATGGCAATTTTGGTCACTGTGAGGGTTTAAAAAGTGGTTATTCAACATGAGGCATGATCCAATTGACATTTTGAATCATTTTTGGTACAGTCCAAAAAATCAATTTTCGGATGAAAAACGATGACTCCGGACCAGTCGAACGATCCCAAAATAGTCTATAATGATGAAATTTTAACATTTAATCTTTTGACTCTAAATTACTGATGGATGTGAATTATGACTTTGTCAACTAAAATAAGTGTGTTTAAAGTTATTTCTGTGCCTGAAACGGGTCAAAATTGAAGCTTTTGAGTAAGCAAAACTCTGTAAAAATGGCAATTTTGATCACTGTGAGGGTTTAAAAAGTGGTTATTCAACATGAGGCATGATCCAATTGACATTTTGAATCATTTTTGGTACAGTCCAAAAAATCAATTTTCGGATGAAAAACGATGACTTCGGACCAGTCGAACGATCCCAAAATGGTCTATAATGATGAAATTTTAACATTTAATCTTTTGACTCTAAATGACTGTTGGATGTGAATTATGACTCTGTCAACTAGAATAAGTGTGTTTAAAGTCATTTCTGTGCCTGAAACGGGTCAAAATGGAAGCTTTTGAGTAAGCAAAACTCTATAAAAATGGCAATTTTGGTCACTGTGAGGGTTTAAAAAGTGGTTATTCAACATGAGGCATGATCCAATTGACATTTTGAATCATTTTTGGTACAGCCCAAAAAATCAATTTTCGGATAAAAAACGATGACTCCGGACCTGTCGAACGATCCCAAAATGGTCTATAATGATGAAATTTCAACATTTAATCTTTTGACTCTAAATGACTGTTGGATGTGAATTATGACTTTGTCAACTAGAATAAGTGTGTTTAAAGTCATTTCTGTGCCTGAAACGGGTCAAAATGGAAGCTTTTGAGTAAGCAAAACTGTGTAAAAATGGCAATTTTGGTCACTGCGAGGGTTTAAAAAGTGGTTATTTAACATGAGGCATGATCCAATTAACATTTTGAATCATTTTTGGTACAGTCCAAAAAATCAATTTTCGGATGAAAAACGATGACTCCGGACCTGTCGAACGATCCCAAAATGGTCTATAATGATGAAATTTTAACATTTAATCTTTTGACTCTAAATTACTGTTGGATGTGAATTGTGACTTTGTCAACTAAAATAAGTGTGTTTAAAGTCATTTCTGTGCCTGAAACGGGTCAAAATTGAAGCTTTTGAGTAAGCAAAACTCTGTAAAAATGGCAATTTTGGTCACTGTGAGGGTTTAAAAAGTGGTTATTCAACATGAGGCATGATGCAATTGACATTTTGAATCATTTTTGGTACAGTCCAAAAAATCAATTTTCGGATGAAAAACGATGACTCCGGACCAGTCGAACGATCCCAAAATGGTCTATAATGATGAAATTTTAACATTTAATCTTTTGACTCTAAATTACTGATGGATGTGAATTATGACTTTGTCAACTAAAATAAGTGTGTTTAAAGTCATTTCTGTGCCTGAAACGGGTCAAAATTGAAGCTTTTGAGTAAGCAAAACTCTGTAAAAATGGCAATTTTGGTCACTGTGAGGGTTTAAAAAGTGGTTATTCAACATGAGGCATGATCCAATTGACATTTTGAATCACTTTTTGGTACAGTCCAAAAAATCAATTTTCGGATGAAAAACGATGACTCCGGACCAGTCGAACGATCCCAAAATGGTCTATAATGATGAAATTTTAACATTTAATCTTTTGACTCTAAATGACTGTTGGATGTGAATTATGACTCTGTCAACTAGAATAAGTGTGTTTAAAGTCATTTCTGTGCCTGAAACGGGTCAAAATGGAAGCTTTTGAGTAAGCAAAACTCTGTAAAAATGGCAATTTTGGTCCCTGTGAGGGTTTAAAAAGTGGTTATTCAACATGAGGCATGATCCAATTGACATTTTGAATCATTTTTGGTACAGTCCAAAAAATCAATTTTCGGATGAAAAACGATGACTCCGGACCAGTCGAACGATCCCAAAATGGTCTATAATGATGAAATTTTAACATTTAATCTTTTGACTCTAAATTACTGATGGATGTGAATTATGACTTTGTCAACTAAAATAAGTGTGTTTAAAGTTATTTCTGTGCCTGAAACGGGTCAAAATTGAAGCTTTTGAGTAAGCAAAACTCTGTAAAAATGGCAATTTTGATCACTGTGAGGGTTTAAAAAGTGGTTATTCAACATGAGGCATGATCCAATTGACATTTTGAATCATTTTTGGTACAGTCCAAAAAATCAATTTTCGGATGAAAAACGATGACTCCGGACCAGTCGAACGATCCCAAAATGGTCTATAATGATGAAATTTTAACATTTAATCTTTTGACTCTAAATGACTGTTGGATGTGAATTATGACTCTGTCAACTAGAATAAGTGTGTTTAAAGTCATTTCTGTGCCTGAAACGGGTCAAAATGGAAGCTTTTGAGTAAGCAAAACTCTGTAAAAATGGCAATTTTGGTCACTGTGAGGGTTTAAAAAGTGGTTATTCAACATGAGGCATGATCCAATTGACATTTTGAATCATTTTTGGTACAGCCCAAAAAATCAATTTTCGGATAAAAAACGATGACTCCGGACCTGTCGAACGATCCCAAAATGGTCTATAATGATGAAATTTCAACATTTAATCTTTTGACTCTAAATGACTGTTGGATGTGAATTATGACTTTGTCAACTAAAATAAGTGTGTTTAAAGTCATTTCTGTGCCTGAAACGGGTCAAAATGGAAGCTTTTGAGTAAGCAAAACTCTGTAAAAATGGCAATTTTGGTCACTGTGAGGGTTTAAAAAGTGGTTATTCAACATGAGGCATGATCCAATTGACATTTTGAATCATTTTTGGTACAGTCCAAAAAATCAATTTTCGGATGAAAAACGATGACTCCGGACCAGTCGAACGATCCCAAAATGGTCTATAATGATGAAATTTTAACATTTAATCTTTTGACTCTAAATTACTGATGGATGTGAATTATGACTTTGTCAACTAAAATAAGTGTGTTTAAAGTTATTTCTGTGCCTGAAACGGGTCAAAATTGAAGCTTTTGAGTAAGCAAAACTCTGTAAAAATGGCAATTTTGGTCACTGTGAGGGTTTAAAAAGTGGTTATTCAACATGAGGCATGATCCAATTAACATTTTGAATCATTTTTGGTACAGTCCAAAAAATCAATTTTCGGATGAAAAACGATGACTCCGGACCTGTCGAATGATCCCAAAATGGTCTATAATGATGAAATTTTAACATTTAATCTTTTGACTCTAAATGACTGTTGGATGTGAATTATGACTTTGTCAACTAGAATAAGTGTGTTTAAAGTCATTTCTGTGCCTGAAACGGGTCAAAATGGAAGCTTTTGAGTAAGCAAAACTGTGTAAAAATGGCAATTTTGGTCACTGTGAGGGTTTAAAAAGTGGTTATTCAACATGAGGCATGATCCAATTGACATTTTGAATCATTTTTGGTACAGTCCCAAAAATCAATTTTCGGATAAAAAACGATGACTCCGGACCTGTCGAACGATCCCAAAATGGTCTATAATGATGAAATTTTAACATTTAATCTTTTGACTCTAAATTACTGTTGGATGTGAATTGTGACTTTGTCAACTAAAATAAGAGTGTTTAAAGTCATTTCTGTGCCTGAAACGGGTCAAAATTGAAGCTTTTGAGTAAGCAAAACGCTGTAAAAATGGCAATTTTGGTCACTGTGAGGGTTTAAAAAGTGGTTATTCAACATGAGGCATGATCCAATTGACATTTTGAATCATTTTTGGTACAGTCCAAAAAATCAATTTTCAGATGAAAAACGATGACTCCGTACCTGTCGAACGATCCCAAAATGGTCTATAATGATGAAATTTTAACATTTAATCTTTTGACTCTAAATTACTGTTGGATGTGAATTGTGACTTTGTCAACTAAAATAAGTGTGTTTAAAGTCATTTCTGTGCCTGAAACGGGTCAAAATTGAAGCTTTTGAGTAAGCAAAACTCTGTAAAAATGGCAATTTTGGTCACTGTGAGGGTTTAAAAAGTGGTTATTCAACATGAGGCATGATGCAATTGACATTTAAAATCATTTTTGGTACAGTCCAAAAAATCAATTTTCGGATGAAAAACGATGACTCCGGACCAGTCGAACGATCCCAAAATGGTCTATAATGATGAAATTTTAACATTTAATCTTTTGACTCTAAATTACTGATGGATGTGAATTATGACTTTGTCAACTAAAATAAGTGTGTTTAAAGTCATTTCTGTGCCTGAAACGGGTCAAAATTGAAGCTTTTGAGTAAGCAAAACTCTGTAAAAATGGCAATTTTGGTCACTGTGAGGGTTTAAAAAGTGGTATTCAACATGAGGCATGATCCAATTGACATTTTGAATCACTTTTTGGTACAGTCCAAAAAATCAATTTTCGGATGAAAAACGATGACTCCGGACCAGTCGAACGATCCCAAAATGGTCTATAATGATGAAATTTTAACATTTAATCTTTTGACTCTAAATTACTGTTGGATGTGAATTGTGACTTTGTCTACTAAAATAAGTGTGTTTAAAGTCATTTCTGTGCCTGAAACGGGTCAAAATTGAAGCTTTTGAGTAAGCAAAACTCTGTAAAAATGGTTATTTTGGTCACTGCGAGGGTTTAAAAAGTGGTTATTTAACATGAGGCATGATCCAATTAACATTTTGAATCATTTTTGGTACAGTCCAAAAAATCAATTTTCGGATGAAAAACGATGACTCCGGACCTGTCGAACGATCCCAAAATGGTCTATAATGATGAAATTTTAACATTTAATCTTTTGACTCTAAATTACTGTTGGATGTGAATTGTGACTTTGTCAACTAAAATAAGTGTGTTTAAAGTCATTTCTGTGCCTGAAACGGGTCAAAATTGAAGCTTTTGAGTAAGCAAAACTCTGTAAAAATGGCAATTTTGGTCACTGTGAGGGTTTAAAAAGTGGTTATTCAACATGAGGCATGATGCAATTGACATTTTGAATCATTTTTGGTACAGTCCAAAAAATCAATTTTCGGATGAAAAACGATGACTCCGGACCAGTCGAACGATCCCAAAATGGTCTATAATGATGAAATTTTAACATTTAATCTTTTGACTCTAAATTACTGATGGATGTGAATTATGACTTTGTCAACTAAAATAAGTGTGTTTAAAGTCATTTCTGTGCCTGAAACGGGTCAAAATTGAAGCTTTTGAGTAAGCAAAACTCTGTAAAAATGGCAATTTTGGTCACTGTGAGGGTTTAAAAAGTGGTTATTCAACATGAGGCATGATCCAATTGACATTTTGAATCACTTTTTGGTACAGTCCAAAAAATCAATTTTCGGATGAAAAACGATGACTCCGGACCAGTCGAACGATCCCAAAATGGTCTATAATGATGAAATTTTAACATTTAATCTTTTGACTCTAAATGACTGTTGGATGTGAATTATGACTCTGTCAACTAGAATAAGTGTGTTTAAAGTCATTTCTGTGCCTGAAACGGGTCAAAATGGAAGCTTTTGAGTAAGCAAAACTCTGTAAAAATGGCAATTTTGGTCCCTGTGAGGGTTTAAAAAGTGGTTATTCAACATGAGGCATGATCCAATTGACATTTTGAATCATTTTTGGTACAGTCCAAAAAATCAATTTTCGGATGAAAAACGATGACTCCGGACCTGTCGAACGATCCCAAAATGGTCAATATGGATGAAATTACAACATTTAATCTTTTGACTCTAAATGACTGTTGGATGTGAATTATGACTTTGTCAACTAAAATAAGTGTGTGTAAAGTCATTTCTGTGCCTGAAACGGGTCAAAATGGAAGCTTTTGAGTAAGCAAAACTCTGTAAAAATGGCAATTTTGGTCACTGTGAGGGTTTAAAAAGTGGTTATTCAACATGAGGCATGATCCAATTGACATTTTGAATCATTTTTGGTACAGTCCAAAAAATCGATTTTCGGATGAAAAACGATGACTCCGGACCAGTCGAACGATCCCAAAATGGTCTATAATGATGAAATTTTAACATTTAATCTTTTGACTCTAAATGACTGTTGGATGTGAATTATGACTCTGTCAACTAGAATAAGTGTGTTTAAAGTCATTTCTGTGCCTGAAACGGGTCAAAATGGAAGCTTTTGAGTAAGCAAAACTCTGTAAAAATGGCAATTTTGGTCACTGTGAGGGTTTAAAAAGTGGTTATTCAACATGAGGCATGATCCAATTGACATTTTGAATCATTTTTGGTACAGCCCAAAAAATCAATTTTCGGATAAAAAACGATGACTCCGGACCTGTCGAACGATCCCAAAATGGTCTATAATGATGAAATTTCAACATTTAATCTTTTGACTCTAAATGACTGTTGGATGTGAATTATGACTTTGTCAACTAAAATAAGTGTGTTTAAAGTCCTTTCTGTGCCTGAAACGGGTCAAAATGGAAGCTTTTGAGTAAGCAAAACTCTGTAAAAATGGCAATTTTGGTCACTGTGAGGGTTTAAAAAGTGGTTATTCAACATGAGGCATGATCCAATTGACATTTTGAATCATTTTTGGTACAGCCCAAAAAATCAATTTTCGGATAAAAAACGATGACTCCGGACCTGTCGAACGATCCCAAAATGGTCTATAATGATGAAATTTCAACATTTAATCTTTTGACTCTAAATGACTGTTGGATGTGAATTATGACTTTGTCAACTAGAATAAGTGTGTTTAAAGTCATTTCTGTGCCTGAAACGGGTCAAAATGGAAGCTTTTGAGTAAGCAAAACTGTGTAAAAATGGCAATTTTGGTCACTGTGAGGGTTTAAAAAGTGGTTATTCAACATGAGGCATGATCCAATTGACATTTTGAATCATTTTTGGTACAGTCCAAAAAATCAATTTTCGGATGAAAAACGATGACTCCGTACCTGTCGAACGATCCCAAAATGGTCTATAATGATGAAATTTTAACATTTAATCTTTTGACTCTAAATTACTGTTGGATGTGAATTGTGACTTTGTCAACTAAAATAAGTGTGTTTAAAGTCATTTCTGTGCCTGAAACGGGTCAAAATTGAAGCTTTTGAGTAAGCAAAACTCTGTAAAAATGGTTATTTTGGTCACTGCGAGGGTTTAAAAAGTGGTTATTTAACATGAGGCATGATCCAATTAACATTTTGAATCATTTTTGGTACAGTCCAAAAAATCAATTTTCGGATGAAAAACGATGACTCCGGACCTGTCGAACGATCCCAAAATGGTCTATAATGATGAAATTTTAACATTTAATCTTTTGACTCTAAATTACTGTTGGATGTGAATTGTGACTTTGTCAACTAAAATAAGTGTGTTTAAAGTCATTTCTGTGCCTGAAACGGGTCAAAATTGAAGCTTTTGAGTAAGCAAAACTCTGTAAAAATGGCAATTTTGGTCACTGTGAGGGTTTAAAAAGTGGTTATTCAACATGAGGCATGATGCAATTGACATTTTGAATCATTTTTGGTACAGTCCAAAAAATCAATTTTCGGATGAAAAACGATGACTCCGGACCAGTCGAACGATCCCAAAATGGTCTATAATGATGAAATTTTAACATTTAATCTTTTGACTCTAAATTACTGATGGATGTGAATTATGACTTTGTCAACTAAAATAAGTGTGTTTAAAGTCATTTCTGTGCCTGAAACGGGTCAAAATTGAAGCTTTTGAGTAAGCAAAACTCTGTAAAAATGGCAATTTTGGTCACTGTGAGGGTTTAAAAAGTGGTTATTCAACATGAGGCATGATCCAATTGACATTTTGAATCACTTTTTGGTACAGTCCAAAAAATCAATTTTCGGATGAAAAACGATGACTCCGGACCAGTCGAACGATCCCAAAATGGTCTATAATGATGAAATTTTAACATTTAATCTTTTGACTCTAAATGACTGTTGGATGTGAATTATGACTCTGTCAACTAGAATAAGTGTGTTTAAAGTCATTTCTGTGCCTGAAACGGGTCAAAATGGAAGCTTTTGAGTAAGCAAAACTCTGTAAAAATGGCAATTTTGGTCCCTGTGAGGGTTTAAAAAGTGGTTATTCAACATGAGGCATGATCCAATTGACATTTTGAATCATTTTTGGTACAGTCCAAAAAATCAATTTTCGGATGAAAAACGATGACTCCGGACCAGTCGAACGATCCCAAAATGGTCTATAATGATGAAATTTTAACATTTAATCTTTTGACTCTAAATTACTGTTGGATGTGAATTGTGACTTTGTCAACTAAAATAAGTGTGTTTAAAGTCATTTCTGTGCCTGAAACGGGTCAAAATTGAAGCTTTTGAGTAAGCAAAACTCTGTAAAAATGGCAATTTTGGTCACTGTGAGGGTTTAAAAAGTGGTTATTCAACATGAGGCATGATGCAATTGACATTTTGAATCATTTTTGGTACAGTCCAAAAAATCAATTTTCGGATGAAAAACGATGACTCCGGACCAGTCGAACGATCCCAAAATGGTCTATAATGATGAAATTTTAACATTTAATCTTTTGACTCTAAATTACTGATGGATGTGAATTATGACTTTGTCAACTAAAATAAGTGTGTTTAAAGTCATTTCTGTGCCTGAAACGGGTCAAAATTGAAGCTTTTGAGTAAGCAAAACTCTGTAAAAATGGCAATTTTGGTCACTGTGAGGGTTTAAAAAGTGGTTATTCAACATGAGGCATGATCCAATTGACATTTTGAATCACTTTTTGGTACAGTCCAAAAAATCAATTTTCGGATGAAAAACGATGACTCCGGACCAGTCGAACGATCCCAAAATGGTCTATAATGATGAAATTTTAACATTTAATCTTTTGACTCTAAATGACTGTTGGATGTGAATTATGACTCTGTCAACTAGAATAAGTGTGTTTAAAGTCATTTCTGTGCCTGAAACGGGTCAAAATGGAAGCTTTTGAGTAAGCAAAACTCTGTAAAAATGGCAATTTTGGTCCCTGTGAGGGTTTAAAAAGTGGTTATTCAACATGAGGCATGATCCAATTGACATTTTGAATCATTTTTGGTACAGTCCAAAAAATCAATTTTCGGATGAAAAACGATGACTCCGGACCAGTCGAACGATCCCAAAATGGT
This sequence comes from Lissotriton vulgaris, assembly GCF_964263255.1. Classification (NCBI taxonomy): domain Eukaryota; kingdom Metazoa; phylum Chordata; class Amphibia; order Caudata; family Salamandridae; genus Lissotriton; species Lissotriton vulgaris. Next base: position 15,166 of record NW_028253655.1, read on the forward strand.
CTATAATGATGAAATTTTAACATTTAATCTTTTGACTCTAAATTACTGATGGATGTGAATTATGACTTTGTCAACTAAAATAAGTGTGTTTAAAGTTATTTCTGTGCCTGAAACGGGTCAAAATTGAAGCTTTTGAGTAAGCAAAACTCTGTAAAAATGGCAATTTTGATCACTGTGAGGGTTTAAAAAGTGGTTATTCAACATGAGGCATGATCCAATTGACATTTTGAATCATTTTTGGTACAGTCCAAAAAATCAATTTTCGGATGAAAAACGATGACTCCGGACCAGTCGAACGATCCCAAAATGGTCTATAATGATGAAATTTTAACATTTAATCTTTTGACTCTAAATGACTGTTGGATGTGAATTATGACTCTGTCAACTAGAATAAGTGTGTTTAAAGTCATTTCTGTGCCTGAAACGGGTCAAAATGGAAGCTTTTGAGTAAGCAAAACTCTGTAAAAATGGCAATTTTGGTCACTGTGAGGGTTTAAAAAGTGGTTATTCAACATGAGGCATGATCCAATTGACATTTTGAATCATTTTTGGTACAGCCCAAAAAATCAATTTTCGGATAAAAAACGATGACTCCGGACCTGTCGAACGATCCCAAAATGGTCTATAATGATGAAATTTCAACATTTAATCTTTTGACTCTAAATGACTGTTGGATGTGAATTATGACTTTGTCAACTAAAATAAGTGTGTTTAAAGTCATTTCTGTGCCTGAAACGGGTCAAAATGGAAGCTTTTGAGTAAGCAAAACTCTGTAAAAATGGCAATTTTGGTCACTGTGAGGGTTTAAAAAGTGGTTATTCAACATGAGGCATGATCCAATTGACATTTTGAATCATTTTTGGTACAGTCCAAAAAATCAATTTTCGGATGAAAAACGATGACTCCGGACCAGTCGAACGATCCCAAAATGGTCTATAATGATGAAATTTTAACATTTAATCTTTTGACTCTAAATTACTGATGGATGTGAATTATGACTTTGTCAACTAAAATAAGTGTGTTTAAAGTTATTTCTGTGCCTGAAACGGGTCAAAATTGAAGCTTTTGAGTAAGCAAAACTCTGTAAAAATGGCAATTTTGGTCACTGTGAGGGTTTAAAAAGTGGTTATTCAACATGAGGCATGATCCAATTAACATTTTGAATCATTTTTGGTACAGTCCAAAAAATCAATTTTCGGATGAAAAACGATGACTCCGGACCTGTCGAATGATCCCAAAATGGTCTATAATGATGAAATTTTAACATTTAATCTTTTGACTCTAAATGACTGTTGGATGTGAATTATGACTTTGTCAACTAGAATAAGTGTGTTTAAAGTCATTTCTGTGCCTGAAACGGGTCAAAATGGAAGCTTTTGAGTAAGCAAAACTGTGTAAAAATGGCAATTTTGGTCACTGTGAGGGTTTAAAAAGTGGTTATTCAACATGAGGCATGATCCAATTGACATTTTGAATCATTTTTGGTACAGTCCCAAAAATCAATTTTCGGATAAAAAACGATGACTCCGGACCTGTCGAACGATCCCAAAATGGTCTATAATGATGAAATTTTAACATTTAATCTTTTGACTCTAAATTACTGTTGGATGTGAATTGTGACTTTGTCAACTAAAATAAGAGTGTTTAAAGTCATTTCTGTGCCTGAAACGGGTCAAAATTGAAGCTTTTGAGTAAGCAAAACGCTGTAAAAATGGCAATTTTGGTCACTGTGAGGGTTTAAAAAGTGGTTATTCAACATGAGGCATGATCCAATTGACATTTTGAATCATTTTTGGTACAGTCCAAAAAATCAATTTTCAGATGAAAAACGATGACTCCGTACCTGTCGAACGATCCCAAAATGGTCTATAATGATGAAATTTTAACATTTAATCTTTTGACTCTAAATTACTGTTGGATGTGAATTGTGACTTTGTCAACTAAAATAAGTGTGTTTAAAGTCATTTCTGTGCCTGAAACGGGTCAAAATTGAAGCTTTTGAGTAAGCAAAACTCTGTAAAAATGGTTATTTTGGTCACTGCGAGGGTTTAAAAAGTGGTTATTTAACATGAGGCATGATCCAATTAACATTTTGAATCATTTTTGGTACAGTCCAAAAAATCAATTTTCGGATGAAAAACGATGACTCCGGACCTGTCGAACGATCCCAAAATGGTCTATAATGATGAAATTTTAACATTTAATCTTTTGACTCTAAATTACTGTTGGATGTGAATTGTGACTTTGTCAACTAAAATAAGTGTGTTTAAAGTCATTTCTGTGCCTGAAACGGGTCAAAATTGAAGCTTTTGAGTAAGCAAAACTCTGTAAAAATGGCAATTTTGGTCACTGTGAGGGTTTAAAAAGTGGTTATTCAACATGAGGCATGATGCAATTGACATTTTGAATCATTTTTGGTACAGTCCAAAAAATCAATTTTCGGATGAAAAACGATGACTCCGGACCAGTCGAACGATCCCAAAATGGTCTATAATGATGAAATTTTAACATTTAATCTTTTGACTCTAAATTACTGATGGATGTGAATTATGACTTTGTCAACTAAAATAAGTGTGTTTAAAGTCATTTCTGTGCCTGAAACGGGTCAAAATTGAAGCTTTTGAGTAAGCAAAACTCTGTAAAAATGGCAATTTTGGTCACTGTGAGGGTTTAAAAAGTGGTTATTCAACATGAGGCATGATCCAATTGACATTTTGAATCACTTTTTGGTACAGTCCAAAAAATCAATTTTCGGATGAAAAACGATGACTCCGGACCAGTCGAACGATCCCAAAATGGTCTATAATGATGAAATTTTAACATTTAATCTTTTGACTCTAAATTACTGTTGGATGTGAATTGTGACTTTGTCAACTAAAATAAGTGTGTTTAAAGTCATTTCTGTGCCTGAAACGGGTCAAAATTGAAGCTTTTGAGTAAGCAAAACTCTGTAAAAATGGTTATTTTGGTCACTGCGAGGGTTTAAAAAGTGGTTATTTAACATGAGGCATGATCCAATTAACATTTTGAATCATTTTTGGTACAGTCCAAAAAATCAATTTTCGGATGAAAAACGATGACTCCGGACCTGTCGAACGATCCCAAAATGGTCTATAATGATGAAATTTTAACATTTAATCTTTTGACTCTAAATTACTGTTGGATGTGAATTGTGACTTTGTCAACTAAAATAAGTGTGTTTAAAGTCATTTCTGTGCCTGAAACGGGTCAAAATTGAAGCTTTTGAGTAAGCAAAACTCTGTAAAAATGGCAATTTTGGTCACTGTGAGGGTTTAAAAAGTGGTTATTCAACATGAGGCATGATGCAATTGACATTTTGAATCATTTTTGGTACAGTCCAAAAAATCAATTTTCGGATGAAAAACGATGACTCCGGACCAGTCGAACGATCCCAAAATGGTCTATAATGATGAAATTTTAACATTTAATCTTTTGACTCTAAATTACTGATGGATGTGAATTATGACTTTGTCAACTAAAATAAGTGTGTTTAAAGTCATTTCTGTGCCTGAAACGGGTCAAAATTGAAGCTTTTGAGTAAGCAAAACTCTGTAAAAATGGCAATTTTGGTCACTGTGAGGGTTTAAAAAGTGGTTATTCAACATGAGGCATGATCCAATTGACATTTTGAATCACTTTTTGGTACAGTCCAAAAAATCAATTTTCGGATGAAAAACGATGACTCCGGACCAGTCGAACGATCCCAAAATGGTCTATAATGATGAAATTTTAACATTTAATCTTTTGACTCTAAATGACTGTTGGATGTGAATTATGACTCTGTCAACTAGAATAAGTGTGTTTAAAGTCATTTCTGTGCCTGAAACGGGTCAAAATGGAAGCTTTTGAGTAAGCAAAACTCTGTAAAAATGGCAATTTTGGTCCCTGTGAGGGTTTAAAAAGTGGTTATTCAACATGAGGCATGATCCAATTGACATTTTGAATCATTTTTGGTACAGTCCAAAAAATCAATTTTCGGATGAAAAACGATGACTCCGGACCTGTCGAACGATCCCAAAATGGTCAATATGGATGAAATTACAACATTTAATCTTTTGACTCTAAATGACTGTTGGATGTGAATTATGACTTTGTCAACTAAAATAAGTGTGTGTAAAGTCATTTCTGTGCCTGAAACGGGTCAAAATGGAAGCTTTTGAGTAAGCAAAACTCTGTAAAAATGGCAATTTTGGTCACTGTGAGGGTTTAAAAAGTGGTTATTCAACATGAGGCATGATCCAATTGACATTTTGAATCATTTTTGGTACAGTCCAAAAAATCGATTTTCGGATGAAAAACGATGACTCCGGACCAGTCGAACGATCCCAAAATGGTCTATAATGATGAAATTTTAACATTTAATCTTTTGACTCTAAATGACTGTTGGATGTGAATTATGACTCTGTCAACTAGAATAAGTGTGTTTAAAGTCATTTCTGTGCCTGAAACGGGTCAAAATGGAAGCTTTTGAGTAAGCAAAACTCTGTAAAAATGGCAATTTTGGTCACTGTGAGGGTTTAAAAAGTGGTTATTCAACATGAGGCATGATCCAATTGACATTTTGAATCATTTTTGGTACAGTCCAAAAAATCAATTTTCGGATGAAAAACGATGACTCCGGACCAGTCGAACGATCCCAAAATGGTCTATAATGATGAAATTTTAACATTTAATCTTTTGACTCTAAATTACTGATGGATGTGAATTATGACTTTGTCAACTAAAATAAGTGTGTTTAAAGTTATTTCTGTGCCTGAAACGGGTCAAAATTGAAGCTTTTGAGTAAGCAAAACTCTGTAAAAATGGCAATTTTGGTCACTGTGAGGGTTTAAAAAGTGGTTATTCAACATGAGGCATGATCCAATTAACATTTTGAATCATTTTTGGTACAGTCCAAAAAATCAATTTTCGGATGAAAAACGATGACTCCGGACCTGTCGAATGATCCCAAAATGGTCTATAATGATGAAATTTTAACATTTAATCTTTTGACTCTAAATGACTGTTGGATGTGAATTATGACTTTGTCAACTAGAATAAGTGTGTTTAAAGTCATTTCTGTGCCTGAAACGGGTCAAAATGGAAGCTTTTGAGTAAGCAAAACTGTGTAAAAATGGCAATTTTGGTCACTGTGAGGGTTTAAAAAGTGGTTATTCAACATGAGGCATGATCCAATTGACATTTTGAATCATTTTTGGTACAGTCCCAAAAATCAATTTTCGGATAAAAAACGATGACTCCGGACCTGTCGAACGATCCCAAAATGGTCTATAATGATGAAATTTTAACATTTAATCTTTTGACTCTAAATTACTGTTGGATGTGAATTGTGACTTTGTCAACTAAAATAAGAGTGTTTAAAGTCATTTCTGTGCCTGAAACGGGTCAAAATTGAAGCTTTTGAGTAAGCAAAACGCTGTAAAAATGGCAATTTTGGTCACTGTGAGGGTTTAAAAAGTGGTTATTCAACATGAGGCATGATCCAATTGACATTTTGAATCATTTTTGGTACAGTCCAAAAAATCAATTTTCAGATGAAAAACGATGACTCCGTACCTGTCGAACGATCCCAAAATGGTCTATAATGATGAAATTTTAACATTTAATCTTTTGACTCTAAATTACTGTTGGATGTGAATTGTGACTTTGTCAACTAAAATAAGTGTGTTTAAAGTCATTTCTGTGCCTGAAACGGGTCAAAATTGAAGCTTTTGAGTAAGCAAAACTCTGTAAAAATGGTTATTTTGGTCACTGCGAGGGTTTAAAAAGTGGTTATTTAACATGAGGCATGATCCAATTAACATTTTGAATCATTTTTGGTACAGTCCAAAAAATCAATTTTCGGATGAAAAACGATGACTCCGGACCTGTCGAACGATCCCAAAATGGTCTATAATGATGAAATTTTAACATTTAATCTTTTGACTCTAAATTACTGTTGGATGTGAATTGTGACTTTGTCAACTAAAATAAGTGTGTTTAAAGTCATTTCTGTGCCTGAAACGGGTCAAAATTGAAGCTTTTGAGTAAGCAAAACTCTGTAAAAATGGCAATTTTGGTCACTGTGAGGGTTTAAAAAGTGGTTATTCAACATGAGGCATGATGCAATTGACATTTTGAATCATTTTTGGTACAGTCCAAAAAATCAATTTTCGGATGAAAAACGATGACTCCGGACCAGTCGAACGATCCCAAAATGGTCTATAATGATGAAATTTTAACATTTAATCTTTTGACTCTAAATTACTGATGGATGTGAATTATGACTTTGTCAACTAAAATAAGTGTGTTTAAAGTCATTTCTGTGCCTGAAACGGGTCAAAATTGAAGCTTTTGAGTAAGCAAAACTCTGTAAAAATGGCAATTTTGGTCACTGTGAGGGTTTAAAAAGTGGTTATTCAACATGAGGCATGATCCAATTGACATTTTGAATCACTTTTTGGTACAGTCCAAAAAATCAATTTTCGGATGAAAAACGATGACTCCGGACCAGTCGAACGATCCCAAAATGGTCTATAATGATGAAATTTTAACATTTAATCTTTTGACTCTAAATTACTGTTGGATGTGAATTGTGACTTTGTCAACTAAAATAAGTGTGTTTAAAGTCATTTCTGTGCCTGAAACGGGTCAAAATTGAAGCTTTTGAGTAAGCAAAACTCTGTAAAAATGGTTATTTTGGTCACTGCGAGGGTTTAAAAAGTGGTTATTTAACATGAGGCATGATCCAATTAACATTTTGAATCATTTTTGGTACAGTCCAAAAAATCAATTTTCGGATGAAAAACGATGACTCCGGACCTGTCGAACGATCCCAAAATGGTCTATAATGATGAAATTTTAACATTTAATCTTTTGACTCTAAATTACTGTTGGATGTGAATTGTGACTTTGTCAACTAAAATAAGTGTGTTTAAAGTCATTTCTGTGCCTGAAACGGGTCAAAATTGAAGCTTTTGAGTAAGCAAAACTCTGTAAAAATGGCAATTTTGGTCACTGTGAGGGTTTAAAAAGTGGTTATTCAACATGAGGCATGATGCAATTGACATTTTGAATCATTTTTGGTACAGTCCAAAAAATCAATTTTCGGATGAAAAACGATGACTCCGGACCAGTCGAACGATCCCAAAATGGTCTATAATGATGAAATTTTAACATTTAATCTTTTGACTCTAAATTACTGATGGATGTGAATTATGACTTTGTCAACTAAAATAAGTGTGTTTAAAGTCATTTCTGTGCCTGAAACGGGTCAAAATTGAAGCTTTTGAGTAAGCAAAACTCTGTAAAAATGGCAATTTTGGTCACTGTGAGGGTTTAAAAAGTGGTTATTCAACATGAGGCATGATCCAATTGACATTTTGAATCACTTTTTGGTACAGTCCAAAAAATCAATTTTCGGATGAAAAACGATGACTCCGGACCAGTCGAACGATCCCAAAATGGTCTATAATGATGAAATTTTAACATTTAATCTTTTGACTCTAAATGACTGTTGGATGTGAATTATGACTCTGTCAACTAGAATAAGTGTGTTTAAAGTCATTTCTGTGCCTGAAACGGGTCAAAATGGAAGCTTTTGAGTAAGCAAAACTCTGTAAAAATGGCAATTTTGGTCCCTGTGAGGGTTTAAAAAGTGGTTATTCAACATGAGGCATGATCCAATTGACATTTTGAATCATTTTTGGTACAGTCCAAAAAATCAATTTTCGGATGAAAAACGATGACTCCGGACCTGTCGAACGATCCCAAAATGGTCAATATGGATGAAATTACAACATTTAATCTTTTGACTCTAAATGACTGTTGGATGTGAATTATGACTTTGTCAACTAAAATAAGTGTGTGTAAAGTCATTTCTGTGCCTGAAACGGGTCAAAATGGAAGCTTTTGAGTAAGCAAAACTCTGTAAAAATGGCAATTTTGGTCACTGTGAGGGTTTAAAAAGTGGTTATTCAACATGAGGCATGATCCAATTGACATTTTGAATCATTTTTGGTACAGTCCAAAAAATCGATTTTCGGATGAAAAACGATGACTCCGGACCAGTCGAACGATCCCAAAATGGTCTATAATGATGAAATTTTAACATTTAATCTTTTGACTCTAAATGACTGTTGGATGTGAATTATGACTCTGTCAACTAGAATAAGTGTGTTTAAAGTCATTTCTGTGCCTGAAACGGGTCAAAATGGAAGCTTTTGAGTAAGCAAAACTCTGTAAAAATGGCAATTTTGGTCACTGTGAGGGTTTAAAAAGTGGTTATTCAACATGAGGCATGATCCAATTGACATTTTGAATCATTTTTGGTACAGCCCAAAAAATCAATTTTCGGATAAAAAACGATGACTCCGGACCTGTCGAACGATCCCAAAATGGTCTATAATGATGAAATTTCAACATTTAATCTTTTGACTCTAAATGACTGTTGGATGTGAATTATGACTTTGTCAACTAAAATAAGTGTGTTTAAAGTCATTTCTGTGCCTGAAACGGGTCAAAATGGAAGCTTTTGAGTAAGCAAAACTCTGTAAAAATGGCAATTTTGGTCACTGTGAGGGTTTAAAAAGTGGTTATTCAACATGAGGCATGATCCAATTAACATTTTGAATCATTTTTGGTACAGTCCAAAAAATCAATTTTCGGATGAAAAACGATGACTCCGGACCTGTCGAATGATACCAAAATGGTCTATAATGATGAAATTTTAACATTTAATCTTTTGACTCTAAATGACTGTTGGATGTGAATTATGACTTTGTCAACTAGAATAAGTGTGTTTAAAGTCATTTCTGTGCCTGAAACGGGTCAAAATGGAAGCTTTTGAGTAAGCAAAACTGTGTAAAAATGGCAATTTTGGTCACTGTGAGGGTTTAAAAAGTGGTTATTCAACATGAGGCATGATCCAATTGACATTTTGAATCATTTTTGGTACAGTCCCAAAAATCAATTTTCGGATAAAAAACGATGACTCCGGACCTGTCGAACGATCCCAAAATGGTCTATAATGATGAAATTTTAACATTTAATCTTTTGACTCTAAATTACTGTTGGATGTGAATTGTGACTTTGTCAACTAAAATAAGAGTGTTTAAAGTCATTTCTGTGCCTGAAACGGGTCAAAATTGAAGCTTTTGAGTAAGCAAAACGCTGTAAAAATGGCAATTTTGGTCACTGTGAGGGTTTAAAAAGTGGTTATTCAACATGAGGCATGATCCAATTGACATTTTGAATCATTTTTGGTACAGTCCAAAAAATCAATTTTCAGATGAAAAACGATTACTCCGGACCAGTCGAACGATCCCAAAATGGTCTATAATGATGAAATTTTAACATTTAATCTTTTGACTCTAAATTACTGATGGATGTGAATTATGACTTTGTCAACTAAAATAAGTGTGTTTAAAGTCATTTCTGTGCCTGAAACGGGTCAAAATTGAAGCTTTTGAGTAAGCAAAACTCTGTAAAAATGGCAATTTTGGTCACTGTGAGGGTTTAAAAAGTGGTTATTCAACATGCGGCATGATCCAATTGACATTTTGAATCATTTTTGGTACAGTCCAAAAAATCAATTTTCGGATGAAAAACGATGACTCCGGACCAGTCGAACGATCCCAAAATGGTCTATAATGTTGAAATTTTAACATTTAATCTTTTGACTCTAAATTACTGATGGATGTGAATTATGACTTTGTCAACTAAAATAAGTGTGTTTAAAGTCATTTCTGTGCCTGAAACGGGTCAAAATTGAAGCTTTTGAGTAAGCAAAACTCTGTAAAAATGGCAATTTTGGTCACTGTGAGGGTTTAAAAAGTGGTTATTCAACATGAGGCATGATCCAATTGACATTTTGAATCATTTTTGGTACAGTCCAAAAAATCAATTTTCAGATGAAAAACGATGACTCTGGACCTGTCGAACGATCCCAAAATGGTCTATAATGATGAAATTTTAACATTTAATCTTTTGACTCTAAATTACTGTTGGATCTGAATTGTGACTTTGTCAACTAAAATAAGTGTGTTTAAAGTCATTTCTGTGCCTGAAACGGGTCAAAATTGAAGCTTTTGATTAAGCAAAACTCTGTAAAAATGGCAATTTTGGTCACTGTGAGGGTTTAAAAAGTGGTTATTCAACATGAGGCATGATCCAATTAACATTTTGAATCATTTTTGGTACAGTCCAAAAAATCAATTTTCGGATGAAAAACGATGACTCCGGACCTGTCGAACGATCCCAAAATGGTCTATAATGATGAAATTTTAACATTTATTCTTTTGACTCTAAATTACTGTTGGATGTGAATTGTGACTTTGTCAACTAAAATAAGTGTGTTTAAAGTCATTTTTGTGCCTGAAACGGGTCAAAATGGAAGCTTTTGAGTAAGCAAAACTCTGTAAAATGGCAATTTTGGTCACTGTGAGGGTTTAAAAAGTGGTTATTCAACATGAGGCATGATCCAATTGACATTTTGAATCATTTTTGGTACAGTCCAAAAAATCAATTTTCGGATGAAAAACGATGACTCCGTACCTGTCGAACGATCCCAAAATGGTCTATAATGATGAAATTTTAACATTTAATCTTTTGACTCTAAATTACTGTTGGATGTGAATTGTGACTTTGTAAACTAAAATAAGTGTGTTTAAAGTCATTTCTGTGCCTGAAACGGGTCAAAATTGAAGCTTTTGAGTAAGCAAAACTCTGTAAAAATGGCAATTTTGGTCACTGCGAGGGTTTAAAAAGTGGTTATTTAACATGAGGCATGATCCAATTAACATTTTGAATCAATTTTGGTACAGTCCAAAAAATCAATTTTCGGATGAAAAACGATGACTCCGTACCTGTCGAACGATCCCAAAATGGTCTATAATGATGAAATTTTAACATTTAATCTTTTGACTCTAAATTACTGTTGGATGTGAATTGTGACTTTGTCAACTAAAATAAGTGTGTTTAAAGTCATTTCTGTGCCTGAAACGGGTCAAAATGGAAGCTTTTGAGTAAGCAAAACTCTGTAAAAATGGCAATTTTGGTCACTGTGAGGGTTTAAAAAGTGGTTATTCAACATGAGGCATGATCCAATTAACATTTTGAATCATTTTTGGTACAGTCCAAAAAATCAATTTTCGGATGAAAAACGATGACTCCGGACCTGTCGAATGATCCCAAAATGGTCTATAATGATGAAATTTTAACATTTAATCTTTTGACTCTAAATGACTGTTGGATGTGAATTATGACTTTGTCAACTAGAATAAGTGTGTTTAAAGTCATTTCTGTGCCTGAAACGGGTCAAAATGGAAGCTTTTGAGTAAGCAAAACTGTGTAAAAATGGCAATTTTGGTCACTGTGAGGGTTTAAAAAGTGGTTATTCAACATGAGGCATGATCCAATTGACATTTTGAATCATTTTTGGTACAGTCCCAAAAATCAATTTTCGGATAAAAAACGATGACTCCGGACCTGTCGAACGATCCCAAAATGGTCTATAATGATGAAATTTTAACATTTAATCTTTTGACTCTAAATTACTGTTGGATGTGAATTGTGACTTTGTCAACTAAAATAAGAGTGTTTAAAGTCATTTCTGTGCCTGAAACGGGTCAAAATTGAAGCTTTTGAGTAAGCAAAACGCTGTAAAAATGGCAATTTTGGTCACTGTGAGGGTTTAAAAAGTGGTTATTCAACATGAGGCATGATCCAATTGACATTTTGAATCATTTTTGGTACAGTCCAAAAAATCAATTTTCAGATGAAAAACGATTACTCCGGACCAGTCGAACGATCCCAAAATGGTCTATAATGATGAAATTTTAACATTTAATCTTTTGACTCTAAATTACTGATGGATGTGAATTATGACTTTGTCAACTAAAATAAGTGTGTTTAAAGTCATTTCTGTGCCTGAAACGGGTCAAAATTGAAGCTTTTGAGTAAGCAAAACTCTGTAAAAATGGCAATTTTGGTCACTGTGAGGGTTTAAAAAGTGGTTATTCAACATGAGGCATGATCCAATTGACATTTTGAATCCTTTTTGGTACAGTCCAAAAAATCAATTTTCGGATTAAAAACGATGACTCCGGACCAGTCGAACGATCCCAAAATGGTCTATAATGATGAAATTTTAACATTTAATCTTTTGACTCTAAATTACTGATGGATGTGAATTATGACTTTGTCAACTAAAATAAGTGTGTTTAAAGTCATTTCTGTGCCTGAAACGGGTCAAAATTGAAGCTTTTGAGTAAGCAAAACTCTGTAAAAATGGCAATTTTGGTCACTGTGAGGGTTTAAAAAGTGGTTATTCAACATGAGGCATGATCCAATTGACATTTTGAATCATTTTTGGTACAGTCCAAAAAATCAATTTTCAGATGAAAAACGATGACTCTGGACCTGTCGAACGATCCCAAAATGGTCTATAATGATGAAATTTTAACATTTAATCTTTTGACTCTAAATTACTGTTGGATGTGAATTGTGACTTTGTCAACTAAAATAAGTGTGTTTAAAGTCATTTCTGTGCCTGAAACGGGTCAAAATTGAAGCTTTTGATTAAGCAAAACTCTGTAAAAATGGCAATTTTGGTCACTGTGAGGGTTTAAAAAGTGGTTATTCAACATGAGGCATGATCCAATTAACATTTTGAATCATTTTTGGTACAGTCCAAAAAATCAATTTTCGGATGAAAAACGATGACTCCGGACCTGTCGAACGATCCCAAAATGGTCTATAATGATGAAATTTTAACATTTAATCTTTTGACTCTAAATTACTGTTGGATGTGAATTGTGACTTTGTCAACTAAAATAAGTGTGTTTAAAGTCATTTTTGTGCCTGAAACGGGTCAAAATGGAAGCTTTTGAGTAAGCAAAACTCTGTAAAATGGCAATTTTGGTCACTGTGAGGGTTTAAAAAGTGGTTATTCAACATGAGGCATGATCCAATTGACATTTTGAATCATTTTTGGTACAGTCAAAAAAATCAATTTTCGGATGAAAAACGATGACTCCGTACCTGTCGAACGATCCCAAAATGGTCTATAATGATGAAATTTTAACATTTAATCTTTTGACTCTAAATTACTGATGGATGTGAATTATGACTTTGTCAACTAAAATAAGTGTGTTTAAAGTCATTTCTGTGCCTGAAACGGGTCAAAATTGAAGCTTTTGAGTAAGCAAAACTCTGTAAAAATGGCAATTTTGGTCACTGTGAGGGTTTAAAAAGTGGTTATTCAACATGAGGCATGATCCAATTGACATTTTGAATCATTTTTGGACAGTCCAAAAAATCAATTTTCGGATGAAAAACGATGACTCCGGACCTGTCGAACGATCCCAAAATGGTCTATAATGATGAAATTTTAACATTTAATCTTTTGACTCTAAATTACTGTTGGATGTGAATTGTGACTTTGTCAACTAAATTAAGTGTGTTTAAAGTCATTTCTGTGCCTGAAACGGGTCAAAATTGAAGCTTTTGAGTAAGCAAAACTCTGTAAAAATGGCAATTTTGGTCACTCTGAGGGTTTAAAAAGTGGTTATTCAACATGAGGCATGATCCAATTGACATTTTGAATCATTTTTGGTACAGTCCAAAAAATCAATTTTCGGATGAAAAACGATGACTCCGGACCAGTCGAACGATCCCAAAATGGTCTATAATGATGAAATTTTAACATTTAATCTTCTGACTCTAAATTACTGATGGATGTGAATTATGACTTTGTCAACTAAAATAAGTGTGTTTAAAGTCATTTCTGTGCCTGAAACAGGTCAAAATGGAAGCTTTTGAGTAAGCAAAACTCTGTAAAAATGGCAATTTTGGTCACTGTGAGGGTTTAAAAAGTGGTTATTCAACATGAGGCATGATCCAATTGACATTTTGAATCATTTTTGGTACAGTCCAAAAAATCAATTTTCGGATGAAAAACGATAACTCCGGACCTGTCGAACGATCCCAAAATGGTCTATAATGATGAAATTTTAACATTTAATCTTTTGACTCTAAATTACTGTTGGATGTGAATTGTGACTTTGTCAACTAAAATAAGTGTGTTTAAAGTCATTTTTGTGCCTGAAACGGGTCAAAATTGAAGCTTTTGAGTAAGCAAAACTCTGTAAAAATGGCAATTTTGGTCACTGTGAGGGTTTAAAAAGTGGTTATTCAACATGAGGCATGATCCAATTGACATTTTGAATCATTTTTGGTACAGTCCAAAAAATCAATTTTCGGATGAAAAACGATGGCTCCGGACCAGTCGAACGATCCCAAAATGGTCTATAATGATGAAATTTTAACATTTAATCTTTTGACTCTAAATGACTGTTGGATATGAATTATGACTTTTTCAACTAGAATAAGTGTGTTTAAAGTCATTTCTGTGCCTGAAACGGGTCAAAATTGAAGCTTTTGAGTAAGCAAAACTCTGTAAAAATGGCAATTTTGGTCACTGTGAGGGTTTAAAAAGTGGTTATTCAACATGAGGCATGATCCAATTGACATTTTGAATCATTTTTGGTACAGTCCAAAAAATCAATTTTCGGATGAAAAACGATGACTCCGGACCTGTCGAACGATCCCAAAATGGTCAATATGGATGAAATTACAACATTTAATCTTTTGACTCTAAATGACTGTTGGATGTGAATTATGACTTTGTCAACTAAAATAAGTGTGTGTAAAGTCATTTCTGTGCCTGAAACGGGTCAAAATGGAAGCTTTTGAGTAAGCAAAACTCTGTAAAAATGGCAATTTTGGTCACTGTGAGGGTTTAAAAAGTGGTTATTCAACATGAGGCATGATCCAATTGACATTTTGAATCATTTTTGGTACAGCCCAAAAAATCAATTTTCGGATAAAAAACGATGACTCCGGACCTGTCGAACGATCCCAAAATGGTCTATAATGATGAAATTTCAACATTTAATCTTTTGACTCTAAATGACTGTTGGATGTGAATTATGACTTTGTCAACTAAAATAAGTGTGTTTAAAGTCATTTCTGTGCCTGAAACGGGTCAAAATGGAAGCTTTTGAGAAAGCAAAACTGTGTAAAAATGGCAATTTTGGTCACTGTGAGGGTTTAAAAAGTGGTTATTCAACATGAGGCATGATCCAATTGACATTTTGAATCATTTTTGGTACAGTCCCAAAAATCAATTTTCGGATAAAAAACGATGACTCCGGACCTGTCGAACGATCCCAAAATGGTCTATAATGATGAAATTTTAACATTTAATCTTTTGACTCTAAATTACTGTTGGATGTGAATTGTGACTTTGTCAACTAAAATAAGAGTGTTTAAAGTCATTTCTGTGCCTGAAACGGGTCAAAATTGAAGCTTTTGAGTAAGCAAAACGCTGTAAAAATGGCAATTTTGGTCACTGTGAGGGTTTAAAAAGTGGTTATTCAACATGAGGCATGATCCAATTGACATTTTGAATCATTTTTGGTACAGTCCAAAAAATCAATTTTCAGATGAAAAACGATTACTCCGGACCAGTCGAACGATCCCAAAATGGTCTATAATGATGAAATTTTAACATTTAATCTTTTGACTCTAAATTACTGATGGATGTGAATTATGACTTTGTCAACTAAAATAAGTGTGTTTAAAGTCATTTCTGTGCCTGAAACGGGTCAAAATTGAAGCTTTTGAGTAAACAAAACTCTGTAAAAATGGCAATTTTGGTCACTGTGAGGGTTTAAAAAGTGGTTATTCAACATGAGGCATGATCCAATTGACATTTTGAATCATTTTTGGTACAGTCCAAAAAATCAATTTTCAGATGAAAAACGATTACTCCGGACCAGTCGAACGATCCCAAAATGGTCTATAATGATGAAATTTTAACATTTAATCTTTTGACTCTAAATTACTGTTGGATGTGAATTGTGACTTTGTCAACTAAAATAAGTGTGTTTAAAGTCATTTCTGTGCCTGAAACGGGTCAAAATTGAAGCTTTTGAGTAAGCAAAACTCTGTAAAAATGGCAATTTTGGTCACTGCGAGGGTTTAAAAAGTGGTTATTTAACATGAGGCATGATCCAATTAACATTTTGAATCATTTTTGGTACAGTCCAAAAAATCAATTTTCGGATGAAAAACGATGACTCCGGACCTGTCGAACGATCCCAAAATGGTCTATAATGATGAAATTTTAACATTTAATCTTTTGACTCTAAATTACTGTTGGATGTGAATTGTGACTTTGTCAACTAAAATAAGTGTGTTTAAAGTCATTTCTGTGCCTGAAACGGGTCAAAATTGAAGCTTTTGAGTAAGCAAAACTCTGTAAAAATGGCAATTTTGGTCACTGTGAGGGTTTAAAAAGTGGTTATTCAACATGAGGCATGATGCAATTGACATTTTGAATCATTTTTGGTACAGTCCAAAAAATCAATTTTCGGATGAAAAACGATGACTCCGGACCAGTCGAACGATCCCAAAATGGTCTATAATGATGAAATTTTAACATTTAATCTTTTGACTCTAAATTACTGATGGATGTGAATTATGACTTTGTCAACTAAAATAAGTGTGTTTAAAGTCATTTCTGTGCCTGAAACGGGTCAAAATTGAAGCTTTTGAGTAAGCAAAAGTCTGTAAAAATGGCAATTTTGGTCACTGTGAGGGTTTAAAAAGTGGTTATTCAACATGAGGCATGATCCAATTGACATTTTGAATCATTTTTGGTACAGTCCAAAAAATCAATTTTCAGATGAAAAACGATGACTCTGGACCTGTCGAACGATCCCAAAATGGTCTATAATGATGAAATTTTAACATTTAATCTTTTGACTCTAAATTACTGTTGGATGTGAATTGTGACTTTGTCAACTAAAATAAGTGTGTTTAAAGTCATTTCTGTGCCTGAAACGGGTCAAAATTGAAGCTTTTGATTAAGCAAAACTCTGTAAAAATGGCAATTTTGGTCACTGTGAGGGTTTAAAAAGTGGTTATTCAACATGAGGCATGATCCAATTAACATTTTGAATCATTTTTGGTACAGTCCAAAAAATCAATTTTTAGGATGAAAAACGATGACTCCGGACCTGTCGAACGATCCCAAAATGGTCTATAATGATGAAATTTTAACATTTAATCTTTTGACTCTAAATTACTGTTGGATGTGAATTGTGACTTTGTCAACTAAAATAAGTGTGTTTAAAGTCATTTCTGTGCCTGAAACGGGTCAAAATTGAAGCTTTTGAGTAAGCAAAACTCTGTAAAAATGGCAATTTTGGTCACTGCGAGGGTTTAAAAAGTGGTTATTTAACATGAGGCATGATCCAATTAACATTTTGAATCATTTTTGGTACAGTCCAAAAAATCAATTTTCGGATGAAAAACGATGACTCCGTACCTGTCGAACGATCCCAAAATGGTCTATAATGATGAAATTTTAACATTTAATCTTTTGACTCTAAATTACTGTTGGATGTGAATTGTGACTTTGTCAACTAAAATAAGTGTGTTTAAAGTCATTTCTGTGCCTGAAACGGGTCAAAATTGAAGCTTTTGAGTAAGCAAAACTCTGTAAAAATGGCAATTTTGGTCACTGTGAGGGTTTAAAAAGTGGTTATTCAACATGAGGCATGATGCAAATGACATTTTGAATCATTTTTGGTACAGTCCAAAAAATCAATTTTCGGATGAAAAACGATGACTCCGGACCAGTCGAACGATCCCAAAATGGTCTATAATGATGAAATTTTAACATTTAATCTTTTGACTCTAAATTACTGATGGATGTGAATTATGACTTTGTCAACTAAAATAAGTGTGTTTAAAGTCATTTCTGTGCCTGAAACGGGTCAAAATTGAAGCTTTTGAGTAAGCAAAAGTCTGTAAAAATGGCAATTTTGGTCACTGTGAGGGTTTAAAAAGTGGTTATTCAACATGAGGCATGATCCAATTGACATTTTGAATCATTTTTGGTACAGTCCAAAAAATCAATTTTCGGATGAAAAACGATGACTCCGTACCTGTCGAACGATCCCAAAATGGTCTATAATGATGAAATTTTAACATTTAATCTTTTGACTCTAAATTACTGTTGGATGTGAATTGTGACTTTGTCAACTAAAATAAGTGTGTTTAAAGTCATTTCTGTGCCTGAAACGGGTCAAAATTGAAGCTTTTGAGTAAGCAAAACTCTGTAAAAATGGCAATTTTGGTCACTGCGAGGGTTTAAAAAGTGGTTATTTAACATGAGGCATGATCCAATTAACATTTTGAATCATTTTTGGTACAGTCCAAAAAATCAATTTTCGGATGAAAAACGATGACTCCGGACCTGTCGAACGATCCCAAAATGGTCTATAATGATGAAATTTTAACATTTAATCTTTTGACTCTAAATTACTGTTGGATGTGAATTGTGACTTTGTCAACTAAAATAAGTGTGTTTAAAGTCATTTCTGTGCCTGAAACGGGTCAAAATTGAAGCTTTTGAGTAAGCAAAACTCTGTAAAAATGGCAATTTTGGTCACTGTGAGGGTTTAAAAAGTGGTTATTCAACATGAGGCATGATGCAATTGACATTTTGAATCATTTTTGGTACAGTCCAAAAAATCAATTTTCGGATGAAAAACGATGACTCCGGACCAGTCGAACGATCCCAAAATGGTCTATAATGATGAAATTTTAACATTTAATCTTTTGACTCTAAATTACTGATGGATGTGAATTATGACTTTGTCAACTAAAATAAGTGTGTTTAAAGTCATTTCTGTGCCTGAAACGGGTCAAAATTGAAGCTTTTGAGTAAGCAAAAGTCTGTAAAAATGGCAATTTTGGTCACTGTGAGGGTTTAAAAAGTGGTTATTCAACATGAGGCATGATCCAATTGACATTTTGAATCATTTTTGGTACAGTCCAAAAAATCAATTTTCAGATGAAAAACGATGACTCTGGACCTGTCGAACGATCCCAAAATGGTCTATAATGATGAAATTTTAACATTTAATCTTTTGACTCTAAATTACTGTTGGATGTGAATTGTGACTTTGTCAACTAAAATAAGTGTGTTTAAAGTCATTTCTGTGCCTGAAACGGGTCAAAATTGAAGCTTTTGATTAAGCAAAACTCTGTAAAAATGGCAATTTTGGTCACTGTGAGGGTTTAAAAAGTGGTTATTCAACATGAGGCATGATCCAATTAACATTTTGAATCATTTTTGGTACAGTCCAAAAAATCAATTTTTAGGATGAAAAACGATGACTCCGGACCTGTCGAACGATCCCAAAATGGTCTATAATGATGAAATTTTAACATTTAATCTTTTGACTCTAAATTACTGTTGGATGTGAATTGTGACTTTGTCAACTAAAATAAGTGTGTTTAAAGTCATTTCTGTGCCTGAAACGGGTCAAAATTGAAGCTTTTGAGTAAGCAAAACTCTGTAAAAATGGCAATTTTGGTCACTGCGAGGGTTTAAAAAGTGGTTATTTAACATGAGGCATGATCCAATTAACATTTTGAATCATTTTTGGTACAGTCCAAAAAATCAATTTTCGGATGAAAAACGATGACTCCGTACCTGTCGAACGATCCCAAAATGGTCTATAATGATGAAATTTTAACATTTAATCTTTTGACTCTAAATTACTGTTGGATGTGAATTGTGACTTTGTCAACTAAAATAAGTGTGTTTAAAGTCATTTCTGTGCCTGAAACGGGTCAAAATTGAAGCTTTTGAGTAAGCAAAACTCTGTAAAAATGGCAATTTTGGTCACTGCGAGGGTTTAAAAAGTGGTTATTTAACATGAGGCATGATCCAATTAACATTTTGAATCATTTTTGGTACAGTCCAAAAAATCAATTTTCGGATGAAAAACGATGACTCCGGACCTGTCGAACGATCCCAAAATGGTCTATAATGATGAAATTTTAACATTTAATCTTTTGACTCTAAATTACTGTTGGATGTGAATTGTGACTTTGTCAACTAAAATAAGTGTGTTTAAAGTCATTTCTGTGCCTGAAACGGGTCAAAATTGAAGCTTTTGAGTAAGCAAAACTCTGTAAAAATGGCAATTTTGGTCACTGTGAGGGTTTAAAAAGTGGTTATTCAACATGAGGCATGATGCAATTGACATTTTGAATCATTTTTGGTACAGTCCAAAAAATCAATTTTCGGATGAAAAACGATGACTCCGGACCAGTCGAACGATCCCAAAATGGTCTATAATGATGAAATTTTAACATTTAATCTTTTGACTCTAAATTACTGTTGGATGTGAATTGTGACTTTGTCAACTAAAATAAGTGTGTTTAAAGTCATTTTTGTGCCTGAAACGGGTCAAAATTGAAGCTTTTGAGTAAGCAAAACTCTGTAAAAATGGCAATTTTGGTCACTGTGAGGGTTTAAAAAGTGGTTATTCAACATGAGGCATGATCCAATTGACATTTTGAATCATTTTTGGTCAGTCCAAAAAATCAATTTTCGGATGAAAAACGATGGCTCCGGACCAGTCGAACGATCCCAAAATGGTCTATAATGATGAAATTTTAACATTTAATCTTTTGACTCTAAATGACTGTTGGATGTGAATTATGACTTTTTCAACTAGAATAAGTGTGTTTAAAGTCATTTCTGTGCCTGAAACGGGTCAAAATTGAAGCTTTTGAGTAAGCAAAACTCTGTAAAAATGGCAATTTTGGTCACTGTGAGGGTTTAAAAAGTGGTTATTCAACATGAGGCATGATCCAATTGACATTTTGAATCATTTTTGGTACAGTCCAAAAAATCAATTTTCGGATGAAAAACGATGACTCCGGACCTGTCGAATGATCCCAAAATGGTCAATATGGATGAAATTACAACATTTAATCTTTTGACTCTAAATGACTGTTGGATGTGAATTATGACTTTGTCAACTAAAATAAGTGTGTGTAAAGTCATTTCTGTGCCTGAAACGGGTCAAAATGGAAGCTTTTGAGTAAGCAAAACTCTGTAAAAATGGCAATTTTGGTCACTGTGAGGGTTTAAAAAGTGGTTATTCAACATGAGGCATGATCCAATTGACATTTTGAATCATTTTTGGTACAGTCCAAAAAATCAATTTTCGGATGAAAAACGATGACTCCGGACCAGTCGAACGATCCCAAAATGGTCTATAATGATGAAATTTTAACATTTAATCTTTTGACTCTAAATTACTGATGGATGTGAATTATGACTTTGTCAACTAAAATAAGTGTGTTTAAAGTTATTTCTGTGCCTGAAACGGGTCAAAATTGAAGCTTTTGAGTAAGCAAAACTCTGTAAAAATGGCAATTTTGATCACTGTGAGGGTTTAAAAAGTGGTTATTCAACATGAGGCATGATCCAATTGACATTTTGAATCATTTTTGGTACAGTCCAAAAAATCAATTTTCGGATGAAAAACGATGACTCCGGACCAGTCGAACGATCCCAAAATGGTCTATAATGATGAAATTTTAACATTTAATCTTTTGACTCTAAATGACTGTTGGATGTGAATTATGACTCTGTCAACTAGAATAAGTGTGTTTAAAGTCATTTCTGTGCCTGAAACGGGTCAAAATGGAAGCTTTTGAGTAAGCAAAACTCTGTAAAAATGGCAATTTTGGTCACTGTGAGGGTTTAAAAAGTGGTTATTCAACATGAGGCATGATCCAATTGACATTTTGAATCATTTTTGGTACAGCCCAAAAAATCAATTTTCGGATAAAAAACGATGACTCCGGACCTGTCGAACGATCCCAAAATGGTCTATAATGATGAAATTTCAACATTTAATCTTTTGACTCTAAATGACTGTTGGATGTGAATTAAGACTTTGTCAACTAAAATAAGTGTGTTTAAAGTCATTTCTGTGCCTGAAACGGGTCAAAATGGAAGCTTTTGAGTAAGCAAAACTGTGTAAAAATGGCAATTTTGGTCACTGTGAGGGTTTAAAAAGTGGTTATTCAACATGAGGCATGATCCAATTGACATTTTGAATCATTTTTGGTACAGTCCCAAAAATCAATTTTCGGATAAAAAACGATGACTCCGGACCTGTCGAACGATCCCAAAATGGTCTATAATGATGAAATTTTAACATTTAATCTTTTGACTCTAAATTACTGTTGGATGTGAATTGTGACTTTGTCAACTAAAATAAGAGTGTTTAAAGTCATTTCTGTGCCTGAAACGGGTCAAAATTGAAGCTTTTGAGTAAGCAAAACGCTGTAAAAATGGCAATTTTGGTCACTGTGAGGGTTTAAAAAGTGGTTATTCAACATGAGGCATGATCCAATTGACATTTTGAATCATTTTTGGTACAGTCCAAAAAATCTATTTTCAGATGAAAAACGATTACTCCGGACCAGTCGAACGATCCCAAAATGGTCTATAATGATGAAATTTTAACATTTAATCTTTTGACTCTAAATTACTGATGGATGTGAATTATGACTTTGTCAACTAAAATAAGTGTGTTTAAAGTCATTTCTGTGCCTGAAACGGGTCAAAATTGAAGCTTTTGAGTAAGCAAAACTCTGTAAAAATGGCAATTTTGGTCACTGTGAGGGTTTAAAAAGTGGTTATTCAACATGAGGCATGATCCAATTGACATTTTGAATCATTTTTGGTACAGTCCAAAAAATCAATTTTCAGATGAAAAACGATGACTCTGGACCTGTCGAACGATCCCAAAATGGTCTATAATGATGAAATTTTAACATTTAATCTTTTGACTCTAAATTACTGTTGGATGTGAATTGTGACTTTGTCAACTAAAATAAGTGTGTTTAAAGTCATTTCTGTGCCTGAAACGGGTCAAAATTGAAGCTTTTGATTAAGCAAAACTCTGTAAAAATGGCAATTTTGGTCACTGTGAGGGTTTAAAAAGTGGTTATTCAACATGAGGCATGATCCAATTAACATTTTGAATCATTTTTGGTACAGTCCAAAAAATCAATTTTCGGATGAAAAACGATGACTCCGGACCAGTCGAACGATCCCAAAATGGTCTATAATGATGAAATTTTAACATTTAATCTTTTGACTCTAAATTACTGTTGGATGTGAATTGTGACTTTGTCAACTAAAATAAGTGTGTTTAAAGTCATTTCTGTGCCTGAAACGGGTCAAAATTGAAGCTTTTGAGTAAGCAAAACTCTGTAAAAATGGCAATTTTGGTCACTGTGAGGGTTTAAAAAGTGGTTATTCAACATGAGGCATGATCCAATTAACATTTTGAATCATTTTTGGTACAGTCCAAAAAATCCATTTTCGGATGAAAAACGATGACTCCGGACCTGTCGAACGATCCCAAAATGGTCTATAATGATGAAATTTTAACATTTAATCTTTTGACTCTAAATTACTGTTGGATGTGAATTGTGACTTTGTCAACTAAAATAAGTGTGTTTAAAGTCATTTTTGTGCCTGAAACGGGTCAAAATGGAAGCTTTTGAGTAAGCAAAACTCTGTAAAATGGCAATTTTGGTCACTGTGAGGGTTTAAAAAGTGGTTATTCAACATGAGGCATGATCCAATTGACATTTTGAATCATTTTTGGTACAGTCCAAAAAATCAATTTTCGGATGAAAAACGATGACTCCGTACCTGTCGAACGATCCCAAAATGGTCTATAATGATGAAATTTTAACATTTAATCTTTTGACTCTAAATTACTGTTGGATGTGAATTGTGACTTTGTCAACTAAAATAAGTGTGTTTAAAGTCATTTCTGTGCCTGAAACGGGTCAAAATTGAAGCTTTTGAGTAAGCAAAACTCTGTAAAAATGGCAATTTTGGTCACTGCGAGGGTTTAAAAAGTGGTTATTTAACATGAGGCATGATCCAATTAACATTTTGAATCATTTTTGGTACAGTCCAAAAAATCAATTTTCGGATGAAAAACGATGACTCCGGACCTGTCGAACGATCCCAAAATGGTCTATAATGATGAAATTTTAACATTTAATCTTTTGACTCTAAATTACTGTTGGATGTGAATTGTGACTTTGTCAACTAAAATAAGTGTGTTTAAAGTCATTTCTGTGCCTGAAACGGGTCAAAATTGAAGCTTTTGAGTAAGCAAAACTCTGTAAAAATGGCAATTTTGGTCACTGTGAGGGTTTAAAAAGTGGTTATTCAACATGAGGCATGATGCAATTGACATTTTGAATCATTTTTGGTACAGTCCAAAAAATCAATTTTCGGATGAAAAACGATGACTCCGGACCAGTCGAACGATCCCAAAATGGTCTATAATGATGAAATTTTAACATTTAATCTTTTGACTCTAAATTACTGATGGATGTGAATTATGACTTTGTCAACTAAAATAAGTGTGTTTAAAGTCATTTCTGTGCCTGAAACGGGTCAAAATGGAAGCTTTTGAGTAAGCAAAACTCTGTAAAAATGGCAATTTTGGTCACTGTGAGGGTTTAAAAAGTGGTTATTCAACATGAGGCATGATCCAATTGACATTTTGAATCATTTTTGGTACAGTCCAAAAAATCAATTTTCGGATGAAAAACGATGACTCCGGACCTGTCGAACGATCCCAAAATGGTCTATAATGATGAAATTTTAACATTTAATCTTTTGACTCTAAATGACTGTTGGATGTGAATTATGACTTTGTCAACTAGAATAAGTGTGTTTAAAGTCATTTCTGTGCCTGAAACGGGTCAAAATGGAAGCTTTTGAGTAAGCAAAACTTTGTAAAAATGGCAATTTTGGTCACTGTGAGGGTTTAAAAAGTGGTTATTCAACATGAGGCATGATCCAATTGACATTTTGAATCATTTTTGGTACAGTCCAAAAAATCAATTTTCGGATGAAAAACGATGACTCCGGACCTGTCGAACGATCCCAAAATGGTCTATAATGATGAAATTTTAACATTTAATCTTTTGACTCTAAATTACTGTTGGATGTGAATTGTGACTTTGTCAACTAAAATAAGTGTGTTTAAAGTCATTTCTGTGCCTGAAACGGGTCAAAATTGAAGCTTTTGAGTAAGCAAAACTCTGTAAAAATGGCAATTTTGGTCACTGTGAGGGTTTAAAAAGTGGTTATTCAACATGAGGCATGATCCAATTGACATTTTGAATCATTTTTGGTACAGTCCAAAAAATCAATTTTCGGATGAAAAACGATGACTCCGGACCAGTCGAACGATCCCAAAATGGTCTATAATGATGAAATTTTAACATTTAATCTTCTGACTCTAAATTACTGATGGATGTGAATTATGACTTTGTCAACTAAAATAAGTGTGTTTAAAGTCATTTCTGTGCCTGAAACAGGTCAAAATGGAAGCTTTTGAGTAAGCAAAACTCTGTAAAAATGGCAATTTTGGTCACTGTGAGGGTTTAAAAAGTGGTTATTCAACATGAGGCATGATCCAATTGACATTTTGAATCATTTTTGATACAGTCCAAAAAATCTATTTTCGGATGAAAAACGATAACTCCGGACCTGTCGAACGATCCCAAAATGGTCTATAATGATGACATTTTAACATTTAATCTTTTGACTCTAAATTACTGTTGGATGTGAATTGTGACTTTGTCAACTAAAATAAGTGTGTTTAAAGTCATTTTTGTGCCTGAAACGGGTCAAAATTGAAGCTTTTGAGTAAGCAAAACTCTGTAAAAATGGCAATTTTGGTCACTGTGAGGGTTTAAAAAGTGGTTATTCAACATGAGGCATGATCCAATTGACATTTTGAATCATTTTTGGTACAGTCCAAAAAATCAATTTTCGGATGAAAAACGATGGCTCCGGACCAGTCGAACGATCCCAAAATAGCCTATAATGATGAAATTTTAACATTTAATCTTTTGACTCTAAATGACTGTTGGATGTGAATTATGACTTTTTCAACTAGAATAAGTGTGTTTAAAGTCATTTCTGTGCCTGAAACGGGTCAAAATTGAAGCTTTTGAGTAAGCAAAACTCTGTAAAAATGGCAATTTTGGTCACTGTGAGGGTTTAAAAAGTGGTTATTCAACATGAGGCATGATCCAATTGACATTTTGAATCATTTTTGGTACAGTCCAAAAAATCAATTTTCGGATGAAAAACGATGACTCCGGACCTGTCGAACGATCCCAAAATGGTCAATATGGATGAAATTACAACATTTAATCTTTTGACTCTAAATGACTGTTGGATGTGAATTATGACTTTTTCAACTAAAATAAGTGTGTGTAAAGTCATTTCTGTGCCTGAAACGGGTCAAAATGGAAGCTTTTGAGTAAGCAAAACTCTGTAAAAATGGCAATTTTGGTCACTGTGAGGGTTTAAAAAGTGGTTATTCAACATGAGGCATGATCCAATTGACATTTTGAATCATTTTTGGTACAGTCCAAAAAATCAATTTTCGGATGAAAAACGATGACTCCGGACCAGTCGAACGATCCCAAAATGGTCTATAATGATGACATTTTAACATTTAATCTTTTGACTCTAAATTACTGATGGATGTGAATTATGACTTTGTCAACTAAAATAAGTGTGTTTAAAGTTATTTCTGTGCCTGAAACGGGTCAAAATTGAAGCTTTTGAGTAAGCAAAACTCTGTAAAAATGGCAATTTTGATCACTGTGAGGGTTTAAAAAGTGGTTATTCAACATGAGGCATGATCCAATTGACATTTTGAATCATTTTTGGTACAGTCCAAAAAATCAATTTTCGGATGAAAAACGATGACTCCGGACCAGTCGAACGATCCCAAAATGGTCTATAATGATGAAATTTTAACATTTAATCTTTTGACTCTAAATGACTGTTGGATGTGAATTATGACTCTGTCAACTAGAATAAGTGTGTTTAAAGTCATTTCTGTGCCTGAAACGGGTCAAAATGGAAGCTTTTGAGTAAGCAAAACTCTGTAAAAATGGCAATTTTGGTCACTGTGAGGGTTTAAAAAGTGGTTATTCAACATGAGGCATGATCCAATTGACATTTTGAATCATTTTTGGTACAGCCCAAAAAATCAATTTTCGGATAAAAAACGATGACTCCGGACCTGTCGAACGATCCCAAAATGGTCTATAATGATGAAATTTCAACATTTAATCTTTTGACTCTAAATGACTGTTGGATGTGAATTAAGACTTTGTCAACTAAAATAAGTGTGTTTAAAGTCATTTCTGTGCCTGAAACGGGTCAAAATGGAAGCTTTTGAGTAAGCAAAACTGTGTAAAAATGGCAATTTTGGTCACTGTGAGGGTTTAAAAAGTGGTTATTCAACATGAGGCATGATCCAATTGACATTTTGAATCATTTTTGGTACAGTCCCAAAAATCAATTTTCGGATAAAAAACGATGACTCCGGACCAGTCGAACGATCCCAAAATGGTCTATAATGATGAAATTTTAACATTTAATCTTTTGACTCTAAATTACTGATGGATGTGAATTATGACTTTGTCAACTAAAATAAGTGTGTTTAAAGTCATTTCTGTGCCTGAAACGGGTCAAAATTGAAGCTTTTGAGTAAGCAAAACTCTGTAAAAATGGCAATTTTGGTCACTGTGAGGGTTTAAAAAGTGGTTATTCAACATGAGGCATGATCCAATTGACATTTTGAATCATTTTTGGTACAGTCCAAAAAATCAATTTTCAGATGAAAAACGATGACTCTGGACCTGTCGAACGATCCCAAAATGGTCTATAATGATGAAATTTTAACATTTAATCTTTTGACTCTAAATTACTGTTGGATGTGAATTGTGACTTTGTCAACTAAAATAAGTGTGTTTAAAGTCATTTCTGTGCCTGAAACGGGTCAAAATTGAAGCTTTTGATTAAGCAAAACTCTGTAAAAATGGCAATTTTGGTCACTGTGAGGGTTTAAAAAGTGGTTATTCAACATGAGGCATGATCCAATTAACATTTTGAATCATTTTTGGTACAGTCCAAAAAATCAATTTTCGGATGAAAAACGATGACTCCGTACCTGTCGAACGATCCCAAAATGGTCTATAATGATGAAATTTTAACATTTAATCTTTTGACTCTAAATTACTGTTGGATGTGAATTGTGACTTTGTCAACTAAAATAAGTGTGTTTAAAGTCATTTCTGTGCCTGAAACAGGTCAAAATTGAAGCTTTTGAGTAAGCAAAACTCTGTAAAAATGGCAATTTTGGTCACTGCGAGGGTTTAAAAAGTGGTTATTTAACATGAGGCATGATCCAATTAACATTTTGAATCATTTTTGGTACAGTCCAAAAAATCAATTTTCGGATGAAAAACGATGACTCCGGACCTGTCGAACGATCCCAAAATGGTCTATAATGATGAAATTTTAACATTTAATCTTTTGACTCTAAATTACTGTTGGATGTGAATTGTGACTTTGTCAACTAAAATAAGTGTGTTTAAAGTCATTTCTGTGCCTGAAACGGGTCAAAATTGAAGCTTTTGAGTAAGCAAAACTCTGTAAAAATGGCAATTTTGGTCACTGTGAGGGTTTAAAAAGTGGTTATTCAACATGAGGCATGATGCAATTGACATTTTGAATCATTTTTGGTACAGTCCAAAAAATCAATTTTCGGATGAAAAACGATGACTCCGGACCAGTCGAACGATCCCAAAATGGTCTATAATGATGAAATTTTAACATTTAATCTTTTGACTCTAAATTACTGATGGATGTGAATTATGACTTTGTCTACTAAAATAAGTGTGTTTAAAGTCATTTCTGTGCCTGAAACGGGTCAAAATTGAAGCTTTTGAGTAAGCAAAACTCTGTAAAAATGGCAATTTTGGTCACTGTGAGGGTTTAAAAAGTGGTTATTCAACATGAGGCATGATCCAATTGACATTTTGAATCATTTTTGGTACAGTCCAAAAAATCAATTTTCAGATGAAAAACGATGACTCTGGACCTGTCGAACGATCCCAAAATGGTCTATAATGATGAAATTTTAACATTTAATCTTTTGACTCTAAATTACTGTTGGATGTGAATTGTGACTTTGTCAACTAAAATAAGTGTGTTTAAAGTCATTTCTGTGCCTGAAACGGGTCAAAATTGAAGCTTTTGATTAAGCAAAACTCTGTAAAAATGGCAATTTTGGTCACTGTGAGGGTTTAAAAAGTGGTTATTCAACATGAGGCATGATCCAATTAACATTTTGAATCATTTTTGGTACAGTCAAAAAAATCAATTTTCGGATGAAAAACGATGACTCCGGACCTGTCGAACGATCCCAAAATGGTCTATAATGATGAAATTTTAACATTTAATCTTTTGACTCTAAATTACTGTTGGATGTGAATTGTGACTTTGTCAACTAAAATAAGTGTGTTTAAAGTCATTTTTGTGCCTGAAACGGGTCAAAATGGAAGCTTTTGAGTAAGCAAAACTCTGTAAAATGGCAATTTTGGTCACTGTGAGGGTTTAAAAAGTGGTTATTCAACATGAGGCATGATCCAATTGACATTTTGAATCATTTTTGGTACAGTCCAAAAAATCAATTTTCGGATGAAAAACGATGACTCCGTACCTGTCGAACGATCCCAAAATGGTCTATAATGATGAAATTTTAACATTTAATCTTTTGACTCTAAATTACTGTTGGATGTGAATTGTGACTTTGTCAACTAAAATAAGTGTGTTTAAAGTCATTTCTGTGCCTGAAACGGGTCAAAATTGAAGCTTTTGAGTAAGCAAAACTCTGTAAAAATGGCAATTTTGGTCACTGCGAGGGTTTAAAAAGTGGTTATTTAACATGAGGCATGATCCAATTAACATTTTGAATCATTTTTGGTACAGTCCAAAAAATCAATTTTCGGATGAAAAACGATGACTCCGGACCTGTCGAACGATCCCAAAATGGTCTATAATGATGAAATTTTAACATTTAATCTTTTGACTCTAAATTACTGTTGGATGTGAATTGTGACTTTGTCAACTAAAATAAGTGTGTTTAAAGTCATTTCTGTGCCTGAAACGGGTCAAAATTGAAGCTTTTGAGTAAGCAAAACTCTGTAAAAATGGCAATTTTGGTCACTGTGAGGGTTTAAAAAGTGGTTATTCAACATGAGGCATGATGCAATTGACATTTTGAATCATTTTTGGTACAGTCCAAAAAATCAATTTTCGGATGAAAAACGATGACTCCGGACCAGTCGAACGATCCCAAAATGGTCTATAATGATGAAATTTTAACATTTAATCTTTTGACTCTAAATTACTGATGGATGTGAATTATGACTTTGTCAACTAAAATAAGTGTGTTTAAAGTCATTTCTGTGCCTGAAACGGGTCAAAATGGAAGCTTTTGAGTAAGCAAAACTCTGTAAAAATGGCAATTTTGGTCACTGTGAGGGTTTAAAAAGTGGTTATTCAACATGAGGCATGATCCAATTGACATTTTGAATCATTTTTGGTACAGTCCCAAAAATCAATTTTCGGATGAAAAACGATGACTCCGGACCTGTCGAACGATCCCAAAATGGTCTATAATGATGAAATTTTAACATTTAATCTTTTGACTCTAAATTACTGTTGGATGTGAATTGTGACTTTGTCAACTAAAATAAGTGTGTTTAAAGTCATTTCTGTGCCTGAAACGGGTCAAAATTGAAGCTTTTGAGTAAGCAAAACTCTGTAAAAATGGCAATTTTGGTCACTGTGAGGGTTTAAAAAGTGGTTATTCAACATGAGGAATGATCCAATTGACATTTTGAATCATTTTTGGTACAGTCCAAAAAATCAATTTTCGGATGAAAAACGATGACTCCGGACCAGTCGAACGATCCCAAAATGGTCTATAATGATGAAATTTTAACATTTAATCTTCTGACTCTAAATTACTGATGGATGTGAATTATGACTTTGTCAACTAAAATAAGTGTGTTTAAAGTCATTTCTGTGCCTGAAACAGGTCAAAATGGAAGCTTTTGAGTAAGCAAAACTGTGTAAAAATGGCAATTTTGGTCACTGTGAGGGTTTAAAAAGTGGTTATTCAACATGAGGCATGATCCAATTGACATTTTGAATCATTTTTGGTACAGTCCCAAAAATCAATTTTCGGATAAAAAACGATGACTCCGGACCTGTCGAACGATCCCAAAATGGTCTATAATGATGAAATTTTAACATTTAATCTTTTGACTCTAAATTACTGTTGGATGTGAATTGTGACTTTGTCAACTAAAATAAGAGTGTTTAAAGTCATTTCTGTGCCTGAAACGGGTCAAAATTGAAGCTTTTGAGTAAGCAAAACGCTGTAAAAATGGCAATTTTGGTCACTGTGAGGGTTTAAAAAGTGGTTATTCAACATGAGGCATGATCCAATTGACATTTTGAATCATTTTTGGTACAGTCCAAAAAATCAATTTTCAGATGAAAAACGATTACTCCGGACCAGTCGAACGATCCCAAAATGGTCTATAATGATGAAATTTTAACATTTAATCTTTTGACTCTAAATTACTGATGGATGTGAATTATGACTTTGTCAACTAAAATAAGTGTGTTTAAAGTCATTTCTGTGCCTGAAACGGGTCAAAATTGAAGCTTTTGAGTAAGCAAAACTCTGTAAAAATGGCAATTTTGGTCACTGTGAGGGTTTAAAAAGTGGTTATTCAACATGAGGCATGATCCAATTGACATTTTGAATCATTTTTGGTACAGTCCAAAAAATCAATTTTCAGATGAAAAACGATGACTCTGGACCTGTCGAACGATCCCAAAATGGTCTATAATGATGAAATTTTAACATTTAATCTTTTGACTCTAAATTACTGTTGGATGTGAATTGTGACTTTGTCAACTAAAATAAGTGTGTTTAAAGTCATTTCTGTGCCTGAAACGGGTCAAAATTGAAGCTTTTGAGTAAGCAAAACTCTGTAAAAATGGCAATTTTGGTCACTGCGAGGGTTTAAAAAGTGGTTATTTAACATGAGGCATGATCCAATTAACATTTTGAATCATTTTTGGTACAGTCCAAAAAATCAATTTTCGGATGAAAAACGATGACTCCGGACCTGTCGAACGATCCCAAAATGGTCTATAATGATGAAATTTTAACATTTAATCTTTTGACTCTAAATTACTGTTGGATGTGAATTGTGACTTTGTCAACTAAAATAAGTGTGTTTAAAGTCATTTCTGTGCCTGAAACGGGTCAAAATTGAAGCTTTTGAGTAAGCAAAACTCTGTAAAAATGGCAATTTTGGTCACTGTGAGGGTTTAAAAAGTGGTTATTCAACATGAGGCATGATGCAATTGACATTTTGAATCATTTTTGGTACAGTCCAAAAAATCAATTTTCGGATGAAAAACGATGACTCCGGACCAGTCGAACGATCCCAAAATGGTCTATAATGATGAAATTTTAACATTTAATCTTTTGACTCTAAATTACTGATGGATGTGAATTATGACTTTGTCAACTAAAATAAGTGTGTTTAAAGTCATTTCTGTGCCTGAAACGGGTCAAAATTGAAGCTTTTGAGTAAGCAAAACTCTGTAAAAATGGCAATTTTGGTCACTGTGAGGGTTTAAAAAGTGGTTATTCAACATGAGGCATGATCCAATTGACATTTTGAATCATTTTTGGTACAGTCCAAAAAATCAATTTTCAGATGAAAAACGATGACTCTGGACCTGTCGAACGATCCCAAAATGGTCTATAATGATGAAATTTTAACATTTAATCTTTTGACTCTAAATTACTGTTGGATGTGAATTGTGACTTTGTCAACTAAAATAAGTGTGTTTAAAGTCATTTCTGTGCCTGAAACGGGTCAAAATTGAAGCTTTTGATTAAGCAAAACTCTGTAAAAATGGCAATTTTGGTCACTGTGAGGGTTTAAAAAGTGGTTATTCAACATGAGGCATGATCCAATTAACATTTTGAATCATTTTTGGTACAGTCCAAAAAATCAATTTTCGGATGAAAAACGATGACTCCGGACCTGTCGAACGATCCCAAAATGGTCTATAATGATGAAATTTTAACATTTAATCTTTTGACTCTAAATTACTGTTGGATGTGAATTGTGACTTTGTCAACTAAAATAAGTGTGTTTAAAGTCATTTTTGTGCCTGAAACGGGTCAAAATGGAAGCTTTTGAGTAAGCAAAACTCTGTAAAATGGCAATTTTGGTCACTGTGAGGGTTTAAAAAGTGGTTATTCAACATGAGGCATGATCCAATTGACATTTTGAATCATTTTTGGTACAGTCCAAAAAATCAATTTTCGGATGAAAAACGATGACTCCGTACCTGTCGAACGATCCCAAAATGGTCTATAATGATGAAATTTTAACATTTAATCTTTTGACTCTAAATTACTGTTGGATGTGAATTGTGACTTTGTCAACTAAAATAAGTGTGTTTAAAGTCATTTCTGTGCCTGAAACGGGTCAAAATTGAAGCTTTTGAGTAAGCAAAACTCTGTAAAAATGGCAATTTTGGTCACTGCGAGGGTTTAAAAAGTGGTTATTTAACATGAGGCATGATCCAATTAACATTTTGAATCATTTTTGGTACAGTCCAAAAAATCAATTTTCGGATGAAAAACGATGACTCCGGACCTGTCGAACGATCCCAAAATGGTCTATAATGATGAAATTTTAACATTTAATCTTTTGACTCTAAATTACTGTTGGATGTGAATTGTGACTTTGTCAACTAAAATAAGTGTGTTTAAAGTCATTTCTGTGCCTGAAACGGGTCAAAATTGAAGCTTTTGAGTAAGCAAAACTCTGTAAAAATGGCAATTTTGGTCACTGTGAGGGTTTAAAAAGTGGTTATTCAACATGAGGCATGATGCAATTGACATTTTGAATCATTTTTGGTACAGTCCAAAAAATCAATTTTCGGATGAAAAACGATGACTCCGGACCTGTCGAACGATCCCAAAATGGTCTATAATGATGAAATTTTAACATTTAATCTTTTGACTCTAAATTACTGTTGGATGTGAATTGTGACTTTGTCAACTAAAATAAGTGTGTTTAAAGTCATTTTTGTGCCTGAAACGGGTCAAAATTGAAGCTTTTGAGTAAGCAAAACTCTGTAAAAATGGCAATTTTGGTCACTGTGAGGGTTTAAAAAGTGGTTATTCAACATGAGGCATGATCCAATTGACATTTTGAATAATTTTTGGTACAGTCCAAAAAAATCAATTTTCGGATGAAAAACGATGGCTCCGGACCAGTCGAACGATCCCAAAATGGTCTATAATGATGAAATTTTAACATTTAATCTTTTGACTCTAAATGACTGTTGGATGTGAATTATGACTTTTTCAACTAGAATAAGTGTGTTTAAAGTCATTTCTGTGCCTGAAACGGGTCAAAATTGAAGCTTTTGAGTAAGCAAAACTCTGTAAAAATGGCAATTTTGGTCACTGTGAGGGTTTAAAAAGTGGTTATTCAACATGAGGCATGATCCAATTGACATTTTGAATCATTTTTGGTACAGTCCAAAAAATCAATTTTCCGATGAAAAACGATGACTCCGGACCAGTCGAACGATCCCAAAATGGTCTATAATGATGAAATTTTAACATTTAATCTTTTGACTCTAAATGACTGTTGGATGTGAATTATGACTCTGTCAACTAGAATAAGTGTGTTTAAAGTCATTTCTGTGCCTGAAACGGGTCAAAATGGAAGCTTTTGAGTAAGCAAAACTCTGTAAAAATGGCAATTTTGGTCCCTGTGAGGGTTTAAAAAGTGGTTATTCAACATGAGGCATGATCCAATTGACATTTTGAATCATTTTTGGTACAGTCCAAAAAATCAATTTTCGGATGAAAAACGATGACTCCGGACCTGTCGAACGATCCCAAAATGGTCAATATGGATGAAATTACAACATTTAATCTTTTGACTCTAAATGACTGCTGGATGTGAATTATGACTTTGTCAACTAAAATAAGTGTGTGTAAAGTCATTTCTGTGCCTGAAACGGGTCAAAATGGAAGCTTTTGAGTAAGCAAAACTCTGTAAAAATGGCAATTTTGGTCACTGTGAGGGTTTAAAAAGTGGTTATTCAACATGAGGCATGATCCAATTGACATTTTGAATCATTTTTGGTACAGTCCAAAAAATCAATTTTCGGATGAAAAACGATGACTCCGGACCAGTCGAACGATCCCAAAATGGTCTATAATGATGAAATTTTAACATTTAATCTTTTGACTCTAAATTACTGATGGATGTGAATTATGACTTTGTCAACTAAAATAAGTGTGTTTAAAGTTATTTCTGTGCCTGAAACGGGTCAAAATTGAAGCTTTTGAGTAAGCAAAACTCTGTAAAAATGGCAATTTTGATCACTGTGAGGGTTTAAAAAGTGGTTATTCAACATGAGGCATGATCCAATTGACATTTTGAATCATTTTTGGTACAGTCCAAAAAATCAATTTTCGGATGAAAAACGATGACTCCGGACCAGTCGAACGATCCCAAAATGGTCTATAATGATGAAATTTTAACATTTAATCTTTTGACTCTAAATGACTGTTGGATGTGAATTATGACTCTGTCAACTAGAATAAGTGTGTTTAAAGTCATTTCTGTGCCTGAAACGGGTCAAAATGGAAGCTTTTGAGTAAGCAAAACTCTGTAAAAATGGCAATTTTGGTCACTGTGAGGGTTTAAAAAGTGGTTATTCAACATGAGGCATGATCCAATTGACATTTTGAATCATTTTTGGTACAGCCCAAAAAATCAATTTTCGGATAAAAAACGATGACTCCGGACCTGTCGAACGATCCCAAAATGGTCTATAATGATGAAATTTCAACATTTAATCTTTTGACTCTAAATGACTGTTGGATGTGAATTATGACTTTGTCAACTAAAATAAGTGTGTTTAAAGTCATTTCTGTGCCTGAAACGGGTCAAAATGGAAGCTTTTGAGTAAGCAAAACTGTGTAAAAATGGCAATTTTGGTCACTGTGAGGGTTTAAAAA
This sequence comes from Lissotriton vulgaris, assembly GCF_964263255.1. Classification (NCBI taxonomy): domain Eukaryota; kingdom Metazoa; phylum Chordata; class Amphibia; order Caudata; family Salamandridae; genus Lissotriton; species Lissotriton vulgaris. The sequence continues at coordinate 51,120 of NW_028253655.1, forward strand.
GTGGTTATTCAACATGAGGCATGATCCAATTGACATTTTGAATCATTTTTGGTACAGTCCCAAAAATCAATTTTCGGATAAAAAACGATGACTCCGGACCTGTCGAACGATCCCAAAATGGTCTATAATGATGAAATTTTAACATTTAATCTTTTGACTCTAAATTACTGTTGGATGTGAATTGTGACTTTGTCAACTAAAATAAGAGTGTTTAAAGTCATTTCTGTGCCTGAAACGGGTCAAAATTGAAGCTTTTGAGTAAGCAAAACGCTGTAAAAATGGCAATTTTGGTCACTGTGAGGGTTTAAAAAGTGGTTATTCAACATGAGGCATGATCCAATTGACATTTTGAATCATTTTTGGTACAGTCCAAAAAATCAATTTTCAGATGAAAAACGATTACTCCGGACCAGTCGAACGATCCCAAAATGGTCTATAATGATGAAATTTTAACATTTAATCTTTTGACTCTAAATTACTGATGGATGTGAATTATGACTTTGTCAACTAAAATAAGTGTGTTTAAAGTCATTTCTGTGCCTGAAACGGGTCAAAATTGAAGCTTTTGAGTAAGCAAAACTCTGTAAAAATGGCAATTTTGGTCACTGTGAGGGTTTAAAAAGTGGTTATTCAACATGAGGCATGATCCAATTGACATTTTGAATCATTTTTGGTACAGTCCAAAAAATAAATTTTCAGATGAAAAACGATGACTCTGGACCTGTCGAACGATCCCAAAATGGTCTATAATGATGAAATTTTAACATTTAATCTTTTGACTCTAAATTACTGTTGGATGTGAATTGTGACTTTGTCAACTAAAATAAGTGTGTTTAAAGTCATTTCTGTGCCTGAAACGGGTCAAAATTGAAGCTTTTGATTAAGCAAAACTCTGTAAAAATGGCAATTTTGGTCACTGTGAGGGTTTAAAAAGTGGTTATTCAACATGAGGCATGATCCAATTAACATTTTGAATCATTTTTGGTACAGTCCAAAAAATCAATTTTCGGATGAAAAACGATGACTCCGTACCTGTCGAACGATCCCAAAATGGTCTATAATGATGAAATTTTAACATTTAATCTTTTGACTCTAAATTACTGTTGGATGTGAATTGTGACTTTGTCAACTAAAATAAGTGTGTTTAAAGTCATTTCTGTGCCTGAAACGGGTCAAAATTGAAGCTTTTGAGTAAGCAAAACTCTGTAAAAATGGCAATTTTGGTCACTGCGAGGGTTTAAAAAGTGGTTATTTAACATGAGGCATGATCCAATTAACATTTTGAATCATTTTTGGTACAGTCCAAAAAATCAATTTTCGGATGAAAAACGATGACTCCGGACCTGTCGAACGATCCCAAAATGGTCTATAATGATGAAATTTTAACATTTAATCTTTTGACTCTAAATTACTGTTGGATGTGAATTGTGACTTTGTCAACTAAAATAAGTGTGTTTAAAGTCATTTTTGTGCCTGAAACGGGTCAAAATTGAAGCTTTTGAGTAAGCAAAACTCTGTAAAAATGGCAATTTTGGTCACTGTGAGGGTTTAAAAAGTGGTTATTCAACATGAGGCATGATCCAATTGACATTTTGAATAATTTTTGGTACAGTCCAAAAAATCAATTTTCGGATGAAAAACGATGGCTCCGGACCAGTCGAACGATCCCAAAATGGTCTATAATGATGAAATTTTAACATTTAATCTTTTGACTCTAAATGACTGTTGGATGTGAATTATGACTTTTTCAACTAGAATAAGTGTGTTTAAAGTCATTTCTGTGCCTGAAACGGGTCAAAATTGAAGCTTTTGAGTAAGCAAAACTCTGTAAAAATGGCAATTTTGGTCACTGTGAGGGTTTAAAAAGTGGTTATTCAACATGAGGCATGATCCAATTGACATTTTGAATCATTTTTGGTACAGTCCAAAAAATCAATTTTCGGATGAAAAACGATGACTCCGGACCAGTCGAACGATCCCAAAATGGTCTATAATGATGAAATTTTAACATTTAATCTTTTGACTCTAAATGACTGTTGGATGTGAATTATGACTCTGTCAACTAGAATAAGTGTGTTTAAAGTCATTTCTGTGCCTGAAACGGGTCAAAATGGAAGCTTTTGAGTAAGCAAAACTCTGTAAAAATGGCAATTTTGGTCCCTGTGAGGGTTTAAAAAGTGGTTATTCAACATGAGGCATGATCCAATTGACATTTTGAATCATTTTTGGTACAGTCCAAAAAATCAATTTTCGGATGAAAAACGATGACTCCGGACCTGTCGAACGATCCCAAAATGGTCAATATGGATGAAATTACAACATTTAATCTTTTGACTCTAAATGACTGCTGGATGTGAATTATGACTTTGTCAACTAAAATAAGTGTGTGTAAAGTCATTTCTGTGCCTGAAACGGGTCAAAATGGAAGCTTTTGAGTAAGCAAAACTCTGTAAAAATGGCAATTTTGGTCACTGTGAGGGTTTAAAAAGTGGTTATTCAACATGAGGCATGATCCAATTGACATTTTGAATCATTTTTGGTACAGTCCAAAAAATCAATTTTCGGATGAAAAACGATGACTCCGGACCAGTCGAACGATCCCAAAATGGTCTATAATGATGAAATTTTAACATTTAATCTTTTGACTCTAAATTACTGATGGATGTGAATTATGACTTTGTCAACTAAAATAAGTGTGTTTAAAGTTATTTCTGTGCCTGAAACGGGTCAAAATTGAAGCTTTTGAGTAAGCAAAACTCTGTAAAAATGGCAATTTTGATCACTGTGAGGGTTTAAAAAGTGGTTATTCAACATGAGGCATGATCCAATTGACATTTTGAATCATTTTTGGTACAGTCCAAAAAATCAATTTTCGGATGAAAAACGATGACTCCGGACCAGTCGAACGATCCCAAAATGGTCTATAATGATGAAATTTTAACATTTAATCTTTTGACTCTAAATGACTGTTGGATGTGAATTATGACTCTGTCAACTAGAATAAGTGTGTTTAAAGTCATTTCTGTGCCTGAAACGGGTCAAAATGGAAGCTTTTGAGTAAGCAAAACTCTGTAAAAATGGCAATTTTGGTCACTGTGAGGGTTTAAAAAGTGGTTATTCAACATGAGGCATGATCCAATTGACATTTTGAATCATTTTTGGTACAGCCCAAAAAATCAATTTTCGGATAAAAAACGATGACTCCGGACCTGTCGAACGATCCCAAAATGGTCTATAATGATGAAATTTCAACATTTAATCTTTTGACTCTAAATGACTGTTGGATGTGAATTATGACTTTGTCAACTAAAATAAGTGTGTTTAAAGTCATTTCTGTGCCTGAAACGGGTCAAAATGGAAGCTTTTGAGTAAGCAAAACTGTGTAAAAATGGCAATTTTGGTCACTGTGAGGGTTTAAAAAGTGGTTATTCAACATGAGGCATGATCCAATTGACATTTTGAATCATTTTTGGTACAGTCCCAAAAATCAATTTTCGGATAAAAAACGATGACTCCGGACCTGTCGAACGATCCCAAAATGGTCTATAATGATGAAATTTTAACATTTAATCTTTTGACTCTAAATTACTGTTGGATGTGAATTGTGACTTTGTCAACTAAAATAAGAGTGTTTAAAGTCATTTCTGTGCCTGAAACGGGTCAAAATTGAAGCTTTTGAGTAAGCAAAACGCTGTAAAAATGGCAATTTTGGTCACTGTGAGGGTTTAAAAAGTGGTTATTCAACATGAGGCATGATCCAATTGACATTTTGAATCATTTTTGGTACAGTCCAAAAAATCAATTTTCAGATGAAAAACGATTACTCCGGACCAGTCGAACGATCCCAAAATGGTCTATAATGATGAAATTTTAACATTTAATCTTTTGACTCTAAATTACTGATGGATGTGAATTATGACTTTGTCAACTAAAATAAGTGTGTTTAAAGTCATTTCTGTGCCTGAAACGGGTCAAAATTGAAGCTTTTGAGTAAGCAAAACTCTGTAAAAATGGCAATTTTGGTCACTGTGAGGGTTTAAAAAGTGGTTATTCAACATGAGGCATGATCCAATTGACATTTTGAATCATTTTTGGTACAGTCCAAAAAATCAATTTTCAGATGAAAAACGATGACTCTGGACCTGTCGAACGATCCCAAAATGGTCTATAATGATGAAATTTTAACATTTAATCTTTTGACTCTAAATTACTGTTGGATGTGAATTGTGACTTTGTCAACTAAAATAAGTGTGTTTAAAGTCATTTCTGTGCCTGAAACGGGTCAAAATTGAAGCTTTTGATTAAGCAAAACTCTGTAAAAATGGCAATTTTGGTCACTGTGAGGGTTTAAAAAGTGGTTATTCAACATGAGGCATGATCCAATTAACATTTTGAATCATTTTTGGTACAGTCCAAAAAATCAATTTTCGGATGAAAAACGATGACTCCGGACCTGTCGAACGATCCCAAAATGGTCTATAATGATGAAATTTTAACATTTAATCTTTTGACTCTAAATTACTGTTGGATGTGAATTGTGACTTTGTCAACTAAAATAAGTGTGTTTAAAGTCATTTTTGTGCCTGAAACGGGTCAAAATGGAAGCTTTTGAGTAAGCAAAACTCTGTAAAATGGCAATTTTGATCACTGTGAGGGTTTAAAAAGTGGTTATTCAACATGAGGCATGATCCAATTGACATTTTGAATCATTTTTGGTACAGTCCAAAAAATCAATTTTCGGATGAAAAACGATGACTCCGTACCTGTCGAACGATCCCAAAATGGTCTATAATGATGAAATTTTAACATTTAATCTTTTGACTCTAAATTACTGTTGGATGTGAATTGTGACTTTGTCAACTAAAATAAGTGTGTTTAAAGTCATTTCTGTGCCTGAAACGGGTCAAAATTGAAGCTTTTGAGTAAGCAAAACTCTGTAAAAATGGCAATTTTGGTCACTGCGAGGGTTTAAAAAGTGGTTATTTAACATGAGGCATGATCCAATTAACATTTTGAATCATTTTTGGTACAGTCCAAAAAATCAATTTTCGGATGAAAAACGATGACTCCGGACCTGTCGAACGATCCCAAAATGGTCTATAATGATGAAATTTTAACATTTAATCTTTTGACTCTAAATTACTGTTGGATGTGAATTGTGACTTTGTCAACTAAAATAAGTGTGTTTAAAGTCATTTCTGTGCCTGAAACGGGTCAAAATTGAAGCTTTTGAGTAAGCAAAACTCTGTAAAAATGGCAATTTTGGTCACTGTGAGGGTTTAAAAAGTGGTTATTCAACATGAGGCATGATGCAATTGACATTTTGAATCATTTTTGGTACAGTCCAAAAAATCAATTTTCGGATGAAAAACGATGACTCCGGACCAGTCGAACGATCCCAAAATGGTCTATAATGATGAAATTTTAACATTTAATCTTTTGACTCTAAATTACTGATGGATGTGAATTATGACTTTGTCAACTAATATAAGTGTGTTTAAAGTCATTTCTGTGCCTGAAACGGGTCAAAATTGAAGCTTTTGAGTAAGCAAAACTCTGTAAAAATGGCAATTTTGGTCACTGTGAGGGTTTAAAAAGTGGTTATTCAACATGAGGCATGATCCAATTGACATTTTGAATCATTTTTGGTACAGTCCAAAAAATAAATTTTCAGATGAAAAACGATGACTCTGGACCTGTCGAACGATCCCAAAATGGTCTATAATGATGAAATTTTAACATTTAATCTTTTGACTCTAAATTACTGTTGGATGTGAATTGTGACTTTGTCAACTAAAATAAGTGTGTTTAAAGTCATTTCTGTGCCTGAAACGGGTCAAAATTAAAGCTTTTGATTAAGCAAAACTCTGTAAAAATGGCAATTTTGGTCACTGTGAGGGTTTAAAAAGTGGTTATTCAACATGAGGCATGATCCAATTAACATTTTGAATCATTTTTGGTACAGTCCAAAAAATCAATTTTCGGATGAAAAACGATGACTCCGTACCTGTCGAACGATCCCAAAATGGTCTATAATGATGAAATTTTAACATTTAATCTTTTGACTCTAAATTACTGTTGGATGTGAATTGTGACTTTGTCAACTAAAATAAGTGTGTTTAAAGTCATTTCTGTGCCTGAAACGGGTCAAAATTGAAGCTTTTGAGTAAGCAAAACTCTGTAAAAATGGCAATTTTGGTCACTGCGAGGGTTTAAAAAGTGGTTATTTAACATGAGGCATGATCCAATTAACATTTTGAATCATTTTTGGTACAGTCCAAAAAATCAATTTTCGGATGAAAAACGATGACTCCGGACCTGTCGAACGATCCCAAAATGGTCTATAATGATGAAATTTTAACATTTAATCTTTTGACTCTAAATTACTGTTGGATGTGAATTGTGACTTTGTCAACTAAAATAAGTGTGTTTAAAGTCATTTCTGTGCCTGAAACGGGTCAAAATTGAAGCTTTTGAGTAAGCAAAACTCTGTAAAAATGGCAATTTTGGTCACTGTGAGGGTTTAAAAAGTGGTTATTCAACATGAGGCATGATGCAATTGACATTTTGAATCATTTTTGGTACAGTCCAAAAAATCAATTTTCGGATGAAAAACGATGACTCCGGACCAGTCGAACGATCCCAAAATGGTCTATAATGATGAAATTTTAACATTTAATCTTTTGACTCTAAATTACTGATGGATGTGAATTATGACTTTGTCAACTAAAATAAGTGTGTTTAAAGTCATTTCTGTGCCTGAAACGGGTCAAAATTGAAGCTTTTGAGTAAGCAAAACTCTGTAAAAATGGCAATTTTGGTCACTGTGAGGGTTTAAAAAGTGGTTATTCAACATGAGGCATGATCCAATTGACATTTTGAATCATTTTTGGTACAGTCCAAAAAATCAATTTTCGGATGAAAAACGATGACTCCGGACCTGTCGAACGATCCCAAAATGGTCTATAATGATGAAATTTTAACATTTAATCTTTTGACTCTAAATGACTGTTGGATGTGAATTATGACTTTGTCAACTAGAATAAGTGTGTTTAAAGTCATTTCTGTGCCTGAAACGGGTCAAAATGGAAGCTTTTGAGTAAGCAAAACTCTGTAAAAATGGCAATTTTGGTCATTGTGAGGGTTTAAAAAGTGGTTATTCAACATGAGGCATGATCCAATTGACATTTTGAATCATTTTTGGTACAGTCCAAAAAATCAATTTTCGGATGAAAAACGATGACTCCGGACCTGTCGAACGATCCCAAAATGGTCTATAATGATGAAATTTTAACATTTAATCTTTTGACTCTAAATTACTGTTGGATGTGAATTGTGACTTTGTCAACTAAAATAAGTGTGTTTAAAGTCATTTCTGTGCCTGAAACGGGTCAAAATTGAAGCTTTTGAGTAAGCAAAACTCTGTAAAAATGGCAATTTTGGTCACTGTGAGGGTTTAAAAAGTGGTTATTCAACATGAGGCATGATCCAATTGACATTTTGAATCATTTTTGGTACAGTCCAAAAAATCAATTTTCGGATGAAAAACGATGACTCCGGACCAGTCGAACGATCCCAAAATGGTCTATAATGATGAAATTTTAACATTTAATCTTTTGACTCTAAATGACTGTTGGATGTGAATCATGACTCTGTCAACTAGAATAAGTGTGTTTAAAGTCATTTCTGTGCCTGAAACGGGTCAAAATTGAAGCTTTTGAGTAAGTAAAACTCTGTAAAAATGGCAATTTTGGTCACTGTGAGGGTTTAAAAAGTGGTTATTTAACATGAGGCATGATCCAATTAACATTTTGAATCATTTTTGGTACAGTCCAAAAAATCAATTTTCGGATGAAAAACGATGACTCCGGACCTGTCGAACGATCTCAAAATGGTCTATAATGATGAAATTTTAACATTTAATCTTTTGACTCTAAATTACTGTTGGATGTGAATTGTGACTTTGTCAACTAAAATAAGTGTGTTTAAAGTCATTTCTGTGCCTGAAACGGGTCAAAATTGAAGCTTTTGAGTAAGCAAAACTCTGTAAAAATGGCAATTTTGGTCACTGTGAGGGTTTAAAAAGTGGTTATTCAACATGAGGCATGATGCAATTGACATTTTGAATCATTTTTGGTACAGTCCAAAAAATCAATTTTCGGATGAAAAACGATGACTCCGGACCAGTCGAACGATCATAAAATGGTCTATAATGATGAAATTTTAACATTTAATCTTCTGACTCTAAATTACTGATGGATGTGAATTATGACTTTGTCAACTAAAATAAGTGTGTTTAAAGTCATTTTTGTGCCTGAAACGGGTCAAAATTGAAGCTTTTGAGTAAGCAAAACTCTGTAAAAATGGCAATTTTGGTCACTGTGAGGGTTTAAAAAGTGGTTATTCAACATGAGGCATGATCCAATTGACATTTTGAATCATTTTTGGTACAGTCCAAAAAATCAATTTTCGGATGAAAAACGATGACTCCGGACCTGTCGAACGATCCCAAAATGGTCAATATGGATGAAATTACAACATTTATTCTTTTGACTCTAAATGACTGTTGGATGTGAATTATGACTTTGTCAACTAAAATAAGTGTGTGTAAAGTCATTTCTGTGCCTGAAACGGGTCAAAATGGAAGCTTTGAGTAAGCAAAACTCTGTAAAAATGGCAATTTTGGTCACTGTGAGGGTTTAAAAAGTGGTTATTCAACATGAGGCATGATCCAATTGACATTTTGAATAATTTTTGGTACAGTCCCAAAAATCAATTTTCGGATGAAAAACGATGACTCCGGACCTGTCGAACGATCCCAAAATGGTCTATAATGATGAAATTTTAACATTTAATCTTTTGACTCTAAATTACTGTTGGATGTGAATTGTGACTTTGTCAACTAAAATAAGTGTGTTTAAAGTCATTTCTGTGCCTGAAACGGGTCAAAATTGAAGCTTTTGAGTAAGCAAAACTCTGTAAAAATGGCAATTTTGGTCACTGTGAGGGTTTAAAAAGTGGTTATTCAACATGAGGCATGATCCAATTGACATTTTGAATCATTTTTGGTACAGTCCAAAAAATCAATTTTCGGATGAAAAACGATGACTCCGGACCTGTCGAACGATCCCAAAATGGTCTATAATGATGAAATTTTAACATTTAATCTTTTGACTCTAAATTACTGTTGGATGTGAATTATGACTTTGTCAACTAAAATAAGTGTGTTTAAAGTCATTTCTGTGCCTGAAACGGGTCAAAATTGAAGCTTTTGAGTAAGCAAAACTCTGTAAAAATGGCAATTTTGGTCACTGTGAGGGTTTAAAAAGTGGTTATTCAACATGAGGCATGATCCAATTGACATTTTGAATCATTTTTGGTACAGTCCAAAAAATCAATTTTCGGATGAAAAACGATGACTCCGGACCAGTCGAACGATCCCAAAATGGTCTATAATGATGAAATTTTAACATTTAATCTTTTGACTCTAAATGACTGTTGGATGTGAATTATGACTCTGTCAACTAGAATAAGTGTGTTTAAAGTCATTTCTGTGCCTGAAACGGGTCAAAATGGAAGCTTTTGAGTAAGCAAAACTCTGTAAAAATGGCAATTTTGGTCCCTGTGAGGGTTTAAAAAGTGGTTATTCAACATGAGGCATGATCCAATTGACATTTTGAATCATTTTTGGTACAGTCCAAAAAATCAATTTTCGGATGAAAAACGATGACTCCGGACCTGTCGAACGATCCCAAAATGGTCTATAATGATGAAATTTTAACATTTAATCTTTTGACTCTAAATTACTGTTGGATGTGAATTGTGACTTTGTCAACTAAAATAAGTGTGTTTAAAGTCATTTCTGTGCCTGAAACGGGTCAAAATTGAAGCTTTTGATTAAGCAAAACTCTGTAAAAATGGCAATTTTGGTCACTGTGAGGGTTTAAAAAGTGGTTATTCAACATGAGGCATGATCCAATTGACATTTTGAATCATTTTTGGTACAGTCCAAAAAATCAATTTTCGGATGAAAAACGATGACTCCGGACCTGTCGAACGATCCCAAAATGGTCTATAATGATGAAATTTTAAAATTTAATCTTTTGACTCTAAATTACTGTTGGATGTGAATTGTGACTTTGTCAACTAAAATAAGTGTGTTTAAAGTCATTTTTGTGCCTGAAACGGGTCAAAATGGAAGCTTTTGAGTAAGCAAAACTCTGTAAAATGGCAATTTTGGTCACTGTGAGGGTTTAAAAAGTGGTTATTCAACATGAGGCATGATCCAATTGACATTTTGAATCATTTTTGGTACAGTCCAAAAAATCAATTTTCGGATGAAAAACGATGACTCCGTACCTGTCGAACGATCCCAAAATGGTCTATAATGATGAAATTTTAACATTTAATCTTTTGACTCTAAATTACTGATGGATGTGAATTATGACTTTGTCAACTAAAATAAGTGTGTTTAAAGTTATTTCTGTGCCTGAAACGGGTCAAAATTGAAGCTTTTGAGTAAGCAAAACTCTGTAAAAATGGCAATTTTGATCACTGTGAGGGTTTAAAAAGTGGTTATTCAACATGAGGCATGATCCAATTGACATTTTGAATCATTTTTGGTACAGTCCAAAAAATCAATTTTCGGATGAAAAACGATGACTCCGGACCAGTCGAACGATCCCAAAATGGTCTATAATGATGAAATTTTAACATTTAATCTTTTGACTCTAAATGACTGTTGGATGTGAATTATGACTCTGTCAACTAGAATAAGTGTGTTTAAAGTCATTTCTGTGCCTGAAACGGGTCAAAATGGAAGCTTTTGAGTAAGCAAAACTCTGTAAAAATGGCAATTTTGGTCACTGTGAGGGTTTAAAAAGTGGTTATTCAACATGAGGCATGATCCAATTGACATTTTGAATCATTTTTGGTACAGCCCAAAAAATCAATTTTCGGATAAAAAACGATGACTCCGGACCTGTCGAACGATCCCAAAATGGTCTATAATGATGAAATTTCAACATTTAATCTTTTGACTCTAAATGACTGTTGGATGTGAATTATGACTTTGTCAACTAAAATAAGTGTGTTTAAAGTCATTTCTGTGCCTGAAACGGGTCAAAATGGAAGCTTTTGAGTAAGCAAAACTGTGTAAAAATGGCAATTTTGGTCACTGTGAGGGTTTAAAAAGTGGTTATTCAACATGAGGCATGATCCAATTGACATTTTGAATCATTTTTGGTACAGTCCCAAAAATCAATTTTCGGATAAAAAACGATGACTCCGGACCTGTCGAACGATCCCAAAATGGTCTATAATGATGAAATTTTAACATTTAATCTTTTGACTCTAAATTACTGTTGGATGTGAATTGTGACTTTGTCAACTAAAATAAGAGTGTTTAAAGTCATTTCTGTGCCTGAAACGGGTCAAAATTGAAGCTTTTGAGTAAGCAAAACGCTGTAAAAATGGCAATTTTGGTCACTGTGAGGGTTTAAAAAGTGGTTATTCAACATGAGGCATGATCCAATTGACATTTTGAATCATTTTTGGTACAGTCCAAAAAATCAATTTTCAGATGAAAAACGATTACTCCGGACCAGTCGAACGATCCCAAAATGGTCTATAATGATGAAATTTTAACATTTAATCTTTTGACTCTAAATTACTGATGGATGTGAATTATGACTTTGTCAACTAAAATAAGTGTGTTTAAAGTCATTTCTGTGCCTGAAACGGGTCAAAATTGAAGCTTTTGAGTAAGCAAAACTCTGTAAAAATGGCAATTTTGGTCACTGTGAGGGTTTAAAAAGTGGTTATTCAACATGAGGCATGATCCAATTGACATTTTGAATCATTTTTGGTACAGTCCAAAAAATAAATTTTCAGATGAAAAACGATGACTCTGGACCTGTCGAACGATCCCAAAATGGTCTATAATGATGAAATTTTAACATTTAATCTTTTGACTCTAAATTACTGTTGGATGTGAATTGTGACTTTGTCAACTAAAATAAGTGTGTTTAAAGTCATTTCTGTGCCTGAAACGGGTCAAAATTGAAGCTTTTGATTAAGCAAAACTCTGTAAAAATGGCAATTTTGGTCACTGTGAGGGTTTAAAAAGTGGTTATTCAACATGAGGCATGATCCAATTAACATTTTGAATCATTTTTGGTACAGTCCAAAAAATCAATTTTCGGATGAAAAACGATGACTCCGTACCTGTCGAACGATCCCAAAATGGTCTATAATGATGAAATTTTAACATTTAATCTTTTGACTCTAAATTACTGTTGGATGTGAATTGTGACTTTGTCAACTAAAATAAGTGTGTTTAAAGTCATTTCTGTGCCTGAAACGGGTCAAAATTGAAGCTTTTGAGTAAGCAAAACTCTGTAAAAATGGCAATTTTGGTCACTGCGAGGGTTTAAAAAGTGGTTATTTAACATGAGGCATGATCCAATTAACATTTTGAATCATTTTTGGTACAGTCCAAAAAATCAATTTTCGGATGAAAAACGATGACTCCGGACCTGTCGAACGATCCCAAAATGGTCTATAATGATGAAATTTTAACATTTAATCTTTTGACTCTAAATTACTGTTGGATGTGAATTGTGACTTTGTCAACTAAAATAAGTGTGTTTAAAGTCATTTTTGTGCCTGAAACGGGTCAAAATTGAAGCTTTTGAGTAAGCAAAACTCTGTAAAAATGGCAATTTTGGTCACTGTGAGGGTTTAAAAAGTGGTTATTCAACATGAGGCATGATCCAATTGACATTTTGAATAATTTTTGGTACAGTCCAAAAAATCAATTTTCGGATGAAAAACGATGGCTCCGGACCAGTCGAACGATCCCAAAATGGTCTATAATGATGAAATTTTAACATTTAATCTTTTGACTCTAAATGACTGTTGGATGTGAATTATGACTTTTTCAACTAGAATAAGTGTGTTTAAAGTCATTTCTGTGCCTGAAACGGGTCAAAATTGAAGCTTTTGAGTAAGCAAAACTCTGTAAAAATGGCAATTTTGGTCACTGTGAGGGTTTAAAAAGTGGTTATTCAACATGAGGCATGATCCAATTGACATTTTGAATCATTTTTGGTACAGTCCAAAAAATCAATTTTCGGATGAAAAACGATGACTCCGGACCAGTCGAACGATCCCAAAATGGTCTATAATGATGAAATTTTAACATTTAATCTTTTGACTCTAAATGACTGTTGGATGTGAATTATGACTCTGTCAACTAGAATAAGTGTGTTTAAAGTCATTTCTGTGCCTGAAACGGGTCAAAATGGAAGCTTTTGAGTAAGCAAAACTCTGTAAAAATGGCAATTTTGGTCCCTGTGAGGGTTTAAAAAGTGGTTATTCAACATGAGGCATGATCCAATTGACATTTTGAATCATTTTTGGTACAGTCCAAAAAATCAATTTTCGGATGAAAAACGATGACTCCGGACCTGTCGAACGATCCCAAAATGGTCAATATGGATGAAATTACAACATTTAATCTTTTGACTCTAAATGACTGCTGGATGTGAATTATGACTTTGTCAACTAAAATAAGTGTGTGTAAAGTCATTTCTGTGCCTGAAACGGGTCAAAATGGAAGCTTTTGAGTAAGCAAAACTCTGTAAAAATGGCAATTTTGGTCACTGTGAGGGTTTAAAAAGTGGTTATTCAACATGAGGCATGATCCAATTGACATTTTGAATCATTTTTGGTACAGTCCAAAAAATCAATTTTCGGATGAAAAACGATGACTCCGGACCAGTCGAACGATCCCAAAATGGTCTATAATGATGAAATTTTAACATTTAATCTTTTGACTCTAAATTACTGATGGATGTGAATTATGACTTTGTCAACTAAAATAAGTGTGTTTAAAGTTATTTCTGTGCCTGAAACGGGTCAAAATTGAAGCTTTTGAGTAAGCAAAACTCTGTAAAAATGGCAATTTTGATCACTGTGAGGGTTTAAAAAGTGGTTATTCAACATGAGGCATGATCCAATTGACATTTTGAATCATTTTTGGTACAGTCCAAAAAATCAATTTTCGGATGAAAAACGATGACTCCGGACCAGTCGAACGATCCCAAAATGGTCTATAATGATGAAATTTTAACATTTAATCTTTTGACTCTAAATGACTGTTGGATGTGAATTATGACTCTGTCAACTAGAATAAGTGTGTTTAAAGTCATTTCTGTGCCTGAAACGGGTCAAAATGGAAGCTTTTGAGTAAGCAAAACTCTGTAAAAATGGCAATTTTGGTCACTGTGAGGGTTTAAAAAGTGGTTATTCAACATGAGGCATGATCCAATTGACATTTTGAATCATTTTTGGTACAGCCCAAAAAATCAATTTTCGGATAAAAAACGATGACTCCGGACCTGTCGAACGATCCCAAAATGGTCTATAATGATGAAATTTCAACATTTAATCTTTTGACTCTAAATGACTGTTGGATGTGAATTATGACTTTGTCAACTAAAATAAGTGTGTTTAAAGTCATTTCTGTGCCTGAAACGGGTCAAAATGGAAGCTTTTGAGTAAGCAAAACTGTGTAAAAATGGCAATTTTGGTCACTGTGAGGGTTTAAAAAGTGGTTATTCAACATGAGGCATGATCCAATTGACATTTTGAATCATTTTTGGTACAGTCCCAAAAATCAATTTTCGGATAAAAAACGATGACTCCGGACCTGTCGAACGATCCCAAAATGGTCTATAATGATGAAATTTTAACATTTAATCTTTTGACTCTAAATTACTGTTGGATGTGAATTGTGACTTTGTCAACTAAAATAAGAGTGTTTAAAGTCATTTCTGTGCCTGAAACGGGTCAAAATTGAAGCTTTTGAGTAAGCAAAACGCTGTAAAAATGGCAATTTTGGTCACTGTGAGGGTTTAAAAAGTGGTTATTCAACATGAGGCATGATCCAATTGACATTTTGAATCATTTTTGGTACAGTCCAAAAAATCAATTTTCAGATGAAAAACGATTACTCCGGACCAGTCGAACGATCCCAAAATGGTCTATAATGATGAAATTTTAACATTTAATCTTTTGACTCTAAATTACTGATGGATGTGAATTATGACTTTGTCAACTAAAATAAGTGTGTTTAAAGTCATTTCTGTGCCTGAAACGGGTCAAAATTGAAGCTTTTGAGTAAGCAAAACTCTGTAAAAATGGCAATTTTGGTCACTGTGAGGGTTTAAAAAGTGGTTATTCAACATGAGGCATGATCCAATTGACATTTTGAATCATTTTTGGTACAGTCCAAAAAATCAATTTTCAGATGAAAAACGATGACTCTGGACCTGTCGAACGATCCCAAAATGGTCTATAATGATGAAATTTTAACATTTAATCTTTTGACTCTAAATTACTGTTGGATGTGAATTGTGACTTTGTCAACTAAAATAAGTGTGTTTAAAGTCATTTCTGTGCCTGAAACGGGTCAAAATTGAAGCTTTTGATTAAGCAAAACTCTGTAAAAATGGCAATTTTGGTCACTGTGAGGGTTTAAAAAGTGGTTATTCAACATGAGGCATGATCCAATTAACATTTTGAATCATTTTTGGTACAGTCCAAAAAATCAATTTTCGGATGAAAAACGATGACTCCGGACCTGTCGAACGATCCCAAAATGGTCTATAATGATGAAATTTTAACATTTAATCTTTTGACTCTAAATTACTGTTGGATGTGAATTGTGACTTTGTCAACTAAAATAAGTGTGTTTAAAGTCATTTTTGTGCCTGAAACGGGTCAAAATGGAAGCTTTTGAGTAAGCAAAACTCTGTAAAATGGCAATTTTGATCACTGTGAGGGTTTAAAAAGTGGTTATTCAACATGAGGCATGATCCAATTGACATTTTGAATCATTTTTGGTACAGTCCAAAAAATCAATTTTCGGATGAAAAACGATGACTCCGTACCTGTCGAACGATCCCAAAATGGTCTATAATGATGAAATTTTAACATTTAATCTTTTGACTCTAAATTACTGTTGGATGTGAATTGTGACTTTGTCAACTAAAATAAGTGTGTTTAAAGTCATTTCTGTGCCTGAAACGGGTCAAAATTGAAGCTTTTGAGTAAGCAAAACTCTGTAAAAATGGCAATTTTGGTCACTGCGAGGGTTTAAAAAGTGGTTATTTAACATGAGGCATGATCCAATTAACATTTTGAATCATTTTTGGTACAGTCCAAAAAATCAATTTTCGGATGAAAAACGATGACTCCGGACCTGTCGAACGATCCCAAAATGGTCTATAATGATGAAATTTTAACATTTAATCTTTTGACTCTAAATTACTGTTGGATGTGAATTGTGACTTTGTCAACTAAAATAAGTGTGTTTAAAGTCATTTCTGTGCCTGAAACGGGTCAAAATTGAAGCTTTTGAGTAAGCAAAACTCTGTAAAAATGGCAATTTTGGTCACTGTGAGGGTTTAAAAAGTGGTTATTCAACATGAGGCATGATGCAATTGACATTTTGAATCATTTTTGGTACAGTCCAAAAAATCAATTTTCGGATGAAAAACGATGACTCCGGACCAGTCGAACGATCCCAAAATGGTCTATAATGATGAAATTTTAACATTTAATCTTTTGACTCTAAATTACTGATGGATGTGAATTATGACTTTGTCAACTAATATAAGTGTGTTTAAAGTCATTTCTGTGCCTGAAACGGGTCAAAATTGAAGCTTTTGAGTAAGCAAAACTCTGTAAAAATGGCAATTTTGGTCACTGTGAGGGTTTAAAAAGTGGTTATTCAACATGAGGCATGATCCAATTGACATTTTGAATCATTTTTGGTACAGTCCAAAAAATAAATTTTCAGATGAAAAACGATGACTCTGGACCTGTCGAACGATCCCAAAATGGTCTATAATGATGAAATTTTAACATTTAATCTTTTGACTCTAAATTACTGTTGGATGTGAATTGTGACTTTGTCAACTAAAATAAGTGTGTTTAAAGTCATTTCTGTGCCTGAAACGGGTCAAAATTAAAGCTTTTGATTAAGCAAAACTCTGTAAAAATGGCAATTTTGGTCACTGTGAGGGTTTAAAAAGTGGTTATTCAACATGAGGCATGATCCAATTAACATTTTGAATCATTTTTGGTACAGTCCAAAAAATCAATTTTCGGATGAAAAACGATGACTCCGTACCTGTCGAACGATCCCAAAATGGTCTATAATGATGAAATTTTAACATTTAATCTTTTGACTCTAAATTACTGTTGGATGTGAATTGTGACTTTGTCAACTAAAATAAGTGTGTTTAAAGTCATTTCTGTGCCTGAAACGGGTCAAAATTGAAGCTTTTGAGTAAGCAAAACTCTGTAAAAATGGCAATTTTGGTCACTGCGAGGGTTTAAAAAGTGGTTATTTAACATGAGGCATGATCCAATTAACATTTTGAATCATTTTTGGTACAGTCCAAAAAATCAATTTTCGGATGAAAAACGATGACTCCGGACCTGTCGAACGATCCCAAAATGGTCTATAATGATGAAATTTTAACATTTAATCTTTTGACTCTAAATTACTGTTGGATGTGAATTGTGACTTTGTCAACTAAAATAAGTGTGTTTAAAGTCATTTCTGTGCCTGAAACGGGTCAAAATTGAAGCTTTTGAGTAAGCAAAACTCTGTAAAAATGGCAATTTTGGTCACTGTGAGGGTTTAAAAAGTGGTTATTCAACATGAGGCATGATGCAATTGACATTTTGAATCATTTTTGGTACAGTCCAAAAAATCAATTTTCGGATGAAAAACGATGACTCCGGACCAGTCGAACGATCCCAAAATGGTCTATAATGATGAAATTTTAACATTTAATCTTTTGACTCTAAATTACTGATGGATGTGAATTATGACTTTGTCAACTAAAATAAGTGTGTTTAAAGTCATTTCTGTGCCTGAAACGGGTCAAAATTGAAGCTTTTGAGTAAGCAAAACTCTGTAAAAATGGCAATTTTGGTCACTGTGAGGGTTTAAAAAGTGGTTATTCAACATGAGGCATGATCCAATTGACATTTTGAATCATTTTTGGTACAGTCCAAAAAATCAATTTTCGGATGAAAAACGATGACTCCGGACCTGTCGAACGATCCCAAAATGGTCAATATGGATGAAATTACAACATTTATTCTTTTGACTCTAAATGACTGTTGGATGTGAATTATGACTTTGTCAACTAAAATAAGTGTGTGTAAAGTCATTTCTGTGCCTGAAACGGGTCAAAATGGAAGCTTTGAGTAAGCAAAACTCTGTAAAAATGGCAATTTTGGTCACTGTGAGGGTTTAAAAAGTGGTTATTCAACATGAGGCATGATCCAATTGACATTTTGAATAATTTTTGGTACAGTCCCAAAAATCAATTTTCGGATGAAAAACGATGACTCCGGACCTGTCGAACGATCCCAAAATGGTCTATAATGATGAAATTTTAACATTTAATCTTTTGACTCTAAATTACTGTTGGATGTGAATTGTGACTTTGTCAACTAAAATAAGTGTGTTTAAAGTCATTTCTGTGCCTGAAACGGGTCAAAATTGAAGCTTTTGAGTAAGCAAAACTCTGTAAAAATGGCAATTTTGGTCACTGTGAGGGTTTAAAAAGTGGTTATTCAACATGAGGCATGATCCAATTGACATTTTGAATCATTTTTGGTACAGTCCAAAAAATCAATTTTCGGATGAAAAACGATGACTCCGGACCTGTCGAACGATCCCAAAATGGTCTATAATGATGAAATTTTAACATTTAATCTTTTGACTCTAAATTACTGTTGGATGTGAATTATGACTTTGTCAACTAAAATAAGTGTGTTTAAAGTCATTTCTGTGCCTGAAACGGGTCAAAATTGAAGCTTTTGAGTAAGCAAAACTCTGTAAAAATGGCAATTTTGGTCACTGTGAGGGTTTAAAAAGTGGTTATTCAACATGAGGCATGATCCAATTGACATTTTGAATCATTTTTGGTACAGTCCAAAAAATCAATTTTCGGATGAAAAACGATGACTCCGGACCAGTCGAACGATCCCAAAATGGTCTATAATGATGAAATTTTAACATTTAATCTTTTGACTCTAAATGACTGTTGGATGTGAATTATGACTCTGTCAACTAGAATAAGTGTGTTTAAAGTCATTTCTGTGCCTGAAACGGGTCAAAATGGAAGCTTTTGAGTAAGCAAAACTCTGTAAAAATGGCAATTTTGGTCCCTGTGAGGGTTTAAAAAGTGGTTATTCAACATGAGGCATGATCCAATTGACATTTTGAATCATTTTTGGTACAGTCCAAAAAATCAATTTTCGGATGAAAAACGATGACTCCGGACCTGTCGAACGATCCCAAAATGGTCTATAATGATGAAATTTTAACATTTAATCTTTTGACTCTAAATTACTGTTGGATGTGAATTGTGACTTTGTCAACTAAAATAAGTGTGTTTAAAGTCATTTCTGTGCCTGAAACGGGTCAAAATTGAAGCTTTTGATTAAGCAAAACTCTGTAAAAATGGCAATTTTGGTCACTGTGAGGGTTTAAAAAGTGGTTATTCAACATGAGGCATGATCCAATTGACATTTTGAATCATTTTTGGTACAGTCCAAAAAATCAATTTTCGGATGAAAAACGATGACTCCGGACCTGTCGAACGATCCCAAAATGGTCTATAATGATGAAATTTTAAAATTTAATCTTTTGACTCTAAATTACTGTTGGATGTGAATTGTGACTTTGTCAACTAAAATAAGTGTGTTTAAAGTCATTTTTGTGCCTGAAACGGGTCAAAATGGAAGCTTTTGAGTAAGCAAAACTCTGTAAAATGGCAATTTTGGTCACTGTGAGGGTTTAAAAAGTGGTTATTCAACATGAGGCATGATCCAATTGACATTTTGAATCATTTTTGGTACAGTCCAAAAAATCAATTTTCGGATGAAAAACGATGACTCCGTACCTGTCGAACGATCCCAAAATGGTCTATAATGATGAAATTTTAACATTTAATCTTTTGACTCTAAATTACTGTTGGATGTGAATTGTGACTTTGTCAACTAAAATAAGTGTGTTTAAAGTCATTTCTGTGCCTGAAACGGGTCAAAATTGAAGCTTTTGAGTAAGCAAAACTCTGTAAAAATGGCAATTTTGGTCACTGTGAGGGTTTAAAAAGTGGTTATTCAACATGAGGCATGATGCAATTGACATTTTGAATCATTTTTGGTACAGTCCAAAAAATCAATTTTCGGATGAAAAACGATGACTCCGGACCAGTCGAACGATCCCAAAATGGTCTATAATGATGACATTTTAACATTTAATCTTTTGACTCTAAATTACTGATGGATGTGAATTATGACTTTGTCAACTAAAATAAGTGTGTTTAAAGTCATTTCTGTGCCTGAAACGGGTCAAAATTGAAGCTTTTGAGTAAGCAAAACTCTGTAAAAATGGCAATTTTGGTCACTGTGAGGGTTTAAAAAGTGGTTATTCAACATGAGGCATGATCCAATTGACATTTTGAATCATTTTTGGTACAGTCCAAAAAATCAATTTTCGGATGAAAAACGATGACTCCGGACCTGTCGAACGATCCCAAAATGGTCTATAATGATGAAATTTTAACATTTAATCTTTTGACTCTAAATGACTGTTGGATGTGAATTATGACTTTGTCAACTAGAATAAGTGTGTTTAAAGTCATTTCTGTGCCTGAAACGGGTCAAAATGGAAGCTTTTGAGTAAGCAAAACTCTGTAAAAATGGCAATTTTGGTCACTGTGAGGGTTTAAAAAGTGGTTATTCAATATGAGGCATGATCCAATTGACATTTTGAATCATTTTTGGTACAGTCCAAAAAATCAATTTTCGGATGAAAAACGATGACTCCGGACCTGTCGAACGATCCCAAAATGGTCTATAATGATGAAATTTTAACATTTAATCTTTTGACTCTAAATTACTGTTGGATGTGAATTGTGACTTTGTCAACTAAAATAAGTGTGTTTAAAGTCATTTCTGTGCCTGAAACGGGTCAAAATTGAAGCTTTTGAGTAAGCAAAACTCTGTAAAAATGGCAATTTTGGTCACTGTGAGGGTTTAAAAAGTGGTTATTCAACATGAGGCATGATCCAATTGACATTTTGAATCATTTTTGGTACAGTCCAAAAAATCAATTTTCGGATGAAAAACGATGACTCCGGACCAGTCGAACGATCCCAAAATGGTCTATAATGATGAAATTTTAACATTTAATCTTCTGACTCTAAATTACTGATGGATGTGAATTATGACTTTGTCAACTAAAATAAGTGTGTTTAAAGTCATTTCTGTGCCTGAAACAGGTCAAAATGGAAGCTTTTGAGTAAGCAAAACTCTGTAAAAATGGCAATTTTGGTCACTGTGAGGGTTTAAAAAGTGGTTATTCAACATGAGGCATGATCCAATTGACATTTTGAATCATTTTTGGTACAGTCCAAAAAATCAATTTTCGGATGAAAAACGATGACTCCGGACCAGTCGAACGATCCCAAAATGGTCTATAATGATGAAATTTTAACATTTAATCTTTTGACTCTAAATTACTGATGGATGTGAATTATGACTTTGTCAACTAAAATAAGTGTGTTTAAAGTCATTTCTGTGCCTGAAACGGGTCAAAATGGAAGCTTTTGAGTAAGCAAAACTCTGTAAAAATGGCAATTTTGGTCACTGTGAGGGTTTAAAAAGTGGTTATTCAACATGAGGCATGATCCAATTGACATTTTGAATCATTTTTGGTACAGTCCAAAAAATCAATTTTCGGATGAAAAACGATGACTCCGGACCTGTCGAACGATCCCAAAATGGTCTATAATGATGAAATTTTAACATTTAATCTTTTGACTCTAAATTACTGTTGGATGTGAATTGTGACTTTGTCAACTAAAATAAGTGTGTTTAAAGTCATTTCTGTGCCTGAAACGGGTCAAAATTGAAGCTTTTGAGTAAGCAAAACTCTGTAAAAATGGCAATTTTGGTCACTGTGAGGGTTTAAAAAGTGGTTATTCAACATGAGGAATGATCCAATTGACATTTTGAATCATTTTTGGTACAGTCCAAAAAATCAATTTTCGGATGAAAAACGATGACTCCGGACCAGTCGAACGATCCCAAAATGGTCTATAATGATGAAATTTTAACATTTAATCTTTTGACTCTAAATGACTGTTGGATGTGAATTATGACTCTGTCAACTAGAATAAGTGTGTTTAAAGTCATTTCTGTGCCTGAAACGGGTCAAAATGGAAGCTTTTGAGTAAGCAAAACTCTGTAAAAATGGCAATTTTGGTCCCTGTGAGGGTTTAAAAAGTGGTTATTCAACATGAGGCATGATCCAATTGACATTTTGAATCATTTTTGGTACAGTCCAAAAAATCAATTTTCGGATGAAAAACGATGACTCCGGACCTGTCGAACGATCCCAAAATGGTCAATATGGATGAAATTACAACATTTAATCTTTTGACTCTAAATGACTGTTGGATGTGAATTATGACTTTGTCAACTAAAATAAGTGTGTGTAAAGTCATTTCTGTGCCTGAAACGGGTCAAAATGGAAGCTTTTGAGTAAGCAAAACTCTGTAAAAATGGCAATTTTGGTCACTGTGAGGGTTTAAAAAGTGGTTATTCAACATGAGGCATGATCCAATTGACATTTTGAATCATTTTTGGTACAGTCCAAAAAATCAATTTTCGGATGAAAAACGATGACTCCGGACCAGTCGAACGATCCCAAAATGGTCTATAATGATGAAATTTTAACATTTAATCTTTTGACTCTAAATTACTGATGGATGTGAATTATGACTTTGTCAACTAAAATAAGTGTGTTTAAAGTTATTTCTGTGCCTGAAACGGGTCAAAATTGAAGCTTTTGAGTAAGCAAAACTCTGTAAAAATGGCAATTTTGATCACTGTGAGGGTTTAAAAAGTGGTTATTCAACATGAGGCATGATCCAATTGACATTTTGAATCATTTTTGGTACAGTCCAAAAAATCAATTTTCGGATGAAAAACGATGACTCCGGACCAGTCGAACGATCCCAAAATGGTCTATAATGATGAAATTTTAACATTTAATCTTTTGACTCTAAATGACTGTTGGATGTGAATTATGACTCTGTCAACTAGAATAAGTGTGTTTAAAGTCATTTCTGTGCCTGAAACGGGTCAAAATGGAAGCTTTTGAGTAAGCAAAACTCTGTAAAAATGGCAATTTTGGTCACTGTGAGGGTTTAAAAAGTGGTTATTCAACATGAGGCATGATCCAATTGACATTTTGAATCATTTTTGGTACAGCCCAAAAAATCAATTTTCGGATAAAAAACGATGACTCCGGACCTGTCGAACGATCCCAAAATGGTCTATAATGATGAAATTTCAACATTTAATCTTTTGACTCTAAATGACTGTTGGATGTGAATTATGACTTTGTCAACTAAAATAAGAGTGTTTAAAGTCATTTCTGTGCCTGAAACGGGTCAAAATTGAAGCTTTTGAGTAAGCAAAACGCTGTAAAAATGGCAATTTTGGTCACTGTGAGGGTTTAAAAAGTGGTTATTCAACATGAGGCATGATCCAATTGACATTTTGAATCATTTTTGGTACAGTCCAAAAAATCAATTTTCAGATGAAAAACGATTACTCCGGACCAGTCGAACGATCCCAAAATGGTCTATAATGATGAAATTTTAACATTTAATCTTTTGACTCTAAATTACTGATGGATGTGAATTATGACTTTGTCAACTAAAATAAGTGTGTTTAAAGTCATTTCTGTGCCTGAAACGGGTCAAAATTGAAGCTTTTGAGTAAGCAAAACTCTGTAAAAATGGCAATTTTGGTCACTGTGAGGGTTTAAAAAGTGGTTATTCAACATGAGGCATGATCCAATTGACATTTTGAATCATTTTTGGTACAGTCCAAAAAATCAATTTTCAGATGAAAAACGATGACTCTGGACCTGTCGAACGATCCCAAAATGGTCTATAATGATGAAATTTTAACATTTAATCTTTTGACTCTAAATTACTGTTGGATGTGAATTGTGACTTTGTCAACTAAAATAAGTGTGTTTAAAGTCATTTCTGTGCCTGAAACGGGTCAAAATTGAAGCTTTTGATTAAGCAAAACTCTGTAAAAATGGCAATTTTGGTCACTGTGAGGGTTTAAAAAGTGGTTATTCAACATGAGGCATGATCCAATTAACATTTTGAATCATTTTTGGTACAGTCCAAAAAATCAATTTTCGGATGA
Source organism: Lissotriton vulgaris (assembly GCF_964263255.1). Lineage (NCBI taxonomy): Eukaryota > Metazoa > Chordata > Amphibia > Caudata > Salamandridae > Lissotriton > Lissotriton vulgaris. The sequence goes on from NW_028253655.1 coordinate 75,453, forward strand.
AAAACGATGACTCCGTACCTGTCGAACGATCCCAAAATGGTCTATAATGATGAAATTTTAACATTTAATCTTTTGACTCTAAATTACTGTTGGATGTGAATTGTGACTTTGTCAACTAAAATAAGTGTGTTTAAAGTCATTTCTGTGCCTGAAACGGGTCAAAATTGAAGCTTTTGAGTAAGCAAAACTCTGTAAAAATGGCAATTTTGGTCACTGTGAGGGTTTAAAAAGTGGTTATTCAACATGAGGCATGATGCAATTGACATTTTGAATCATTTTTGGTACAGTCCAAAAAATCAATTTTCGGATGAAAAACGATGACTCCGGACCAGTCGAACGATCCCAAAATGGTCTATAATGATGAAATTTTAACATTTAATCTTTTGACTCTAAATTACTGATGGATGTGAATTATGACTTTGTCAACTAAAATAAGTGTGTTTAAAGTCATTTCTGTGCCTGAAACGGGTCAAAATTGAAGCTTTTGAGTAAGCAAAACTCTGTAAAAATGGCAATTTTGGTCACTGTGAGGGTTTAAAAAGTGGTTATTCAACATGAGGCATGATCCAATTGACATTTTGAATCATTTTTGGTACAGTCCAAAAAATCAATTTTCAGATGAAAAACGATGACTCTGGACCTGTCGAACGATCCCAAAATGGTCTATAATGATGAAATTTTAACATTTAATCTTTTGACTCTAAATTACTGTTGGATGTGAATTGTGACTTTGTCAACTAAAATAAGTGTGTTTAAAGTCATTTCTGTGCCTGAAACGGGTCAAAATTGAAGCTTTTGATTAAGCAAAACTCTGTAAAAATGGCAATTTTGGTCACTGTGAGGGTTTAAAAAGTGGTTATTCAACATGAGGCATGATCCAATTAACATTTTGAATCATTTTTGGTACAGTCCAAAAAATCAATTTTCGGATGAAAAACGATGACTCCGGACCTGTCGAACGATCCCAAAATGGTCTATAATGATGAAATTTTAACATTTAATCTTTTGACTCTAAATTACTGTTGGATGTGAATTGTGACTTTGTCAACTAAAATAAGTGTGTTTAAAGTCATTTTTGTGCCTGAAACGGGTCAAAATGGAAGCTTTTGAGTAAGCAAAACTCTGTAAAATGGCAATTTTGGTCACTGTGAGGGTTTAAAAAGTGGTTATTCAACATGAGGCATGATCCAATTGACATTTTGAATCATTTTTGGTACAGTCCAAAAAATCAATTTTCGGATGAAAAACGATGACTCCGTACCTGTCGAACGATCCCAAAATGGTCTATAATGATGAAATTTTAACATTTAATCTTTTGACTCTAAATTACTGTTGGATGTGAATTGTGACTTTGTCAACTAAAATAAGTGTGTTTAAAGTCATTTCTGTGCCTGAAACGGGTCAAAATTGAAGCTTTTGAGTAAGCAAAACTCTGTAAAAATGGCAATTTTGGTCACTGCGAGGGTTTAAAAAGTGGTTATTTAACATGAGGCATGATCCAATTAACATTTTGAATCATTTTTGGTACAGTCCAAAAAATCAATTTTCGGATGAAAAACGATGACTCCGGACCTGTCGAACGATCCCAAAATGGTCTATAATGATGAAATTTTAACATTTAATCTTTTGACTCTAAATTACTGATGGATGTGAATTATGACTTTGTCAACTAAAATAAGTGTGTTTAAAGTCATTTCTGTGTCTGAAACGGGTCAAAATGGAAGCTTTTGAGTAAGCAAAACTCTGTAAAAATGGCAATTTTGGTCACTGTGAGGGTTTAAAAAGTGGTTATTCAACATGAGGCATGATCCAATTGACATTTTGAATCATTTTTGGTACAGTCCAAAAAATCTATTTTCGGATGAAAAACGATGACTCCGGACCTGTCGAACGATCCCAAAATGGTCTATAATGATGAAATTTTAACATTTAATCATTTGACTCTAAATTACTGTTGGATGTGAATTGTGACTTTGTCAACTAAAATAAGTGTGTTTAAAGTCATTTCTGTGCCTGAAACGGGTCAAAATTGAAGCTTTTGAGTAAGCAAAACTCTGTAAAAATGGCAATTTTGGTCACTGTGAGGGTTTAAAAAGTGGTTATTCAACATGAGGCATGATGCAATTGACATTTTGAATCATTTTTGGTACAGTCCAAAAAATCAATTTTCGGATGAAAAACGATGACTCCGGACCAGTCGAACGATCCCAAAATGGTCTATAATGATGAAATTTTAACATTTAATCTTCTGACTCTAAATTACTGATGGATGTGAATTATGACTTTGTCAACTAAAATAAGTGTGTTTAAAGTCATTTCTGTGCCTGAAACAGGTCAAAATGGAAGCTTTTGAGTAAGCAAAACTCTGTAAAAATGGCAATTTTGGTCACTGTGAGGGTTTAAAAAGTGGTTATTCAACATGAGGCATGATCCAATTGACATTTTGAATCATTTTTGGTACAGTCCAAAAAATCAATTTTCGGATGAAAAACGATAACTCCGGACCTGTCGAACGATCCCAAAATGGTCTATAATGATGAAATTTTAACATTTAATCTTTTGACTCTAAATTACTGTTGGATGTGAATTGTGACTTTGTCAACTAAAATAAGTGTGTTTAAAGTCATTTTTGTGCCTGAAACGGGTCAAAATTGAAGCTTTTGAGTAAGCAAAACTCTGTAAAAATGGCAATTTTGGTCACTGTGAGGGTTTAAAAAGTGGTTATTCAACATGAGGCATGATCCAATTGACATTTTGAATCATTTTTGGTACAGTCCAAAAAATCAATTTTCGGATGAAAAACGATGGCTCCGGACCAGTCGAACGATCCCAAAATGGTCTATAATGATGAAATTTTAACATTTAATCTTTTGGCTCTAAATGACTGTTGGATGTGAATTATGACTTTTTCAACTAGAATAAGTGTGTTTAAAGTCATTTCTGTGCCTGAAACGGGTCAAAATTGAAGCTTTTGAGTAAGCAAAACTCTGTAAAAATGGCAATTTTGGTCACTGTGAGGGTTTAAAAAGTGGTTATTCAACATGAGGCATGATCCAATTGACATTTTGAATCATTTTTGGTACAGTCCAAAAAATCAATTTTCGGATGAAAAACGATGACTCCGGACCAGTCGAACGATCCCAAAATGGTCTATAATGATGAAATTTTAACATTTAATCTTTTGACTCTAAATGACTGTTGGATGTGAATTATGACTCTGTCAACTAGAATAAGTGTGTTTAAAGTCATATCTGTGCCTGAAACGGGTCAAAATGGAAGCTTTTGAGTAAGCAAAACTCTGTAAAAATGGCAATTTTGGTCCCTGTGAGGGTTTAAAAAGTGGTTATTCAACATGAGGCATGATCCAATTGACATTTTGAATCATTTTTGGTACAGTCCAAAAAATCAATTTTCGGATGAAAAACGATGACTCCGGACCTGTCGAACGATCCCAAAATGGTCAATATGGATGAAATTACAACATTTAATCTTTTGACTCTAAATGACTGTTGGATGTGAATTATGACTTTGTCAACTAAAATAAGTGTGTGTAAAGTCATTTCTGTGCCTGAAACGGGTCAAAATGGAAGCTTTTGAGTAAGCAAAACTCTGTAAAAATGGCAATTTTGGTCACTGTGAGGGTTTAAAAAGTGGTTATTCAACATGAGGCATGATCCAATTGACATTTTGAATCATTTTTGGTACAGTCCAAAAAATCAATTTTCGGATGAAAAACGATGACTCCGGACCAGTCGAACGATCCCAAAATGGTCTATAATGATGAAATTTTAACATTTAATCTTTTGACTCTAAATTACTGATGGATGTGAATTATGACTTTGTCAACTAAAATAAGTGTGTTTAAAGTTATTTCTGTGCCTGAAACGGGTCAAAATTGAAGCTTTTGAGTAAGCAAAACTCTGTAAAAATGGCAATTTTGATCACTGTGAGGGTTTAAAAAGTGGTTATTCAACATGAGGCATGATCCAATTGACATTTTGAATCATTTTTGGTACAGTCCAAAAAATCAATTTTCGGATGAAAAACGATGACTCCGGACCAGTCGAACGATCCCAAAATGGTCTATAATGATGAAATTTTAACATTTAATCTTTTGACTCTAAATGACTGTTGGATGTGAATTATGACTCTGTCAACTAGAATAAGTGTGTTTAAAGTCATTTCTGTGCCTGAAATGGGTCAAAATGGAAGCTTTTGAGTAAGCAAAACTCTGTAAAAATGGCAATTTTGGTCACTGTGAGGGTTTAAAAAGTGGTTATTCAACATGAGGCATGATCCAATTGACATTTTGAATCATTTTTGGTACAGCCCAAAAAATCAATTTTCGGATAAAAAACGATGAATCCGGACCTGTCGAACGATCCCAAAATGGTCTATAATGATGAAATTTCAACATTTAATCTTTTGACTCTAAATGACTGTTGGATGTGAATTATGACTTTGTCAACTAAAATAAGTGTGTTTAAAGTCATTTCTGTGCCTGAAACGGGTCAAAATGGAAGCTTTTGAGTAAGCAAAACTGTGTAAAAATGGCAATTTTGGTCACTGTGAGGGTTTAAAAAGTGGTTATTCAACATGAGGCATGATCCAATTGACATTTTGAATCATTTTTGGTACAGTCCCAAAAATCAATTTTCGGATAAAAAACGATGACTCCGGACCTGTCGAACGATCCCAAAATGGTCTATAATGATGAAATTTTAACATTTAATCTTTTGACTCTAAATTACTGTTGGATGTGAATTGTGACTTTGTCAACTAAAATAAGAGTGTTTAAAGTCATTTCTGTGCCTGAAACGGGTCAAAATTGAAGCTTTTGAGTAAGCAAAACGCTGTAAAAATGGCAATTTTGGTCACTGTGAGGGTTTAAAAAGTGGTTATTCAACATGAGGCATGATCCAATTGACATTTTGAATCATTTTTGGTACAGTCCAAAAAATCAATTTTCAGATGAAAAACGATTACTCCGGACCAGTCGAACGATCCCAAAATGGTCTATAATGATGAAATTTTAACATTTAATCTTTTGACTCTAAATTACTGATGGATGTGAATTATGACTTTGTCAACTAAAATAAGTGTGTTTAAAGTCATTTCTGTGCCTGAAACGGGTCAAAATTGAAGCTTTTGAGTAAGCAAAACTCTGTAAAAATGGCAATTTTGGTCACTGTGAGGGTTTAAAAAGTGGTTATTCAACATGAGGCATGATCCAATTGACATTTTGAATCATTTTTGGTACAGTCCAAAAAATCAATTTTCAGATGAAAAACGATGACTCTGGACCTGTCGAACGATCCCAAAATGGTCTATAATGATGAAATTTTAACATTTAATCTTTTGACTCTAAATTACTGTTGGATGTGAATTGTGACTTTGTCAACTAAAATAAGTGTGTTTAAAGTCATTTCTGTGCCTGAAACGGGTCAAAATTGAAGCTTTTGATTAAGCAAAACTCTGTAAAAATGGCAATTTTGGTCACTGTGAGGGTTTAAAAAGTGGTTATTCAACATGAGGCATGATCCAATTAACATTTTGAATCATTTTTGGTACAGTCCAAAAAATCAATTTTCGGATGAAAAACGATGACTCCGGACCTGTCGAACGATCCCAAAATGGTCTATAATGATGAAATTTTAACATTTAATCTTTTGACTCTAAATTACTGTTGGATGTGAATTGTGACTTTGTCAACTAAAATAAGTGTGTTTAAAGTCATTTTTGTGCCTGAAACGGGTCAAAATGGAAGCTTTTGAGTAAGCAAAACTCTGTAAAATGGCAATTTTGATCACTGTGAGGGTTTAAAAAGTGGTTATTCAACATGAGGCATGATCCAATTGACATTTTGAATCATTTTTGGTACAGTCCAAAAAATCAATTTTCGGATGAAAAACGATGACTCCGTACCTGTCGAACGATCCCAAAATGGTCTATAATGATGAAATTTTAACATTTAATCTTTTGACTCTAAATTACTGTTGGATGTGAATTGTGACTTTGTCAACTAAAATAAGTGTGTTTAAAGTCATTTCTGTGCCTGAAACGGGTCAAAATTGAAGCTTTTGAGTAAGCAAAACTCTGTAAAAATGGCAATTTTGGTCACTGCGAGGGTTTAAAAAGTGGTTATTCAACATGAGGCATGATGCAATTGACATTTTGAATCATTTTTGGTACAGTCCAAAAAATCAATTTTCGGATGAAAAACGATGACTCCGGACCAGTCGAACGATCCCAAAATGGTCTATAATGATGAAATTTTAACATTTAATCTTTTGACTCTAAATTACTGATGGATGTGAATTATGACTTTGTCAACTAAAATAAGTGTGTTTAAAGTCATTTCTGTGCCTGAAACGGGTCAAAATTGAAGCTTTTGAGTAAGCAAAACTCTGTAAAAATGGCAATTTTGGTCACTGTGAGGGTTTAAAAAGTGGTTATTCAACATGAGGCATGATCCAATTGACATTTTGAATCATTTTTGGTACAGTCCAAAAAATAAATTTTCAGATGAAAAACGATGACTCTGGACCTGTCGAACGATCCCAAAATGGTCTATAATGATGAAATTTTAACATTTAATCTTTTGACTCTAAATTACTGTTGGATGTGAATTGTGACTTTGTCAACTAAAATAAGTGTGTTTAAAGTCATTTCTGTGCCTGAAATGGGTCAAAATTGAAGCTTTTGATTAAGCAAAACTCTGTAAAAATGGCAATTTTGGTCACTGTGAGGGTTTAAAAAGTGGTTATTCAACATGAGGCATGATCCAATTAACATTTTGAATCATTTTTGGTACAGTCCAAAAAATCAATTTTCGGATGAAAAACGATGACTCCGGACCTGTCGAACGATCCCAAAATGGTCTATAATGATGAAATTTTAACATTTAATCTTTTGACTCTAAATTACTGTTGGATGTGAATTGTGACTTTGTCAACTAAAATAAGAGTGTTTAAAGTCATTTCTGTGCCTGAAACGGGTCAAAATTGAAGCTTTTGAGTAAGCAAAACGCTGTAAAAATGGCAATTTTGGTCACTGTGAGGGTTTAAAAAGTGGTTATTCAACATGAGGCATGATCCAATTGACATTTTGAATCATTTTTGGTACAGTCCAAAAAATCAATTTTCAGATGAAAAACGATTACTCCGGACCAGTCGAACGATCCCAAAATGGTCTATAATGATGAAATTTTAACATTTAATCTTTTGACTCTAAATTACTGATGGATGTGAATTATGACTTTGTCAACTAAAATAAGTGTGTTTAAAGTCATTTCTGTGCCTGAAACGGGTCAAAATTGAAGCTTTTGAGTAAGCAAAACTCTGTAAAAATGGCAATTTTGGTCACTGTGAGGGTTTAAAAAGTGGTTATTCAACATGAGGCATGATCCAATTGACATTTTGAATCATTTTTGGTACAGTCCAAAAAATCAATTTTCAGATGAAAAACGATTACTCCGGACCAGTCGAACGATCCCAAAATGGTCTATAATGATGAAATTTTAACATTTAATCTTTTGACTCTAAATTACTGATGGATGTGAATTATGACTTTGTCAACTAAAATAAGTGTGTTTAAAGTCATTTCTGTGCCTGAAACGGGTCAAAATTGAAGCTTTTGAGTAAGCAAAACTCTGTAAAAATGGCAATTTTGGTCACTGTGAGGGTTTAAAAAGTGGTTATTCAACATGAGGCATGATCCAATTGACATTTTGAATCATTTTTGGTACAGTCCAAAAAATCAATTTTCAGATGAAAAACGATGACTCTGGACCTGTCGAACGATCCCAAAATGGTCTATAATGATGAAATTTTAACATTTAATCTTTTGACTCTAAATTACTGTTGGATGTGAATTGTGACTTTGTCAACTAAAATAAGTGTGTTTAAAGTCATTTTTGTGCCTGAAACGGGTCAAAATTGAAGCTTTTGATTAAGCAAAACTCTGTAAAAATGGCAATTTTGGTCACTGTGAGGGTTTAAAAAGTGGTTATTCAACATGAGGCATGATCCAATTAACATTTTGAATCATTTTTGGTACAGTCCAAAAAATCAATTTTCGGATGAAAAACGATGACTCCGGACCTGTCGAACGATCCCAAAATGGTCTATAATGATGAAATTTTAACATTTAATCTTTTGACTCTAAATTACTGTTGGATGTGAATTGTGACTTTGTCAACTAAAATAAGTGTGTTTAAAGTCATTTTTGTGCCTGAAACGGGTCAAAATGGAAGCTTTTGAGTAAGCAAAACTCTGTAAAATGGCAATTTTGATCAATGTGAGGGTTTAAAAAGTGGTTATTCAACATGAGGCATGATCCAATTGACATTTTGAATCATTTTTGGTACAGTCCAAAAAATCAATTTTCGGATGAAAAACGATGACTCCGTACCTGTCGAACGATCCCAAAATGGTCTATAATGATGAAATTTTAACATTTAATCTTTTGACTCTAAATTACTGTTGGATGTGAATTGTGACTTTGTCAACTAAAATAAGTGTGTTTAAAGTCATTTCTGTGCCTGAAACGGGTCAAAATTGAAGCTTTTGAGTAAGCAAAACTCTGTAAAAATGGCAATTTTGGTCACTGCGAGGGTTTAAAAAGTGGTTATTTAACATGAGGCATGATCCAATTAACATTTTGAATCATTTTTGGTACAGTCCAAAAAATCAATTTTCGGATGAAAAACGATGACTCCGGACCTGTCGAACGATCCCAAAATGGTCTATAATGATGAAATTTTAACATTTAATCTTTTGACTCTAAATTACTGTTGGATGTGAATTGTGACTTTGTCAACTAAAATAAGTGTGTTTAAAGTCATTTCTGTGCCTGAAACGGGTCAAAATTGAAGCTTTTGAGTAAGCAAAACTCTGTAAAAATGGCAATTTTGGTCACTGTGAGGGTTTAAAAAGTGGTTATTCAACATGAGGCATGATGCAATTGACATTTTGAATCATTTTTGGTACAGTCCAAAAAATCAATTTTCGGATGAAAAACGATGACTCCGGACCAGTCGAACGATCCCAAAATGGTCTATAATGATGAAATTTTAACATTTAATCTTTTGACTCTAAATTACTGATGGATGTGAATTATGACTTTGTCAACTAAAATAAGTGTGTTTAAAGTCATTTCTGTGCCTGAAACGGGTCAAAATTGAAGCTTTTGAGTAAGCAAAACTCTGTAAAAATGGCAATTTTGGTCACTGTGAGGGTTTAAAAAGTGGTTATTCAACATGAGGCATGATCCAATTGACATTTTGAATCATTTTTGGTACAGTCCAAAAAATAAATTTTCAGATGAAAAACGATGACTCTGGACCTGTCGAACGATCCCAAAATGGTCTATAATGATGAAATTTTAACATTTAATCTTTTGACTCTAAATTACTGTTGGATGTGAATTGTGACTTTGTCAACTAAAATAAGTGTGTTTAAAGTCATTTCTGTGCCTGAAATGGGTCAAAATTGAAGCTTTTGATTAAGCAAAACTCTGTAAAAATGGCAATTTTGGTCACTGTGAGGGTTTAAAAAGTGGTTATTCAACATGAGGCATGATCCAATTAACATTTTGAATCATTTTTGGTACAGTCCAAAAAATCAATTTTCGGATGAAAAACGATGACTCCGGACCTGTCGAACGATCCCAAAATGGTCTATAATGATGAAATTTTAACATTTAATCTTTTGACTCTAAATTACTGTTGGATGTGAATTGTGACTTTGTCAACTAAAATAAGTGTGTTTAAAGTCATTTTTGTGCCTGAAACAGGTCAAAATGGAAGCTTTTGAGTAAGCAAAACTCTGTAAAATGGCAATTTTGGTCACTGTGAGGGTTTAAAAAGTGGTTATTCAACATGAGGCATGATCCAATTGACATTTTGAATCATTTTTGGTACAGTCCAAAAAATCAATTTTCGGATGAAAAACGATGACTCCGTACCTGTCGAACGATCCCAAAATGGTCTATAATGATGAAATTTTAACATTTAATCTTTTGACTCTAAATTACTGTTGGATGTGAATTGTGACTTTGTCAACTAAAATAAGTGTGTTTAAAGTCATTTCTGTGCCTGAAACGGGTCAAAATTGAAGCTTTTGAGTAAGCAAAACTCTGTAAAAATGGCAATTTTGGTCACTGCGAGGGTTTAAAAAGTGGTTATTTAACATGAGGCATGATCCAATTAACATTTTGAATCATTTTTGGTACAGTCCAAAAAATCAATTTTCGGATGAAAAACGATGACTCCGTACCTGTCGAACGATCCCAAAATGGTCTATAATGATGAAATTTTAACATTTAATCTTTTGACTCTAAATTACTGTTGGATGTGAATTGTGACTTTGTCAACTAAAATAAGTGTGTTTAAAGTCATTTCTGTGCCTGAAACGGGTCAAAATTGAAGCTTTTGAGTAAGCAAAACTCTGTAAAAATGGCAATTTTGGTCACTGCGAGGGTTTAAAAAGTGGTTATTTAACATGAGGCATGATCCAATTAACATTTTGAATCATTTTTGGTACAGTCCAAAAAATCAATTTTCGGATGAAAAACGATGACTCCGTACCTGTCGAACGATCCCAAAATGGTCTATAATGATGAAATTTTAACATTTAATCTTTTGACTCTAAATGACTGTTGGATGTGAATTATGACTTTGTCAACTAGAATAAGTGTGTTTAAAGTCATTTCTGTGCCTGAAACGGGTCAAAATGGAAGCTTTTGAGTAAGCAAAACTCTGTAAAAATGGCAATTTTGGTCACTGTGAGGGTTTAAAAAGTGGTTATTCAACATGAGGCATGATCCAATTGACATTTTGAATCATTTTTGGTACAGTCCAAAAAATCAATTTTCGGATGAAAAACGATGACTCCGGACCTGTCGAACGATCCCAAAATGGTCTATAATGATGAAATTTTAACATTTAATCTTTTGACTCTAAATTACTGTTGGATGTGAATTGTGACTTTGTCAACTAAAATAAGTGTGTTTAAAGTCATTTCTGTGCCTGAAACGGGTCAAAATTGAAGCTTTTGAGTAAGCAAAACTCTGTAAAAATGGCAATTTTGGTCACTGTGAGGGTTTAAAAAGTGGTTATTCAACATGAGGCATGATCCAATTGACATTTTGAATCATTTTTGGTACAGTCCAAAAAATCAATTTTCGGATGAAAAACGATGACTCCGGACCAGTCGAACGATCCCAAAATGGTCTATAATGATGAAATTTTAACATTTAATCTTTTGACTCTAAATGACTGTTGGATGTGAATCATGACTCTGTCAACTAGAATAAGTGTGTTTAAAGTCATTTCTGTGCCTGAAACGGGTCAAAATTGAAGCTTTTGAGTAAGCAAAACTCTGTAAAAATGGCAATTTTGGTCACTGTGAGGGTTTAAAAAGTGGTTATTTAACATGAGGCATGATCCAATTAACATTTTGAATCATTTTTGGTACAGTCCAAAAAATCAATTTTCGGATGAAAAACGATGACTCCGGACCTGTCGAACGATCTCAAAATGGTCTATAATGATGAAATTTTAACATTTAATCTTTTGACTCTAAATTACTGTTGGATGTGAATTGTGACTTTGTCAACTAAAATAAGTGTGTTTAAAGTCATTTCTGTGCCTGAAACGGGTCAAAATTGAAGCTTTTGAGTAAGCAAAACTCTGTAAAAATGGCAATTTTGGTCACTGCGAGGGTTTAAAAAGTGGTTATTTAACATGAGGCATGATCCAATTAACATTTTGAATCATTTTTGGTACAGTCCAAAAAATCAATTTTCGGATGAAAAACGATGACTCTGGACCTGTCGAACGATCCCAAAATGGTCTATAATGATGAAATTTTAACATTTAATCTTTTGACTCTAAATTACTGTTGGATGTGAATTGTGACTTTGTCAACTAAAATAAGTGTGTTTAAAGTCATTTCTGTGCCTGAAACGGGTCAAAATTGAAGCTTTTGATTAAGCAAAACTCTGTAAAAATGGCAATTTTGGTCACTGTGAGGGTTTAAAAAGTGGTTATTCAACATGAGGCATGATCCAATTAACATTTTGAATCATTTTTGGTACAGTCCAAAAAATCAATTTTCGGATGAAAAACGATGACTCCGGACCTGTCGAACGATCCCAAAATGGTCTATAATGATGAAATTTTAACATTTAATCTTTTGACTCTAAATTACTGTTGGATGTGAATTGTGACTTTGTCAACTAAAATAAGTGTGTTTAAAGTCATTTTTGTGCCTGAAACGGGTCAAAATGGAAGCTTTTGAGTAAGCAAAACTCTGTAAAATGGCAATTTTGATCAATGTGAGGGTTTAAAAAGTGGTTATTCAACATGAGGCATGATCCAATTGACATTTTGAATCATTTTTGGTACAGTCCAAAAAATCAATTTTCGGATGAAAAACGATGACTCCGTACCTGTCGAACGATCCCAAAATGGTCTATAATGATGAAATTTTAACATTTAATCTTTTGACTCTAAATTACTGTTGGATGTGAATTGTGACTTTGTCAACTAAAATAAGTGTGTTTAAAGTCATTTCTGTGCCTGAAACGGGTCAAAATTGAAGCTTTTGAGTAAGCAAAACTCTGTAAAAATGGCAATTTTGGTCACTGCGAGGGTTTAAAAAGTGGTTATTTAACATGAGGCATGATCCAATTAACATTTTGAATCATTTTTGGTACAGTCCAAAAAATCAATTTTCGGATGAAAAACGATGACTCCGGACCTGTCGAACGATCCCAAAATGGTCTATAATGATGAAATTTTAACATTTAATCTTTTGACTCTAAATTACTGTTGGATGTGAATTGTGACTTTGTCAACTAAAATAAGTGTGTTTAAAGTCATTTCTGTGCCTGAAACGGGTCAAAATTGAAGCTTTTGAGTAAGCAAAACTCTGTAAAAATGGCAATTTTGGTCACTGTGAGGGTTTAAAAAGTGGTTATTCAACATGAGGCATGATGCAATTGACATTTTGAATCATTTTTGGTACAGTCCAAAAAATCAATTTTCGGATGAAAAACGATGACTCCGGACCAGTCGAACGATCCCAAAATGGTCTATAATGATGAAATTTTAACATTTAATCTTTTGACTCTAAATTACTGATGGATGTGAATTATGACTTTGTCAACTAAAATAAGTGTGTTTAAAGTCATTTCTGTGCCTGAAACGGGTCAAAATTGAAGCTTTTGAGTAAGCAAAACTCTGTAAAAATGGCAATTTTGGTCACTGTGAGGGTTTAAAAAGTGGTTATTCAACATGAGGCATGATCCAATTGACATTTTGAATCATTTTTGGTACAGTCCAAAAAATAAATTTTCAGATGAAAAACGATGACTCTGGACCTGTCGAACGATCCCAAAATGGTCTATAATGATGAAATTTTAACATTTAATCTTTTGACTCTAAATTACTGTTGGATGTGAATTGTGACTTTGTCAACTAAAATAAGTGTGTTTAAAGTCATTTCTGTGCCTGAAATGGGTCAAAATTGAAGCTTTTGATTAAGCAAAACTCTGTAAAAATGGCAATTTTGGTCACTGTGAGGGTTTAAAAAGTGGTTATTCAACATGAGGCATGATCCAATTAACATTTTGAATCATTTTTGGTACAGTCCAAAAAATCAATTTTCGGATGAAAAACGATGACTCCGGACCTGTCGAACGATCCCAAAATGGTCTATAATGATGAAATTTTAACATTTAATCTTTTGACTCTAAATTACTGTTGGATGTGAATTGTGACTTTGTCAACTAAAATAAGTGTGTTTAAAGTCATTTTTGTGCCTGAAACGGGTCAAAATGGAAGCTTTTGAGTAAGCAAAACTCTGTAAAATGGCAATTTTGGTCACTGTGAGGGTTTAAAAAGTGGTTATTCAACATGAGGCATGATCCAATTGACATTTTGAATCATTTTTGGTACAGTCCAAAAAATCAATTTTCGGATGAAAAACGATGACTCCGTACCTGTCGAACGATCCCAAAATGGTCTATAATGATGAAATTTTAACATTTAATCTTTTGACTCTAAATTACTGTTGGATGTGAATTGTGACTTTGTCAACTAAAATAAGTGTGTTTAAAGTCATTTCTGTGCCTGAAACGGGTCAAAATTGAAGCTTTTGAGTAAGCAAAACTCTGTAAAAATGGCAATTTTGGTCACTGCGAGGGTTTAAAAAGTGGTTATTTAACATGAGGCATGATCCAATTAACATTTTGAATCATTTTTGGTACAGTCCAAAAAATCAATTTTCGGATGAAAAACGATGACTCCGTACCTGTCGAACGATCCCAAAATGGTCTATAATGATGAAATTTTAACATTTAATCTTTTGACTCTAAATTACTGTTGGATGTGAATTGTGACTTTGTCAACTAAAATAAGTGTGTTTAAAGTCATTTCTGTGCCTGAAACGGGTCAAAATTGAAGCTTTTGAGTAAGCAAAACTCTGTAAAAATGGCAATTTTGGTCACTGTGAGGGTTTAAAAAGTGGTTATTCAACATGAGGCATGATGCAATTGACATTTTGAATCATTTTTGGTACAGTCCAAAAAATCAATTTTCGGATGAAAAACGATGACTCCGGACCAGTCGAACGATCCCAAAATGGTCTATAATGATGAAATTTTAACATTTAATCTTTTGACTCTAAATTACTGATGGATGTGAATTATGACTTTGTCAACTAAAATAAGTGTGTTTAAAGTCATTTCTGTGCCTGAAACGGGTCAAAATTGAAGCTTTTGAGTAAGCAAAACTCTGTAAAAATGGCAATTTTGGTCACTGTGAGGGATTAAAAAGTGGTTATTCAACATGAGGCATGATCCAATTGACATTTTGAATCATTTTTGGTACAGTCCAAAAAATCAATTTTCGGATGAAAAACGATGTCTCCGGACCTGTCGAACGATCCCAAAATGGTCTATAATGATGAAATTTTAACATTTAATCTTTTGACTCTAAATGACTGTTGGATGTGAATTATGACTTTGTCAACTAGAATAAGTGTGTTTAAAGTCATTTCTGTGCCTGAAACGGGTCAAAATGGAAGCTTTTGAGTAAGCAAAACTCTGTAAAAATGGCAATTTTGGTCACTGTGAGGGTTTAAAAAGTGGTTATTCAACATGAGGCATGATCCAATTGACATTTTGAATCATTTTTGGTACAGTCCAAAAAATCAATTTTCGGATGAAAAACGATGACTCCGGACCTGTCGAACGATCCCAAAATGGTCTATAATGATGAAATTTTAACATTTAATCTTTTGACTCTAAATTACTGTTGGATGTGAATTGTGACTTTGTCAACTAAAATAAGTGTGTTTAAAGTCATTTCTGTGCCTGAAACGGGTCAAAATTGAAGCTTTTGAGTAAGCAAAACTCTGTAAAAATGGCAATTTTGGTCACTGTGAGGGTTTAAAAAGTGGTTATTCAACATGAGGCATGATCCAATTGACATTTTGAATCATTTTTGGTACAGTCCAAAATATCAATTTTCGGATGAAAAACGATGACTCCGGACCAGTCGAACGATCCCAAAATGGTCTATAATGATGAAATTTTAACATTTAATCTTTTGACTCTAAATGACTGTTGGATGTGAATCATGACTCTGTCAACTAGAATAAGTGTGTTTAAAGTCATTTCTGTGCCTGAAACGGGTCAAAATTGAAGCTTTTGAGTAAGCAAAACTCTGTAAAAATGGCAATTTTGGTCACTGTGAGGGTTTAAAAAGTGGTTATTTAACATGAGGCATGATCCAATTAACATTTTGAATCATTTTTGGTACAGTCCAAAAAATCAATTTTCGGATGAAAAACGATGACTCCGGACCTGTCGAACGATCTCAAAATGGTCTATAATGATGAAATTTTAACATTTAATCTTTTGACTCTAAATTACTGTTGGATGTGAATTGTGACTTTGTCATCTAAAATAAGTGTGTTTAAAGTCATTTCTGTGCCTGAAACGGGTCAAAATTGAAGCTTTTGAGTAAGCAAAACTCTGTAAAAATGGCAATTTTGGTCATTGCGAGGGTTTAAAAAGTGGTTATTTAACATGAGGCATGATCCAATTAACATTTTGAATCATTTTTGGTACAGTCCAAAAAATCAATTTTCGGATGAAAAACGATGACTCCGGACCTGTCGAACGATCCCAAAATGGTCTATAATGATGAAATTTTAACATTTAATCTTTTGACTCTAAATTACTGTTGGATGTGAATTGTGACTTTGTCAACTAAAATAAGTGTGTTTAAAGTCATTTCTGTGCCTGAAACGGGTCAAAATTGAAGCTTTTGAGTAAGCAAAACTCTGTAAAAATGGCAATTTTGGTCACTGTGAGGGTTTAAAAAGTGGTTATTCAACATGAGGCATGATGCAATTGACATTTTGAATCATTTTTGGTACAGTCCAAAAAATCAATTTTCGGATGAAAAACGATGACTCCGGACCAGTCGAACGATCCCAAAATGGTCTATAATGATGAAATTTTAACATTTAATCTTTTGACTCTAAATTACTGATGGATGTGAATTATGACTTTGTCAACTAAAATAAGTGTGTTTAAAGTCATTTCTGTGCCTGAAACGGGTCAAAATTGAAGCTTTTGAGTAAGCAAAACTCTGTAAAAATGGCAATTTTGGTCACTGTGAGGGTTTAAAAAGTGGTTATTCAACATGAGGCATGATCCAATTGACATTTTGAATCATTTTTGGTACAGTCCAAAAAATCAATTTTCAGATGAAAAACGATGACTCTGGACCTGTCGAACGATCCCAAAATGGTCTATAATGATGAAATTTTAACATTTAATCTTTTGACTCTAAATTACTGTTGGATGTGAATTGTGACTTTGTCAACTAAAATAAGTGTGTTTAAAGTCATTTCTGTGCCTGAAACGGGTCAAAATTGAAGCTTTTGATTAAGCAAAACTCTGTAAAAATGGCAATTTTGGTCACTGTGAGGGTTTAAAAAGTGGTTATTCAACATGAGGCATGATCCAATTAACATTTTGAATCATTTTTGGTACAGTCCAAAAAATCAATTTTCGGATGAAAAACGATGACTCCGGACCTGTCGAACGATCCCAAAATGGTCTATAATGATGAAATTTTAACATTTAATCTTTTGACTCTAAATTACTGTTGGATGTGAATTGTGACTTTGTCAACTAAAATAAGTGTGTTTAAAGTCATTTTTGTGCCTGAAACGGGTCAAAATGGAAGCTTTTGAGTAAGCAAAACTCTGTAAAATGGCAATTTTGGTCACTGTGAGGGTTTAAAAAGTGGTTATTCAACATGAGGCATGATCCAATTGACATTTTGAATCATTTTTGGTACAGTCCAAAAAATCAATTTTCGGATGAAAAACGATGACTCCGTACCTGTCGAACGATCCCAAAATGGTCTATAATGATGAAATTTTAACATTTAATCTTTTGACTCTAAATTACTGTTGGATGTGAATTGTGACTTTGTCAACTAAAATAAGTGTGTTTAAAGTCATTTCTGTGCCTGAAACGGGTCAAAATTGAAGCTTTTGAGTAAGCAAAACTCTGTAAAAATGGCAATTTTGGTCACTGCGAGGGTTTAAAAAGTGGTTATTTAACATGAGGCATGATCCAATTAACATTTTGAATCATTTTTGGTACAGTCCAAAAAATCAATTTTCGGATGAAAAACGATGACTCCGGACCTGTCGAACGATCCCAAAATGGTCTATAATGATGAAATTTTAACATTTAATCTTTTGACTCTAAATTACTGTTGGATGTGAATTGTGACTTTGTCAACTAAAATAAGTGTGTTTAAAGTCATTTCTGTGCCTGAAACGGGTCAAAATTGAAGCTTTTGAGTAAGCAAAACTCTGTAAAAATGGCAATTTTGGTCACTGTGAGGGTTTAAAAAGTGGTTATTCAACATGAGGCATGATGCAATTGACATTTTGAATCATTTTTGGTACAGTCCAAAAAATCAATTTTCGGATGAAAAACGATGACTCCGGACCAGTCGAACGATCCCAAAATGGTCTATAATGATGAAATTTTAACATTTAATCTTTTGACTCTAAATTACTGATGGATGTGAATTATGACTTTGTCAACTAAAATAAGTGTGTTTAAAGTCATTTCTGTGC
Organism: Lissotriton vulgaris; assembly: GCF_964263255.1. NCBI lineage: Eukaryota > Metazoa > Chordata > Amphibia > Caudata > Salamandridae > Lissotriton > Lissotriton vulgaris. The sequence continues at coordinate 93,632 of NW_028253655.1, forward strand.
CTGAAACGGGTCAAAATGGAAGCTTTTGAGTAAGCAAAACTCTGTAAAAATGGCAATTTTGGTCACTGTGAGGGTTTAAAAAGTGGTTATTCAACATGAGGCATGATCCAATTGACATTTTGAATCATTTTTGGTACAGTCCAAAAAATCAATTTTCGGATGAAAAACGATGACTCCGGACCTGTCGAACGATCCCAAAATGGTCTATAATGATGAAATTTTAACATTTAATCTTTTGACTCTAAATTACTGTTGGATGTGAATTGTGACTTTGTCAACTAAAATAAGTGTGTTTAAAGTCATTTCTGTGCCTGAAACGGGTCAAAATTGAAGCTTTTGAGTAAGCAAAACTCTGTAAAAATGGCAATTTTGGTCACTGTGAGGGTTTAAAAAGTGGTTATTCAACATGAGGCATGATCCAATTGACATTTTGAATCATTTTTGGTACAGTCCAAAAAATCAATTTTCGGATGAAAAACGATGACTCCGGACCAGTCGAACGATCCCAAAATGGTGTATAATGATGAAATTTTAACATTTAATCTTCTGACTCTAAATTACTGATGGATGTGAATTATGACTTTGTCAACTAAAATAAGTGTGTTTAAAGTCATTTCTGTGCCTGAAACAGGTCAAAATGGAAGCTTTTGAGTAAGCAAAACTCTGTAAAAATGGCAATTTTGGTCACTGTGAGGGTTTAAAAAGTGGTTATTCAACATGAGGCATGATCCAATTGACATTTTGAATCATTTTTGGTACAGTCCAAAAAATCAATTTTCGGATGAAAAACGATAACTCCGGACCTATCGAACGATCCCAAAATGGTCTATAATGATGAAATTTTAACATTTAATCTTTTGACTCTAAATTACTGTTGGATGTGAATTGTGACTTTGTCAACTAAAATAAGTGTGTTTAAAGTCATTTTTGTGCCTGAAACGGGTCAAAATTGAAGCTTTTGAGTAAGCAAAACTCTGTAAAAATGGCAATTTTGGTCACTGTGAGGGTTTAAAAAGTGGTTATTCAACATGAGGCATGATCCAATTGACATTTTGAATCATTTTTGGTACAGTCCAAAAAATCAATTTTCGGATGAAAAACGATGGCTCCGGACCAGTCGAACGATCCCAAAATGGTCTATAATGATGAAATTTTAACATTTAATCTTTTGGCTCTAAATGACTGTTGGATGTGAAATATGACTTTTTCAACTAGAATAAGTGTGTTTAAAGTCATTTCTGTGCCTGAAACGGGTCAAAATTGAAGCTTTTGAGTAAGCAAAACTCTGTAAAAATGGCAATTTTGGTCACTGTGAGGGTTTAAAAAGTGGTTATTCAACATGAGGCATGATCCAATTGACATTTTGAATCATTTTTGGTACAGTCCAAAAAATCAATTTTCGGATGAAAAACGATGACTCCGGACCAGTCGAACGATCCCAAAATGGTCTATAATGATGAAATTTTAACATTTAATCTTTTGACTCTAAATGACTGTTGGATGTGAATTATGACTCTGTCAACTAGAATAAGTGTGTTTAAAGTCATTTCTGTGCCTGAAACGGGTCAAAATGGAAGCTCTTGAGTAAGCAAAACTCTGTAAAAATGGCAATTTTGGTCCCTGTGAGGGTTTAAAAAGTGGTTATTCAACATGAGGCATGATCCAATTGACATTTTGAATCATTTTTGGTACAGTCCAAAAAATCAATTTTCGGATGAAAAACGATGACTCCGGACCTGTCGAACGATCCCAAAATGGTCAATATGGATAAAATTACAACATTTAATCTTTTGACTCTAAATGACTGTTGGATGTGAATTATGACTTTGTCAACTAAAATAAGTGTGTGTAAAGTCATTTCTGTGCCTGAAACGGGTCAAAATGGAAGCTTTTGAGTAAGCAAAACTCTGTAAAAATGGCAATTTTGGTCACTGTGAGGGTTTAAAAAGTGGTTATTCAACATGAGGCATGATCCAATTGACATTTTGAATCATTTTTGGTACAGTCCAAAAAATCAATTTTCGGATGAAAAACGATGACTCCGGACCAGTCGAACGATCCCAAAATGGTCTATAATGATGAAATTTTAACATTTAATCTTTTGACTCTAAATTACTGATGGATGTGAATTATGACTTTGTCAACTAAAATAAGTGTGTTTAAAGTTATTTCTGTGCCTGAAATGGGTCAAAATTGAAGCTTTTGAGTAAGCAAAACTCTGTAAAAATGGCAATTTTGATCACTGTGAGGGTTTAAAAAGTGGTTATTCAACATGAGGCATGATCCAATTGACATTTTGAATCATTTTTGGTACAGTCCAACAAATCAATTTTCGGATGAAAAACGATGACTCCGGACCAGTCGAACGATCCCAAAATGGTCTATAATGATGAAATTTTAACATTTAATCTTTTGACTTTAAATGACTGTTGGATGTGAATTATGACTCTGTCAACTAGAATAAGTGTGTTTAAAGTCATTTCTGTGCCTGAAACGGGTCAAAATGGAAGCTTTTGAGTAAGCAAAACTCTGTAAAAATGGCAATTTTGGTCACTGTGAGGGTTTAAAAAGTGGTTATTCAACATGAGGCATGATCCAATTGACATTTTGAATCATTTTTGGTACAGCCCAAAAAATCAATTTTCGGATAAAAAACGATGACTCCGGACCTGTCGAACGATCCCAAAATGGTCTATAATGATGAAATTTCAACATTTAATCTTTTGACTCTAAATGACTGTTGGATGTGAATTATGACTTTGTCAACTAAAATAAGTGTGTTTAAAGTCATTTCTGTGCCTGAAACGGGTCAAAATGGAAGCTTTTGAGTAAGCAAAACTGTGTAAAAATGGCAATTTTGGTCACTGTGAGGGTTTAAAAAGTGGTTATTCAACATGAGGCATGATCCAATTGACATTTTGAATCATTTTTGGTACAGTCCCAAAAATCAATTTTCGGATAAAAAACGATGACTCCGGACCTGTCGAACGATCCCAAAATGGTCTATAATGATGAAATTTTAACATTTAATCTTTTGACTCTAAATTACTGTTGGATGTGAATTGTGACTTTGTCAACTAAAATAAGAGTGTTTAAAGTCATTTCTGTGCCTGAAACGGGTCAAAATTGAAGCTTTTGAGTAAGCAAAACGCTGTAAAAATGGCAATTTTGGTCACTGTGAGGGTTTAAAAAGTGGTTATTCAACATGAGGCATGATCCAATTGACATTTTGAATCATTTTTGGTACAGTCCAAAAAATCAATTTTCAGATGATAAACGATTACTCCGGACCAGTCGAACGATCCCAAAATGGTCTATAATGATGAAATTTTAACATTTAATCTTTTGACTCTAAATTACTGATGGATGTGAATTATGACTTTGTCAACTAAAATAAGTGTGTTTAAAGTCATTTCTGTGCCTGAAACGGGTCAAAATTGAAGCTTTTGAGTAAGCAAAACTCTGTAAAAATGGCAATTTTGGTCACTGTGAGGGTTTAAAAAGTGGTTATTCAACATGAGGCATGATCCAATTGACATTTTGAATCATTTTTGGTACAGTCCAAAAAATCAATTTTCAGATGAAAAACGATGACTCTGGACCTGTCGAACGATCCCAAAATGGTCTATAATGATGAAATTTTAACATTTAATCTTTTGACTCTAAATTACTGTTGGATGTGAATTGTGACTTTGTCAACTAAAATAAGTGTGTTTAAAGTCATTTCTGTGCCTGAAACGGGTCAAAATTGAAGCTTTTGATTAAGCAAAACTCTGTAAAAATGGCAATTTTGGTCACTGTGAGGGTTTAAAAAGTGGTTATTCAACATGAGGCATGATCCAATTAACATTTTGAATCATTTTTGGTACAGTCCAAAAAATCAATTTTCGGATGAAAAACGATGACTCCGGACCTGTCGAACGATCCCAAAATGGTCTATAATGATGAAATTTTAACATTTAATCTTTTGACTCTAAATTACTGTTGGATGTGAATTGTGACTTTGTCAACTAAAATAAGTGTGTTTAAAGTCATTTTTGTGCCTGAAACGGGTCAAAATGGAAGCTTTTGAGTAAGCAAAACTCTGTAAAATGGCAATTTTGATCACTGTGAGGGTTTAAAAAGTGGTTATTCAACATGAGGCATGATCCAATTGACATTTTGAATCATTTTTGGTACAGTCCAAAAAATCAATTTTCGGATGAAAAACGATGACTCCGTACCTGTCGAACGATCCCAAAATGGTCTATAATGATGAAATTTTAACATTTAATCTTTTGACTCTAAATTACTGTTGGATGTGAATTGTGACTTTGTCAACTAAAATAAGTGTGTTTAAAGTCATTTCTGTGCCTGAAACGGGTCAAAATTGAAGCTTTTGAGTAAGCAAAACTCTGTAAAAATGGCAATTTTGGTCACTGCGAGGGTTTAAAAAGTGGTTATTTAACATGAGGCATGATCCAATTAACATTTTGAATCATTTTTGGTACAGTCCAAAAAATCAATTTTCGGATGAAAAACGATGACTCCGGACCTGTCGAACGATCCCAAAATGGTCTATAATGATGAAATTTTAACATTTAATCTTTTGACTCTAAATTACTGTTGGATGTGAATTGTGACTTTGTCAACTAAAATAAGTGTGTTTAAAGTCATTTCTGTGCCTGAAACGGGTCAAAATTGAAGCTTTTGAGTAAGCAAAACTCTGTAAAAATGGCAATTTTGGTCACTGTGAGGGTTTAAAAAGTGGTTATTCAACATGAGGCATGATGCAATTGACATTTTGAATCATTTTTGGTACAGTCCAAAAAATCAATTTTCGGATGAAAAACGATTACTCCGGACCAGTCGAACGATCCCAAAATGGTCTATAATGATGAAATTTTAACATTTAATCTTTTGACTCTAAATTACTGATGGATGTGAATTATGACTTTGTCAACTAAAATAAGTGTGTTTAAAGTCATTTCTGTGCCTGAAACGGGTCAAAATTGAAGCTTTTGAGTAAGCAAAACTCTGTAAAAATGGCAATTTTGGTCACTGTGAGGGTTTAAAAAGTGGTTATTCAACATGAGGCATGATCCAATTGACATTTTGAATCATTTTTGGTACAGTCCAAAAAATCAATTTTCAGATGAAAAACGATGACTCTGGACCTGTCGAACGATCCCAAAATGGTCTATAATGATGAAATTTTAACATTTAATCTTTTGACTCTAAATTACTGTTGGATGTGAATTGTGACTTTGTCAACTAAAATAAGTGTGTTTAAAGTCATTTCTGTGCCTGAAACGGGTCAAAATTGAAGCTTTTGATTAAGCAAAACTCTGTAAAAATGGCAATTTTGGTCACTGTGAGGGTTTAAAAAGTGGTTATTCAACATGAGGCATGATCCAATTAACATTTTGAATCATTTTTGGTACAGTCCAAAAAATCAATTTTCGGATGAAAAACGATGACTCCGGACCTGTCGAACGATCCCAAAATGGTCTATAATGATGAAATTTTAACATTTAATCTTTTGACTCTAAATTACTGTTGGATGTGAATTGTGACTTTGTCAACTAAAATAAGTGTGTTTAAAGTCATTTTTGTGCCTGAAACGGGTCAAAATGGAAGCTTTTGAGTAAGCAAAACTCTGTAAAATGGCAATTTTGATCACTGTGAGGGTTTAAAAAGTGGTTATTCAACATGAGGCATGATCCAATTGACATTTTGAATCATTTTTGGTACAGTCCAAAAAATCAATTTTCGGATGAAAAACGATGACTCCGTACCTGTCGAACGATCCCAAAATGGTCTATAATGATGAAATTTTAACATTTAATCTTTTGACTCTAAATTACTGTTGGATGTGAATTGTGACTTTGTCAACTAAAATAAGTGTGTTTAAAGTCATTTCTGTGCCTGAAACGGGTCAAAATTGAAGCTTTTGAGTAAGCAAAACTCTGTAAAAATGGCAATTTTGGTCACTGCGAGGGTTTAAAAAGTGGTTATTTAACATGAGGCATGATCCAATTAACATTTTGAATCATTTTTGGTACAGTCCAAAAAATCAATTTTCGGATGAAAAACGATGACTCCGGACCTGTCGAACGATCCCAAAATGGTCTATAATGATGAAATTTTAACATTTAATCTTTTGACTCTAAATTACTGTTGGATGTGAATTGTGACTTTGTCAACTAAAATAAGTGTGTTTAAAGTCATTTCTGTGCCTGAAACGGGTCAAAATTGAAGCTTTTGAGTAAGCAAAACTCTGTAAAAATGGCAATTTTGGTCACTGTGAGGGTTTAAAAAGTGGTTATTCAACATGAGGCATGATGCAATTGACATTTTGAATCATTTTTGGTACAGTCCAAAAAATCAATTTTCGGATGAAAAACGATGACTCCGGACCAGTCGAACGATCCCAAAATGGTCTATAATGATGAAATTTTAACATTTAATCTTTTGACTCTAAATTACTGATGGATGTGAATTATGACTTTGTCAACTAAAATAAGTGTGTTTAAAGTTATTTCTGTGCCTGAAACGGGTCAAAATTGAAGCTTTTGAGTAAGCAAAACTCTGTAAAAATGGCAATTTTGATCACTGTGAGGGTTTAAAAAGTGGTTATTCAACATGAGGCATGATCCAATTGACATTTTGAATCATTTTTGGTACAGTCCAAAAAATCAATTTTCGGATGAAAAACGATGACTCCGGACCAGTCGAACGATCCCAAAATGGTCTATAATGATGAAATTTTAACATTTAATCTTTTGACTCTAAATGACTGTTGGATGTGAATTATGACTCTGTCAACTAGAATAAGTGTGTTTAAAGTCATTTCTGTGCCTGAAACGGGTCAAAATGGAAGCTTTTGAGTAAGCAAAACTCTGTAAAAATGGCAATTTTGGTCACTGTGAGGGTTTAAAAAGTGGTTATTCAACATGAGGCATGATCCAATTGACATTTTGAATCATTTTTGGTACAGCCCAAAAAATCAATTTTCGGATAAAAAACGATGACTCCGGACCTGTCGAACGATCCCAAAATGGTCTATAATGATGAAATTTCAACATTTAATCTTTTGACTCTAAATGACTGTTGGATGTGAATTATGACTTTGTCAACTAAAATAAGAGTGTTTAAAGTCATTTCTGTGCCTGAAACGGGTCAAAATTGAAGCTTTTGAGTAAGCAAAACGCTGTAAAAATGGCAATTTTGGTCACTGTGAGGGTTTAAAAAGTGGTTATTCAACATGAGGCATGATCCAATTGACATTTTGAATCATTTTTGGTACAGTCCAAAAAATCAATTTTCAGATGAAAAACGATTACTCCGGACCAGTCGAACGATCCCAAAATGGTCTATAATGATGAAATTTTAACATTTAATCTTTTGACTCTAAATTACTGATGGATGTGAATTATGACTTTGTCAACTAAAATAAGTGTGTTTAAAGTCATTTCTGTGCCTGAAACGGGTCAAAATTGAAGCTTTTGAGTAAGCAAAACTCTGTAAAAATGGCAATTTTGGTCACTGTGAGGGTTTAAAAAGTGGTTATTCAACATGAGGCATGATCCAATTGACATTTTGAATCATTTTTGGTACAGTCCAAAAAATCAATTTTCAGATGAAAAACGATGACTCTGGACCTGTCGAACGATCCCAAAATGGTCTATAATGATGAAATTTTAACATTTAATCTTTTGACTCTAAATTACTGTTGGATGTGAATTGTGACTATGTCAACTAAAATAAGTGTGTTTAAAGTCATTTCTGTGCCTGAAACGGGTCAAAATTGAAGCTTTTGATTAAGCAAAACTCTGTAAAAATGGCAATTTTGGTCACTGTGAGGGTTTAAAAAGTGGTTATTCAACATGAGGCATGATCCAATTAACATTTTGAATCATTTTTGGTACAGTCCAAAAAATCAATTTTCGGATGAAAAACGATGACTCCGTACCTGTCGAACGATCCCAAAATGGTCTATAATGATGAAATTTTAACATTTAATCTTTTGACTCTAAATTACTGTTGGATGTGAATTGTGACTTTGTCAACTAAAATAAGTGTGTTTAAAGTCATTTCTGTGCCTGAAACGGGTCAAAATTGAAGCTTTTGAGTAAGCAAAACTCTGTAAAAATGGCAATTTTGGTCACTGTGAGGGTTTAAAAAGTGGTTATTCAACATGAGGCATGATGCAATTGACATTTTGAATCATTTTTGGTACAGTCCAAAAAATCAATTTTCGGATGAAAAACGATGACTCCGGACCAGTCGAACGATCCCAAAATGGTCTATAATGATGAAATTTTAACATTTAATCTTTTGACTCTAAATTACTGATGGGTGTGAATTATGACTTTGTCAACTAAAATAAGTGTGTTTAAAGTCATTTCTGTGCCTGAAACGGGTCAAAATTGAAGCTTTTGAGTAAGCAAAACTCTGTAAAAATGGCAATTTTGGTCACTGTGAGGGTTTAAAAAGTGGTTATTCAACATGAGGCATGATCCAATTGACATTTTGAATCATTTTTGGTACAGTCCAAAAAATCAATTTTCAGATGAAAAACGATGACTCTGGACCTGTCGAACGATCCCAAAATGGTCTATAATGATGAAATTTTAACATTTAATCTTTTGACTCTAAATTACTGTTGGATGTGAATTGTGACTTTGTCAACTAAAATAAGTGTGTTTAAAGTCATTTTTGTGCCTGAAACGGGTCAAAATGGAAGCTTTTGAGTAAGCAAAACTCTGTAAAATGGCAATTTTGGTCACTGTGAGGGTTTAAAAAGTGGTTATTCAACATGAGGCATGATCCAATTGACATTTTGAATCATTTTTGGTACAGTCCAAAAAATCAATTTTCGGATGAAAAACGATGACTCCGTACCTGTCGAACGATCCCAAAATGGTCTATAATGATGAAATTTTAACATTTAATCTTTTGACTCTAAATTACTGTTGGATGTGAATTGTGACTTTGTCAACTAAAATAAGTGTGTTTAAAGTCATTTCTGTGCCTGAAACGGGTCAAAATTGAAGCTTTTGAGTAAGCAAAACTCTGTAAAAATGGCAATTTTGGTCACTGTGAGGGTTTAAAAAGTGGTTATTCAACATGAGGCATGATCCAATTGACATTTTGAATCATTTTTGGTACAGTCCAAAAAATCAATTTTCGGATGAAAAACGATGACTCCGGACCAGTCGAACGATCCCAAAATGGTCTATAATGATGAAATTTTAACATTTAATCTTCTGACTCTAAATTACTGATGGATGTGAATTATGACTTTGTCAACTAAAATAAGTGTGTTTAAAGTCATTTCTGTGCCTGAAACAGGTCAAAATGGAAGCTTTTGAGTAAGCAAAACTCTGTAAAAATGGCAATTTTGGTCACTGTGAGGGTTTAAAAAGTGGTTATTCAACATGAGGCATGATCCAATTGACATTTTGAATCATTTTTGGTACAGTCCAAAAAATCAATTTTCGGATGAAAAACGATAACTCCGGACCTGTCGAACGATCCCAAAATGGTCTATAATGATGAAATTTTAACATTTAATCTTTTGACTCTAAATTACTGTTGGATGTGAATTGTGACTTTGTCAACTAAAATAAGTGTGTTTAAAGTCATTTTTGTGCCTGAAACGGGTCAAAATTGAAGCTTTTGAGTAAGCAAAACTCTGTAAAAATGGCAATTTTGGTCACTGTGAGGGTTTAAAAAGTGGTTATTCAACATGAGGCATGATCCAATTGACATTTTGAATCATTTTTGGTACAGTCCAAAAAATCAATTTTCGGATGAAAAACGATGGCTCCGGACCAGTCGAACGATCCCAAAATGGTCTATAATGATGAAATTTTAACATTTAATCTTTTGGCTCTAAATGACTGTTGGATGTGAATTATGACTTTTTCAACTAGAATAAGTGTGTTTAAAGTCATTTCTGTGCCTGAAACGGGTCAAAATTGAAGCTTTTGAGTAAGCAAAACTCTGTAAAAATGGCAATTTTGGTCACTGTGAGGGTTTAAAAAGTGGTTATTCAACATGAGGCATGATCCAATTGACATTTTGAATCATTTTTGGTACAGTCCAAAAAATCAATTTTCGGATGAAAAACGATGACTCCGGACCAGTCGAACGATCCCAAAATGGTCTATAATGATGAAATTTTAACATTTAATCTTTTGACTCTAAATGACTGTTGGATGTGAATTATGACTCTGTCAACTAGAATAAGTGTGTTTAAAGTCATATCTGTGCCTGAAACGGGTCAAAATGGAAGCTTTTGAGTAAGCAAAACTCTGTAAAAATGGCAATTTTGGTCCCTGTGAGGGTTTAAAAAGTGGTTATTCAACATGAGGCATGATCCAATTGACATTTTGAATCATTTTTGGTACAGTCCAAAAAATCAATTTTCGGATGAAAAACGATGACTCCGGACCTGTCGAACGATCCCAAAATGGTCAATATGGATGAAATTACAACATTTAATCTTTTGACTCTAAATGACTGTTGGATGTGAATTATGACTTTGTCAACTAAAATAAGTGTGTGTAAAGTCATTTCTGTGCCTGAAACGGGTCAAAATGGAAGCTTTTGAGTAAGCAAAACTCTGTAAAAATGGCAATTTTGGTCACTGTGAGGGTTTAAAAAGTGGTTATTCAACATGAGGCATGATCCAATTGACATTTTGAATCATTTTTGGTACAGTCCAAAAAATCAATTTTCGGATGAAAAACTATGACTCCGGACCTGTCGAACGATCCCAAAATGGTCTATAATGATGAAATTTTAACATTTAATCTTTTGACTCTAAATTACTGATGGATGTGAATTATGACTTTGTCAACTAAAATAAGTGTGTTTAAAGTCATTTCTGTGCCTGAAACGGGTCAAAATTGAAGCTTTTGAGTAAGCAAAACTCTGTAAAAATGGCAATTTTGGTCACTGTGAGGGTTTAAAAAGTGGTTATTCAACATGAGGCATGATCCAATTGACATTTTGAATCATTTTTGGTACAGTCCAAAAAATCAATTTTCAGATGAAAAACGATGACTCTGGACCTGTCGAACGATCCCAAAATGGTCTATAATGATGAAATTTTAACATTTAATCTTTTGACTCTAAATTACTGTTGGATGTGAATTGTGACTTTGTCAACTAAAATAAGTGTGTTTAAAGTCATTTCTGTGCCTGAAACGGGTCAAAATTGAAGCTTTTGATTAAGCAAAACTCTGTAAAAATGGCAATTTTGGTCACTGTGAGGGTTTAAAAAGTGGTTATTCAACATGAGGCATGATCCAATTAACATTTTGAATCATTTTTGGTACAGTCCAAAAAATCAATTTTCGGATGAAAAACGATGACTCCGTACCTGTCGAACGATCCCAAAATGGTCTATAATGATGAAATTTTAACATTTAATCTTTTGACTCTAAATTACTGTTGGATGTGAATTGTGACTTTGTCAACTAAAATAAGTGTGTTTAAAGTCATTTCTGTGCCTGAAACGGGTCAAAATTGAAGCTTTTGAGTAAGCAAAACTCTGTAAAAATGGCAATTTTGGTCACTGTGAGGGTTTAAAAAGTGGTTATTCAACATGAGGCATGATGCAATTGACATTTTGAATCATTTTTGGTACAGTCCAAAAAATCAATTTTCGGATGAAAAACGATGACTCCGGACCAGTCGAACGATCCCAAAATGGTCTATAATGATGAAATTTTAACATTTAATCTTTTGACTCTAAATTACTGATGGGTGTGAATTATGACTTTGTCAACTAAAATAAGTGTGTTTAAAGTCATTTCTGTGCCTGAAACGGGTCAAAATTGAAGCTTTTGAGTAAGCAAAACTCTGTAAAAATGGCAATTTTGGTCACTGTGAGGGTTTAAAAAGTGGTTATTCAACATGAGGCATGATCCAATTGACATTTTGAATCATTTTTGGTACAGTCCAAAAAATCAATTTTCAGATGAAAAACGATGACTCTGGACCTGTCGAACGATCCCAAAATGGTCTATAATGATGAAATTTTAACATTTAATCTTTTGACTCTAAATTACTGTTGGATGTGAATTGTGACTTTGTCAACTAAAATAAGTGTGTTTAAAGTCATTTTTGTGCCTGAAACGGGTCAAAATGGAAGCTTTTGAGTAAGCAAAACTCTGTAAAATGGCAATTTTGGTCACTGTGAGGGTTTAAAAAGTGGTTATTCAACATGAGGCATGATCCAATTGACATTTTGAATCATTTTTGGTACAGTCCAAAAAATCAATTTTCGGATGAAAAACGATGACTCCGTACCTGTCGAACGATCCCAAAATGGTCTATAATGATGAAATTTTAACATTTAATCTTTTGACTCTAAATTACTGTTGGATGTGAATTGTGACTTTGTCAACTAAAATAAGTGTGTTTAAAGTCATTTCTGTGCCTGAAACGGGTCAAAATTGAAGCTTTTGAGTAAGCAAAACTCTGTAAAAATGGCAATTTTGGTCACTGCGAGGGTTTAAAAAGTGGTTATTTAACATGAGGCATGATCCAATTAACATTTTGAATCATTTTTGGTACAGTCCAAAAAATCAATTTTCGGATGAAAAACGATGACTCCGGACCTGTCGAACGATCCCAAAATGGTCTATAATGATGAAATTTTAACATTTAATCTTTTGACTCTAAATTACTGTTGGATGTGAATTGTGACTTTGTCAACTAAAATAAGTGTGTTTAAAGTCATTTCTGTGCCTGAAACGGGTCAAAATTGAAGCTTTTGAGTAAGCAAAACTCTGTAAAAATGGCAATTTTGGTCACTGTGAGGGTTTAAAAAGTGGTTATTCAACATGAGGCATGATGCAATTGACATTTTGAATCATTTTTGGTACAGTCCAAAAAATCAATTTTCGGATGAAAAACGATGACTCCGGACCAGTCGAACGATCCCAAAATGGTCTATAATGATGAAATTTTAACATTTAATCTTTTGACTCTAAATTACTGATGGATGTGAATTATGACTTTGTCAACTAAAATAAGTGTGTTTAAAGTCATTTCTGTGTCTGAAACGGGTCAAAATGGAAGCTTTTGAGTAAGCAAAACTCTGTAAAAATGGCAATTTTGGTCACTGTGAGGGTTTAAAAAGTGGTTATTCAACATGAGGCATGATCCAATTGACATTTTGAATCATTTTTGGTACAGTCCAAAAAATCAATTTTCGGATGAAAAACGATGACTCCGGACCTGTCGAACGATCCCAAAATGGTCTATAATGATGAAATTTTAACATTTAATCTTTTGACTCTAAATTACTGTTGGATGTGAATTGTGACTTTGTCAACTAAAATAAGTGTGTTTAAAGTCATTTCTGTGCCTGAAACGGGTCAAAATTGAAGCTTTTGAGTAAGCAAAACTCTGTAAAAATGGCAATTTTGGTCACTGTGAGGGTTTAAAAAGTGGTTATTCAACATGAGGCATGATCCAATTGACATTTTGAATCATTTTTGGTACAGTCCAAAAAATCAATTTTCGGATGAAAAACGATGACTCCGGACCAGTCGAACGATCCCAAAATGGTCTATAATGATGAAATTTTAACATTTAATCTTCTGACTCTAAATTACTGATGGATGTGAATTATGACTTTGTCAACTAAAATAAGTGTGTTTAAAGTCATTTCTGTGCCTGAAACAGGTCAAAATGGAAGCTTTTGAGTAAGCAAAACTCTGTAAAAATGGCAATTTTGGTCACTGTGAGGGTTTAAAAAGTGGTTATTCAACATGAGGCATGATCCAATTGACATTTTGAATCATTTTTGGTACAGTCCAAAAAATCAATTTTCGGATGAAAAACGATGACTCCGTACCTGTCGAACGATCCCAAAATGGTCAATATGGATGAAATTACAACATTTAATCTTTTGACTCTAAATGACTGTTGGATGTGAATTATGACTTTGTCAACTAAAATAAGTGTGTGTAAAGTCATTTCTGTGCCTGAAACGGGTCAAAATGGAAGCTTTTGAGTAAGCAAAACTCTGTAAAAATGGCAATTTTGGTCACTGTGAGGGTTTAAAAAGTGGTTATTCAACATGAGGCATGATCCAATTGACATTTTGAATCATTTTTGGTACAGTCCAAAAAATCAATTTTCGGATGAAAAACGATGACTCCGGACCAGTCGAACGATCCCAAAATGGTCTATAATGATGAAATTTTAACATTTAATCTTTTGACTCTAAATTACTGATGGATGTGAATTATGACTTTGTCAACTAAAATAAGTGTGTTTAAAGTTATTTCTGTGCCTGAAACGGGTCAAAATTGAAGCTTTTGAGTAAGCAAAACTCTGTAAAAATGGCAATTTTGATCACTGTGAGGGTTTAAAAAGTGGTTATTCAACATGAGGCATGATCCAATTGACATTTTGAATCATTTTTGGTACAGTCCAAAAAATCAATTTTCGGATGAAAAACGATGACTCCGGACCAGTCGAACGATCCCAAAATGGTCTATAATGATGAAATTTTAACATTTAATCTTTTGACTCTAAATGACTGTTGGATGTGAATTATGACTCTGTCAACTAGAATAAGTGTGTTTAAAGTCATTTCTGTGCCTGAAACGGGTCAAAATGGAAGCTTTTGAGTAAGCAAAACTCTGTAAAAATGGCAATTTTGGTCACTGTGAGGGTTTAAAAAGTGGTTATTCAACATGAGGCATGATCCAATTGACATTTTGAATCATTTTTGGTACAGCCCAAAAAATCAATTTTCGGATAAAAAACGATGACTCCGGACCTGTCGAACGATCCCAAAATGGTCTATAATGATGAAATTTCAACATTTAATCTTTTGACTCTAAATGACTGTTGGATGTGAATTATGACTTTGTCAACTAAAATAAGAGTGTTTAAAGTCATTTCTGTGCCTGAAACGGGTCAAAATTGAAGCTTTTGAGTAAGCAAAACGCTGTAAAAATGGCAATTTTGGTCACTGTGAGGGTTTAAAAAGTGGTTATTCAACATGAGGCATGATCCAATTGACATTTTGAATCATTTTTGGTACAGTCCAAAAAATCAATTTTCAGATGAAAAACGATTACTCCGGACCAGTCGAACGATCCCAAAATGGTCTATAATGATGAAATTTTAACATTTAATCTTTTGACTCTAAATTACTGATGGATGTGAATTATGACTTTGTCAACTAAAATAAGTGTGTTTAAAGTCATTTCTGTGCCTGAAACGGGTCAAAATTGAAGCTTTTGAGTAAGCAAAACTCTGTAAAAATGGCAATTTTGGTCACTGTGAGGGTTTAAAAAGTGGTTATTCAACATGAGGCATGATCCAATTGACATTTTGAATCATTTTTGGTACAGTCCAAAAAATCAATTTTCAGATGAAAAACGATGACTCTGGACCTGTCGAACGATCCCAAAATGGTCTATAATGATGAAATTTTAACATTTAATCTTTTGACTCTAAATTACTGTTGGATGTGAATTGTGACTTTGTCAACTAAAATAAGTGTGTTTAAAGTCATTTCTGTGCCTGAAACGGGTCAAAATTGAAGCTTTTGATTAAGCAAAACTCTGTAAAAATGGCAATTTTGGTCACTGTGAGGGTTTAAAAAGTGGTTATTCAACATGAGGCATGATCCAATTAACATTTTGAATCATTTTTGGTACAGTCCAAAAAATCAATTTTCGGATGAAAAACGATGACTCCGTACCTGTCGAACGATCCCAAAATGGTCTATAATGATGAAATTTTAACATTTAATCTTTTGACTCTAAATTACTGTTGGATGTGAATTGTGACTTTGTCAACTAAAATAAGTGTGTTTAAAGTCATTTCTGTGCCTGAAACGGGTCAAAATTGAAGCTTTTGAGTAAGCAAAACTCTGTAAAAATGGCAATTTTGGTCACTGTGAGGGTTTAAAAAGTGGTTATTCAACATGAGGCATGATGCAATTGACATTTTGAATCATTTTTGGTACAGTCCAAAAAATCAATTTTCGGATGAAAAACGATGACTCCGGACCAGTCGAACGATCCCAAAATGGTCTATAATGATGAAATTTTAACATTTAATCTTTTGACTCTAAATTACTGATGGATGTGAATTATGACTTTGTCAACTAAAATAAGTGTGTTTAAAGTCATTTCTGTGCCTGAAACGGGTCAAAATTGAAGCTTTTGAGTAAGCAAAACTCTGTAAAAATGGCAATTTTGGTCACTGTGAGGGTTTAAAAAGTGGTTATTCAACATGAGGCATGATCCAATTGACATTTTGAATCATTTTTGGTACAGTCCAAAAAATCAATTTTCAGATGAAAAACGATGACTCTGGACCTGTCGAACGATCCCAAAATGGTCTATAATGATGAAATTTTAACATTTAATCTTTTGACTCTAAATTACTGTTGGATGTGAATTGTGACTTTGTCAACTAAAATAAGTGTGTTTAAAGTCATTTCTGTGCCTGAAACGGGTCAAAATTGAAGCTTTTGATTAAGCAAAACTCTGTAAAAATGGCAATTTTGGTCACTGTGAGGGTTTAAAAAGTGGTTATTCAACATGAGGCATGATCCAATTAACATTTTGAATCATTTTTGGTACAGTCCAAAAAATCAATTTTCGGATGAAAAACGATGACTCCGGACCTGTCGAACGATCCCAAAATGGTCTATAATGATGAAATTTTAACATTTAATCTTTTGACTCTAAATTACTGTTGGATGTGAATTGTGACTTTGTCAACTAAAATAAGTGTGTTTAAAGTCATTTCTGTGCCTGAAACGGGTCAAAATTGAAGCTTTTGAGTAAGCAAAACTCTGTAAAAATGGCAATTTTGGTCACTGCGAGGGTTTAAAAAGTGGTTATTTAACATGAGGCATGATCCAATTAACATTTTGAATCATTTTTGGTACAGTCCAAAAAATCAATTTTCGGATGAAAAACGATGACTCCGGACCTGTCGAACGATCCCAAAATGGTCTATAATGATGAAATTTTAACATTTAATCTTTTGACTCTAAATTACTGTTGGATGTGAATTGTGACTTTGTCAACTAAAATAAGTGTGTTTAAAGTCATTTCTGTGCCTGAAACGGGTCAAAATTGAAGCTTTTGAGTAAGCAAAACTCTGTAAAAATGGCAATTTTGGTCACTGTGAGGGTTTAAAAAGTGGTTATTCAACATGAGGCATGATGCAATTGACATTTTGAATCATTTTTGGTACAGTCCAAAAAATCAATTTTCGGATGAAAAACGATGACTCCGGACCAGTCGAACGATCCCAAAATGGTCTATAATGATGAAATTTTAACATTTAATCTTTTGACTCTAAATTACTGATGGATGTGAATTATGACTTTGTCAACTAAAATAAGTGTGTTTAAAGTCATTTCTGTGTCTGAAACGGGTCAAAATGGAAGCTTTTGAGTAAGCAAAACTCTGTAAAAATGGCAATTTTGGTCACTGTGAGGGTTTAAAAAGTGGTTATTCAACATGAGGCATGATCCAATTGACATTTTGAATCATTTTTGGTACAGTCCAAAAAATCAATTTTCGGATGAAAAACGATGACTCCGGACCTGTCGAACGATCCCAAAATGGTCTATAATGATGAAATTTTAACATTTAATCATTTGACTCTAAATTACTGTTGGATGTGAATTGTGACTTTGTCAACTAAAATAAGTGTGTTTAAAGTCATTTCTGTGCCTGAAACGGGTCAAAATTGAAGCTTTTGAGTAAGCAAAACTCTGTAAAAATGGCAATTTTGGTCACTGTGAGGGTTTAAAAAGTGGTTATTCAACATGAGGCATGATCCAATTGACATTTTGAATCATTTTTGGTACAGTCCAAAAAATCAATTTTCGGATGAAAAACGATGACTCCGGACCAGTCGAACGATCCCAAAATGGTCTATAATGATGAAATTTTAACATTTAATCTTCTGACTCTAAATTACTGATGGATGTGAATTATGACTTTGTCAACTAAAATAAGTGTGTTTAAAGTCATTTCTGTGCCTGAAACAGGTCAAAATGGAAGCTTTTGAGTAAGCAAAACTCTGTAAAAATGGCAATTTTGGTCACTGTGAGGGTTTAAAAAGTGGTTATTCAACATGAGGCATGATCCAATTGACATTTTGAATCATTTTTGGTACAGTCCAAAAAATCAATTTTCGGATGAAAAACGATAACTCCGGACCTGTCGAACGATCCCAAAATGGTCTATAATGATGAAATTTTAACATTTAATCTTTTGACTCTAAATTACTGTTGGATGTGAATTGTGACTTTGTCAACTAAAATAAGTGTGTTTAAAGTCATTTTTGTGCCTGAAACGGGTCAAAATTGAAGCTTTTGAGTAAGCAAAACTCTGTAAAAATGGCAATTTTGGTCACTGTGAGGGTTTAAAAAGTGGTTATTCAACATGAGGCATGATCCAATTGACATTTTGAATCATTTTTGGTACAGTCCAAAAAATCAATTTTCGGATGAAAAACGATGGCTCCGGACCAGTCGAACGATCCCAAAATGGTCTATAATGATGAAATTTTAACATTTAATCTTTTGGCTCTAAATGACTGTTGGATGTGAATTATGACTTTTTCAACTAGAATAAGTGTGTTTAAAGTCATTTCTGTGCCTGAAACGGGTCAAAATTGAAGCTTTTGAGTAAGCAAAACTCTGTAAAAATGGCAATTTTGGTCACTGTGAGGGTTTAAAAAGTGGTTATTCAACATGAGGCATGATCCAATTGACATTTTGAATCATTTTTGGTACAGTCCAAAAAATCAATTTTCGGATGAAAAACGATGACTCCGGACCAGTCGAACGATCCCAAAATGGTCTATAATGATGAAATTTTAACATTTAATCTTTTGACTCTAAATTACTGATGGATGTGAATTATGACTTTGTCAACTAAAATAAGTGTGTTTAAAGTCATTTCTGTGCCTGAAACGGGTCAAAATTGAAGCTTTTGAGTAAGCAAAACTCTGTAAAAATGGCAATTTTGGTCACTGTGAGGGTTTAAAAAGTGGTTATTCAACATGAGGCATGATCCAATTGACATTTTGAATCATTTTTGGTACAGTCCAAAAAATCAATTTTCAGATGAAAAACGATGACTCTGGACCTGTCGAACGATCCCAAAATGGTCTATAATGATGAAATTTTAACATTTAATCTTTTGACTCTAAATTACTGTTGGATGTGAATTGTGACTTTGTCAACTAAAATAAGTGTGTTTAAAGTCATTTCTGTGCCTGAAACGGGTCAAAATTGAAGCTTTTGATTAAGCAAAACTCTGTAAAAATGGCAATTTTGGTCACTGTGAGGGTTTAAAAAGTGGTTATTCAACATGAGGCATGATCCAATTAACATTTTGAATCATTTTTGGTACAGTCCAAAAAATCAATTTTCGGATGAAAAACGATGACTCCGGACCTGTCGAACGATCCCAAAATGGTCTATAATGATGAAATTTTAACATTTAATCTTTTGACTCTAAATTACTGTTGGATGTGAATTGTGACTTTGTCAACTAAAATAAGTGTGTTTAAAGTCATTTTTGTGCCTGAAACGGGTCAAAATGGAAGCTTTTGAGTAAGCAAAACTCTGTAAAATGGCAATTTTGATCACTGTGAGGGTTTAAAAAGTGGTTATTCAACATGAGGCATGATCCAATTGACATTTTGAATCATTTTTGGTACAGTCCAAAAAATCAATTTTCGGATGAAAAACGATGACTCCGTACCTGTCGAACGATCCCAAAATGGTCTATAATGATGAAATTTTAACATTTAATCTTTTGACTCTAAATTACTGTTGGATGTGAATTGTGACTTTGTCAACTAAAATAAGTGTGTTTAAAGTCATTTCTGTGCCTGAAACGGGTCAAAATTGAAGCTTTTGAGTAAGCAAAACTCTGTAAAAATGGCAATTTTGGTCACTGCGAGGGTTTAAAAAGTGGTTATTTAACATGAGGCATGATCCAATTAACATTTTGAATCATTTTTGGTACAGTCCAAAAAATCAATTTTCGGATGAAAAACGATGACTCCGGACCTGTCGAACGATCCCAAAATGGTCTATAATGATGAAATTTTAACATTTAATCTTTTGACTCTAAATTACTGTTGGATGTGAATTGTGACTTTGTCAACTAAAATAAGTGTGTTTAAAGTCATTTCTGTGCCTGAAACGGGTCAAAATTGAAGCTTTTGAGTAAGCAAAACTCTGTAAAAATGGCAATTTTGGTCACTGTGAGGGTTTAAAAAGTGGTTATTCAACATGAGGCATGATGCAATTGACATTTTGAATCATTTTTGGTACAGTCCAAAAAATCAATTTTCGGATGAAAAACGATGACTCCGGACCAGTCGAACGATCCCAAAATGGTCTATAATGATGAAATTTTAACATTTAATCTTTTGACTCTAAATTACTGATGGATGTGAATTATGACTTTGTCAACTAAAATAAGTGTGTTTAAAGTTATTTCTGTGCCTGAAACGGGTCAAAATTGAAGCTTTTGAGTAAGCAAAACTCTGTAAAAATGGCAATTTTGATCACTGTGAGGGTTTAAAAAGTGGTTATTCAACATGAGGCATGATCCAATTGACATTTTGAATCATTTTTGGTACAGTCCAAAAAATCAATTTTCGGATGAAAAACGATGACTCCGGACCAGTCGAACGATCCCAAAATGGTCTATAATGATGAAATTTTAACATTTAATCTTTTGACTCTAAATGACTGTTGGATGTGAATTATGACTCTGTCAACTAGAATAAGTGTGTTTAAAGTCATTTCTGTGCCTGAAACGGGTCAAAATGGAAGCTTTTGAGTAAGCAAAACTCTGTAAAAATGGCAATTTTGGTCACTGTGAGGGTTTAAAAAGTGGTTATTCAACATGAGGCATGATCCAATTGACATTTTGAATCATTTTTGGTACAGCCCAAAAAATCAATTTTCGGATAAAAAACGATGACTCCGGACCTGTCGAACGATCCCAAAATGGTCTATAATGATGAAATTTCAACATTTAATCTTTTGACTCTAAATGACTGTTGGATGTGAATTATGACTTTGTCAACTAAAATAAGAGTGTTTAAAGTCATTTCTGTGCCTGAAACGGGTCAAAATTGAAGCTTTTGAGTAAGCAAAACGCTGTAAAAATGGCAATTTTGGTCACTGTGAGGGTTTAAAAAGTGGTTATTCAACATGAGGCATGATCCAATTGACATTTTGAATCATTTTTGGTACAGTCCAAAAAATCAATTTTCAGATGAAAAACGATTACTCCGGACCAGTCGAACGATCCCAAAATGGTCTATAATGATGAAATTTTAACATTTAATCTTTTGACTCTAAATTACTGATGGATGTGAATTATGACTTTGTCAACTAAAATAAGTGTGTTTAAAGTCATTTCTGTGCCTGAAACGGGTCAAAATTGAAGCTTTTGAGTAAGCAAAACTCTGTAAAAATGGCAATTTTGGTCACTGTGAGGGTTTAAAAAGTGGTTATTCAACATGAGGCATGATCCAATTGACATTTTGAATCATTTTTGGTACAGTCCAAAAAATCAATTTTCAGATGAAAAACGATGACTCTGGACCTGTCGAACGATCCCAAAATGGTCTATAATGATGAAATTTTAACATTTAATCTTTTGACTCTAAATTACTGTTGGATGTGAATTGTGACTTTGTCAACTAAAATAAGTGTGTTTAAAGTCATTTCTGTGCCTGAAACGGGTCAAAATTGAAGCTTTTGATTAAGCAAAACTCTGTAAAAATGGCAATTTTGGTCACTGTGAGGGTTTAAAAAGTGGTTATTCAACATGAGGCATGATCCAATTAACATTTTGAATCATTTTTGGTACAGTCCAAAAAATCAATTTTCGGATGAAAAACGATGACTCCGTACCTGTCGAACGATCCCAAAATGGTCTATAATGATGAAATTTTAACATTTAATCTTTTGACTCTAAATTACTGTTGGATGTGAATTGTGACTTTGTCAACTAAAATAAGTGTGTTTAAAGTCATTTCTGTGCCTGAAACGGGTCAAAATTGAAGCTTTTGAGTAAGCAAAACTCTGTAAAAATGGCAATTTTGGTCACTGTGAGGGTTTAAAAAGTGGTTATTCAACATGAGGCATGATGCAATTGACATTTTGAATCATTTTTGGTACAGTCCAAAAAATCAATTTTCGGATGAAAAACGATGACTCCGGACCAGTCGAACGATCCCAAAATGGTCTATAATGATGAAATTTTAACATTTAATCTTTTGACTCTAAATTACTGATGGGTGTGAATTATGACTTTGTCAACTAAAATAAGTGTGTTTAAAGTCATTTCTGTGCCTGAAACGGGTCAAAATTGAAGCTTTTGAGTAAGCAAAACTCTGTAAAAATGGCAATTTTGGTCACTGTGAGGGTTTAAAAAGTGGTTATTCAACATGAGGCATGATCCAATTGACATTTTGAATCATTTTTGGTACAGTCCAAAAAATCAATTTTCAGATGAAAAACGATGACTCTGGACCTGTCGAACGATCCCAAAATGGTCTATAATGATGAAATTTTAACATTTAATCTTTTGACTCTAAATTACTGTTGGATGTGAATTGTGACTTTGTCAACTAAAATAAGTGTGTTTAAAGTCATTTTTGTGCCTGAAACGGGTCAAAATGGAAGCTTTTGAGTAAGCAAAACTCTGTAAAATGGCAATTTTGGTCACTGTGAGGGTTTAAAAAGTGGTTATTCAACATGAGGCATGATCCAATTGACATTTTGAATCATTTTTGGTACAGTCCAAAAAATCAATTTTCGGATGAAAAACGATGACTCCGTACCTGTCGAACGATCCCAAAATGGTCTATAATGATGAAATTTTAACATTTAATCTTTTGACTCTAAATTACTGTTGGATGTGAATTGTGACTTTGTCAACTAAAATAAGTGTGTTTAAAGTCATTTCTGTGCCTGAAACGGGTCAAAATTGAAGCTTTTGAGTAAGCAAAACTCTGTAAAAATGGCAATTTTGGTCACTGCGAGGGTTTAAAAAGTGGTTATTTAACATGAGGCATGATCCAATTAACATTTTGAATCATTTTTGGTACAGTCCAAAAAATCAATTTTCGGATGAAAAACGATGACTCCGGACCTGTCGAACGATCCCAAAATGGTCTATAATGATGAAATTTTAACATTTAATCTTTTGACTCTAAATTACTGTTGGATGTGAATTGTGACTTTGTCAACTAAAATAAGTGTGTTTAAAGTCATTTCTGTGCCTGAAACGGGTCAAAATTGAAGCTTTTGAGTAAGCAAAACTCTGTAAAAATGGCAATTTTGGTCACTGTGAGGGTTTAAAAAGTGGTTATTCAACATGAGGCATGATGCAATTGACATTTTGAATCATTTTTGGTACAGTCCAAAAAATCAATTTTCGGATGAAAAACGATGACTCCGGACCAGTCGAACGATCCCAAAATGGTCTATAATGATGAAATTTTAACATTTAATCTTTTGACTCTAAATTACTGATGGATGTGAATTATGACTTTGTCAACTAAAATAAGTGTGTTTAAAGTCATTTCTGTGTCTGAAACGGGTCAAAATGGAAGCTTTTGAGTAAGCAAAACTCTGTAAAAATGGCAATTTTGGTCACTGTGAGGGTTTAAAAAGTGGTTATTCAACATGAGGCATGATCCAATTGACATTTTGAATCATTTTTGGTACAGTCCAAAAAATCAATTTTCGGATGAAAAACGATGACTCCGGACCTGTCGAACGATCCCAAAATGGTCTATAATGATGAAATTTTAACATTTAATCTTTTGACTCTAAATTACTGTTGGATGTGAATTGTGACTTTGTCAACTAAAATAAGTGTGTTTAAAGTCATTTCTGTGCCTGAAACGGGTCAAAATTGAAGCTTTTGAGTAAGCAAAACTCTGTAAAAATGGCAATTTTGGTCACTGTGAGGGTTTAAAAAGTGGTTATTCAACATGAGGCATGATCCAATTGACATTTTGAATCATTTTTGGTACAGTCCAAAAAATCAATTTTCGGATGAAAAACGATGACTCCGGACCAGTCGAACGATCCCAAAATGGTCTATAATGATGAAATTTTAACATTTAATCTTCTGACTCTAAATTACTGATGGATGTGAATTATGACTTTGTCAACTAAAATAAGTGTGTTTAAAGTCATTTCTGTGCCTGAAACAGGTCAAAATGGAAGCTTTTGAGTAAGCAAAACTCTGTAAAAATGGCAATTTTGGTCACTGTGAGGGTTTAAAAAGTGGTTATTCAACATGAGGCATGATCCAATTGACATTTTGAATCATTTTTGGTACAGTCCAAAAAATCAATTTTCGGATGAAAAACGATAACTCCGGACCTGTCGAACGATCCCAAAATGGTCTATAATGATGAAATTTTAACATTTAATCTTTTGACTCTAAATTACTGTTGGATGTGAATTGTGACTTTGTCAACTAAAATAAGTGTGTTTAAAGTCATTTTTGTGCCTGAAACGGGTCAAAATTGAAGCTTTTGAGTAAGCAAAACTCTGTAAAAATGGCAATTTTGGTCACTGTGAGGGTTTAAAAAGTGGTTATTCAACATGAGGCATGATCCAATTGACATTTTGAATCATTTTTGGTACAGTCCAAAAAATCAATTTTCGGATGAAAAACGATGGCTCCGGACCAGTCGAACGATCCCAAAATGGTCTATAATGATGAAATTTTAACATTTAATCTTTTGGCTCTAAATGACTGTTGGATGTGAATTATGACTTTTTCAACTAGAATAAGTGTGTTTAAAGTCATTTCTGTGCCTGAAACGGGTCAAAATTGAAGCTTTTGAGTAAGCAAAACTCTGTAAAAATGGCAATTTTGGTCACTGTGAGGGTTTAAAAAGTGGTTATTCAACATGAGGCATGATCCAATTGACATTTTGAATCATTTTTGGTACAGTCCAAAAAATCAATTTTCGGATGAAAAACGATGACTCCGGACCAGTCGAACGATCCCAAAATGGTCTATAATGATGAAATTTTAACATTTAATCTTTTGACTCTAAATGACTGTTGGATGTGAATTATGACTCTGTCAACTAGAATAAGTGTGTTTAAAGTCATATCTGTGCCTGAAACGGGTCAAAATGGAAGCTTTTGAGTAAGCAAAACTCTGTAAAAATGGCAATTTTGGTCCCTGTGAGGGTTTAAAAAGTGGTTATTCAACATGAGGCATGATCCAATTGACATTTTGAATCATTTTTGGTACAGTCCAAAAAATCAATTTTCGGATGAAAAACGATGACTCCGGACCTGTCGAACGATCCCAAAATGGTCAATATGGATGAAATTACAACATTTAATCTTTTGACTCTAAATGACTGTTGGATGTGAATTATGACTTTGTCAACTAAAATAAGTGTGTGTAAAGTCATTTCTGTGCCTGAAACGGGTCAAAATGGAAGCTTTTGAGTAAGCAAAACTCTGTAAAAATGGCAATTTTGGTCACTGTGAGGGTTTAAAAAGTGGTTATTCAACATGAGGCATGATCCAATTGACATTTTGAATCATTTTTGGTACAGTCCAAAAAATCAATTTTCGGATGAAAAACTATGACTCCGGACCTGTCGAACGATCCCAAAATGGTCTATAATGATGAAATTTTAACATTTAATCTTTTGACTCGAAATTACTGATGGATGTGAATTATGACTTTGTCAACTAAAATAAGTGTGTTTAAAGTCATTTCTGTGCCTGAAACGGGTCAAAATTGAAGCTTTTGAGTAAGCAAAACTCTGTAAAAATGGCAATTTTGGTCACTGTGAGGGTTTAAAAAGTGGTTATTCAACATGAGGCATGATCCAATTGACATTTTGAATCATTTTTGGTACAGTCCAAAAAATCAATTTTCAGATGAAAAACGATGACTCTGGACCTGTCGAACGATCCCAAAATGGTCTATAATGATGAAATTTTAACATTTAATCTTTTGACTCTAAATTACTGTTGGATGTGAATTGTGACTTTGTCAACTAAAATAAGTGTGTTTAAAGTCATTTCTGTGCCTGAAACGGGTCAAAATTGAAGCTTTTGATTAAGCAAAACTCTGTAAAAATGGCAATTTTGGTCACTGTGAGGGTTTAAAAAGTGGTTATTCAACATGAGGCATGATCCAATTAACATTTTGAATCATTTTTGGTACAGTCCAAAAAATCAATTTTCGGATGAAAAACGATGACTCCGTACCTGTCGAACGATCCCAAAATGGTCTATAATGATGAAATTTTAACATTTAATCTTTTGACTCTAAATTACTGTTGGATGTGAATTGTGACTTTGTCAACTAAAATAAGTGTGTTTAAAGTCATTTCTGTGCCTGAAACGGGTCAAAATTGAAGCTTTTGAGTAAGCAAAACTCTGTAAAAATGGCAATTTTGGTCACTGTGAGGGTTTAAAAAGTGGTTATTCAACATGAGGCATGATGCAATTGACATTTTGAATCATTTTTGGTACAGTCCAAAAAATCAATTTTCGGATGAAAAACGATGACTCCGGACCAGTCGAACGATCCCAAAATGGTCTATAATGATGAAATTTTAACATTTAATCTTTTGACTCTAAATTACTGATGGGTGTGAATTATGACTTTGTCAACTAAAATAAGTGTGTTTAAAGTCATTTCTGTGCCTGAAACGGGTCAAAATTGAAGCTTTTGAGTAAGCAAAACTCTGTAAAAATGGCAATTTTGGTCACTGTGAGGGTTTAAAAAGTGGTTATTCAACATGAGGCATGATCCAATTGACATTTTGAATCATTTTTGGTACAGTCCAAAAAATCAATTTTCAGATGAAAAACGATGACTCTGGACCTGTCGAACGATCCCAAAATGGTCTATAATGATGAAATTTTAACATTTAATCTTTTGACTCTAAATTACTGTTGGATGTGAATTGTGACTTTGTCAACTAAAATAAGTGTGTTTAAAGTCATTTTTGTGCCTGAAACGGGTCAAAATGGAAGCTTTTGAGTAAGCAAAACTCTGTAAAATGGCAATTTTGGTCACTGTGAGGGTTTAAAAAGTGGTTATTCAACATGAGGCATGATCCAATTGACATTTTGAATCATTTTTGGTACAGTCCAAAAAATCAATTTTCGGATGAAAAACGATGACTCCGTACCTGTCGAACGATCCCAAAATGGTCTATAATGATGAAATTTTAACATTTAATCTTTTGACTCTAAATTACTGTTGGATGTGAATTGTGACTTTGTCAACTAAAATAAGTGTGTTTAAAGTCATTTCTGTGCCTGAAACGGGTCAAAATTGAAGCTTTTGAGTAAGCAAAACTCTGTAAAAATGGCAATTTTGGTCACTGTGAGGGTTTAAAAAGTGGTTATTCAACATGAGGCATGATGCAATTGACATTTTGAATCATTTTTGGTACAGTCCAAAAAATCAATTTTCGGATGAAAAACGATGACTCCGGACCAGTCGAACGATCCCAAAATGGTCTATAATGATGAAATTTTAACATTTAATCTTTTGACTCTAAATTACTGATGGATGTGAATTATGACTTTGTCAACTAAAATAAGTGTGTTTAAAGTCATTTCTGTGTCTGAAACGGGTCAAAATGGAAGCTTTTGAGTAAGCAAAACTCTGTAAAAATGGCAATTTTGGTCACTGTGAGGGTTTAAAAAGTGGTTATTCAACATGAGGCATGATCCAATTGACATTTTGAATCATTTTTGGTACAGTCCAAAAAATCAATTTTCGGATGAAAAACGATGACTCCGGACCTGTCGAACGATCCCAAAATGGTCTATAATGATGAAATTTTAACATTTAATCTTTTGACTCTAAATTACTGTTGGATGTGAATTGTGACTTTGTCAACTAAAATAAGTGTGTTTAAAGTCATTTCTGTGCCTGAAACGGGTCAAAATTGAAGCTTTTGAGTAAGCAAAACTCTGTAAAAATGGCAATTTTGGTCACTGTGAGGGTTTAAAAAGTGGTTATTCAACATGAGGCATGATCCAATTGACATTTTGAATCATTTTTGGTACAGTCCAAAAAATCAATTTTCGGATGAAAAACGATGACTCCGGACCAGTCGAACGATCCCAAAATGGTCTATAATGATGAAATTTTAACATTTAATCTTCTGACTCTAAATTACTGATGGATGTGAATTATGACTTTGTCAACTAAAATAAGTGTGTTTAAAGTCATTTCTGTGCCTGAAACAGGTCAAAATGGAAGCTTTTGAGTAAGCAAAACTCTGTAAAAATGGCAATTTTGGTCACTGTGAGGGTTTAAAAAGTGGTTATTCAACATGAGGCATGATCCAATTGACATTTTGAATCATTTTTGGTACAGTCCAAAAAATCAATTTTCGGATGAAAAACGATAACTCCGGACCTGTCGAACGATCCCAAAATGGTCTATAATGATGAAATTTTAACATTTAATCTTTTGACTCTAAATTACTGTTGGATGTGAATTGTGACTTTGTCAACTAAAATAAGTGTGTTTAAAGTCATTTTTGTGCCTGAAACGGGTCAAAATTGAAGCTTTTGAGTAAGCAAAACTCTGTAAAAATGGCAATTTTGGTCACTGTGAGGGTTTAAAAAGTGGTTATTCAACATGAGGCATGATCCAATTGACATTTTGAATCATTTTTGGTACAGTCCAAAAAATCAATTTTCGGATGAAAAACGATGGCTCCGGACCAGTCGAACGATCCCAAAATGGTCTATAATGATGAAATTTTAACATTTAATCTTTTGGCTCTAAATGACTGTTGGATGTGAATTATGACTTTTTCAACTAGAATAAGTGTGTTTAAAGTCATTTCTGTGCCTGAAACGGGTCAAAATTGAAGCTTTTGAGTAAGCAAAACTCTGTAAAAATGGCAATTTTGGTCACTGTGAGGGTTTAAAAAGTGGTTATTCAACATGAGGCATGATCCAATTGACATTTTGAATCATTTTTGGTACAGTCCAAAAAATCAATTTTCGGATGAAAAACGATGACTCCGGACCAGTCGAACGATCCCAAAATGGTCTATAATGATGAAATTTTAACATTTAATCTTTTGACTCTAAATGACTGTTGGATGTGAATTATGACTCTGTCAACTAGAATAAGTGTGTTTAAAGTCATATCTGTGCCTGAAACGGGTCAAAATGGAAGCTTTTGAGTAAGCAAAACTCTGTAAAAATGGCAATTTTGGTCCCTGTGAGGGTTTAAAAAGTGGTTATTCAACATGAGGCATGATCCAATTGACATTTTGAATCATTTTTGGTACAGTCCAAAAAATCAATTTTCGGATGAAAAACGATGACTCCGGACCTGTCGAACGATCCCAAAATGGTCAATATGGATGAAATTACAACATTTAATCTTTTGACTCTAAATGACTGTTGGATGTGAATTATGACTTTGTCAACTAAAATAAGTGTGTGTAAAGTCATTTCTGTGCCTGAAACGGGTCAAAATGGAAGCTTTTGAGTAAGCAAAACTCTGTAAAAATGGCAATTTTGGTCACTGTGAGGGTTTAAAAAGTGGTTATTCAACATGAGGCATGATCCAATTGACATTTTGAATCATTTTTGGTACAGTCCAAAAAATCAATTTTCGGATGAAAAACGATGACTCCGGACCAGTCGAACGATCCCAAAATGGTCTATAATGATGAAATTTTAACATTTAATCTTTTGACTCTAAATTACTGATGGATGTGAATTATGACTTTGTCAACTAAAATAAGTGTGTTTAAAGTTATTTCTGTGCCTGAAACGGGTCAAAATTGAAGCTTTTGAGTAAGCAAAACTCTGTAAAAATGGCAATTTTGATCACTGTGAGGGTTTAAAAAGTGGTTATTCAACATGAGGCATGATCCAATTGACATTTTGAATCATTTTTGGTACAGTCCAAAAAATCAATTTTCGGATGAAAAACGATGACTCCGGACCAGTCGAACGATCCCAAAATGGTCTATAATGATGAAATTTTAACATTTAATCTTTTGACTCTAAATGACTGTTGGATGTGAATTATGACTCTGTCAACTAGAATAAGTGTGTTTAAAGTCATTTCTGTGCCTGAAACGGGTCAAAATGGAAGCTTTTGAGTAAGCAAAACTCTGTAAAAATGGCAATTTTGGTCACTGTGAGGGTTTAAAAAGTGGTTATTCAACATGAGGCATGATCCAATTGACATTTTGAATCATTTTTGGTACAGCCCAAAAAATCAATTTTCGGATAAAAAACGATGACTCCGGACCTGTCGAACGATCCCAAAATGGTCTATAATGATGAAATTTCAACATTTAATCTTTTGACTCTAAATGACTGTTGGATGTGAATTATGACTTTGTCAACTAAAATAAGAGTGTTTAAAGTCATTTCTGTGCCTGAAACGGGTCAAAATTGAAGCTTTTGAGTAAGCAAAACGCTGTAAAAATGGCAATTTTGGTCACTGTGAGGGTTTAAAAAGTGGTTATTCAACATGAGGCATGATCCAATTGACATTTTGAATCATTTTTGGTACAGTCCAAAAAATCAATTTTCAGATGAAAAACGATTACTCCGGACCAGTCGAACGATCCCAAAATGGTCTATAATGATGAAATTTTAACATTTAATCTTTTGACTCTAAATTACTGATGGATGTGAATTATGACTTTGTCAACTAAAATAAGTGTGTTTAAAGTCATTTCTGTGCCTGAAACGGGTCAAAATTGAAGCTTTTGAGTAAGCAAAACTCTGTAAAAATGGCAATTTTGGTCACTGTGAGGGTTTAAAAAGTGGTTATTCAACATGAGGCATGATCCAATTGACATTTTGAATCATTTTTGGTACAGTCCAAAAAATCAATTTTCAGATGAAAAACGATGACTCTGGACCTGTCGAACGATCCCAAAATGGTCTATAATGATGAAATTTTAACATTTAATCTTTTGACTCTAAATTACTGTTGGATGTGAATTGTGACTTTGTCAACTAAAATAAGTGTGTTTAAAGTCATTTCTGTGCCTGAAACGGGTCAAAATTGAAGCTTTTGATTAAGCAAAACTCTGTAAAAATGGCAATTTTGGTCACTGTGAGGGTTTAAAAAGTGGTTATTCAACATGAGGCATGATCCAATTAACATTTTGAATCATTTTTGGTACAGTCCAAAAAATCAATTTTCGGATGAAAAACGATGACTCCGTACCTGTCGAACGATCCCAAAATGGTCTATAATGATGAAATTTTAACATTTAATCTTTTGACTCTAAATTACTGTTGGATGTGAATTGTGACTTTGTCAACTAAAATAAGTGTGTTTAAAGTCATTTCTGTGCCTGAAACGGGTCAAAATTGAAGCTTTTGAGTAAGCAAAACTCTGTAAAAATGGCAATTTTGGTCACTGTGAGGGTTTAAAAAGTGGTTATTCAACATGAGGCATGATGCAATTGACATTTTGAATCATTTTTGGTACAGTCCAAAAAATCAATTTTCGGATGAAAAACGATGACTCCGGACCAGTCGAACGATCCCAAAATGGTCTATAATGATGAAATTTTAACATTTAATCTTTTGACTCTAAATTACTGATGGATGTGAATTATGACTTTGTCAACTAAAATAAGTGTGTTTAAAGTCATTTCTGTGCCTGAAACGGGTCAAAATTGAAGCTTTTGAGTAAGCAAAACTCTGTAAAAATGGCAATTTTGGTCACTGTGAGGGTTTAAAAAGTGGTTATTCAACATGAGGCATGATCCAATTGACATTTTGAATCATTTTTGGTACAGTCCAAAAAATCAATTTTCAGATGAAAAACGATGACTCTGGACCTGTCGAACGATCCCAAAATGGTCTATAATGATGAAATTTTAACATTTAATCTTTTGACTCTAAATTACTGTTGGATGTGAATTGTGACTTTGTCAACTAAAATAAGTGTGTTTAAAGTCATTTCTGTGCCTGAAACGGGTCAAAATTGAAGCTTTTGATTAAGCAAAACTCTGTAAAAATGGCAATTTTGGTCACTGTGAGGGTTTAAAAAGTGGTTATTCAACATGAGGCATGATCCAATTGACATTTTGAATCATTTTTGGTACAGTCCAAAAAATCAATTTTCAGATGAAAAACGATGACTCTGGACCTGTCGAACGATCCCAAAATGGTCTATAATGATGAAATTTTAACATTTAATCTTTTGACTCTAAATTACTGTTGGATGTGAATTGTGACTTTGTCAACTAAAATAAGTGTGTTTAAAGTCATTTCTGTGCCTGAAACGGGTC
This sequence comes from Lissotriton vulgaris, assembly GCF_964263255.1. Classification (NCBI taxonomy): domain Eukaryota; kingdom Metazoa; phylum Chordata; class Amphibia; order Caudata; family Salamandridae; genus Lissotriton; species Lissotriton vulgaris. The sequence goes on from NW_028253655.1 coordinate 125,981, forward strand.
AAAATTGAAGCTTTTGATTAAGCAAAACTCTGTAAAAATGGCAATTTTGGTCACTGTGAGGGTTTAAAAAGTGGTTATTCAACATGAGGCATGATCCAATTAACTTTTTGAATCATTTTTGGTACAGTCCAAAAAATCAATTTTCGGATGAAAAACGATGACTCCGGACCTGTCGAACGATCCCAAAATGGTCTATAATGATGAAATTTTAACATTTAATCTTTTGACTCTAAATTACTGTTGGATGTGAATTGTGACTTTGTCAACTAAAATAAGTGTGTTTAAAGTCATTTTTGTGCCTGAAACGGGTCAAAATGGAAGCTTTTGAGTAAGCAAAACTCTGTAAAATGGCAATTTTGGTCACTGTGAGGGTTTAAAAAGTGGTTATTCAACATGAGGCATGATCCAATTGACATTTTGAATCATTTTTGGTACAGTCCAAAAAATCAATTTTCGGATGAAAAACGATGACTCCGTACCTGTCGAACGATCCCAAAATGGTCTATAATGATGAAATTTTAACATTTAATCTTTTGACTCTAAATTACTGTTGGATGTGAATTGTGACTTTGTCAACTAAAATAAGTGTGTTTAAAGTCATTTCTGTGCCTGAAACGGGTCAAAATTGAAGCTTTTGAGTAAGCAAAACTCTGTAAAAATGGCAATTTTGGTCACTGCGAGGGTTTAAAAAGTGGTTATTTAACATGAGGCATGATCCAATTAACATTTTGAATCATTTTTGGTACAGTCCAAAAAATCAATTTTCGGATGAAAAACGATGACTCCGGACCTGTCGAACGATCCCAAAATGGTCTATAATGATGAAATTTTAACATTTAATCTTTTGACTCTAAATTACTGTTGGATGTGAATTGTGACTTTGTCAACTAAAATAAGTGTGTTTAAAGTCATTTCTGTGCCTGAAACGGGTCAAAATTGAAGCTTTTGAGTAAGCAAAACTCTGTAAAAATGGCAATTTTGGTCACTGTGAGGGTTTAAAAAGTGGTTATTCAACATGAGGCATGATGCAATTGACATTTTGAATCATTTTTGGTACAGTCCAAAAAATCAATTTTCGGATGAAAAACGATGACTCCGGACCAGTCGAACGATCCCAAAATGGTCTATAATGATGAAATTTTAACATTTAATCTTTTGACTCTAAATTACTGATGGATGTGAATTATGACTTTGTCAACTAAAATAAGTGTGTTTAAAGTCATTTCTGTGTCTGAAACGGGTCAAAATGGAAGCTTTTGAGTAAGCAAAACTCTGTAAAAATGGCAATTTTGGTCACTGTGAGGGTTTAAAAAGTGGTTATTCAACATGAGGCATGATCCAATTGACATTTTGAATCATTTTTGGTACAGTCCAAAAAATCAATTTTCGGATGAAAAACGATGACTCCGGACCTGTCGAACGATCCCAAAATGGTCTATAATGATGAAATTTTAACATTTAATCATTTGACTCTAAATTACTGTTGGATGTGAATTGTGACTTTGTCAACTAAAATAAGTGTGTTTAAAGTCATTTCTGTGCCTGAAACGGGTCAAAATTGAAGCTTTTGAGTAAGCAAAACTCTGTAAAAATGGCAATTTTGGTCACTGTGAGGGTTTAAAAAGTGGTTATTCAACATGAGGCATGATCCAATTGACATTTTGAATCATTTTTGGTACAGTCCAAAAAATCAATTTTCGGATGAAAAACGATGACTCCGGACCAGTCGAACGATCCCAAAATGGTCTATAATGATGAAATTTTAACATTTAATCTTCTGACTCTAAATTACTGATGGATGTGAATTATGACTTTGTCAACTAAAATAAGTGTGTTTAAAGTCATTTCTGTGCCTGAAACAGGTCAAAATGGAAGCTTTTGAGTAAGCAAAACTCTGTAAAAATGGCAATTTTGGTCACTGTGAGGGTTTAAAAAGTGGTTATTCAACATGAGGCATGATCCAATTGACATTTTGAATCATTTTTGGTACAGTCCAAAAAATCAATTTTCGGATGAAAAACGATAACTCCGGACCTGTCGAACGATCCCAAAATGGTCTATAATGATGAAATTTTAACATTTAATCTTTTGACTCTAAATTACTGTTGGATGTGAATTGTGACTTTGTCAACTAAAATAAGTGTGTTTAAAGTCATTTTTGTGCCTGAAACGGGTCAAAATTGAAGCTTTTGAGTAAGCAAAACTCTGTAAAAATGGCAATTTTGGTCACTGTGAGGGTTTAAAAAGTGGTTATTCAACATGAGGCATGATGCAATTGACATTTTGAATCATTTTTGGTACAGTCCAAAAAATCAATTTTCGGATGAAAAACGATGACTCCGGACCAGTCGAACGATCCCAAAATGGTCTATAATGATGAAATTTTAACATTTAATCTTTTGACTCTAAATTACTGATGGATGTGAATTATGACTTTGTCAACTAAAATAAGTGTGTTTAAAGTCATTTCTGTGCCTGAAACGGGTCAAAATTGAAGCTTTTGAGTAAGCAAAACTCTGTAAAAATGGCAATTTTGGTCACTGTGAGGGTTTAAAAAGTGGTTATTCAACATGAGGCATGATCCAATTGACATTTTGAATCATTTTTGGTACAGTCCAAAAAATAAATTTTCAGATGAAAAACGATGACTCTGGACCTGTCGAACGATCCCAAAATGGTCTATAATGATGAAATTTTAACATTTAATCTTTTGACTCTAAATTACTGTTGGATGTGAATTGTGACTTTGTCAACTAAAATAAGTGTGTTTAAAGTCATTTCTGTGCCTGAAATGGGTCAAAATTGAAGCTTTTGATTAAGCAAAACTCTGTAAAAATGGCAATTTTGGTCACTGTGAGGGTTTAAAAAGTGGTTATTCAACATGAGGCATGATCCAATTAACATTTTGAATCATTTTTGGTACAGTCCAAAAAATCAATTTTCGGATGAAAAACGATGACTCCGGACCTGTCGAACGATCCCAAAATGGTCTATAATGATGAAATTTTAACATTTAATCTTTTGACTCTAAATTACTGTTGGATGTGAATTGTGACTTTGTCAACTAAAATAAGTGTGTTTAAAGTCATTTTTGTGCCTGAAACGGGTCAAAATGGAAGCTTTTGAGTAAGCAAAACTCTGTAAAATGGCAATTTTGGTCACTGTGAGGGTTTAAAAAGTGGTTATTCAACATGAGGCATGATCCAATTGACATTTTGAATCATTTTTGGTACAGTCCAAAAAATCAATTTTCGGATGAAAAACGATGACTCCGGACCAGTCGAACGATCCCAAAATGGTCTATAATGATGAAATTTTAACATTTAATCTTTTGACTCTAAATTACTGATGGATGTGAATTATGACTTTGTCAACTAAAATAAGTGTGTTTAAAGTTATTTCTGTGCCTGAAACGGGTCAAAATTGAAGCTTTTGAGTAAGCAAAACTCTGTAAAAATGGCAATTTTGATCACTGTGAGGGTTTAAAAAGTGGTTATTCAACATGAGGCATGATCCAATTGACATTTTGAATCATTTTTGGTACAGTCCAAAAAATCAATTTTCGGATGAAAAACGATGACTCCGGACCAGTCGAACGATCCCAAAATGGTCTATAATGATGAAATTTTAACATTTAATCTTTTGACTCTAAATGACTGTTGGATGTGAATTATGACTCTGTCAACTAGAATAAGTGTGTTTAAAGTCATTTCTGTGCCTGAAATGGGTCAAAATGGAAGCTTTTGAGTAAGCAAAACTCTGTAAAAATGGCAATTTTGGTCACTGTGAGGGTTTAAAAAGTGGTTATTCAACATGAGGCATGATCCAATTGACATTTTGAATCATTTTTGGTACAGCCCAAAAAATCAATTTTCGGATAAAAAACGATGACTCCGGACCTGTCGAACGATCCCAAAATGGTCTATAATGATGAAATTTCAACATTTAATCTTTTGACTCTAAATGACTGTTGGATGTGAATTATGACTTTGTCAACTAAAATAAGTGTGTTTAAAGTCATTTCTGTGCCTGAAACGGGTCAAAATGGAAGCCTTTGAGTAAGCAAAACTGTGTAAAAATGGCAATTTTGGTCACTGTGAGGGTTTAAAAAGTGGTTATTCAACATGAGGCATGATCCAATTGACATTTTGAATCATTTTTGGTACAGTCCAAAAAATCAATTTTCGGATAAAAAACGATGACTCCGGACCTGTTGAACGATCCCAAAATGGTCTATAATGATGAAATTTTAACATTTAATCTTTTGACTCTAAATTACTGTTGGATGTGAATTGTGACTTTGTCAACTAAAATAAGAGTGTTTAAAGTCATTTCTGTGCCTGAAACGGGTCAAAATTGAAGCTTTTGAGTAAGCAAAACGCTGTAAAAATGGCAATTTTGGTCACTGTGAGGGTTTAAAAAGTGGTTATTCAACATGAGGCATGATCCAATTGACATTTTGAATCATTTTTGGTACAGTCCAAAAAATCAATTTTCAGATGAAAAACGATTACTCCGGACCAGTCGAACGATCCCAAAATGGTCTATAATGATGAAATTTTAACATTTAATCTTTTGACTCTAAATTACTGATGGATGTGAATTATGACTTTGTCAACTAAAATAAGTGTGTTTAAAGTCATTTCTGTGCCTGAAACGGGTCAAAATTGAAGCTTTTGAGTAAGCAAAACTCTGTAAAAATGGCAATTTTGGTCACTGTGAGGGTTTAAAAAGTGGTTATTCAACATGAGGCATGATCCAATTGACATTTTGAATCATTTTTGGTACAGTCCAAAAAATCAATTTTCAGATGAAAAACGATGACTCTGGACCTGTCGAACGATCCCAAAATGGTCTATAATGATGAAATTTTAACATTTAATCTTTTGACTCTAAATTACTGTTGGATGTGAATTGTGACTTTGTCAACTAAAATAAGTGTGTTTAAAGTCATTTCTTCGCCTGAAACGGGTCAAAATTGAAGCTTTTGATTAAGCAAAACTCTGTAAAAATGGCAATTTTGGTCACTGTGAGGGTTTAAAAAGTGGTTATTCAACATGAGGCATGATCCAATTAACATTTTGAATCATTTTTGGTACAGTCCAAAAAATCAATTTTCGGATGAAAAACGATGACTCCGGACCTGTCGAACGATCCCAAAATGGTCTATAATGATGAAATTTTAACATTTAATCTTTTGACTCTAAATTACTGTTGGATGTGAATTGTGACTTTGTCAACTAAAATAAGTGTGTTTAAAGTCATTTTTGTGCCTGAAACGGGTCAAAATGGAAGCTTTTGAGTAAGCAAAACTCTGTAAAATGGCAATTTTGATCACTGTGAGGGTTTAAAAAGTGGTTATTCAACATGAGGCATGATCCAATTGACATTTTGAATCATTTTTGGTACAGTCCAAAAAATCCATTTTCGGATGAAAAACGATGACTCCGTACCTGTCGAACGATCCCAAAATGGTCTATAATGATGAAATTTTAACATTTAATCTTTTGACTCTAAATTACTGTTGGATGTGAATTGTGACTTTGTCAACTAAAATAAGTGTGTTTAAAGTCATTTCTGTGCCTGAAACGGGTCAAAATTGAAGCTTTTGAGTAAGCAAAACTCTGTAAAAATGGCAATTTTGGTCACTGCGAGGGTTTAAAAAGTGGTTATTCAACATGAGGCATGATCCAATTGACATTTTGAATCATTTTTGGTACAGTCCAAAAAATCAATTTTCGGATGAAAAACGATGACTCCGGACCAGTCGAACGATCCCAAAATGGTCTATAATGATGAAATTTTAACATTTAATCTTTTGACTCTAAATGACTGTTGGATGTGAATTATGACTCTGTCAACTAGAATAAGTGTGTTTAAAGTCATTTCTGTGCCTGAAATGGGTCAAAATGGAAGCTTTTGAGTAAGCAAAACTCTGTAAAAATGGCAATTTTGGTCACTGTGAGGGTTTAAAAAGTGGTTATTCAACATGAGGCATGATCCAATTGACATTTTGAATCATTTTTGGTACAGCCCAAAAAATCAATTTTCGGATAAAAAACGATGACTCCGGACCTGTCGAACGATCCCAAAATGGTCTATAATGATGAAATTTCAACATTTAATCTTTTGACTCTAAATGACTGTTGGATGTGAATTATGACTTTGTCAACTAAAATAAGTGTGTTTAAAGTCATTTCTGTGCCTGAAACGGGTCAAAATGGAAGCCTTTGAGTAAGCAAAACTGTGTAAAAATGGCAATTTTGGTCACTGTGAGGGTTTAAAAAGTGGTTATTCAACATGAGGCATGATCCAATTGACATTTTGAATCATTTTTGGTACAGTCCAAAAAATCAATTTTCGGATAAAAAACGATGACTCCGGACCTGTTGAACGATCCCAAAATGGTCTATAATGATGAAATTTTAACATTTAATCTTTTGACTCTAAATTACTGTTGGATGTGAATTGTGACTTTGTCAACTAAAATAAGAGTGTTTAAAGTCATTTCTGTGCCTGAAACGGGTCAAAATTGAAGCTTTTGAGTAAGCAAAACGCTGTAAAAATGGCAATTTTGGTCACTGTGAGGGTTTAAAAAGTGGTTATTCAACATGAGGCATGATCCAATTGACATTTTGAATCATTTTTGGTACAGTCCAAAAAATCAATTTTCAGATGAAAAACGATTACTCCGGACCAGTCGAACGATCCCAAAATGGTCTATAATGATGAAATTTTAACATTTAATCTTTTGACTCTAAATTACTGATGGATGTGAATTATGACTTTGTCAACTAAAATAAGTGTGTTTAAAGTCATTTCTGTGCCTGAAACGGGTCAAAATTGAAGCTTTTGAGTAAGCAAAACTCTGTAAAAATGGCAATTTTGGTCACTGTGAGGGTTTAAAAAGTGGTTATTCAACATGAGGCATGATCCAATTGACATTTTGAATCATTTTTGGTACAGTCCAAAAAATCAATTTTCAGATGAAAAACGATGACTCTGGACCTGTCGAACGATCCCAAAATGGTCTATAATGATGAAATTTTAACATTTAATCTTTTGACTCTAAATTACTGTTGGATGTGAATTGTGACTTTGTCAACTAAAATAAGTGTGTTTAAAGTCATTTCTGTGCCTGAAACGGGTCAAAATTGAAGCTTTTGATTAAGCAAAACTCTGTAAAAATGGCAATTTTGGTCACTGTGAGGGTTTAAAAAGTGGTTATTCAACATGAGGCATGATCCAATTAACATTTTGAATCATTTTTGGTACAGTCCAAAAAATCAATTTTCGGATGAAAAACGATGACTCCGGACCTGTCGAACGATCCCAAAATGGTCTATAATGATGAAATTTTAACATTTAATCTTTTGACTCTAAATTACTGTTGGATGTGAATTGTGACTTTGTCAACTAAAATAAGTGTGTTTAAAGTCATTTTTGTGCCTGAAACGGGTCAAAATGGAAGCTTTTGAGTAAGCAAAACTCTGTAAAATGGCAATTTTGATCACTGTGAGGGTTTAAAAAGTGGTTATTCAACATGAGGCATGATCCAATTGACATTTTGAATCATTTTTGGTACAGTCCAAAAAATCCATTTTCGGATGAAAAACGATGACTCCGTACCTGTCGAACGATCCCAAAATGGTCTATAATGATGAAATTTTAACATTTAATCTTTTGACTCTAAATTACTGTTGGATGTGAATTGTGACTTTGTCAACTAAAATAAGTGTGTTTAAAGTCATTTCTGTGCCTGAAACGGGTCAAAATTGAAGCTTTTGAGTAAGCAAAACTCTGTAAAAATGGCAATTTTGGTCACTGCGAGGGTTTAAAAAGTGGTTATTCAACATGAGGCATGATGCAATTGACATTTTGAATCATTTTTGGTACAGTCCAAAAAATCAATTTTCGGATGAAAAACGATGACTCCGGACCAGTCGAACGATCCCAAAATGGTCTATAATGATGAAATTTTAACATTTAATCTTTTGACTCTAAATTACTGATGGATGTGAATTATGACTTTGTCAACTAAAATAAGTGTGTTTAAAGTCATTTCTGTGCCTGAAACGGGTCAAAATTGAAGCTTTTGAGTAAGCAAAACTCTGTAAAAATGGCAATTTTGGTCACTGTGAGGGTTTAAAAAGTGGTTATTCAACATGAGGCATGATCCAATTGACATTTTGAATCATTTTTGGTACAGTCCAAAAAATAAATTTTCAGATGAAAAACGATGACTCTGGACCTGTCGAACGATCCCAAAATGGTCTATAATGATGAAATTTTAACATTTAATCTTTTGACTCTAAATTACTGTTGGATGTGAATTGTGACTTTGTCAACTAAAATAAGTGTGTTTAAAGTCATTTCTGTGCCTGAAATGGGTCAAAATTGAAGCTTTTGATTAAGCAAAACTCTGTAAAAATGGCAATTTTGGTCACTGTGAGGGTTTAAAAAGTGGTTATTCAACATGAGGCATGATCCAATTAACATTTTGAATCATTTTTGGTACAGTCCAAAAAATCAATTTTCGGATGAAAAACGATGACTCCGGACCTGTCGAACGATCCCAAAATGGTCTATAATGATGAAATTTTAACATTTAATCTTTTGACTCTAAATTACTGTTGGATGTGAATTGTGACTTTGTCAACTAAAATAAGAGTGTTTAAAGTCATTTCTGTGCCTGAAACGGGTCAAAATTGAAGCTTTTGAGTAAGCAAAACGCTGTAAAAATGGCAATTTTGGTCACTGTGAGGGTTTAAAAAGTGGTTATTCAACATAAGGCATGATCCAATTGACATTTTGAATCATTTTTGGTACAGTCCAAAAAATCAATTTTCAGATGAAAAACGATTACTCCGGACCAGTCGAACGATCCCAAAATGGTCTATAATGATGAAATTTCAACATTTAATCTTTTGACTCTAAATGACTGTTGGATGTGAATTATGACTTTGTCAACTAAAATAAGTGTGTTTAAAGTCATTTCTGTGCCTGAAACGGGTCAAAATTGAAGCTTTTGAGTAAGCAAAACTCTGTAAAAATGGCAATTTTGGTCACTGTGAGGGTTTAAAAAGTGGTTATTCAACATGAGGCATGATCCAATTGACATTTTGAATCATTTTTGGTACAGTCCAAAAAATCAATTTTCAGATGAAAAACGATGACTCTGGACCTGTCGAACGATCCCAAAATGGTCTATAATGATGAAATTTTAACATTTAATCTTTTGACTCTAAATTACTGTTGGATGTGAATTGTGACTTTGTCAACTAAAATAAGTGTGTTTAAAGTCATTTTTGTGCCTGAAACGGGTCAAAATTGAAGCTTTTGATTAAGCAAAACTCTGTAAAAATGGCAATTTTGGTCACTGTGAGGGTTTAAAAAGTGGTTATTCAACATGAGGCATGATCCAATTAACATTTTGAATCATTTTTGGTACAGTCCAAAAAATCAATTTTCGGATGAAAAACGATGACTCCGGACCTGTCGAACGATCCCAAAATGGTCTATAATGATGAAATTTTAACATTTAATCTTTTGACTCTAAATTACTGTTGGATGTGAATTGTGACTTTGTCAACTAAAATAAGTGTGTTTAAAGTCATTTTTGTGCCTGAAACGGGTCAAAATGGAAGCTTTTGAGTAAGCAAAACTCTGTAAAATGGCAATTTTGATCAATGTGAGGGTTTAAAAAGTGGTTATTCAACATGAGGCATGATCCAATTGACATTTTGAATCATTTTTGGTACAGTCCAAAAAATCAATTTTCGGATGAAAAACGATGACTCCGTACCTGTCGAACGATCCCAAAATGGTCTATAATGATGAAATTTTAACATTTAATCTTTTGACTCTAAATTACTGTTGGATGTGAATTGTGACTTTGTCAACTAAAATAAGTGTGTTTAAAGTCATTTCTGTGCCTGAAACGGGTCAAAATTGAAGCTTTTGAGTAAGCAAAACTCTGTAAAAATGGCAATTTTGGTCACTGCGAGGGTTTAAAAAGTGGTTATTTAACATGAGGCATGATCCAATTAACATTTTGAATCATTTTTGGTACAGTCCAAAAAATCAATTTTCGGATGAAAAACGATGACTCCGGACCTGTCGAACGATCCCAAAATGGTCTATAATGATGAAATTTTAACATTTAATCTTTTGACTCTAAATTACTGTTGGATGTGAATTGTGACTTTGTCAACTAAAATAAGTGTGTTTAAAGTCATTTCTGTGCCTGAAACGGGTCAAAATTGAAGCTTTTGAGTAAGCAAAACTCTGTAAAAATGGCAATTTTGGTCACTGTGAGGGTTTAAAAAGTGGTTATTCAACATGAGGCATGATGCAATTGACATTTTGAATCATTTTTGGTACAGTCCAAAAAATCAATTTTCGGATGAAAAACGATGACTCCGGACCAGTCGAACGATCCCAAAATGGTCTATAATGATGAAATTTTAACATTTAATCTTTTGACTCTAAATTACTGATGGATGTGAATTATGACTTTGTCAACTAAAATAAGTGTGTTTAAAGTCATTTCTGTGCCTGAAACGGGTCAAAATTGAAGCTTTTGAGTAAGCAAAACTCTGTAAAAATGGCAATTTTGGTCACTGTGAGGGTTTAAAAAGTGGTTATTCAACATGAGGCATGATCCAATTGACATTTTGAATCATTTTTGGTACAGTCCAAAAAATAAATTTTCAGATGAAAAACGATGACTCTGGACCTGTCGAACGATCCCAAAATGGTCTATAATGATGAAATTTTAACATTTAATCTTTTGACTCTAAATTACTGTTGGATGTGAATTGTGACTTTGTCAACTAAAATAAGTGTGTTTAAAGTCATTTCTGTGCCTGAAATGGGTCAAAATTGAAGCTTTTGATTAAGCAAAACTCTGTAAAAATGGCAATTTTGGTCACTGTGAGGGTTTAAAAAGTGGTTATTCAACATGAGGCATGATCCAATTAACATTTTGAATCATTTTTGGTACAGTCCAAAAAATCAATTTTCGGATGAAAAACGATGACTCCGGACCTGTCGAACGATCCCAAAATGGTCTATAATGATGAAATTTTAACATTTAATCTTTTGACTCTAAATTACTGTTGGATGTGAATTGTGACTTTGTCAACTAAAATAAGTGTGTTTAAAGTCATTTTTGTGCCTGAAACGGGTCAAAATGGAAGCTTTTGAGTAAGCAAAACTCTGTAAAATGGCAATTTTGGTCACTGTGAGGGTTTAAAAAGTGGTTATTCAACATGAGGCATGATCCAATTGACATTTTGAATCATTTTTGGTACAGTCCAAAAAATCAATTTTCGGATGAAAAACGATGACTCCGTACCTGTCGAACGATCCCAAAATGGTCTATAATGATGAAATTTTAACATTTAATCTTTTGACTCTAAATTACTGTTGGATGTGAATTGTGACTTTGTCAACTAAAATAAGTGTGTTTAAAGTCATTTCTGTGCCTGAAACGGGTCAAAATTGAAGCTTTTGAGTAAGCAAAACTCTGTAAAAATGGCAATTTTGGTCACTGCGAGGGTTTAAAAAGTGGTTATTTAACATGAGGCATGATCCAATTAACATTTTGAATCATTTTTGGTACAGTCCAAAAAATCAATTTTCGGATGAAAAACGATGACTCCGTACCTGTCGAACGATCCCAAAATGGTCTATAATGATGAAATTTTAACATTTAATCTTTTGACTCTAAATTACTGTTGGATGTGAATTGTGACTTTGTCAACTAAAATAAGTGTGTTTAAAGTCATTTCTGTGCCTGAAACGGGTCAAAATTGAAGCTTTTGAGTAAGCAAAACTCTGTAAAAATGGCAATTTTGGTCACTGTGAGGGTTTAAAAAGTGGTTATTCAACATGAGGCATGATGCAATTGACATTTTGAATCATTTTTGGTACAGTCCAAAAAATCAATTTTCGGATGAAAAACGATGACTCCGGACCAGTCGAACGATCCCAAAATGGTCTATAATGATGAAATTTTAACATTAAATCTTTTGACTCTAAATTACTGATGGATGTGAATTATGACTTTGTCAACTAAAATAAGTGTGTTTAAAGTCATTTCTGTGCCTGAAACGGGTCAAAATTGAAGCTTTTGAGTAAGCAAAACTCTGTAAAAATGGCAATTTTGGTCACTGTGAGGGATTAAAAAGTGGTTATTCAACATGAGGCATGATCCAATTGACATTTTGAATCATTTTTGGTACAGTCCAAAAAATCAATTTTCGGATGAAAAACGATGACTCCGGACCTGTCGAACGATCCCAAAATGGTCTATAATGATGAAATTTTAACATTTAATCTTTTGACTCTAAATGACTGTTGGATGTGAATTATGACTTTGTCAACTAGAATAAGTGTGTTTAAAGTCATTTCTGTGCCTGAAACGGGTCAAAATGGAAGCTTTTGAGTAAGCAAAACTCTGTAAAAATGGCAATTTTGGTCACTGTGAGGGTTTAAAAAGTGGTTATTCAACATGAGGCATGATCCAATTGACATTTTGAATCATTTTTGGTACAGTCCAAAAAATCAATTTTCGGATGAAAAACGATGACTCCGGACCTGTCGAACGATCCCAAAATGGTCTATAATGATGAAATTTTAACATTTAATCTTTTGACTCTAAATTACTGTTGGATGTGAATTGTGACTTTGTCAACTAAAATAAGTGTGTTTAAAGTCATTTCTGTGCCTGAAACGGGTCAAAATTGAAGCTTTTGAGTAAGCAAAACTCTGTAAAAATGGCAATTTTGGTCACTGTGAGGGTTTAAAAAGTGGTTATTCAACATGAGGCATGATCCAATTGACATTTTGAATCATTTTTGGTACAGTCCAAAAAATCAATTTTCGGATGAAAAACGATGACTCCTGACCAGTCGAACGATCCCAAAATGGTCTATAATGATGAAATTTTAACATTTAATCTTTTGACTCTAAATGACTGTTGGATGTGAATCATGACTCTGTCAACTAGAATAAGTGTGTTTAAAGTCATTTCTGTGCCTGAAACGGGTCAAAATTGAAGCTTTTGAGTAAGCAAAACTCTGTAAAAATGGCAATTTTGGTCACTGTGAGGGTTTAAAAAGTGGTTATTTAACATGAGGCATGATCCAATTAACATTTTGAATCATTTTTGGTACAGTCCAAAAAATCAATTTTCGGATGAAAAACGATGACTCCGGACCTGTCGAACGATCTCAAAATGGTCTATAATGATGAAATTTTAACATTTAATCTTTTGACTCTAAATTACTGTTGGATGTGAATTGTGACTTTGTCAACTAAAATAAGTGTGTTTAAAGTCATTTCTGTGCCTGAAACGGGTCAAAATTGAAGCTTTTGAGTAAGCAAAACTCTGTAAAAATGGCAATTTTGGTCACTGTGAGGGTTTAAAAAGTGGTTATTTAACATGAGGCATGATCCAATTAACATTTTGAATCATTTTTGGTACAGTCCAAAAAATCAATTTTCGGATGAAAAACGATGACTCTGGACCTGTCGAACGATCCCAAAATGGTCTATAATGATGAAATTTTAACATTTAATCTTTTGACTCTAAATTACTGTTGGATGTGAATTGTGACTTTGTCAACTAAAATAAGTGTGTTTAAAGTCATTTCTGTGCCTGAAACGGGTCAAAATTGAAGCTTTTGATTAAGCAAAACTCTGTAAAAATGGCAATTTTGGTCACTGTGAGGGTTTAAAAAGTGGTTATTCAACATGAGGCATGATCCAATTAACATTTTGAATCATTTTTGGTACAGTCCAAAAAATCAATTTTCGGATGAAAAACGATGACTCCGGACCTGTCGAACGATCCCAAAATGGTCTATAATGATGAAATTTTAACATTTAATCTTTTGACTCTAAATTACTGTTGGATGTGAATTGTGACTTTGTCAACTAAAATAAGTGTGTTTAAAGTCATTTTTGTGCCTGAAACGGGTCAAAATGGAAGCTTTTGAGTAAGCAAAACTCTGTAAAATGGCAATTTTGATCAATGTGAGGGTTTAAAAAGTGGTTATTCAACATGAGGCATGATCCAATTGACATTTTGAATCATTTTTGGTACAGTCCAAAAAATCAATTTTCGGATGAAAAACGATGACTCCGTACCTGTCGAACGATCCCAAAATGGTCTATAATGATGAAATTTTAACATTTAATCTTTTGACTCTAAATTACTGTTGGATGTGAATTGTGACTTTGTCAACTAAAATAAGTGTGTTTAAAGTCATTTCTGTGCCTGAAACGGGTCAAAATTGAAGCTTTTGAGTAAGCAAAACTCTGTAAAAATGGCAATTTTGGTCACTGCGAGGGTTTAAAAAGTGGTTATTTAACATGAGGCATGATCCAATTAACATTTTGAATCATTTTTGGTACAGTCCAAAAAATCAATTTTCGGATGAAAAACGATGACTCCGGACCTGTCGAACGATCCCAAAATGGTCTATAATGATGAAATTTTAACATTTAATCTTTTGACTCTAAATTACTGTTGGATGTGAATTGTGACTTTGTCAACTAAAATAAGTGTGTTTAAAGTCATTTCTGTGCCTGAAACGGGTCAAAATTGAAGCTTTTGAGTAAGCAAAACTCTGTAAAAATGGCAATTTTGGTCACTGTGAGGGTTTAAAAAGTGGTTATTCAACATGAGGCATGATGCAATTGACATTTTGAATCATTTTTGGTACAGTCCAAAAAATCAATTTTCGGATGAAAAACGATGACTCCGGACCAGTCGAACGATCCCAAAATGGTCTATAATGATGAAATTTTAACATTTAATCTTTTGACTCTAAATTACTGATGGATGTGAATTATGACTTTGTCAACTAAAATAAGTGTGTTTAAAGTCATTTCTGTGCCTGAAACGGGTCAAAATTGAAGCTTTTGAGTAAGCAAAACTCTGTAAAAATGGCAATTTTGGTCACTGTGAGGGTTTAAAAAGTGGTTATTCAACATGAGGCATGATCCAATTGACATTTTGAATCATTTTTGGTACAGTCCAAAAAAGAAATTTTCAGATGAAAAACGATGACTCTGGACCTGTCGAACGATCCCAAAATGGTCTATAATGATGAAATTTTAACATTTAATCTTTTGACTCTAAATTACTGTTGGATGTGAATTGTGACTTTGTCAACTAAAATAAGTGTGTTTAAAGTCATTTCTGTGCCTGAAATGGGTCAAAATTGAAGCTTTTGATTAAGCAAAACTCTGTAAAAATGGCAATTTTGGTCACTGTGAGGGTTTAAAAAGTGGTTATTCAACATGAGGCATGATCCAATTAACATTTTGAATCATTTTTGGTACAGTCCAAAAAATCAATTTTCGGATGAAAAACGATGACTCCGGACCTGTCGAACGATCCCAAAATGGTCTATAATGATGAAATTTTAACATTTAATCTTTTGACTCTAAATTACTGTTGGATGTGAATTGTGACTTTGTCAACTAAAATAAGTGTGTTTAAAGTCATTTTTGTGCCTGAAACGGGTCAAAATGGAAGCTTTTGAGTAAGCAAAACTCTGTAAAATGGCAATTTTGGTCACTGTGAGGGTTTAAAAAGTGGTTATTCAACATGAGGCATGATCCAATTGACATTTTGAATCATTTTTGGTACAGTCCAAAAAATCAATTTTCGGATGAAAAACGATGACTCCGTACCTGTCGAACGATCCCAAAATGGTCTATAATGATGAAATTTTAACATTTAATCTATTGACTCTAAATTACTGTTGGATGTGAATTGTGACTTTGTCAACTAAAATAAGTGTGTTTAAAGTCATTTCTGTGCCTGAAACGGGTCAAAATTGAAGCTTTTGAGTAAGCAAAACTCTGTAAAAATGGCAATTTTGGTCACTGCGAGGGTTTAAAAAGTGGTTATTTAACATGAGGCATGATCCAATTAACATTTTGAATCATTTTTGGTACAGTCCAAAAAATCAATTTTCGGATGAAAAACGATGACTCCGTACCTGTCGAACGATCCCAAAATGGTCTATAATGATGAAATTTTAACATTTAATCTTTTGACTCTAAATTACTGTTGGATGTGAATTGTGACTTTGTCAACTAAAATAAGTGTGTTTAAAGTCATTTCTGTGCCTGAAACGGGTCAAAATTGAAGCTTTTGAGTAAGCAAAACTCTGTAAAAATGGCAATTTTGGTCACTGTGAGGGTTTAAAAAGTGGTTATTCAACATGAGGCATGATGCAATTGACATTTTGAATCATTTTTGGTACAGTCCAAAAAATCAATTTTCGGATGAAAAACGATGACTCCGGACCAGTCGAACGATCCCAAAATGGTCTATAATGATGAAATTTTAACATTTAATCTTTTGACTCTAAATTACTGATGGATGTGAATTATGACTTTGTCAACTAAAATAAGTGTGTTTAAAGTCATTTCTGTGCCTGAAACGGGTCAAAATTGAAGCTTTTGAGTAAGCAAAACTCTGTAAAAATGGCAATTTTGGTCACTGTGAGGGATTAAAAAGTGGTTATTCAACATGAGGCATGATCCAATTGACATTTTGAATCATTTTTGGTACAGTCCAAAAAATCAATTTTCGGATGAAAAACGATGACTCCGGACCTGTCGAACGATCCCAAAATGGTCTATAATGATGAAATTTTAACATTTAATCTTTTGACTCTAAATGACTGTTGGATGTGAATTATGACTTTGTCAACTAGAATAAGTGTGTTTAAAGTCATTTCTGTGCCTGAAACGGGTCAAAATGGAAGCTTTTGAGTAAGCAAAACTCTGTAAAAATGGCAATTTTGGTCACTGTGAGGGTTTAAAAAGTGGTTATTCAACATGAGGCATGATCCAATTGACATTTTGAATCATTTTTGGTACAGTCCAAAAAATCAATTTTCGGATGAAAAACGATGACTCCGGACCTGTCGAACGATCCCAAAATGGTCTATAATGATGAAATTTTAACATTTAATCTTTTGACTCTAAATTACTGTTGGATGTGAATTGTGACTTTGTCAACTAAAATAAGTGTGTTTAAAGTCATTTCTGTGCCTGAAACGGGTCAAAATTGAAGCTTTTGAGTAAGCAAAACTCTGTAAAAATGGCAATTTTGGTCACTGTGAGGGTTTAAAAAGTGGTTATTCAACATGAGGCATGATCCAATTGACATTTTGAATCATTTTTGGTACAGTCCAAAATATCAATTTTCGGATGAAAAACGATGACTCCGGACCAGTCGAACGATCCCAAAATGGTCTATAATGATGAAATTTTAACATTTAATCTTTTGACTCTAAATGACTGTTGGATGTGAATCATGACTCTGTCAACTAGAATAAGTGTGTTTAAAGTCATTTCTGTGCCTGAAACGGGTCAAAATTGAAGCTTTTGAGTAAGCAAAACTCTGTAAAAATGGCAATTTTGGTCACTGTGAGGGTTTAAAAAGTGGTTATTTAACATGAGGCATGATCCAATTAACATTTTGAATCATTTTTGGTACAGTCCAAAAAATCAATTTTCGGATGAAAAACGATGACTCCGGACCTGTCGAACGATCTCAAAATGGTCTATAATGATGAAATTTTAACATTTAATCTTTTGACTCTAAATTACTGTTGGATGTGAATTGTGACTTTGTCAACTAAAATAAGTGTGTTTAAAGTCATTTCTGTGCCTGAAACGGGTCAAAATTGAAGCTTTTGAGTAAGCAAAACTCTGTAAAAATGGCAATTTTGGTCACTGCGAGGGTTTAAAAAGTGGTTATTTAACATGAGGCATGATCCAATTAACATTTTGAATCATTTTTGGTACAGTCCAAAAAATCAATTTTCGGATGAAAAACGATGACTCCGGACCTGTCGAACGATCCCAAAATGGTCTATAATGATGAAATTTTAACATTTAATCTTTTGACTCTAAATTACTGTTGGATGTGAATTGTGACTTTGTCAACTAAAATAAGTGTGTTTAAAGTCATTTCTGTGCCTGAAACGGGTCAAAATTGAAGCTTTTGAGTAAGCAAAACTCTGTAAAAATGGCAATTTTGGTCACTGTGAGGGTTTAAAAAGTGGTTATTCAACATGAGGCATGATGCAATTGACATTTTGAATCATTTTTGGTACAGTCCAAAAAATCAATTTTCGGATGAAAAACGATGACTCCGGACCAGTCGAACGATCCCAAAATGGTCTATAATGATGAAATTTTAACATTTAATCTTTTGACTCTAAATTACTGATGGATGTGAATTATGACTTTGTCAACTAAAATAAGTGTGTTTAAAGTCATTTCTGTGCCTGAAACGGGTCAAAATTGAAGCTTTTGAGTAAGCAAAACTCTGTAAAAATGGCAATTTTGGTCACTGTGAGGGTTTAAAAAGTGGTTATTCAACATGAGGCATGATCCAATTGACATTTTGAATCATTTTTGGTACAGTCCAAAAAATCAATTTTCAGATGAAAAACGATGACTCTGGACCTGTCGAACGATCCCAAAATGGTCTATATGATGAAATTTTAACATTTAATCTTTTGACTCTAAATTACTGTTGGATGTGAATTGTGACTTTGTCAACTAAAATAAGTGTGTTTAAAGTCATTTCTGTGCCTGAAACGGGTCAAAATTGAAGCTTTTGATTAAGCAAAACTCTGTAAAAATGGCAATTTTGGTCACTGTGAGGGTTTAAAAAGTGGTTATTCAACATGAGGCATGATCCAATTAACATTTTGAATCATTTTTGGTACAGTCCAAAAAATCAATTTTCGGATGAAAAACGATGACTCCGGACCTGTCGAACGATCCCAAAATGGTCTATAATGATGAAATTTTAACATTTAATCTTTTGACTCTAAATTACTGTTGGATGTGAATTGTGACTTTGTCAACTAAAATAAGTGTGTTTAAAGTCATTTTTGTGCCTGAAACGGGTCAAAATGGAAGCTTTTGAGTAAGCAAAACTCTGTAAAATGGCAATTTTGGTCACTGTGAGGGTTTAAAAAGTGGTTATTCAACATGAGGCATGATCCAATTGACATTTTGAATCATTTTTGGTACAGTCCAAAAAATCAATTTTCGGATGAAAAACGATGACTCCGTACCTGTCGAACGATCCCAAAATGGTCTATAATGATGAAATTTTAACATTTAATCTTTTGACTCTAAATTACTGTTGGATGTGAATTGTGACTTTGTCAACTAAAATAAGTGTGTTTAAAGTCATTTCTGTGCCTGAAACGGGTCAAAATTGAAGCTTTTGAGTAAGCAAAACTCTGTAAAAATGGCAATTTTGGTCACTGCGAGGGTTTAAAAAGTGGTTATTTAACATGAGGCATGATCCAATTAACATTTTGAATCATTTTTGGTACAGTCCAAAAAATCAATTTTCGGATGAAAAACGATGACTCCGGACCTGTCGAACGATCCCAAAATGGTCTATAATGATGAAATTTTAACATTTAATCTTTTGACTCTAAATTACTGTTGGATGTGAATTGTGACTTTGTCAACTAAAATAAGTGTGTTTAAAGTCATTTCTGTGCCTGAAACGGGTCAAAATTGAAGCTTTTGAGTAAGCAAAACTCTGTAAAAATGGCAATTTTGGTCACTGTGAGGGTTTAAAAAGTGGTTATTCAACATGAGGCATGATGCAATTGACATTTTGAATCATTTTTGGTACAGTCCAAAAAATCAATTTTCGGATGAAAAACGATGACTCCGGACCAGTCGAACGATCCCAAAATGGTCTATAATGATGAAATTTTAACATTTAATCTTTTGACTCTAAATTACTGATGGATGTGAATTATGACTTTGTCAACTAAAATAAGTGTGTTTAAAGTCATTTCTGTGCCTGAAACGGGTCAAAATGGAAGCTTTTGAGTAAGCAAAACTCTGTAAAAATGGCAATTTTGGTCACTGTGAGGGTTTAAAAAGTGGTTATTCAACATGAGGCATGATCCAATTGACATTTTGAATCATTTTTGGTACAGTCCAAAAAATCAATTTTCGGATGAAAAACGATGACTCCGGACCTGTCGAACGATCCCAAAATGGTCTATAATGATGAAATTTTAACATTTAATCTTTTGACTCTAAATTACTGTTGGATGTGAATTGTGACTTTGTCAACTAAAATAAGTGTGTTTAAAGTCATTTCTGTGCCTGAAACGGGTCAAAATTGAAGCTTTTGAGTAAGCAAAACTCTGTAAAAATGGCAATTTTGGTCACTGTGAGGGTTTAAAAAGTGGTTATTCAACATGAGGCATGATCCAATTGACATTTTGAATCATTTTTGGTACAGTCCAAAAAATCAATTTTCGGATGAAAAACGATGACTCCGGACCAGTCGAACGATCCCAAAATGGTCTATAATGATGAAATTTTAACATTTAATCTTCTGACTCTAAATTACTGATGGATGTGAATTATGACTTTGTCAACTAAAATAAGTGTGTTTAAAGTCATTTCTGTGCCTGAAACAGGTCAAAATGGAAGCTTTTGAGTAAGCAAAACTCTGTAAAAATGGCAATTTTGGTCACTGTGAGGGTTTAAAAAGTGGTTATTCAACATGAGGCATGATCCAATTGACATTTTGAATCATTTTTGGTACAGTCCAAAAAATCAATTTTCGGATGAAAAACGATAACTCCGGACCTATCGAACGATCCCAAAATGGTCTATAATGATGAAATTTTAACATTTAATCTTTTGACTCTAAATTACTGTTGGATGTGAATTGTGACTTTGTCAACTAAAATAAGTGTGTTTAAAGTCATTTTTGTGCCTGAAACGGGTCAAAATTGAAGCTTTTGAGTAAGCAAAACTCTGTAAAAATGGCAATTTTGGTCACTGTGAGGGTTTAAAAAGTGGTTATTCAACATGAGGCATGATCCAATTGACATTTTGAATCATTTTTGGTACAGTCCAAAAAATCAATTTTCGGATGAAAAACGATGGCTCCGGACCAGTCGAACGATCCCAAAATGGTCTATAATGATGAAATTTTAACATTTAATCTTTTGGCTCTAAATGACTGTTGGATGTGAAATATGACTTTTTCAACTAGAATAAGTGTGTTTAAAGTCATTTCTGTGCCTGAAACGGGTCAAAATTGAAGCTTTTGAGTAAGCAAAACTCTGTAAAAATGGCAATTTTGGTCACTGTGAGGGTTTAAAAAGTGGTTATTCAACATGAGGCATGATCCAATTGACATTTTGAATCATTTTTGGTACAGTCCAAAAAATCAATTTTCGGATGAAAAACGATGACTCCGGACCAGTCGAACGATCCCAAAATGGTCTATAATGATGAAATTTTAACATTTAATCTTTTGACTCTAAATGACTGTTGGATGTGAATTATGACTCTGTCAACTAGAATAAGTGTGTTTAAAGTCATTTCTGTGCCTGAAACGGGTCAAAATGGAAGCTTTTGAGTAAGCAAAACTCTGTAAAAATGGCAATTTTGGTCCCTGTGAGGGTTTAAAAAGTGGTTATTCAACATGAGGCATGATCCAATTGACATTTTGAATCATTTTTGGTACAGTCCAAAAAATCAATTTTCGGATGAAAAACGATGACTCCGGACCTGTCGAACGATCCCAAAATGGTCAATATGGATGAAATTACAACATTTAATCTTTTGACTCTAAATGACTGTTGGATGTGAATTATGACTTTGTCAACTAAAATAAGTGTGTGTAAAGTCATTTCTGTGCCTGAAACGGGTCAAAATGGAAGCTTTTGAGTAAGCAAAACTCTGTAAAAATGGCAATTTTGGTCACTGTGAGGGTTTAAAAAGTGGTTATTCAACATGAGGCATGATCCAATTGACATTTTGAATCATTTTTGGTACAGTCCAAAAAATCAATTTTCGGATGAAAAACGATGACTCCGGACCAGTCGAACGATCCCAAAATGGTCTATAATGATGAAATTTTAACATTTAATCTTTTGACTCTAAATTACTGATGGATGTGAATTATGACTTTGTCAACTAAAATAAGTGTGTTTAAAGTTATTTCTGTGCCTGAAATGGGTCAAAATTGAAGCTTTTGAGTAAGCAAAACTCTGTAAAAATGGCAATTTTGATCACTGTGAGGGTTTAAAAAGTGGTTATTCAACATGAGGCATGATCCAATTGACATTTTGAATCATTTTTGGTACAGTCCAACAAATCAATTTTCGGATGAAAAACGATTACTCCGGACCAGTCGAACGATCCCAAAATGGTCTATAATGATGAAATTTTAACATTTAATCTTTTGACTCTAAATGACTGTTGGATGTGAATTATGACTCTGTCAACTAGAATAAGTGTGTTTAAAGTCATTTCTGTGCCTGAAACGGGTCAAAATGGAAGCTTTTGAGTAAGCAAAACTCTGTAAAAATGGCAATTTTGGTCACTGTGAGGGTTTAAAAAGTGGTTATTCAACATGAGGCATGATCCAATTGACATTTTGAATCATTTTTGGTACAGCCCAAAAAATCAATTTTCGGATAAAAAACGATGACTCCGGACCTGTCGAACGATCCCAAAATGGTCTATAATGATGAAATTTCAACATTTAATCTTTTGACTCTAAATGACTGTTGGATGTGAATTATGACTTTGTCAACTAAAATAAGTGTGTTTAAAGTCATTTCTGTGCCTGAAACGGGTCAAAATGGAAGCTTTTGAGTAAGCAAAACTGTGTAAAAATGGCAATTTTGGTCACTGTGAGGGTTTAAAAAGTGGTTATTCAACATGAGGCATGATCCAATTGACATTTTGAATCATTTTTGGTACAGTCCCAAAAATCAATTTTCGGATAAAAAACGATGACTCCGGACCTGTCGAACGATCCCAAAATGGTCTATAATGATGAAATTTTAACATTTAATCTTTTGACTCTAAATTACTGTTGGATGTGAATTGTGACTTTGTCAACTAAAATAAGAGTGTTTAAAGTCATTTCTGTGCCTGAAACGGGTCAAAATTGAAGCTTTTGAGTAAGCAAAACGCTGTAAAAATGGCAATTTTGGTCACTGTGAGGGTTTAAAAAGTGGTTATTCAACATGAGGCATGATCCAATTGACATTTTGAATCATTTTTGGTACAGTCCAAAAAATCAATTTTCAGATGATAAACGATTACTCCGGACCAGTCGAACGATCCCAAAATGGTCTATAATGATGAAATTTTAACATTTAATCTTTTGACTCTAAATTACTGATGGATGTGAATTATGACTTTGTCAACTAAAATAAGTGTGTTTAAAGTCATTTCTGTGCCTGAAACGGGTCAAAATTGAAGCTTTTGAGTAAGCAAAACTCTGTAAAAATGGCAATTTTGGTCACTGTGAGGGTTTAAAAAGTGGTTATTCAACATGAGGCATGATCCAATTGACATTTTGAATCATTTTTGGTACAGTCCAAAAAATCAATTTTCAGATGAAAAACGATGACTCTGGACCTGTCGAACGATCCCAAAATGGTCTATAATGATGAAATTTTAACATTTAATCTTTTGACTCTAAATTACTGTTGGATGTGAATTGTGACTTTGTTAACTAAAATAAGTGTGTTTAAAGTCATTTCTGTGCCTGAAACGGGTCAAAATTGAAGCTTTTGATTAAGCAAAACTCTGTAAAAATGGCAATTTTGGTCACTGTGAGGGTTTAAAAAGTGGTTATTCAACATGAGGCATGATCCAATTAACATTTTGAATCATTTTTGGTACAGTCCAAAAAATCAATTTTCGGATGAAAAACGATGACTCCGGACCTGTCGAACGATCCCAAAATGGTCTATAATGATGAAATTTTAACATTTAATCTTTTGACTCTAAATTACTGTTGGATGTGAATTGTGACTTTGTCAACTAAAATAAGTGTGTTTAAAGTCATTTTTGTGCCTGAAACGGGTCAAAATGGAAGCTTTTGAGTAAGCAAAACTCTGTAAAATGGCAATTTTGATCACTGTGAGGGTTTAAAAAGTGGTTATTCAACATGAGGCATGATCCAATTGACATTTTGAATCATTTTTGGTACAGTCCAAAAAATCAATTTTCGGATGAAAAACGATGACTCCGTACCTGTCGAACGATCCCAAAATGGTCTATAATGATGAAATTTTAACATTTAATCTTTTGACTCTAAATTACTGTTGGATGTGAATTGTGACTTTGTCAACTAAAATAAGTGTGTTTAAAGTCATTTCTGTGCCTGAAACGGGTCAAAATTGAAGCTTTTGAGTAAGCAAAACTCTGTAAAAATGGCAATTTTGGTCACTGCGAGGGTTTAAAAAGTGGTTATTTAACATGAGGCATGATCCAATTAACATTTTGAATCATTTTTGGTACAGTCCAAAAAATCAATTTTCGGATGAAAAACGATGACTCCGGACCTGTCGAACGATCCCAAAATGGTCTATAATGATGAAATTTTAACATTTAATCTTTTGACTCTAAATTACTGTTGGATGTGAATTGTGACTTTGTCAACTAAAATAAGTGTGTTTAAAGTCATTTCTGTGCCTGAAACGGGTCAAAATTGAAGCTTTTGAGTAAGCAAAACTCTGTAAAAATGGCAATTTTGGTCACTGTGAGGGTTTAAAAAGTGGTTATTCAACATGAGGCATGATGCAATTGACATTTTGAATCATTTTTGGTACAGTCCAAAAAATCAATTTTCGGATGAAAAACGATTACTCCGGACCAGTCGAACGATCCCAAAATGGTCTATAATGATGAAATTTTAACATTTAATCTTTTGACTCTAAATTACTGATGGATGTGAATTATGACTTTGTCAACTAAAATAAGTGTGTTTAAAGTCATTTCTGTGCCTGAAACGGGTCAAAATTGAAGCTTTTGAGTAAGCAAAACTCTGTAAAAATGGCAATTTTGGTCACTGTGAGGGTTTAAAAAGTGGTTATTCAACATGAGGCATGATCCAATTGACATTTTGAATCATTTTTGGTACAGTCCAAAAAATCAATTTTCAGATGAAAAACGATGACTCTGGACCTGTCGAACGATCCCAAAATGGTCTATAATGATGAAATTTTAACATTTAATCTTTTGACTCTAAATTACTGTTGGATGTGAATTGTGACTTTGTCAACTAAAATAAGTGTGTTTAAAGTCATTTCTGTGCCTGAAACGGGTCAAAATTGAAGCTTTTGATTAAGCAAAACTCTGTAAAAATGGCAATTTTGGTCACTGTGAGGGTTTAAAAAGTGGTTATTCAACATGAGGCATGATCCAATTAACATTTTGAATCATTTTTGGTACAGTCCAAAAAATCAATTTTCGGATGAAAAACGATGACTCCGGACCTGTCGAACGATCCCAAAATGGTCTATAATGATGAAATTTTAACATTTAATCTTTTGACTCTAAATTACTGTTGGATGTGAATTGTGACTTTGTCAACTAAAATAAGTGTGTTTAAAGTCATTTTTGTGCCTGAAACGGGTCAAAATGGAAGCTTTTGAGTAAGCAAAACTCTGTAAAATGGCAATTTTGATCACTGTGAGGGTTTAAAAAGTGGTTATTCAACATGAGGCATGATCCAATTGACATTTTGAATCATTTTTGGTACAGTCCAAAAAATCAATTTTCGGATGAAAAACGATGACTCCGTACCTGTCGAACGATCCCAAAATGGTCTATAATGATGAAATTTTAACATTTAATCTTTTGACTCTAAATTACTGTTGGATGTGAATTGTGACTTTGTCAACTAAAATAAGTGTGTTTAAAGTCATTTCTGTGCCTGAAACGGGTCAAAATTGAAGCTTTTGAGTAAGCAAAACTCTGTAAAAATGGCAATTTTGGTCACTGCGAGGGTTTAAAAAGTGGTTATTTAACATGAGGCATGATCCAATTAACATTTTGAATCATTTTTGGTACAGTCCAAAAAATCAATTTTCGGATGAAAAACGATGACTCCGGACCTGTCGAACGATCCCAAAATGGTCTATAATGATGAAATTTTAACATTTAATCTTTTGACTCTAAATTACTGTTGGATGTGAATTGTGACTTTGTCAACTAAAATAAGTGTGTTTAAAGTCATTTCTGTGCCTGAAACGGGTCAAAATTGAAGCTTTTGAGTAAGCAAAACTCTGTAAAAATGGCAATTTTGGTCACTGTGAGGGTTTAAAAAGTGGTTATTCAACATGAGGCATGATGCAATTGACATTTTGAATCATTTTTGGTACAGTCCAAAAAATCAATTTTCGGATGAAAAACGATGACTCCGGACCAGTCGAACGATCCCAAAATGGTCTATAATGATGAAATTTTAACATTTAATCTTTTGACTCTAAATTACTGATGGATGTGAATTATGACTTTGTCAACTAAAATAAGTGTGTTTAAAGTTATTTCTGTGCCTGAAACGGGTCAAAATTGAAGCTTTTGAGTAAGCAAAACTCTGTAAAAATGGCAATTTTGATCACTGTGAGGGTTTAAAAAGTGGTTATTCAACATGAGGCATGATCCAATTGACATTTTGAATCATTTTTGGTACAGTCCAAAAAATCAATTTTCGGATGAAAAACGATGACTCCGGACCAGTCGAACGATCCCAAAATGGTCTATAATGATGAAATTTTAACATTTAATCTTTTGACTCTAAATGACTGTTGGATGTGAATTATGACTCTGTCAACTAGAATAAGTGTGTTTAAAGTCATTTCTGTGCCTGAAACGGGTCAAAATGGAAGCTTTTGAGTAAGCAAAACTCTGTAAAAATGGCAATTTTGGTCACTGTGAGGGTTTAAAAAGTGGTTATTCAACATGAGGCATGATCCAATTGACATTTTGAATCATTTTTGGTACAGCCCAAAAAATCAATTTTCGGATAAAAAACGATGACTCCGGACCTGTCGAACGATCCCAAAATGGTCTATAATGATGAAATTTCAACATTTAATCTTTTGACTCTAAATGACTGTTGGATGTGAATTATGACTTTGTCAACTAAAATAAGAGTGTTTAAAGTCATTTCTGTGCCTGAAACGGGTCAAAATTGAAGCTTTTGAGTAAGCAAAACGCTGTAAAAATGGCAATTTTGGTCACTGTGAGGGTTTAAAAAGTGGTTATTCAACATGAGGCATGATCCAATTGACATTTTGAATCATTTTTGGTACAGTCCAAAAAATCAATTTTCAGATGAAAAACGATTACTCCGGACCAGTCGAACGATCCCAAAATGGTCTATAATGATGAAATTTTAACATTTAATCTTTTGACTCTAAATTACTGATGGATGTGAATTATGACTTTGTCAACTAAAATAAGTGTGTTTAAAGTCATTTCTGTGCCTGAAACGGGTCAAAATTGAAGCTTTTGAGTAAGCAAAACTCTGTAAAAATGGCAATTTTGGTCACTGTGAGGGTTTAAAAAGTGGTTATTCAACATGAGGCATGATCCAATTGACATTTTGAATCATTTTTGGTACAGTCCAAAAAATCAATTTTCAGATGAAAAACGATGACTCTGGACCTGTCGAACGATCCCAAAATGGTCTATAATGATGAAATTTTAACATTTAATCTTTTGACTCTAAATTACTGTTGGATGTGAATTGTGACTTTGTCAACTAAAATAAGTGTGTTTAAAGTCATTTCTGTGCCTGAAACGGGTCAAAATTGAAGCTTTTGATTAAGCAAAACTCTGTAAAAATGGCAATTTTGGTCACTGTGAGGGTTTAAAAAGTGGTTATTCAACATGAGGCATGAT
The DNA here is from genome assembly GCF_964263255.1 of Lissotriton vulgaris. Classification (NCBI taxonomy): domain Eukaryota; kingdom Metazoa; phylum Chordata; class Amphibia; order Caudata; family Salamandridae; genus Lissotriton; species Lissotriton vulgaris. The sequence goes on from NW_028253655.1 coordinate 153,743, forward strand.
CCAATTAACATTTTGAATCATTTTTGGTACAGTCCAAAAAATCAATTTTCGGATGAAAAACGATGACTCCGTACCTGTCGAACGATCCCAAAATGGTCTATAATGATGAAATTTTAACATTTAATCTTTTGACTCAATTACTGTTGGATGTGAATTGTGACTTTGTCAACTAAAATAAGTGTGTTTAAAGTCATTTCTGTGCCTGAAACGGGTCAAAATTGAAGCTTTTGAGTAAGCAAAACTCTGTAAAAATGGCAATTTTGGTCACTGTGAGGGTTTAAAAAGTGGTTATTCAACATGAGGCATGATGCAATTGACATTTTGAATCATTTTTGGTACAGTCCAAAAAATCAATTTTCGGATGAAAAACGATGACTCCGGACCAGTCGAACGATCCCAAAATGGTCTATAATGATGAAATTTTAACATTTAATCTTTTGACTCTAAATTACTGATGGGTGTGAATTATGACTTTGTCAACTAAAATAAGTGTGTTTAAAGTCATTTCTGTGCCTGAAACGGGTCAAAATTGAAGCTTTTGAGTAAGCAAAACTCTGTAAAAATGGCAATTTTGGTCACTGTGAGGGTTTAAAAAGTGGTTATTCAACATGAGGCATGATCCAATTGACATTTTGAATCATTTTTGGTACAGTCCAAAAAATCAATTTTCAGATGAAAAACGATGACTCTGGACCTGTCGAACGATCCCAAAATGGTCTATAATGATGAAATTTTAACATTTAATCTTTTGACTCTAAATTACTGTTGGATGTGAATTGTGACTTTGTCAACTAAAATAAGTGTGTTTAAAGTCATTTTTGTGCCTGAAACGGGTCAAAATGGAAGCTTTTGAGTAAGCAAAACTCTGTAAAATGGCAATTTTGGTCACTGTGAGGGTTTAAAAAGTGGTTATTCAACATGAGGCATGATCCAATTGACATTTTGAATCATTTTTGGTACAGTCCAAAAAATCAATTTTCGGATGAAAAACGATGACTCCGTACCTGTCGAACGATCCCAAAATGGTCTATAATGATGAAATTTTAACATTTAATCTTTTGACTCTAAATTACTGTTGGATGTGAATTGTGACTTTGTCAACTAAAATAAGTGTGTTTAAAGTCATTTCTGTGCCTGAAACGGGTCAAAATTGAAGCTTTTGAGTAAGCAAAACTCTGTAAAAATGGCAATTTTGGTCACTGCGAGGGTTTAAAAAGTGGTTATTTAACATGAGGCATGATCCAATTAACATTTTGAATCATTTTTGGTACAGTCCAAAAAATCAATTTTCGGATGAAAAACGATGACTCCGGACCTGTCGAACGATCCCAAAATGGTCTATAATGATGAAATTTTAACATTTAATCTTTTGACTCTAAATTACTGTTGGATGTGAATTGTGACTTTGTCAACTAAAATAAGTGTGTTTAAAGTCATTTCTGTGCCTGAAACGGGTCAAAATTGAAGCTTTTGAGTAAGCAAAACTCTGTAAAAATGGCAATTTTGGTCACTGTGAGGGTTTAAAAAGTGGTTATTCAACATGAGGCATGATGCAATTGACATTTTGAATCATTTTTGGTACAGTCCAAAAAATCAATTTTCGGATGAAAAACGATGACTCCGGACCAGTCGAACGATCCCAAAATGGTCTATAATGATGAAATTTTAACATTTAATCTTTTGACTCTAAATTACTGATGGATGTGAATTATGACTTTGTCAACTAAAATAAGTGTGTTTAAAGTCATTTCTGTGTCTGAAACGGGTCAAAATGGAAGCTTTTGAGTAAGCAAAACTCTGTAAAAATGGCAATTTTGGTCACTGTGAGGGTTTAAAAAGTGGTTATTCAACATGAGGCATGATCCAATTGACATTTTGAATCATTTTTGGTACAGTCCAAAAAATCAATTTTCGGATGAAAAACGATGACTCCGGACCTGTCGAACGATCCCAAAATGGTCTATAATGATGAAATTTTAACATTTAATCTTTTGACTCTAAATTACTGTTGGATGTGAATTGTGACTTTGTCAACTAAAATAAGTGTGTTTAAAGTCATTTCTGTGCCTGAAACGGGTCAAAATTGAAGCTTTTGAGTAAGCAAAACTCTGTAAAAATGGCAATTTTGGTCACTGTGAGGGTTTAAAAAGTGGTTATTCAACATGAGGCATGATCCAATTGACATTTTGAATCATTTTTGGTACAGTCCAAAAAATCAATTTTCGGATGAAAAACGATGACTCCGGACCAGTCGAACGATCCCAAAATGGTCTATAATGATGAAATTTTAACATTTAATCTTCTGACTCTAAATTACTGATGGATGTGAATTATGACTTTGTCAACTAAAATAAGTGTGTTTAAAGTCATTTCTGTGCCTGAAACAGGTCAAAATGGAAGCTTTTGAGTAAGCAAAACTCTGTAAAAATGGCAATTTTGGTCACTGTGAGGGTTTAAAAAGTGGTTATTCAACATGAGGCATGATCCAATTGACATTTTGAATCATTTTTGGTACAGTCCAAAAAATCAATTTTCGGATGAAAAACGATAACTCCGGACCTGTCGAACGATCCCAAAATGGTCTATAATGATGAAATTTTAACATTTAATCTTTTGACTCTAAATTACTGTTGGATGTGAATTGTGACTTTGTCAACTAAAATAAGTGTGTTTAAAGTCATTTTTGTGCCTGAAACGGGTCAAAATTGAAGCTTTTGAGTAAGCAAAACTCTGTAAAAATGGCAATTTTGGTCACTGTGAGGGTTTAAAAAGTGGTTATTCAACATGAGGCATGATCCAATTGACATTTTGAATCATTTTTGGTACAGTCCAAAAAATCAATTTTCGGATGAAAAACGATGGCTCCGGACCAGTCGAACGATCCCAAAATGGTCTATAATGATGAAATTTTAACATTTAATCTTTTGGCTCTAAATGACTGTTGGATGTGAATTATGACTTTTTCAACTAGAATAAGTGTGTTTAAAGTCATTTCTGTGCCTGAAACGGGTCAAAATTGAAGCTTTTGAGTAAGCAAAACTCTGTAAAAATGGCAATTTTGGTCACTGTGAGGGTTTAAAAAGTGGTTATTCAACATGAGGCATGATCCAATTGACATTTTGAATCATTTTTGGTACAGTCCAAAAAATCAATTTTCGGATGAAAAACGATGACTCCGGACCAGTCGAACGATCCCAAAATGGTCTATAATGATGAAATTTTAACATTTAATCTTTTGACTCTAAATGACTGTTGGATGTGAATTATGACTCTGTCAACTAGAATAAGTGTGTTTAAAGTCATATCTGTGCCTGAAACGGGTCAAAATGGAAGCTTTTGAGTAAGCAAAACTCTGTAAAAATGGCAATTTTGGTCCCTGTGAGGGTTTAAAAAGTGGTTATTCAACATGAGGCATGATCCAATTGACATTTTGAATCATTTTTGGTACAGTCCAAAAAATCAATTTTCGGATGAAAAACGATGACTCCGGACCTGTCGAACGATCCCAAAATGGTCAATATGGATGAAATTACAACATTTAATCTTTTGACTCTAAATGACTGTTGGATGTGAATTATGACTTTGTCAACTAAAATAAGTGTGTGTAAAGTCATTTCTGTGCCTGAAACGGGTCAAAATGGAAGCTTTTGAGTAAGCAAAACTCTGTAAAAATGGCAATTTTGGTCACTGTGAGGGTTTAAAAAGTGGTTATTCAACATGAGGCATGATCCAATTGACATTTTGAATCATTTTTGGTACAGTCCAAAAAATCAATTTTCGGATGAAAAACGATGACTCCGGACCAGTCGAACGATCCCAAAATGGTCTATAATGATGAAATTTTAACATTTAATCTTTTGACTCTAAATTACTGATGGATGTGAATTATGACTTTGTCAACTAAAATAAGTGTGTTTAAAGTTATTTCTGTGCCTGAAACGGGTCAAAATTGAAGCTTTTGAGTAAGCAAAACTCTGTAAAAATGGCAATTTTGATCACTGTGAGGGTTTAAAAAGTGGTTATTCAACATGAGGCATGATCCAATTGACATTTTGAATCATTTTTGGTACAGTCCAAAAAATCAATTTTCGGATGAAAAACGATGACTCCGGACCAGTCGAACGATCCCAAAATGGTCTATAATGATGAAATTTTAACATTTAATCTTTTGACTCTAAATGACTGTTGGATGTGAATTATGACTCTGTCAACTAGAATAAGTGTGTTTAAAGTCATTTCTGTGCCTGAAATGGGTCAAAATGGAAGCTTTTGAGTAAGCAAAACTCTGTAAAAATGGCAATTTTGGTCACTGTGAGGGTTTAAAAAGTGGTTATTCAACATGAGGCATGATCCAATTGACATTTTGAATCATTTTTGGTACAGCCCAAAAAATCAATTTTCGGATAAAAAACGATGACTCCGGACCTGTCGAACGATCCCAAAATGGTCTATAATGATGAAATTTCAACATTTAATCTTTTGACTCTAAATGACTGTTGGATGTGAATTATGACTTTGTCAACTAAAATAAGTGTGTTTAAAGTCATTTCTGTGCCTGAAACGGGTCAAAATGGAAGCTTTTGAGTAAGCAAAACTGTGTAAAAATGGCAATTTTGGTCACTGTGAGGGTTTAAAAAGTGGTTATTCAACATGAGGCATGATCCAATTGACATTTTGAATCATTTTTGGTACAGTCCCAAAAATCAATTTTCGGATAAAAAACGATGACTCCGGACCTGTCGAACGATCCCAAAATGGTCTATAATGATGAAATTTTAACATTTAATCTTTTGACTCTAAATTACTGTTGGATGTGAATTGTGACTTTGTCAACTAAAATAAGAGTGTTTAAAGTCATTTCTGTGCCTGAAACGGGTCAAAATTGAAGCTTTTGAGTAAGCAAAACGCTGTAAAAATGGCAATTTTGGTCACTGTGAGGGTTTAAAAAGTGGTTATTCAACATGAGGCATGATCCAATTGACATTTTGAATCATTTTTGGTACAGTCCAAAAAATCAATTTTCAGATGAAAAACGATTACTCCGGACCAGTCGAACGATCCCAAAATGGTCTATAATGATGAAATTTTAACATTTAATCTTTTGACTCTAAATTACTGATGGATGTGAATTATGACTTTGTCAACTAAAATAAGTGTGTTTAAAGTCATTTCTGTGCCTGAAACGGGTCAAAATTGAAGCTTTTGAGTAAGCAAAACTCTGTAAAAATGGCAATTTTGGTCACTGTGAGGGTTTAAAAAGTGGTTATTCAACATGAGGCATGATCCAATTGACATTTTGAATCATTTTTGGTACAGTCCAAAAAATCAATTTTCAGATGAAAAACGATGACTCTGGACCTGTCGAACGATCCCAAAATGGTCTATAATGATGAAATTTTAACATTTAATCTTTTGACTCTAAATTACTGTTGGATGTGAATTGTGACTTTGTCAACTAAAATAAGTGTGTTTAAAGTCATTTCTGTGCCTGAAACGGGTCAAAATTGAAGCTTTTGATTAAGCAAAACTCTGTAAAAATGGCAATTTTGGTCACTGTGAGGGTTTAAAAAGTGGTTATTCAACATGAGGCATGATCCAATTAACATTTTGAATCATTTTTGGTACAGTCCAAAAAATCAATTTTCGGATGAAAAACGATGACTCCGGACCTGTCGAACGATCCCAAAATGGTCTATAATGATGAAATTTTAACATTTAATCTTTTGACTCTAAATTACTGTTGGATGTGAATTGTGACTTTGTCAACTAAAATAAGTGTGTTTAAAGTCATTTTTGTGCCTGAAACGGGTCAAAATGGAAGCTTTTGAGTAAGCAAAACTCTGTAAAATGGCAATTTTGATCACTGTGAGGGTTTAAAAAGTGGTTATTCAACATGAGGCATGATCCAATTGACATTTTGAATCATTTTTGGTACAGTCCAAAAAATCCATTTTCGGATGAAAAACGATGACTCCGTACCTGTCGAACGATCCCAAAATGGTCTATAATGATGAAATTTTAACATTTAATCTTTTGACTCTAAATTACTGTTGGATGTGAATTGTGACTTTGTCAACTAAAATAAGTGTGTTTAAAGTCATTTCTGTGCCTGAAACGGGTCAAAATTGAAGCTTTTGAGTAAGCAAAACTCTGTAAAAATGGCAATTTTGGTCACTGCGAGGGTTTAAAAAGTGGTTATTCAACATGAGGCATGATGCAATTGACATTTTGAATCATTTTTGGTACAGTCCAAAAAATCAATTTTCGGATGAAAAACGATGACTCCGGACCAGTCGAACGATCCCAAAATGGTCTATAATGATGAAATTTTAACATTTAATCTTTTGACTCTAAATTACTGATGGATGTGAATTATGACTTTGTCAACTAAAATAAGTGTGTTTAAAGTCATTTCTGTGCCTGAAACGGGTCAAAATTGAAGCTTTTGAGTAAGCAAAACTCTGTAAAAATGGCAATTTTGGTCACTGTGAGGGTTTAAAAAGTGGTTATTCAACATGAGGCATGATCCCATTGACATTTTGAATCATTTTTGGTACAGTCCAAAAAATAAATTTTCAGATGAAAAACGATGACTCTGGACCTGTCGAACGATCCCAAAATGGTCTATAATGATGAAATTTTAACATTTAATCTTTTGACTCTAAATTACTGTTGGATGTGAATTGTGACTTTGTCAACTAAAATAAGTGTGTTTAAAGTCATTTCTGTGCCTGAAATGGGTCAAAATTGAAGCTTTTGATTAAGCAAAACTCTGTAAAAATGGCAATTTTGGTCACTGTGAGGGTTTAAAAAGTGGTTATTCAACATGAGGCATGATCCAATTAACATTTTGAATCATTTTTGGTACAGTCCAAAAAATCAATTTTCGGATGAAAAACGATGACTCCGGACCTGTCGAACGATCCCAAAATGGTCTATAATGATGAAATTTTAACATTTAATCTTTTGACTCTAAATTACTGTTGGATGTGAATTGTGACTTTGTCAACTAAAATAAGAGTGTTTAAAGTCATTTCTGTGCCTGAAACGGGTCAAAATTGAAGCTTTTGAGTAAGCAAAACGCTGTAAAAATGGCAATTTTGGTCACTGTGAGGGTTTAAAAAGTGGTTATTCAACATGAGGCATGATCCAATTGACATTTTGAATCATTTTTGGTACAGTCCAAAAAATCAATTTTCAGATGAAAAACGATTACTCCGGACCAGTCGAACGATCCCAAAATGGTCTATAATGATGAAATTTTAACATTTAATCTTTTGACTCTAAATTACTGATGGATGTGAATTATGACTTTGTCAACTAAAATAAGTGTGTTTAAAGTCATTTCTGTGCCTGAAACGGGTCAAAATTGAAGCTTTTGAGTAAGCAAAACTCTGTAAAAATGGCAATTTTGGTCACTGTGAGGGTTTAAAAAGTGGTTATTCAACATGAGGCATGATCCAATTGACATTTTGAATCATTTTTGGTACAGTCCAAAAAATCAATTTTCAGATGAAAAACGATGACTCTGGACCTGTCGAACGATCCCAAAATGGTCTATAATGATGAAATTTTAACATTTAATCTTTTGACTCTAAATTACTGTTGGATGTGAATTGTGACTTTGTCAACTAAAATAAGTGTGTTTAAAGTCATTTCTGTGCCTGAAACGGGTCAAAATTGAAGCTTTTGATTAAGCAAAACTCTGTAAAAATGGCAATTTTGGTCACTGTGAGGGTTTAAAAAGTGGTTATTCAACATGAGGCATGATCCAATTGACATTTTGAATCATTTTTGGTACAGTCCAAAAAATCAATTTTCGGATGAAAAACGATGACTCCGGACCAGTCGAACGATCCCAAAATGGTCTATAATGATGAAATTTTAACATTTAATCTTTTGACTCTAAATTACTGATGGATGTGAATTATGACTTTGTCAACTAAAATAAGTGTGTTTAAAGTTATTTCTGTGCCTGAAACGGGTCAAAATTGAAGCTTTTGAGTAAGCAAAACTCTGTAAAAATGGCAATTTTGATCACTGTGAGGGTTTAAAAAGTGGTTATTCAACATGAGGCATGATCCAATTGACATTTTGAATCATTTTTGGTACAGTCCAAAAAATCAATTTTCGGATGAAAAACGATGACTCCGGACCAGTCGAACGATCCCAAAATGGTCTATAATGATGAAATTTTAACATTTAATCTTTTGACTCTAAATGACTGTTGGATGTGAATTATGACTCTGTCAACTAGAATAAGTGTGTTTAAAGTCATTTCTGTGCCTGAAATGGGTCAAAATGGAAGCTTTTGAGTAAGCAAAACTCTGTAAAAATGGCAATTTTGGTCACTGTGAGGGTTTAAAAAGTGGTTATTCAACATGAGGCATGATCCAATTGACATTTTGAATCATTTTTGGTACAGCCCAAAAAATCAATTTTCGGATAAAAAACGATGACTCCGGACCTGTCGAACGATCCCAAAATGGTCTATAATGATGAAATTTCAACATTTAATCTTTTGACTCTAAATGACTGTTGGATGTGAATTATGACTTTGTCAACTAAAATAAGTGTGTTTAAAGTCATTTCTGTGCCTGAAACGGGTCAAAATGGAAGCTTTTGAGTAAGCAAAACTGTGTAAAAATGGCAATTTTGGTCACTGTGAGGGTTTAAAAAGTGGTTATTCAACATGAGGCATGATCCAATTGACATTTTGAATCATTTTTGGTACAGTCCCAAAAATCAATTTTCGGATAAAAAACGATGACTCCGGACCTGTCGAACGATCCCAAAATGGTCTATAATGATGAAATTTTAACATTTAATCTTTTGACTCTAAATTACTGTTGGATGTGAATTGTGACTTTGTCAACTAAAATAAGAGTGTTTAAAGTCATTTCTGTGCCTGAAACGGGTCAAAATTGAAGCTTTTGAGTAAGCAAAACGCTGTAAAAATGGCAATTTTGGTCACTGTGAGGGTTTAAAAAGTGGTTATTCAACATGAGGCATGATCCAATTGACATTTTGAATCATTTTTGGTACAGTCCAAAAAATCAATTTTCAGATGAAAAACGATTACTCCGGACCAGTCGAACGATCCCAAAATGGTCTATAATGATGAAATTTTAACATTTAATCTTTTGACTCTAAATTACTGATGGATGTGAATTATGACTTTGTCAACTAAAATAAGTGTGTTTAAAGTCATTTCTGTGCCTGAAACGGGTCAAAATTGAAGCTTTTGAGTAAGCAAAACTCTGTAAAAATGGCAATTTTGGTCACTGTGAGGGTTTAAAAAGTGGTTATTCAACATGAGGCATGATCCAAATGACATTTTGAATCATTTTTGGTACAGTCCAAAAAATCAATTTTCAGATGAAAAACGATGACTCTGGACCTGTCGAACGATCCCAAAATGGTCTATAATGATGAAATTTTAACATTTAATCTTTTGACTCTAAATTACTGTTGGATGTGAATTGTGACTTTGTCAACTAAAATAAGTGTGTTTAAAGTCATTTCTGTGCCTGAAACGGGTCAAAATTGAAGCTTTTGATTAAGCAAAACTCTGTAAAAATGGCAATTTTGGTCACTGTGAGGGTTTAAAAAGTGGTTATTCAACATGAGGCATGATCCAATTAACATTTTGAATCATTTTTGGTACAGTCCAAAAAATCAATTTTCGGATGAAAAACGATGACTCCGGACCTGTCGAACGATCCCAAAATGGTCTATAATGATGAAATTTTAACATTTAATCTTTTGACTCTAAATTACTGTTGGATGTGAATTGTGACTTTGTCAACTAAAATAAGTGTGTTTAAAGTCATTTTTGTGCCTGAAACGGGTCAAAATGGAAGCTTTTGAGTAAGCAAAACTCTGTAAAATGGCAATTTTGATCACTGTGAGGGTTTAAAAAGTGGTTATTCAACATGAGGCATGATCCAATTGACATTTTGAATCATTTTTGGTACAGTCCAAAAAATCCATTTTCGGATGAAAAACGATGACTCCGTACCTGTCGAACGATCCCAAAATGGTCTATAATGATGAAATTTTAACATTTAATCTTTTGACTCTAAATTACTGTTGGATGTGAATTGTGACTTTGTCAACTAAAATAAGTGTGTTTAAAGTCATTTCTGTGCCTGAAACGGGTCAAAATTGAAGCTTTTGAGTAAGCAAAACTCTGTAAAAATGGCAATTTTGGTCACTGCGAGGGTTTAAAAAGTGGTTATTCAACATGAGGCATGATGCAATTGACATTTTGAATCATTTTTGGTACAGTCCAAAAAATCAATTTTCGGATGAAAAACGATGACTCCGGACCAGTCGAACGATCCCAAAATGGTCTATAATGATGAAATTTTAACATTTAATCTTTTGACTCTAAATTACTGATGGATGTGAATTATGACTTTGTCAACTAAAATAAGTGTGTTTAAAGTCATTTCTGTGCCTGAAACGGGTCAAAATTGAAGCTTTTGAGTAAGCAAAACTCTGTAAAAATGGCAATTTTGGTCACTGTGAGGGTTTAAAAAGTGGTTATTCAACATGAGGCATGATCCCATTGACATTTTGAATCATTTTTGGTACAGTCCAAAAAATAAATTTTCAGATGAAAAACGATGACTCTGGACCTGTCGAACGATCCCAAAATGGTCTATAATGATGAAATTTTAACATTTAATCTTTTGACTCTAAATTACTGTTGGATGTGAATTGTGACTTTGTCAACTAAAATAAGTGTGTTTAAAGTCATTTCTGTGCCTGAAATGGGTCAAAATTGAAGCTTTTGATTAAGCAAAACTCTGTAAAAATGGCAATTTTGGTCACTGTGAGGGTTTAAAAAGTGGTTATTCAACATGAGGCATGATCCAATTAACATTTTGAATCATTTTTGGTACAGTCCAAAAAATCAATTTTCGGATGAAAAACGATGACTCCGGACCTGTCGAACGATCCCAAAATGGTCTATAATGATGAAATTTTAACATTTAATCTTTTGACTCTAAATTACTGTTGGATGTGAATTGTGACTTTGTCAACTAAAATAAGAGTGTTTAAAGTCATTTCTGTGCCTGAAACGGGTCAAAATTGAAGCTTTTGAGTAAGCAAAACGCTGTAAAAATGGCAATTTTGGTCACTGTGAGGGTTTAAAAAGTGGTTATTCAACATGAGGCATGATCCAATTGACATTTTGAATCATTTTTGGTACAGTCCAAAAAATCAATTTTCAGATGAAAAACGATTACTCCGGACCAGTCGAACGATCCCAAAATGGTCTATAATGATGAAATTTTAACATTTAATCTTTTGACTCTAAATTACTGATGGATGTGAATTATGACTTTGTCAACTAAAATAAGTGTGTTTAAAGTCATTTCTGTGCCTGAAACGGGTCAAAATTGAAGCTTTTGAGTAAGCAAAACTCTGTAAAAATGGCAATTTTGGTCACTGTGAGGGTTTAAAAAGTGGTTATTCAACATGAGGCATGATCCAATTGACATTTTGAATCATTTTTGGTACAGTCCAAAAAATCAATTTTCAGATGAAAAACGATGACTCTGGACCTGTCGAACGATCCCAAAATGGTCTATAATGATGAAATTTTAACATTTAATCTTTTGACTCTAAATTACTGTTGGATGTGAATTGTGACTTTGTCAACTAAAATAAGTGTGTTTAAAGTCATTTCTGTGCCTGAAACGGGTCAAAATTGAAGCTTTTGATTAAGCAAAACTCTGTAAAAATGGCAATTTTGGTCACTGTGAGGGTTTAAAAAGTGGTTATTCAACATGAGGCATGATCCAATTAACATTTTGAATCATTTTTGGTACAGTCCAAAAAATCAATTTTCGGATGAAAAACGATGACTCCGGACCTGTCGAACGATCCCAAAATGGTCTATAATGATGAAATTTTAACATTTAATCTTTTGACTCTAAATTACTGTTGGATGTGAATTGTGACTTTGTCAACTAAAATAAGTGTGTTTAAAGTCATTTTTGTGCCTGAAACGGGTCAAAATGGAAGCTTTTGAGTAAGCAAAACTCTGTAAAATGGCAATTTTGATCAATGTGAGGGTTTAAAAAGTGGTTATTCAACATGAGGCATGATCCAATTGACATTTTGAATCATTTTTGGTACAGTCCAAAAAATCAATTTTCGGATGAAAAACGATGACTCCGTACCTGTCGAACGATCCCAAAATGGTCTATAATGATGAAATTTTAACATTTAATCTTTTGACTCTAAATTACTGTTGGATGTGAATTGTGACTTTGTCAACTAAAATAAGTGTGTTTAAAGTCATTTCTGTTCCTGAAACGGGTCAAAATTGAAGCTTTTGAGTAAGCAAAACTCTGTAAAAATGGCAATTTTGGTCACTGCGAGGGTTTAAAAAGTGGTTATTTAACATGAGGCATGATCCAATTAACATTTTGAATCATTTTTGGTACAGTCCAAAAAATCAATTTTCGGATGAAAAACGATGACTCCGGACCTGTCGAACGATCCCAAAATGGTCTATAATGATGAAATTTTAACATTTAATCTTTTGACTCTAAATTACTGTTGGATGTGAATTGTGACTTTGTCAACTAAAATAAGTGTGTTTAAAGTCATTTCTGTGCCTGAAACGGGTCAAAATTGAAGCTTTTGAGTAAGCAAAACTCTGTAAAAATGGCAATTTTGGTCACTGTGAGGGTTTAAAAAGTGGTTATTCAACATGAGGCATGATGCAATTGACATTTTGAATCATTTTTGGTACAGTCCAAAAAATCAATTTTCGGATGAAAAACGATGACTCCGGACCAGTCGAACGATCCCAAAATGGTCTATAATGATGAAATTTTAACATTTAATCTTTTGACTCTAAATTACTGATGGATGTGAATTATGACTTTGTCAACTAAAATAAGTGTGTTTAAAGTCATTTCTGTGCCTGAAACGGGTCAAAATTGAAGCTTTTGAGTAAGCAAAACTCTGTAAAAATGGCAATTTTGGTCACTGTGAGGGTTTAAAAAGTGGTTATTCAACATGAGGCATGATCCAATTGACATTTTGAATCATTTTTGGTACAGTCCAAAAAATAAATTTTCAGATGAAAAACGATGACTCTGGACCTGTCGAACGATCCCAAAATGGTCTATAATGATGAAATTTTAACATTTAATCTTTTGACTCTAAATTACTGTTGGATGTGAATTGTGACTTTGTCAACTAAAATAAGTGTGTTTAAAGTCATTTCTGTGCCTGAAATGGGTCAAAATTGAAGCTTTTGATTAAGCAAAACTCTGTAAAAATGGCAATTTTGGTCACTGTGAGGGTTTAAAAAGTGGTTATTCAACATGAGGCATGATCCAATTAACATTTTGAATCATTTTTGGTACAGTCCAAAAAATCAATTTTCGGATGAAAAACGATGACTCCGGACCTGTCGAACGATCCCAAAATGGTCTATAATGATGAAATTTTAACATTTAATCTTTTGACTCTAAATTACTGTTGGATGTGAATTGTGACTTTGTCAACTAAAATAAGTGTGTTTAAAGTCATTTTTGTGCCTGAAACGGGTCAAAATGGAAGCTTTTGAGTAAGCAAAACTCTGTAAAATGGCAATTTTGGTCACTGTGAGGGTTTAAAAAGTGGTTATTCAACATGAGGCATGATCCAATTGACATTTTGAATCATTTTTGGTACAGTCCAAAAAATCAATTTTCGGATGAAAAACGATGACTCCGTACCTGTCGAACGATCCCAAAATGGTCTATAATGATGAAATTTTAACATTTAATCTTTTGACTCTAAATTACTGTTGGATGTGAATTGTGACTTTGTCAACTAAAATAAGTGTGTTTAAAGTCATTTCTGTGCCTGAAACGGGTCAAAATTGAAGCTTTTGAGTAAGCAAAACTCTGTAAAAATGGCAATTTTGGTCACTGCGAGGGTTTAAAAAGTGGTTATTTAACATGAGGCATGATCCAATTAACATTTTGAATCATTTTTGGTACAGTCCAAAAAATCAATTTTCGGATGAAAAACGATGACTCCGGACCTGTCGAACGATCCCAAAATGGTCTATAATGATGAAATTTTAACATTTAATCTTTTGACTCTAAATTACTGTTGGATGTGAATTGTGACTTTGTCAACTAAAATAAGTGTGTTTAAAGTCATTTCTGTGCCTGAAACGGGTCAAAATTGAAGCTTTTGAGTAAGCAAAACTCTGTAAAAATGGCAATTTTGGTCACTGTGAGGGTTTAAAAAGTGGTTATTCAACATGAGGCATGATGCAATTGACATTTTGAATCATTTTTGGTACAGCCCAAAAAATCAATTTTCGGATGAAAAACGATGACTCCGGACCAGTCGAACGATCCCAAAATGGTCTATAATGATGAAATTTTAACATTTAATCTTTTGACTCTAAATTACTGATGGATGTGAATTATGACTTTGTCAACTAAAATAAGTGTGTTTAAAGTCATTTCTGTGCCTGAAACGGGTCAAAATTGAAGCTTTTGAGTAAGCAAAACTCTGTAAAAATGGCAATTTTGGTCACTGTGAGGGATTAAAAAGTGGTTATTCAACATGAGGCATGATCCAATTGACATTTTGAATCATTTTTGGTACAGTCCAAAAAATCAATTTTCGGATGAAAAACGATGACTCCGGACCTGTCGAACGATCCCAAAATGGTCTATAATGATGAAATTTTAACATTTAATCTTTTGACTCTAAATGACTGTTGGATGTGAATTATGACTTTGTCAACTAGAATAAGTGTGTTTAAAGTCATTTCTGTGCCTGAAACGGGTCAAAATGGAAGCTTTTGAGTAAGCAAAACTCTGTAAAAATGGCAATTTTGGTCACTGTGAGGGTTTAAAAAGTGGTTATTCAACATGAGGCATGATCCAATTGACATTTTGAATCATTTTTGGTACAGTCCAAAAAATCAATTTTCGGATGAAAAACGATGACTCCGGACCTGTCGAACGATCCCAAAATGGTCTATAATGATGAAATTTTAACATTTAATCTTTTGACTCTAAATTACTGTTGGATGTGAATTGTGACTTTGTCAACTAAAATAAGTGTGTTTAAAGTCATTTCTGTGCCTGAAACGGGTCAAAATTGAAGCTTTTGAGTAAGCAAAACTCTGTAAAAATGGCAATTTTGGTCACTGTGAGGGTTTAAAAAGTGGTTATTCAACATGAGGCATGATCCAATTGACATTTTGAATCATTTTTGGTACAGTCCAAAAAATCAATTTTCGGATGAAAAACGATGACTCCGGACCAGTCGAACGATCCCAAAATGGTCTATAATGATGAAATTTTAACATTTAATCTTTTGACTCTAAATGACTGTTGGATGTGAATCATGACTCTGTCAACTAGAATAAGTGTGTTTAAAGTCATTTCTGTGCCTGAAACGGGTCAAAATTGAAGCTTTTGAGTAAGCAAAACTCTGTAAAAATGGCAATTTTGGTCACTGTGAGGGTTTAAAAAGTGGTTATTTAACATGAGGCATGATCCAATTAACATTTTGAATCATTTTTGGTACAGTCCAAAAAATCAATTTTCGGATGAAAAACGATGACTCCGGACCTGTCGAACGATCTCAAAATGGTCTATAATGATGAAATTTTAACATTTAATCTTTTGACTCTAAATTACTGTTGGATGTGAATTGTGACTTTGTCAACTAAAATAAGTGTGTTTAAAGTCATTTCTGTGCCTGAAACGGGTCAAAATTGAAGCTTTTGAGTAAGCAAAACTCTGTAAAAATGGCAATTTTGGTCACTGCGAGGGTTTAAAAAGTGGTTATTTAACATGAGGCATGATCCAATTAACATTTTGAATCATTTTTGGTACAGTCCAAAAAATCAATTTTCGGATGAAAAACGATGACTCCGGACCTGTCGAACGATCCCAAAATGGTCTATAATGATGAAATTTTAACATTTAATCTTTTGACTCTAAATTACTGTTGGATGTGAATTGTGACTTTGTCAACTAAAATAAGTGTGTTTAAAGTCATTTCTGTGCCTGAAACGGGTCAAAATTGAAGCTTTTGAGTAAGCAAAACTCTGTAAAAATGGCAATTTTGGTCACTGTGAGGGTTTAAAAAGTGGTTATTCAACATGAGGCATGATGCAATTGACATTTTGAATCATTTTTGGTACAGTCCAAAAAATCAATTTTCGGATGAAAAACGATGACTCCGGACCAGTCGAACGATCCCAAAATGGTCTATAATGATGAAATTTTAACATTTAATCTTTTGACTCTAAATTACTGATGGATGTGAATTATGACTTTGTCAACTAAAATAAGTGTGTTTAAAGTCATTTCTGTGCCTGAAACGGGTCAAAATTGAAGCTTTTGAGTAAGCAAAACTCTGTAAAAATGGCAATTTTGGTCACTGTGAGGGTTTAAAAAGTGGTTATTCAACATGAGGCATGATCCAATTAACATTTTGAATCATTTTTGGTACAGTCCAAAAAATCAATTTTCGGATGAAAAACGATGACTCCGGACCTGTCGAACGATCCCAAAATGGTCTATAATGATGAAATTTTAACATTTAATCTTTTGACTCTAAATTACTGTTGGATGTGAATTGTGACTTTGTCAACTAAAATAAGAGTGTTTAAAGTCATTTCTGTGCCTGAAACGGGTCAAAATTGAAGCTTTTGAGTAAGCAAAACGCTGTAAAAATGGCAATTTTGGTCACTGTGAGGGTTTAAAAAGTGGTTATTCAACATGAGGCATGATCCAATTGACATTTTGAATCATTTTTGGTACAGTCCAAAAAATCAATTTTCAGATGAAAAACGATTACTCCGGACCAGTCGAACGATCCCAAAATGGTCTATAATGATGAAATTTTAACATTTAATCTTTTGACTCTAAATTACTGATGGATGTGAATTATGACTTTGTCAACTAAAATAAGTGTGTTTAAAGTCATTTCTGTGCCTGAAACGGGTCAAAATTGAAGCTTTTGAGTAAGCAAAACTCTGTAAAAATGGCAATTTTGGTCACTGTGAGGGTTTAAAAAGTGGTTATTCAACATGAGGCATGATCCAATTGACATTTTGAATCATTTTTGGTACAGTCCAAAAAATCAATTTTCAGATGAAAAACGATGACTCTGGACCTGTCGAACGATCCCAAAATGGTCTATAATGATGAAATTTTAACATTTAATCTTTTGACTCTAAATTACTGTTGGATGTGAATTGTGACTTTGTCAACTAAAATAAGTGTGTTTAAAGTCATTTCTGTGCCTGAAACGGGTCAAAATTGAAGCTTTTGATTAAGCAAAACTCTGTAAAAATGGCAATTTTGGTCACTGTGAGGGTTTAAAAAGTGGTTATTCAACATGAGGCATGATCCAATTAACATTTTGAATCATTTTTGGTACAGTCCAAAAAATCAATTTTCGGATGAAAAACGATGACTCCGGACCTGTCGAACGATCCCAAAATGGTCTATAATGATGAAATTTTAACATTTAATCTTTTGACTCTAAATTACTGTTGGATGTGAATTGTGACTTTGTCAACTAAAATAAGTGTGTTTAAAGTCATTTTTGTGCCTGAAACGGGTCAAAATGGAAGCTTTTGAGTAAGCAAAACTCTGTAAAATGGCAATTTTGATCAATGTGAGGGTTTAAAAAGTGGTTATTCAACATGAGGCATGATCCAATTGACATTTTGAATCATTTTTGGTACAGTCCAAAAAATCAATTTTCGGATGAAAAACGATGACTCCGTACCTGTCGAACGATCCCAAAATGGTCTATAATGATGAAATTTTAACATTTAATCTTTTGACTCTAAATTACTGTTGGATGTGAATTGTGACTTTGTCAACTAAAATAAGTGTGTTTAAAGTCATTTCTGTTCCTGAAACGGGTCAAAATTGAAGCTTTTGAGTAAGCAAAACTCTGTAAAAATGGCAATTTTGGTCACTGCGAGGGTTTAAAAAGTGGTTATTTAACATGAGGCATGATCCAATTAACATTTTGAATCATTTTTGGTACAGTCCAAAAAATCAATTTTCGGATGAAAAACGATGACTCCGGACCTGTCGAACGATCCCAAAATGGTCTATAATGATGAAATTTTAACATTTAATCTTTTGACTCTAAATTACTGTTGGATGTGAATTGTGACTTTGTCAACTAAAATAAGTGTGTTTAAAGTCATTTCTGTGCCTGAAACGGGTCAAAATTGAAGCTTTTGAGTAAGCAAAACTCTGTAAAAATGGCAATTTTGGTCACTGTGAGGGTTTAAAAAGTGGTTATTCAACATGAGGCATGATGCAATTGACATTTTGAATCATTTTTGGTACAGTCCAAAAAATCAATTTTCGGATGAAAAACGATGACTCCGGACCAGTCGAACGATCCCAAAATGGTCTATAATGATGAAATTTTAACATTTAATCTTTTGACTCTAAATTACTGATGGATGTGAATTATGACTTTGTCAACTAAAATAAGTGTGTTTAAAGTCATTTCTGTGCCTGAAACGGGTCAAAATTGAAGCTTTTGAGTAAGCAAAACTCTGTAAAAATGGCAATTTTGGTCACTGTGAGGGTTTAAAAAGTGGTTATTCAACATGAGGCATGATCCAATTGACATTTTGAATCATTTTTGGTACAGTCCAAAAAATAAATTTTCAGATGAAAAACGATGACTCTGGACCTGTCGAACGATCCCAAAATGGTCTATAATGATGAAATTTTAACATTTAATCTTTTGACTCTAAATTACTGTTGGATGTGAATTGTGACTTTGTCAACTAAAATAAGTGTGTTTAAAGTCATTTCTGTGCCTGAAATGGGTCAAAATTGAAGCTTTTGATTAAGCAAAACTCTGTAAAAATGGCAATTTTGGTCACTGTGAGGGTTTAAAAAGTGGTTATTCAACATGAGGCATGATCCAATTAACATTTTGAATCATTTTTGGTACAGTCCAAAAAATCAATTTTCGGATGAAAAACGATGACTCCGGACCTGTCGAACGATCCCAAAATGGTCTATAATGATGAAATTTTAACATTTAATCTTTTGACTCTAAATTACTGTTGGATGTGAATTGTGACTTTGTCAACTAAAATAAGTGTGTTTAAAGTCATTTTTGTGCCTGAAACGGGTCAAAATGGAAGCTTTTGAGTAAGCAAAACTCTGTAAAATGGCAATTTTGGTCACTGTGAGGGTTTAAAAAGTGGTTATTCAACATGAGGCATGATCCAATTGACATTTTGAATCATTTTTGGTACAGTCCAAAAAATCAATTTTCGGATGAAAAACGATGACTCCGTACCTGTCGAACGATCCCAAAATGGTCTATAATGATGAAATTTTAACATTTAATCTTTTGACTCTAAATTACTGTTGGATGTGAATTGTGACTTTGTCAACTAAAATAAGTGTGTTTAAAGTCATTTCTGTGCCTGAAACGGGTCAAAATTGAAGCTTTTGAGTAAGCAAAACTCTGTAAAAATGGCAATTTTGGTCACTGCGAGGGTTTAAAAAGTGGTTATTTAACATGAGGCATGATCCAATTAACATTTTGAATCATTTTTGGTACAGTCCAAAAAATCAATTTTCGGATGAAAAACGATGACTCCGGACCTGTCGAACGATCCCAAAATGGTCTATAATGATGAAATTTTAACATTTAATCTTTTGACTCTAAATTACTGTTGGATGTGAATTGTGACTTTGTCAACTAAAATAAGTGTGTTTAAAGTCATTTCTGTGCCTGAAACGGGTCAAAATTGAAGCTTTTGAGTAAGCAAAACTCTGTAAAAATGGCAATTTTGGTCACTGTGAGGGTTTAAAAAGTGGTTATTCAACATGAGGCATGATGCAATTGACATTTTGAATCATTTTTGGTACAGCCCAAAAAATCAATTTTCGGATGAAAAACGATGACTCCGGACCAGTCGAACGATCCCAAAATGGTCTATAATGATGAAATTTTAACATTTAATCTTTTGACTCTAAATTACTGATGGATGTGAATTATGACTTTGTCAACTAAAATAAGTGTGTTTAAAGTCATTTCTGTGCCTGAAACGGGTCAAAATTGAAGCTTTTGAGTAAGCAAAACTCTGTAAAAATGGCAATTTTGGTCACTGTGAGGGATTAAAAAGTGGTTATTCAACATGAGGCATGATCCAATTGACATTTTGAATCATTTTTGGTACAGTCCAAAAAATCAATTTTCGGATGAAAAACGATGACTCCGGACCTGTCGAACGATCCCAAAATGGTCTATAATGATGAAATTTTAACATTTAATCTTTTGACTCTAAATGACTGTTGGATGTGAATTATGACTTTGTCAACTAGAATAAGTGTGTTTAAAGTCATTTCTGTGCCTGAAACGGGTCAAAATGGAAGCTTTTGAGTAAGCAAAACTCTGTAAAAATGGCAATTTTGGTCACTGTGAGGGTTTAAAAAGTGGTTATTCAACATGAGGCATGATCCAATTGACATTTTGAATCATTTTTGGTACAGTCCAAAAAATCAATTTTCGGATGAAAAACGATGACTCCGGACCTGTCGAACGATCCCAAAATGGTCTATAATGATGAAATTTTAACATTTAATCTTTTGACTCTAAATTACTGTTGGATGTGAATTGTGACTTTGTCAACTAAAATAAGTGTGTTTAAAGTCATTTCTGTGCCTGAAACGGGTCAAAATTGAAGCTTTTGAGTAAGCAAAACTCTGTAAAAATGGCAATTTTGGTCACTGTGAGGGTTTAAAAAGTGGTTATTCAACATGAGGCATGATCCAATTGACATTTTGAATCATTTTTGGTACAGTCCAAAAAATCAATTTTCGGATGAAAAACGATGACTCCGGACCAGTCGAACGATCCCAAAATGGTCTATAATGATGAAATTTTAACATTTAATCTTTTGACTCTAAATGACTGTTGGATGTGAATCATGACTCTGTCAACTAGAATAAGTGTGTTTAAAGTCATTTCTGTGCCTGAAACGGGTCAAAATTGAAGCTTTTGAGTAAGCAAAACTCTGTAAAAATGGCAATTTTGGTCACTGTGAGGGTTTAAAAAGTGGTTATTTAACATGAGGCATGATCCAATTAACATTTTGAATCATTTTTGGTACAGTCCAAAAAATCAATTTTCGGATGAAAAACGATGACTCCGGACCTGTCGAACGATCTCAAAATGGTCTATAATGATGAAATTTTAACATTTAATCTTTTGACTCTAAATTACTGTTGGATGTGAATTGTGACTTTGTCAACTAAAATAAGTGTGTTTAAAGTCATTTCTGTGCCTGAAACGGGTCAAAATTGAAGCTTTTGAGTAAGCAAAACTCTGTAAAAATGGCAATTTTGGTCACTGCGAGGGTTTAAAAAGTGGTTATTTAACATGAGGCATGATCCAATTAACATTTTGAATCATTTTTGGTACAGTCCAAAAAATCAATTTTCGGATGAAAAACGATGACTCCGGACCTGTCGAACGATCCCAAAATGGTCTATAATGATGAAATTTTAACATTTAATCTTTTGACTCTAAATTACTGTTGGATGTGAATTGTGACTTTGTCAACTAAAATAAGTGTGTTTAAAGTCATTTCTGTGCCTGAAACGGGTCAAAATTGAAGCTTTTGAGTAAGCAAAACTCTGTAAAAATGGCAATTTTGGTCACTGTGAGGGTTTAAAAAGTGGTTATTCAACATGAGGCATGATGCAATTGACATTTTGAATCATTTTTGGTACAGTCCAAAAAATCAATTTTCGGATGAAAAACGATGACTCCGGACCAGTCGAACGATCCCAAAATGGTCTATAATGATGAAATTTTAACATTTAATCTTTTGACTCTAAATTACTGATGGATGTGAATTATGACTTTGTCAACTAAAATAAGTGTGTTTAAAGTCATTTCTGTGCCTGAAACGGGTCAAAATTGAAGCTTTTGAGTAAGCAAAACTCTGTAAAAATGGCAATTTTGGTCACTGTGAGGGTTTAAAAAGTGGTTATTCAACATGAGGCATGATCCAATTGACATTTTGAATCATTTTTGGTACAGTCCAAAAAATCAATTTTCAGATGAAAAACGATGACTCTGGACCTGTCGAACGATCCCAAAATGGTCTATAATGATGAAATTTTAACATTTAATCTTTTGACTCTAAATTACTGTTGGATGTGAATTGTGACTTTGTCAACTAAAATAAGTGTGTTTAAAGTCATTTCTGTGCCTGAAACGGGTCAAAATTGAAGCTTTTGATTAAGCAAAACTCTGTAAAAATGGCAATTTTGGTCACTGTGAGGGTTTAAAAAGTGGTTATTCAACATGAGGCATGATCCAATTAACATTTTGAATCATTTTTGGTACAGTCCAAAAAATCAATTTTCGGATGAAAAACGATGACTCCGGACCTGTCGAACGATCCCAAAATGGTCTATAATGATGAAATTTTAACATTTAATCTTTTGACTCTAAATTACTGTTGGATGTGAATTGTGACTTTGTCAACTAAAATAAGTGTGTTTAAAGTCATTTTTGTGCCTGAAACGGGTCAAAATGGAAGCTTTTGAGTAAGCAAAACTCTGTAAAATGGCAATTTTGGTCACTGTGAGGGTTTAAAAAGTGGTTATTCAACATGAGGCATGATCCAATTGACATTTTGAATCATTTTTGGTACAGTCCAAAAAATCAATTTTCGGATGAAAAACGATGACTCCGTACCTGTCGAACGATCCCAAAATGGTCTATAATGATGAAATTTTAACATTTAATCTTTTGACTCTAAATTACTGTTGGATGTGAATTGTGACTTTGTCAACTAAAATAAGTGTGTTTAAAGTCATTTCTGTGCCTGAAACGGGTCAAAATTGAAGCTTTTGAGTAAGCAAAACTCTGTAAAAATGGCAATTTTGGTCACTGCGAGGGTTTAAAAAGTGGTTATTTAACATGAGGCATGATCCAATTAACATTTTGAATCATTTTTGGTACAGTCCAAAAAATCAATTTTCGGATGAAAAACGATGACTCCGGACCTGTCGAACGATCCCAAAATGGTCTATAATGATGAAATTTTAACATTTAATCTTTTGACTCTAAATTACTGTTGGATGTGAATTGTGACTTTGTCAACTAAAATAAGTGTGTTTAAAGTCATTTCTGTGCCTGAAACGGGTCAAAATTGAAGCTTTTGAGTAAGCAAAACTCTGTAAAAATGGCAATTTTGGTCACTGTGAGGGTTTAAAAAGTGGTTATTCAACATGAGGCATGATGCAATTGACATTTTGAATCATTTTTGGTACAGTCCAAAAAATCAATTTTCGGATGAAAAACGATGACTCCGGACCAGTCGAACGATCCCAAAATGGTCTATAATGATGAAATTTTAACATTTAATCTTTTGACTCTAAATTACTGATGGATGTGAATTATGACTTTGTCAACTAAAATAAGTGTGTTTAAAGTCATTTCTGTGCCTGAAACGGGTCAAAATGGAAGCTTTTGAGTAAGCAAAACTCTGTAAAAATGGCAATTTTGGTCACTGTGAGGGTTTAAAAAGTGGTTATTCAACATGAGGCATGATCCAATTGACATTTTGAATCATTTTTGGTACAGTCCAAAAAATCAATTTTCGGATGAAAAACGATGACTCCGGACCTGTCGAACGATCCCAAAATGGTCTATAATGATGAAATTTTAACATTTAATCTTTTGACTCTAAATTACTGTTGGATGTGAATTGTGACTTTGTCAACTAAAATAAGTGTGTTTAAAGTCATTTCTGTGCCTGAAACGGGTCAAAATTGAAGCTTTTGAGTAAGCAAAACTCTGTAAAAATGGCAATTTTGGTCACTGTGAGGGTTTAAAAAGTGGTTATTCAACATGAGGCATGATCCAATTGACATTTTGAATCATTTTTGGTACAGTCCAAAAAATCAATTTTCGGATGAAAAACGATGACTCCGGACCAGTCGAACGATCCCAAAATGGTCTATAATGATGAAATTTTAACATTTAATCTTCTGACTCTAAATTACTGATGGATGTGAATTATGACTTTGTCAACTAAAATAAGTGTGTTTAAAGTCATTTCTGTGCCTGAAACAGGTCAAAATGGAAGCTTTTGAGTAAGCAAAACTCTGTAAAAATGGCAATTTTGGTCACTGTGAGGGTTTAAAAAGTGGTTATTCAACATGAGGCATGATCCAATTGACATTTTGAATCATTTTTGGTACAGTCCAAAAAATCAATTTTCGGATGAAAAACGATAACTCCGGACCTATCGAACGATCCCAAAATGGTCTATAATGATGAAATTTTAACATTTA
Source organism: Lissotriton vulgaris (assembly GCF_964263255.1). Classification (NCBI taxonomy): domain Eukaryota; kingdom Metazoa; phylum Chordata; class Amphibia; order Caudata; family Salamandridae; genus Lissotriton; species Lissotriton vulgaris. The sequence goes on from NW_028253655.1 coordinate 178,114, forward strand.
ATCTTTTGACTCTAAATTGCTGTTGGATGTGAATTGTGACTTTGTCAACTAAAATAAGTGTGTTTAAAGTCATTTTTGTGCCTGAAACGGGTCAAAATTGAAGCTTTTGAGTAAGCAAAACTCTGTAAAAATGGCAATTTTGGTCACTGTGAGGGTTTAAAAAGTGGTTATTCAACATGAGGCATGATCCAATTGACATTTTGAATCATTTTTGGTACAGTCCAAAAAATCAATTTTCGGATGAAAAACGATGGCTCCGGACCAGTCGAACGATCCCAAAATGGTCTATAATGATGAAATTTTAACATTTAATCTTTTGGCTCTAAATGACTGTTGGATGTGAATTATGACTTTTTCAACTAGAATAAGTGTGTTTAAAGTCATTTCTGTGCCTGAAACGGGTCAAAATTGAAGCTTTTGAGTAAGCAAAACTCTGTAAAAATGGCAATTTTGGTCACTGTGAGGGTTTAAAAAGTGGTTATTCAACATGAGGCATGATCCAATTGACATTTTGAATCATTTTTGGTACAGTCCAAAAAATCAATTTTCGGATGAAAAACGATGACTCCGGACCAGTCGAACGATCCCAAAATGGTCTATAATGATGAAATTTTAACATTTAATCTTTTGACTCTAAATGACTGTTGGATGTGAATTATGACTCTGTCAACTAGAATAAGTGTGTTTAAAGTCATTTCTGTGCCTGAAACGGGTCAAAATGGAAGCTTTTGAGTAAGCAAAACTCTGTAAAAATGGCAATTTTGGTCCCTGTGAGGGTTTAAAAAGTGGTTATTCAACATGAGGCATGATCCAATTGACATTTTGAATCATTTTTGGTACAGTCCAAAAAATCAATTTTCGGATGAAAAACGATGACTCCGGACCTGTCGAACGATCCCAAAATGGTCAATATGGATGAAATTACAACATTTAATCTTTTGACTCTAAATGACTGTTGGATGTGAATTATGACTTTGTCAACTAAAATAAGTGTGTGTAAAGTCATTTCTGTGCCTGAAACGGGTCAAAATGGAAGCTTTTGAGTAAGCAAAACTCTGTAAAAATGGCAATTTTGGTCACTGTGAGGGTTTAAAAAGTGGTTATTCAACATGAGGCATGATCCAATTGACATTTTGAATCATTTTTGGTACAGTCCAAAAAATCAATTTTCGGATGAAAAACGAAGACTCCGGACCAGTCGAACGATCCCAAAATGGTCTATAATGATGAAATTTTAACATTTAATCTTTTGACTCTAAATTACTGATGGATGTGAATTATGACTTTGTCAACTAAAATAAGTGTGTTTAAAGTTATTTCTGTGCCTGAAATGGGTCAAAATTGAAGCTTTTGAGTAAGCAAAACTCTGTAAAAATGGCAATTTTGATCACTGTGAGGGTTTAAAAAGTGGTTATTCAACATGAGGCATGATCCAATTGACATTTTGAATCATTTTTGGTACAGTCCAACAAATCAATTTTCGGATGAAAAACGATGACTCCGGACCAGTCGAACGATCCCAAAATGGTCTATAATGATGAAATTTTAACATTTAATCTTTTGACTCTAAATGACTGTTGGATGTGAATTATGACTCTGTCAACTAGAATAAGTGTGTTTAAAGTCATTTCTGTGCCTGAAACGGGTCAAAATGGAAGCTTTTGAGTAAGCAAAACTCTGTAAAAATGGCAATTTTGGTCACTGTGAGGGTTTAAAAAGTGGTTATTCAACATGAGGCATGATCCAATTGACATTTTGAATCATTTTTGGTACAGCCCAAAAAATCAATTTTCGGATAAAAAACGATGACTCCGGACCTGTCGAACGATCCCAAAATGGTCTATAATGATGAAATTTCAACATTTAATCTTTTGACTCTAAATGACTGTTGGATGTGAATTATGACTTTGTCAACTAAAATAAGTGTGTTTAAAGTCATTTCTGTGCCTGAAACGGGTCAAAATGGAAGCTTTTGAGTAAGCAAAACTGTGTAAAAATGGCAATTTTGGTCACTGTGAGGGTTTAAAAAGTGGTTATTCAACATGAGGCATGATCCAATTGACATTTTGAATCATTTTTGGTACAGTCCCAAAAATCAATTTTCGGATAAAAAACGATGACTCCGGACCTGTCGAACGATCCCAAAATGGTCTATAATGATGAAATTTTAACATTTAATCTTTTGACTCTAAATTACTGTTGGATGTGAATTGTGACTTTGTCAACTAAAATAAGAGTGTTTAAAGTCATTTCTGTGCCTGAAACGGGTCAAAATTGAAGCTTTTGAGTAAGCAAAACGCTGTAAAAATGGCAATTTTGGTCACTGTGAGGGTTTAAAAAGTGGTTATTCAACATGAGGCATGATCCAATTGACATTTTGAATCATTTTTGGTACAGTCCAAAAAATCAATTTTCAGATGATAAACGATTACTCCGGACCAGTCGAACGATCCCAAAATGGTCTATAATGATGAAATTTTAACATTTAATCTTTTGACTCTAAATTACTGTTGGATGTGAATTGTGACTTTGTCAACTAAAATAAGTGTGTTTAAAGTCATTTCTGTGCCTGAAACGGGTCAAAATTGAAGCTTTTGAGTAAGCAAAACTCTGTAAAAATGGCAATTTTGGTCACTGCGAGGGTTTAAAAAGTGGTTATTTAACATGAGGCATGATCCAATTAACATTTTGAATCATTTTTGGTACAGTCCAAAAAATCAATTTTCGGATGAAAAACGATGACTCCGGACCTGTCGAACGATCCCAAAATGGTCTATAATGATGAAATTTTAACATTTAATCTTTTGACTCTAAATTACTGTTGGATGTGAATTGTGACTTTGTCAACTAAAATAAGTGTGTTTAAAGTCATTTCTGTGCCTGAAACGGGTCAAAATTGAAGCTTTTGAGTAAGCAAAACTCTGTAAAAATGGCAATTTTGGTCACTGTGAGGGTTTAAAAAGTGGTTATTCAACATGAGGCATGATGCAATTGACATTTTGAATCATTTTTGGTACAGTCCAAAAAATCAATTTTCGGATGAAAAACGATTACTCCGGACCAGTCGAATGATCCCAAAATGGTCTATAATGATGAAATTTTAACATTTAATCTTTTGACTCTAAATTACTGATGGATGTGAATTATGACTTTGTCAACTAAAATAAGTGTGTTTAAAGTCATTTCTGTGCCTGAAACGGGTCAAAATTGAAGCTTTTGAGTAAGCAAAACTCTGTAAAAATGGCAATTTTGGTCACTGTGAGGGTTTAAAAAGTGGTTATTCAACATGAGGCATGATCCAATTGACATTTTGAATCATTTTTGGTACAGTCCAAAAAATCAATTTTCAGATGAAAAACGATGACTCTGGACCTGTCGAACGATCCCAAAATGGTCTATAATGATGAAATTTTAACATTTAATCTTTTGACTCTAAATTACTGTTGGATGTGAATTGTGACTTTGTCAACTAAAATAAGTGTGTTTAAAGTCATTTCTGTGCCTGAAACGGGTCAAAATTGAAGCTTTTGATTAAGCAAAACTCTGTAAAAATGGCAATTTTGGTCACTGTGAGGGTTTAAAAAGTGGTTATTCAACATGAGGCATGATCCAATTAACATTTTGAATCATTTTTGGTACAGTCCAAAAAATCAATTTTCGGATGAAAAACGATGACTCCGGACCTGTCGAACGATCCCAAAATGGTCTATAATGATGAAATTTTAACATTTAATCTTTTGACTCTAAATTACTGTTGGATGTGAATTGTGACTTTGTCAACTAAAATAAGTGTGTTTAAAGTCATTTTTGTGCCTGAAACGGGTCAAAATGGAAGCTTTTGAGTAAGCAAAACTCTGTAAAATGGCAATTTTGATCACTGTGAGGGTTTAAAAAGTGGTTATTCAACATGAGGCATGATCCAATTGACATTTTGAATCATTTTTGGTACAGTCCAAAAAATCAATTTTCGGATGAAAAACGATGACTCCGTACCTGTCGAACGATCCCAAAATGGTCTATAATGATGAAATTTTAACATTTAATCTTTTGACTCTAAATTACTGTTGGATGTGAATTGTGACTTTGTCAACTAAAATAAGTGTGTTTAAAGTCATTTCTGTGCCTGAAACGGGTCAAAATTGAAGCTTTTGAGTAAGCAAAACTCTGTAAAAATGGCAATTTTGGTCACTGCGAGGGTTTAAAAAGTGGTTATTTAACATGAGGCATGATCCAATTAACATTTTGAATCATTTTTGGTACAGTCCAAAAAATCAATTTTCGGATGAAAAACGATGACTCCGGACCTGTCGAACGATCCCAAAATGGTCTATAATGATGAAATTTTAACATTTAATCTTTTGACTCTAAATTACTGTTGGATGTGAATTGTGACTTTGTCAACTAAAATAAGTGTGTTTAAAGTCATTTCTGTGCCTGAAACGGGTCAAAATTGAAGCTTTTGAGTAAGCAAAACTCTGTAAAAATGGCAATTTTGGTCACTGTGAGGGTTTAAAAAGTGGTTATTCAACATGAGGCATGATGCAATTGACATTTTGAATCATTTTTGGTACAGTCCAAAAAATCAATTTTCGGATGAAAAACGATGACTCCGGACCAGTCGAACGATCCCAAAATGGTCTATAATGATGAAATTTTAACATTTAATCTTTTGACTCTAAATTACTGATGGATGTGAATTATGACTTTGTCAACTAAAATAAGTGTGTTTAAAGTCATTTCTGTGCCTGAAACGGGTCAAAATTGAAGCTTTTGAGTAAGCAAAACTCTGTAAAAATGGCAATTTTGGTCACTGTGAGGGTTTAAAAAGTGGTTATTCAACATGAGGCATGATCCAATTGACATTTTGAATCATTTTTGGTACAGTCCAAAAAATAAATTTTCAGATGAAAAACGATGACTCTGGACCTGTCGAACGATCCCAAAATGGTCTATAATGATGAAATTTTAACATTTAATCTTTTGACTCTAAATTACTGTTGGATGTGAATTGTGACTTTGTCAACTAAAATAAGTGTGTTTAAAGTCATTTCTGTGCCTGAAATGGGTCAAAATTGAAGCTTTTGATTAAGCAAAACTCTGTAAAAATGGCAATTTTGGTCACTGTGAGGGTTTAAAAAGTGGTTATTCAACATGAGGCATGATCCAATTAACATTTTGAATCATTTTTGGTACAGTCCAAAAAATCAATTTTCGGATGAAAAACGATGACTCCGGACCTGTCGAACGATCCCAAAATGGTCTATAATGATGAAATTTTAACATTTAATCTTTTGACTCTAAATTACTGTTGGATGTGAATTGTGACTTTGTCAACTAAAATAAGTGTGTTTAAAGTCATTTTTGTGCCTGAAACGGGTCAAAATGGAAGCTTTTGAGTAAGCAAAACTCTGTAAAATGGCAATTTTGGTCACTGTGAGGGTTTAAAAAGTGGTTATTCAACATGAGGCATGATCCAATTGACATTTTGAATCATTTTTGGTACAGTCCAAAAAATCAATTTTCGGATGAAAAACAATGACTCCGTACCTGTCGAACGATCCCAAAATGGTCTATAATGATGAAATTTTAACATTTAATCTTTTGACTCTAAATTACTGTTGGATGTGAATTGTGACTTTGTCAACTAAAATAAGTGTGTTTAAAGTCATTTCTGTGCCTGAAACGGGTCAAAATTGAAGCTTTTGAGTAAGCAAAACTCTGTAAAAATGGCAATTTTGGTCACTGCGAGGGTTTAAAAAGTGGTTATTTAACATGAGGCATGATCCAATTAACATTTTGAATCATTTTTGGTACAGTCCAAAAAATCAATTTTCGGATGAAAAACGATGACTCCGGACCTGTCGAACGATCCCAAAATGGTCTATAATGATGAAATTTTAACATTTAATCTTTTGACTCTAAATTACTGTTGGATGTGAATTGTGACTTTGTCAACTAAAATAAGTGTGTTTAAAGTCATTTCTGTGCCTGAAACGGGTCAAAATTGAAGCTTTTGAGTAAGCAAAACTCTGTAAAAATGGCAATTTTGGTCACTGTGAGGGTTTAAAAAGTGGTTATTCAACATGAGGCATGATGCAATTGACATTTTGAATCATTTTTGGTACAGTCCAAAAAATCAATTTTCGGATGAAAAACGATGACTCCGGACCAGTCGAACGATCCCAAAATGGTCTATAATGATGAAATTTTAACATTTAATCTTTTGACTCTAAATTACTGATGGATGTGAATTATGACTTTGTCAACTAAAATAAGTGTGTTTAAAGTCATTTCTGTGCCTGAAACGGGTCAAAATTGAAGCTTTTGAGTAAGCAAAACTCTGTAAAAATGGCAATTTTGGTCACTGTGAGGGTTTAAAAAGTGGTTATTCAACATGAGGCATGATCCAATTGACATTTTGAATCATTTTTGGTACAGTCCAAAAAATCAATTTTCGGATGAAAAACGATGACTCCGGACCTGTCGAACGATCCCAAAATGGTCTATAATGATGAAATTTTAACATTTAATCTTTTGACTCTAAATGACTGTTGGATGTGAATTATGACTTTGTCAACTAGAATAAGTGTGTTTAAAGTCATTTCTGTGCCTGAAACGGGTCAAAATGGAAGCTTTTGAGTAAGCAAAACTCTGTAAAAATGGCAATTTTGGTCACTGTGAGGGTTTAAAAAGTGGTTATTCAACATGAGGCATGATCCAATTGACATTTTGAATCACTTTTGGTACAGTCCAAAAAATCAATTTTCGGATGAAAAACGATGACTCCGGACCAGTCGAACGATCCCAAAATGGTCTATAATGATGAAATTTTAACATTTAATCTTTTGACTCTAAATGACTGTTGGATGTGAATCATGACTCTGTCAACTAGAATAAGTGTGTTTAAAGTCATTTCTGTGCCTGAAACGGGTCAAAATTGAAGCTTTTGAGTAAGCAAAACTCTGTAAAAATGGCAATTTTGGTCACTGTGAGGGTTTAAAAAGTGGTTATTTAACATGAGGCATGATCCAATTAACATTTTGAATCATTTTTGGTACAGTCCAAAAAATCAATTTTCGGATGAAAAACGATGACTCCGGACCTGTCGAACGATCTCAAAATGGTCTATAATGATGAAATTTTAACATTTAATCTTTTGACTCTAAATTACTGTTGGATGTGAATTGTGACTTTGTCAACTAAAATAAGTGTGTTTAAAGTCATTTCTGTGCCTGAAACGGGTCAAAATTGAAGCTTTTGAGTAAGCAAAACTCTGTAAAAATGGCAATTTTGGTCACTGCGAGGGTTTAAAAAGTGGTTATTTAACATGAGGCATGATCCAATTAACATTTTGAATCATTTTTGGTACAGTCCAAAAAATCAATTTTCGGATGAAAAACGATGACTCCGGACCTGTCGAACGATCCCAAAATGGTCTATAATGATGAAATTTTAACATTTAATCTTTTGACTCTAAATTACTGTTGGATGTGAATTGTGACTTTGTCAACTAAAATAAGTGTGTTTAAAGTCATTTCTGTGCCTGAAACGGGTCAAAATTGAAGCTTTTGAGTAAGCAAAACTCTGTAAAAATGGCAATTTTGGTCACTGTGAGGGTTTAAAAAGTGGTTATTCAACATGAGGCATGATGCAATTGACATTTTGAATCATTTTTGGTACAGTCCAAAAAATCAATTTTCGGATGAAAAACGATGACTCCGGACCAGTCGAACGATCCCAAAATGGTCTATAATGATGAAATTTTAACATTTAATCTTTTGACTCTAAATTACTGATGGATGTGAATTATGACTTTGTCAACTAAAATAAGTGTGTTTAAAGTCATTTCTGTGCCTGAAACGGGTCAAAATTGAAGCTTTTGAGTAAGCAAAACTCTGTAAAAATGGCAATTTTGGTCACTGTGAGGGTTTAAAAAGTGGTTATTCAACATGAGGCATGATCCAATTGACATTTTGAATCATTTTTGGTACAGTCCAAAAAATCAATTTTCAGATGAAAAACGATGACTCTGGACCTGTCGAACGATCCCAAAATGGTCTATAATGATGAAATTTTAACATTTAATCTTTTGACTCTAAATTACTGTTGGATGTGAATTGTGACTTTGTCAACTAAAATAAGTGTGTTTAAAGTCATTTCTGTGCCTGAAACGGGTCAAAATTGAAGCTTTTGATTAAGCAAAACTCTGTAAAAATGGCAATTTTGGTCACTGTGAGGGTTTAAAAAGTGGTTATTCAACATGAGGCATGATCCAATTAACATTTTGAATCATTTTTGGTACAGTCCAAAAAATCAATTTTCGGATGAAAAACGATGACTCCGGACCTGTCGAACGATCTCAAAATGGTCTATAATGATGAAATTTTAACATTTAATCTTTTGACTCTAAATTACTGTTGGATGTGAATTGTGACTTTGTCAACTAAAATAAGTGTGTTTAAAGTCATTTCTGTGCCTGAAACGGGTCAAAATTGAAGCTTTTGAGTAAGCAAAACTCTGTAAAAATGGCAATTTTGGTCACTGCGAGGGTTTAAAAAGTGGTTATTTAACATGAGGCATGATCCAATTAACATTTTGAATCATTTTTGGTACAGTCCAAAAAATCAATTTTCGGATGAAAAACGATGACTCCGGACCTGTCGAACGATCCCAAAATGGTCTATAATGATGAAATTTTAACATTTAATCTTTTGACTCTAAATTACTGTTGGATGTGAATTGTGACTTTGTCAACTAAAATAAGTGTGTTTAAAGTCATTTCTGTGCCTGAAACGGGTCAAAATTGAAGCTTTTGAGTAAGCAAAACTCTGTAAAAATGGCAATTTTGGTCACTGTGAGGGTTTAAAAAGTGATTATTCAACATGAGGCATGATGCAATTGACATTTTGAATCATTTTTGGTACAGTCCAAAAAATCAATTTTCGGATGAAAAACGACTCCGGACCAGTCGAACGATCCCAAAATGGTCTATAATGATGAAATTTTAACATTTAATCTTTTGACTCTAAATTACTGATGGATGTGAATTATGACTTTGTCAACTAAAATAAGTGTGTTTAAAGTCATTTCTGTGCCTGAAACGGGTCAAAATTGAAGCTTTTGAGTAAGCAAAACTCTGTAAAAATGGCAATTTTGGTCACTGTGAGGGTTTAAAAAGTGGTTATTCAACATGAGGCATGATCCAATTGACATTTTGAATCATTTTTGGTACAGTCCAAAAAATCAATTTTCAGATGAAAAACGATGGCTCTGGACCTGTCGAACGATCCCAAAATGGTCTATAATGATGAAATTTTAACATTTAATCTTTTGACTCTAAATTACTGTTGGATGTGAATTGTGACTTTGTCAACTAAAATAAGTGTGTTTAAAGTCATTTCTGTGCCTGAAACGGGTCAAAATTGAAGCTTTTGATTAAGCAAAACTCTGTAAAAATGGCAATTTTGGTCACTGTGAGGGTTTAAAAAGTGGTTATTCAACATGAGGCATGATCCAATTAACATTTTGAATCATTTTTGGTACAGTCCAAAAAATCAATTTTCGGATGAAAAACGATGACTCCGGACCTGTCGAACGATCCCAAAATGGTCTATAATGATGAAATTTTAACATTTAATCTTTTGACTCTAAATTACTGTTGGATGTGAATTGTGACTTTGTCAACTAAAATAAGTGTGTTTAAAGTCATTTTTGTGCCTGAAACGGGTCAAAATGGAAGCTTTTGAGTAAGCAAAACTCTGTAAAATGGCAATTTTGGTCACTGTGAGGGTTTAAAAAGTGGTTATTTAACATGAGGCATGATCCAATTAACATTTTGAATCATTTTTGGTACAGTCCAAAAAATCAATTTTCGGATGAAAAACGATGACTCCGGACCTGTCGAACGATCTCAAAATGGTCTATAATGATGAAATTTTAACATTTAATCTTTTGACTCTAAATTACTGTTGGATGTGAATTGTGACTTTGTCAACTAAAATAAGTGTGTTTAAAGTCATTTCTGTGCCTGAAACGGGTCAAAATTGAAGCTTTTGAGTAAGCAAAACTCTGTAAAAATGGCAATTTTGGTCACTGCGAGGGTTTAAAAAGTGGTTATTTAACATGAGGCATGATCCAATTAACATTTTGAATCATTTTTGGTACAGTCCAAAAAATCAATTTTCGGATGAAAAACGATGACTCCGGACCTGTCGAACGATCCCAAAATGGTCTATAATGATGAAATTTTAACATTTAATCTTTTGACTCTAAATTACTGTTGGATGTGAATTGTGACTTTGTCAACTAAAATAAGTGTGTTTAAAGTCATTTCTGTGCCTGAAACGGGTCAAAATGGAAGCTTTTGAGTAAGCAAAACTCTGTAAAAATGGCAATTTTGGTCACTGTGAGGGTTTAAAAAGTGGTTATTCAACATGAGGCATGATCCAATTGACATTTTGAATCACTTTTGGTACAGTCCAAAAAATCAATTTTCGGATGAAAAACGATGACTCCGGACCAGTCGAACGATCCCAAAATGGTCTATAATGATGAAATTTTAACATTTAATCTTTTGACTCTAAATGACTGTTGGATGTGAATCATGACTCTGTCAACTAGAATAAGTGTGTTTAAAGTCATTTCTGTGCCTGAAACGGGTCAAAATTGAAGCTTTTGAGTAAGCAAAACTCTGTAAAAATGGCAATTTTGGTCACTGTGAGGGTTTAAAAAGTGGTTATTTAACATGAGGCATGATCCAATTAACATTTTGAATCATTTTTGGTACAGTCCAAAAAATCAATTTTCGGATGAAAAACGATGACTCCGGACCTGTCGAACGATCTCAAAATGGTCTATAATGATGAAATTTTAACATTTAATCTTTTGACTCTAAATTACTGTTGGATGTGAATTGTGACTTTGTCAACTAAAATAAGTGTGTTTAAAGTCATTTCTGTGCCTGAAACGGGTCAAAATTGAAGCTTTTGAGTAAGCAAAACTCTGTAAAAATGGCAATTTTGGTCACTGCGAGGGTTTAAAAAGTGGTTATTTAACATGAGGCATGATCCAATTAACATTTTGAATCATTTTTGGTACAGTCCAAAAAATCAATTTTCGGATGAAAAACGATGACTCCGGACCTGTCGAACGATCCCAAAATGGTCTATAATGATGAAATTTTAACATTTAATCTTTTGACTCTAAATTACTGTTGGATGTGAATTGTGACTTTGTCAACTAAAATAAGTGTGTTTAAAGTCATTTCTGTGCCTGAAACGGGTCAAAATTGAAGCTTTTGAGTAAGCAAAACTCTGTAAAAATGGCAATTTTGGTCACTGTGAGGGTTTAAAAAGTGGTTATTCAACATGAGGCATGATGCAATTGACATTTTGAATCATTTTTGGTACAGTCCAAAAAATCAATTTTCGGATGAAAAACGATGACTCCGGACCAGTCGAACGATCCCAAAATGGTCTATAATGATGAAATTTTAACATTTAATCTTTTGACTCTAAATTACTGATGGATGTGAATTATGACTTTGTCAACTAAAATAAGTGTGTTTAAAGTCATTTCTGTGCCTGAAACGGGTCAAAATTGAAGCTTTTGAGTAAGCAAAACTCTGTAAAAATGGCAATTTTGGTCACTGTGAGGGTTTAAAAAGTGGTTATTCAACATGAGGCATGATCCAATTGACATTTTGAATCATTTTTGGTACAGTCCAAAAAATCAATTTTCAGATGAAAAACGATGACTCTGGACCTGTCGAACGATCCCAAAATGGTCTATAATGATGAAATTTTAACATTTAATCTTTTGACTCTAAATTACTGTTGGATGTGAATTGTGACTTTGTCAACTAAAATAAGTGTGTTTAAAGTCATTTCTGTGCCTGAAACGGGTCAAAATTGAAGCTTTTGATTAAGCAAAACTCTGTAAAAATGGCAATTTTGGTCACTGTGAGGGTTTAAAAAGTGGTTATTCAACATGAGGCATGATCCAATTAACATTTTGAATCATTTTTGGTACAGTCCAAAAAATCAATTTTCGGATGAAAAACGATGACTCCGGACCTGTCGAACGATCTCAAAATGGTCTATAATGATGAAATTTTAACATTTAATCTTTTGACTCTAAATTACTGTTGGATGTGAATTGTGACTTTGTCAACTAAAATAAGTGTGTTTAAAGTCATTTCTGTGCCTGAAACGGGTCAAAATTGAAGCTTTTGAGTAAGCAAAACTCTGTAAAAATGGCAATTTTGGTCACTGCGAGGGTTTAAAAAGTGGTTATTTAACATGAGGCATGATCCAATTAACATTTTGAATCATTTTTGGTACAGTCCAAAAAATCAATTTTCGGATGAAAAACGATGACTCCGGACCTGTCGAACGATCCCAAAATGGTCTATAATGATGAAATTTTAACATTTAATCTTTTGACTCTAAATTACTGTTGGATGTGAATTGTGACTTTGTCAACTAAAATAAGTGTGTTTAAAGTCATTTCTGTGCCTGAAACGGGTCAAAATTGAAGCTTTTGAGTAAGCAAAACTCTGTAAAAATGGCAATTTTGGTCACTGTGAGGGTTTAAAAAGTGATTATTCAACATGAGGCATGATGCAATTGACATTTTGAATCATTTTTGGTACAGTCCAAAAAATCAATTTTCGGATGAAAAACGACTCCGGACCAGTCGAACGATCCCAAAATGGTCTATAATGATGAAATTTTAACATTTAATCTTTTGACTCTAAATTACTGATGGATGTGAATTATGACTTTGTCAACTAAAATAAGTGTGTTTAAAGTCATTTCTGTGCCTGAAACGGGTCAAAATTGAAGCTTTTGAGTAAGCAAAACTCTGTAAAAATGGCAATTTTGGTCACTGTGAGGGTTTAAAAAGTGGTTATTCAACATGAGGCATGATCCAATTGACATTTTGAATCATTTTTGGTACAGTCCAAAAAATCAATTTTCAGATGAAAAACGATGACTCCGGACCTGTCGAACGATCTCAAAATGGTCTATAATGATGAAATTTTAACATTTAATCTTTTGACTCTAAATTACTGTTGGATGTGAATTGTGACTTTGTCAACTAAAATAAGTGTGTTTAAAGTCATTTCTGTGCCTGAAACGGGTCAAAATTGAAGCTTTTGAGTAAGCAAAACTCTGTAAAAATGGCAATTTTGGTCACTGCGAGGGTTTAAAAAGTGGTTATTTAACATGAGGCATGATCCAATTAACATTTTGAATCATTTTTGGTACAGTCCAAAAAATCAATTTTCGGATGAAAAACGATGACTCCGGACCTGTCGAACGATCCCAAAATGGTCTATAATGATGAAATTTTAACATTTAATCTTTTGACTCTAAATTACTGTTGGATGTGAATTGTGACTTTGTCAACTAAAATAAGTGTGTTTAAAGTCATTTCTGTGCCTGAAACGGGTCAAAATTGAAGCTTTTGAGTAAGCAAAACTCTGTAAAAATGGCAATTTTGGTCACTGTGAGGGTTTAAAAAGTGATTATTCAACATGAGGCATGATGCAATTGACATTTTGAATCATTTTTGGTACAGTCCAAAAAATCAATTTTCGGATGAAAAACGACTCCGGACCAGTCGAACGATCCCAAAATGGTCTATAATGATGAAATTTTAACATTTAATCTTTTGACTCTAAATTACTGATGGATGTGAATTATGACTTTGTCAACTAAAATAAGTGTGTTTAAAGTCATTTCTGTGCCTGAAACGGGTCAAAATTGAAGCTTTTGAGTAAGCAAAACTCTGTAAAAATGGCAATTTTGGTCACTGTGAGGGTTTAAAAAGTGGTTATTCAACATGAGGCATGATCCAATTGACATTTTGAATCATTTTTGGTACAGTCCAAAAAATCAATTTTCAGATGAAAAACGATGGCTCTGGACCTGTCGAACGATCCCAAAATGGTCTATAATGATGAAATTTTAACATTTAATCTTTTGACTCTAAATTACTGTTGGATGTGAATTGTGACTTTGTCAACTAAAATAAGTGTGTTTAAAGTCATTTCTGTGCCTGAAACGGGTCAAAATTGAAGCTTTTGATTAAGCAAAACTCTGTAAAAATGGCAATTTTGGTCACTGTGAGGGTTTAAAAAGTGGTTATTCAACATGAGGCATGATCCAATTAACATTTTGAATCATTTTTGGTACAGTCCAAAAAATCAATTTTCGGATGAAAAACGATGACTCCGTACCTGTCGAACGATCCCAAAATGGTCTATAATGATGAAATTTTAACATTTAATCTTTTGACTCTAAATTACTGTTGGATGTGAATTGTGACTTTGTCAACTAAAATAAGTGTGTTTAAAGTCATTTCTGTGCCTGAAACGGGTCAAAATTGAAGCTTTTGAGTAAGCAAAACTCTGTAAAAATGGCAATTTTGGTCACTGCGAGGGTTTAAAAAGTGGTTATTTAACATGAGGCATGATCCAATTAACATTTTGAATCATTTTTGGTACAGTCCAAAAAATCAATTTTCGGATGAAAAACGATGACTCCGGACCTGTCGAACGATCCCAAAATGGTCTATAATGATGAAATTTTAACATTTAATCTTTTGACTCTAAATTACTGTTGGATGTGAATTGTGACTTTGTCAACTAAAATAAGTGTGTTTAAAGTCATTTCTGTGCCTGAAACGGGTCAAAATTGAAGCTTTTGAGTAAGCAAAACTCTGTAAAAATGGCAATTTTGGTCACTGTGAGGGTTTAAAAAGTGGTTATTCAACATGAGGCATGATGCAATTGACATTTTGAATCATTTTTGGTACAGTCCAAAAAATCAATTTTCGGATGAAAAACGATGACTCCGGACCAGTCGAACGATCCCAAAATGGTCTATAATGATGAAATTTTAACATTTAATCTTTTGACTCTAAATTACTGATGGATGTGAATTATGACTTTGTCAACTAAAATAAGTGTGTTTAAAGTCATTTCTGTGCCTGAAACGGGTCAAAATGGAAGCTTTTGAGTAAGCAAAACTCTGTAAAAATGGCAATTTTGGTCACTGTGAGGGTTTAAAAAGTGGTTATTCAACATGAGGCATGATGCAATTGACATTTTGAATCATTTTTGGTACAGTCCAAAAAATCAATTTTCGGATGAAAAACGATGACTCCGGACCAGTCGAACGATCCCAAAATGGTCTATAATGATGAAATTTTAACATTTAATCTTTTGACTCTAAATGACTGTTGGATGTGAATTATGACTTTGTCAACTAAAATAAGTGTGTGTAAAGTCATTTCTGTGCCTGAAACGGGTCAAAATGGAAGCTTTTGAGTAAGCAAAACTCTGTAAAAATGGCAATTTTGGTCACTGTGAGGGTTTAAAAAGTGGTTATTCAACATGAGGCATGATCCAATTGACATTTTGAATCATTTTTGGTACAGTCCAAAAAATCAATTTTCGGATGAAAAACGATGACTCCGGACCAGTCGAACGATCCCAAAATGGTCTATAATGATGAAATTTTAACATTTAATCTTTTGACTCTAAATTACTGATGGATGTGAATTATGACTTTGTCAACTAAAATAAGTGTGTTTAAAGTTATTTCTGTGCCTGAAACGGGTCAAAATTGAAGCTTTTGAGTAAGCAAAACTCTGTAAAAATGGCAATTTTGATCACTGTGAGGGTTTAAAAAGTGGTTATTCAACATGAGGCATGATCCAATTGACATTTTGAATCATTTTTGGTACAGTCCAAAAAATCAATTTTCGGATGAAAAACGATGACTCCGGACCAGTCGAACGATCCCAAAATGGTCTATAATGATGAAATTTTAACATTTAATCTTTTGACTCTAAATGACTGTTGGATGTGAATTATGACTCTGTCAACTAGAATAAGTGTGTTTAAAGTCATTTCTGTGCCTGAAACGGGTCAAAATGGAAGCTTTTGAGTAAGCAAAACTCTGTAAAATTGGCAATTTTGGTCACTGTGAGGGTT
The DNA here is from genome assembly GCF_964263255.1 of Lissotriton vulgaris. NCBI lineage: Eukaryota > Metazoa > Chordata > Amphibia > Caudata > Salamandridae > Lissotriton > Lissotriton vulgaris. Next base: position 194,120 of record NW_028253655.1, read on the forward strand.
TAAAAAGTGGTTATTCAACATGAGGCATGATCCAATTGACATTTTGAATCATTTTTGGTACAGCCCAAAAAATCAATTTTCGGATAAAAAACGATGACTCCGGACCTGTCGAACGATCCCAAAATGGTCTATAATGATGAAATTTCAACATTTAATCTTTTGACTCTAAATGACTGTTGGATGTGAATTATGACTTTGTCAACTAAAATAAGTGTGTTTAAAGTCATTTCTGTGCCTGAAACGGGTCAAAATGGAAGCTTTTGAGTAAGCAAAACTGTGTAAAAATGGCAATTTTGGTCACTGTGAGGGTTTAAAAAGTGGTTATTCAACATGAGGCATGATCCAATTGACATTTTGAATCATTTTTGGTACAGTCCAAAAAATCAATTTTCAGATGATAAACGATTACTCCGGACCAGTCGAACGATCCCAAAATGGTCTATAATGATGAAATTTTAACATTTAATCTTTTGACTCTAAATTACTGATGGATGTGAATTATGACTTTGTCAACTAAAATAAGTGTGTTTAAAGTCATTTCTGTGCCTGAAACGGGTCAAAATTGAAGCTTTTGAGTAAGCAAAACTCTGTAAAAATGGCAATTTTGGTCACTGTGAGGGTTTAAAAAGTGGTTATTCAACATGAGGCATGATCCAATTGACATTTTGAATCATTTTTGGTACAGTCCAAAAAATCAATTTTCAGATGAAAAACGATGACTCTGGACCTGTCGAACGATCCCAAAATGGTCTATAATGATGAAATTTTAACATTTAATCTTTTGACTCTAAATTACTGTTGGATGTGAATTGTGACTTTGTCAACTAAAATAAGTGTGTTTAAAGTCATTTCTGTGCCTGAAACGGGTCAAAATTGAAGCTTTTGATTAAGCAAAACTCTGTAAAAATGGCAATTTTGGTCACTGTGAGGGTTTAAAAAGTGGTTATTCAACATGAGGCATGATCCAATTAACATTTTGAATCATTTTTGGTACAGTCCAAAAAATCAATTTTCGGATGAAAAACGATGACTCCGGACCTGTCGAACGATCCCAAAATGGTCTATAATGATGAAATTTTAACATTTAATCTTTTGACTCTAAATTACTGTTGGATGTGAATTGTGACTTTGTCAACTAAAATAAGTGTGTTTAAAGTCATTTTTGTGCCTGAAACGGGTCAAAATGGAAGCTTTTGAGTAAGCAAAACTCTGTAAAATGGCAATTTTGATCACTGTGAGGGTTTAAAAAGTGGTTATTCAACATGAGGCATGATCCAATTGACATTTTGAATCATTTTTGGTACAGTCCAAAAAATCAATTTTCGGATGAAAAACGATGACTCCGTACCTGTCGAACGATTCCAAAATGGTCTATAATGATGAAATTTTAACATTTAATCTTTTGACTCTAAATTACTGTTGGATGTGAATTGTGACTTTGTCAACTAAAATAAGTGTGTTTAAAGTCATTTCTGTGCCTGAAACGGGTCAAAATTGAAGCTTTTGAGTAAGCAAAACTCTGTAAAAATGGCAATTTTGGTCACTGCGAGGGTTTAAAAAGTGGTTATTTAACATGAGGCATGATCCAATTAACATTTTGAATCATTTTTGGTACAGTCCAAAAAATCAATTTTCGGATGAAAAACGATGACTCCGGACCTGTCGAACGATCCCAAAATGGTCTATAATGATGAAATTTTAACATTTAATCTTTTGACTCTAAATTACTGTTGGATGTGAATTGTGACTTTGTCAACTAAAATAAGTGTGTTTAAAGTCATTTCTGTGCCTGAAACGGGTCAAAATTGAAGCTTTTGAGTAAGCAAAACTCTGTAAAAATGGCAATTTTGGTCACTGTGAGGGTTTAAAAAGTGGTTATTCAACATGAGGCATGATGCAATTGACATTTTGAATCATTTTTGGTACAGTCCAAAAAATCAATTTTCGGATGAAAAACGATGACTCCGGACCAGTCGAACGATCCCAAAATGGTCTATAATGATGAAATTTTAACATTTAATCTTTTGACTCTAAATTACTGATGGATGTGAATTATGACTTTGTCAACTAAAATAAGTGTGTTTAAAGTAATTTCTGTGCCTGAAACGGGTCAAAATGGAAGCTTTTGAGTAAGCAAAACTCTGTAAAAATGGCAATTTTGGTCACTGTGAGGGTTTAAAAAGTGGTTATTCAACATGAGGCATGATCCAATTGACATTTTGAATCATTTTTGGTACAGTCCAAAAAATCAATTTTCGGATGAAAAACGATGACTCCGGACCTGTCGAACGATCCCAAAATGGTCTATAATGATGAAATTTTAACATTTAATCTTTTGACTCTAAATTACTGTTGGATGTGAATTGTGACTTTGTCAACTAAAATAAGTGTGTTTAAAGTCATTTCTGTGCCTGAAACGGGTCAAAATTGAAGCTTTTGAGTAAGCAAAACTCTGTAAAAATGGCAATTTTGGTCACTGTGAGGGTTTAAAAAGTGGTTATTCAACATGAGGCATGATCCAATTGACATTTTGAATCATTTTTGGTACAGTCCAAAAAATCAATTTTCGGATGAAAAACGATGACTCCGGACCTGTCGAACGATCCCAAAATGGTCTATAATGATGAAATTTTAACATTTAATCTTTTGACTCTAAATTACTGTTGGATGTGAATTGTGACTTTGTCAACTAAAATAAGTGTGTTTAAAGTCATTTTTGTGCCTGAAACGGGTCAAAATGGAAGCTTTTGAGTAAGCAAAACTCTGTAAAATGGCAATTTTGATCACTGTGAGGGTTTAAAAAGTGGTTATTCAACATGAGGCATGATCCAATTGACATTTTGAATCATTTTTGGTACAGTCCAAAAAATCAATTTTCGGATGAAAAACGATGACTCCGTACCTGTCGAACGATCCCAAAATGGTCTATAATGATGAAATTTTAACATTTAATCTTTTGACTCTAAATTACTGTTGGATGTGAATTGTGACTTTGTCAACTAAAATAAGTGTGTTTAAAGTCATTTCTGTGCCTGAAACGGGTCAAAATTGAAGCTTTTGAGTAAGCAAAACTCTGTAAAAATGGCAATTTTGGTCACTGCGAGGGTTTAAAAAGTGGTTATTTAACATGAGGCATGATCCAATTAACATTTTGAATCATTTTTGGTACAGTCCAAAAAATCAATTTTCGGATGAAAAACGATAACTCCGGACCTATCGAACGATCCCAAAATGGTCTATAATGATGAAATTTTAACATTTAATCTTTTGACTCTAAATTACTGTTGGATGTGAATTGTGACTTTGTCAACTAAAATAAGTGTGTTTAAAGTCATTTTTGTGCCTGAAACGGGTCAAAATTGAAGCTTTTGAGTAAGCAAAACTCTGTAAAAATGGCAATTTTGGTCACTGTGAGGGTTTAAAAAGTGGTTATTCAACATGAGGCATGATCCAATTGACATTTTGAATCATTTTTGGTACAGTCCAAAAAATCAATTTTCGGATGAAAAACGATGGCTCCGGACCAGTCGAACGATCCCAAAATGGTCTATAATGATGAAATTTTAACATTTAATCTTTTGGCTCTAAATGACTGTTGGATGTGAATTATGACTTTTTCAACTAGAATAAGTGTGTTTAAAGTCATTTCTGTGCCTGAAACGGGTCAAAATTGAAGCTTTTGAGTAAGCAAAACTCTGTAAAAATGGCAATTTTGGTCACTGTGAGGGTTTAAAAAGTGGTTATTCAACATGAGGCATGATCCAATTGACATTTTGAATCATTTTTGGTACAGTCCAAAAAATCAATTTTCGGATGAAAAACGATGACTCCGGACCAGTCGAACGATCCCAAAATGGTCTATAATGATGAAATTTTAACATTTAATCTTTTGACTCTAAATGACTGTTGGATGTGAATTATGACTCTGTCAACTAGAATAAGTGTGTTTAAAGTCATTTCTGTGCCTGAAACGGGTCAAAATGGAAGCTTTTGAGTAAGCAAAACTCTGTAAAAATGGCAATTTTGGTCCCTGTGAGGGTTTAAAAAGTGGTTATTCAACATGAGGCATGATCCAATTGACATTTTGAATCATTTTTGGTACAGTCCAAAAAATCAATTTTCGGATGAAAAACGATGACTCCGGACCTGTCGAACGATCCCAAAATGGTCAATATGGATGAAATTACAACATTTAATCTTTTGACTCTAAATGACTGTTGGATGTGAATTATGACTTTGTCAACTAAAATAAGTGTGTGTAAAGTCATTTCTGTGCCTGAAACGGGTCAAAATGGAAGCTTTTGAGTAAGCAAAACTCTGTAAAAATGGCAATTTTGGTCACTGTGAGGGTTTAAAAAGTGGTTATTCAACATGAGGCATGATCCAATTGACATTTTGAATCATTTTTGGTACAGTCCAAAAAATCAATTTTCGGATGAAAAACGATGACTCCGGACCAGTCGAACGATCCCAAAATGGTCTATAATGATGAAATTTTAACATTTAATCTTTTGACTCTAAATTACTGATGGATGTGAATTATGACTTTGTCAACTAAAATAAGTGTGTTTAAAGTTATTTCTGTGCCTGAAACGGGTCAAAATTGAAGCTTTTGAGTAAGCAAAACTCTGTAAAAATGGCAATTTTGATCACTGTGAGGGTTTAAAAAGTGGTTATTCAACATGAGGCATGATCCAATTGACATTTTGAATCATTTTTGGTACAGTCCAAAAAATCAATTTTCGGATGAAAAACGATGACTCCGGACCAGTCGAACGATCCCAAAATGGTCTATAATGATGAAATTTTAACATTTAATCTTTTGACTCTAAATGACTGTTGGATGTGAATTATGACTCTGTCAACTAGAATAAGTGTGTTTAAAGTCATTTCTGTGCCTGAAACGGGTCAAAATGGAAGCTTTTGAGTAAGCAAAACTCTGTAAAAATGGCAATTTTGGTCACTGTGAGGGTTTAAAAAGTGGTTATTCAACATGAGGCATGATCCAATTGACATTTTGAATCATTTTTGGTACAGCCCAAAAAATCAATTTTCGGATAAAAAACGATGACTCCGGACCTGTCGAACGATCCCAAAATGGTCTATAATGATGAAATTTCAACATTTAATCTTTTGACTCTAAATGACTGTTGGATGTGAATTATGACTTTGTCAACTAAAATAAGTGTGTTTAAAGTCATTTCTGTGCCTGAAACGGGTCAAAATGGAAGCTTTTGAGTAAGCAAAACTGTGTAAAAATGGCAATTTTGGTCACTGTGAGGGTTTAAAAAGTGGTTATTCAACATGAGGCATGATCCAATTGACATTTTGAATCATTTTTGGTACAGTCCCAAAAATCAATTTTCGGATAAAAAACAATGACTCCGGACCTGTCGAACGATCCCAAAATGGTCTATAATGATGAAATTTTAACATTTAATCTTTTGACTCTAAATTACTGTTGGATGTGAATTGTGACTTTGTCAACTAAAATAAGAGTGTTTAAAGTCATTTCTGTGCCTGAAACGGGTCAAAATTGAAGCTTTTGAGTAAGCAAAACGCTGTAAAAATGGCAATTTTGGTCACTGTGAGGGTTTAAAAAGTGGTTATTCAACATGAGGCATGATCCAATTGACATTTTGAATCATTTTTGGTACAGTCCAAAAAATCAATTTTCAGATGATAAACGATTACTCCGGACCAGTCGAACGATCCCAAAATGGTCTATAATGATGAAATTTAAACATTTAATCTTTTGACTCTAAATTACTGATGGATGTGAATTATGACTTTGTCAACTAAAATAAGTGTGTTTAAAGTCATTTCTGTGCCTGAAACGGGTCAAAATTGAAGCTTTTGAGTAAGCAAAACTCTGTAAAAATGGCAATTTTGGTCACTGTGAGGGTTTAAAAAGTGGTTATTCAACATGAGGCATGATCCAATTGACATTTTGAATCATTTTTGGTACAGTCCAAAAAATCAATTTTCAGATGAAAAACGATGACTCTGGACCTGTCGAACGATCCCAAAATGGTCTATAATGATGAAATTTTAACATTTAATCTTTTGACTCTAAATTACTGTTGGATGTGAATTGTGACTTTGTCAACTAAAATAAGTGTGTTTAAAGTCATTTCTGTGCCTGAAACGGGTCAAAATTGAAGCTTTTGATTAAGCAAAACTCTGTAAAAATGGCAATTTTGGTCACTGTGAGGGTTTAAAAAGTGGTTATTCAACATGAGGCATGATCCAATTAACATTTTGAATCATTTTTGGTACAGTCCAAAAAATCAATTTTCGGATGAAAAACGATGACTCCGGACCTGTCGAACGATCCCAAAATGGTCTATAATGATGAAATTTTAACATTTAATCTTTTGACTCTAAATTACTGTTGGATGTGAATTGTGACTTTGTCAACTAAAATAAGTGTGTTTAAAGTCATTTTTGTGCCTGAAACGGGTCAAAATGGAAGCTTTTGAGTAAGCAAAACTCTGTAAAATGGCAATTTTGATCACTGTGAGGGTTTAAAAAGTGGTTATTCAACATGAGGCATGATCCAATTGACATTTTGAATCATTTTTGGTACAGTCCAAAAAATCAATTTTCGGATGAAAAACGATGACTCCGTACCTGTCGAACGATCCCAAAATGGTCTATAATGATGAAATTTTAACATTTAATCTTTTGACTCTAAATTACTGTTGGATGTGAATTGTGACTTTGTCAACTAAAATAAGTGTGTTTAAAGTCATTTCTGTGCCTGAAACGGGTCAAAATTGAAGCTTTTGAGTAAGCAAAACTCTGTAAAAATGGCAATTTTGGTCACTGCGAGGGTTTAAAAAGTGGTTATTTAACATGAGGCATGATCCAATTAACATTTTGAATCATTTTTGGTACAGTCCAAAAAATCAATTTTCGGATGAAAAACGATGACTCCGGACCTGTCGAACGATCCCAAAATGGTCTATAATGATGAAATTTTAACATTTAATCTTTTGACTCTAAATTACTGTTGGATGTGAATTGTGACTTTGTCAACTAAAATAAGTGTGTTTAAAGTCATTTCTGTGCCTGAAACGGGTCAAAATTGAAGCTTTTGAGTAAGCAAAACTCTGTAAAAATGGCAATTTTGGTCACTGTGAGGGTTTAAAAAGTGGTTATTCAACATGAGGCATGATGCAATTGACATTTTGAATCATTTTTGGTACAGTCCAAAAAATCAATTTTCGGATGAAAAACGATGACTCCGGACCAGTCGAACGATCCCAAAATGGTCTATAATGATGAAATTTTAACATTTAATCTTTTGACTCTAAATTACTGATGGATGTGAATTATGACTTTGTCAACTAAAATAAGTGTGTTTAAAGTCATTTCTGTGCCTGAAACGGGTCAAAATTGAAGCTTTTGAGTAAGCAAAACTCTGTAAAAATGGCAATTTTGGTCACTGTGAGGGTTTAAAAAGTGGTTATTCAACATGAGGCATGATCCAATTGACATTTTGAATCATTTTTGGTACAGTCCAAAAAATAAATTTTCAGATGAAAAACGATGACTCTGGACCTGTCGAACGATCCCAAAATGGTCTATAATGATGAAATTTTAACATTTAATCTTTTGACTCTAAATTACTGTTGGATGTGAATTGTGACTTTGTCAACTAAAATAAGTGTGTTTAAAGTCATTTCTGTGCCTGAAACGGGTCAAAATTGAAGCTTTTGATTAAGCAAAACTCTGTAAAAATGGCAATTTTGGTCACTGTGAGGGTTTAAAAAGTGGTTATTCAACATGAGGCATGATCCAATTAACATTTTGAATCATTTTTGGTACAGTCCAAAAAATCAATTTTCGGATGAAAAACGATGACTCCGGACCTGTCGAACGATCCCAAAATGGTCTATAATGATGAAATTTTAACATTTAATCTTTTGACTCTAAATTACTGTTGGATGTGAATTGTGACTTTGTCAACTAAAATAAGTGTGTGTAAAGTCATTTCTGTGCCTGAAACGGGTCAAACTGGAAGCTTTTGAGTAAGCAAAACTCTGTAAAATGGCAATTTTGGTCACTGTGAGGGTTTAAAAAGTGGTTATTCAACATGAGGCATGATCCAATTGACATTTTGAATCATTTTTGGTACAGTCCAAAAAATCAATTTTCGGATGAAAAACGATGACTCCGGACCTATCGAACGATCCCAAAATGGTCTATAATGATGAAATTTTAACATTTAATCTTTTGACTCTAAATTACTGTTGGATGTGAATTGTGACTTTGTCAACTAAAATAAGTGTGTTTAAAGTCATTTCTGTGCCTGAAACGGGTCAAAATTGAAGCTTTTGAGTAAGCAAAACTCTGTAAAAATGGCAATTTTGGTCACTGCGAGGGTTTAAAAAGTGGTTATTTAACATGAGGCATGATCCAATTAACATTTTGAATCATTTTTGGTACAGTCCAAAAAATCAATTTTCGGATGAAAAACGATGACTCCGGACCTGTCGAACGATCCCAAAATGGTCTATAATGATGAAATTTTAACATTTAATCTTTTGACTCTAAATTACTGTTGGATGTGAATTGTGACTTTGTCAACTAAAATAAGTGTGTTTAAAGTCATTTCTGTGCCTGAAACGGGTCAAAATTGAAGCTTTTGAGTAAGCAAAACTCTGTAAAAATGGCAATTTTGGTCACTGTGAGGGTTTAAAAAGTGGTTATTCAACATGAGGCATGATGCAATTGACATTTTGAATCATTTTTGGTACAGTCCAAAAAATCAATTTTCGGATGAAAAACGATGACTCCGGACCAGTCGAACGATCCCAAAATGGTCTATAATGATGAAATTTTAACATTTAATCTTTTGACTCTAAATTACTGATGGATGTGAATTATGACTTTGTCAACTAAAATAAGTGTGTTTAAAGTCATTTCTGTGCCTGAAACGGGTCAAAATTGAAGCTTTTGAGTAAGCAAAACTCTGTAAAAATGGCAATTTTGGTCACTGTGAGGGTTTAAAAAGTGGTTATTCAACATGAGGCATGATCCAATTGACATTTTGAATCATTTTTGGTACAGTCCAAAAAATCAATTTTCGGATGAAAAACGATGACTCCGGACCTGTCGAACGATCCCAAAATGGTCTATAATGATGAAATTTTAACATTTAATCTTTTGACTCTAAATGACTGTTGGATGTGAATTATGACTTTGTCAACTAGAATAAGTGTGTTTAAAGTCATTTCTGTGCCTGAAACGGGTCAAAATGGAAGCTTTTGAGTAAGCAAAACTCTGTAAAAATGGCAATTTTGGTCACTGTGAGGGTTTAAAAAGTGGTTATTCAACATGAGGCATGATCCAATTGACATTTTGAATCATTTTTGGTACAGTCCAAAAAATCAATTTTCGGATGAAAAACGATGACTCCGGACCTGTCGAACGATCCCAAAATGGTCTATAATGATGAAATTTTAACATTTAATCTTTTGACTCTAAATTACTGTTGGATGTGAATTGTGACTTTGTCAACTAAAATAAGTGTGTTTAAAGTCATTTCTGTGCCTGAAACGGGTCAAAATTGAAGCTTTTGAGTAAGCAAAACTCTGTAAAAATGGCAATTTTGGTCACTGTGAGGGTTTAAAAAGTGGTTATTCAACATGAGGCATGATCCAATTGACATTTTGAATCATTTTTGGTACAGTCCAAAAAATCAATTTTCGGATGAAAAACGATGACTCCGGACCAGTCGAACGATCCCAAAATGGTCTATAATGATGAAATTTTAACATTTAATCTTTTGACTCTAAATGACTGTTGGATGTGAATCATGACTCTGTCAACTAGAATAAGTGTGTTTAAAGTCATTTCTGTGCCTGAAACGGGTCAAAATTGAAGCTTTTGAGTAAGCAAAACTCTGTAAAAATGGCAATTTTGGTCACTGTGAGGGTTTAAAAAGTGGTTATTTAACATGAGGCATGATCCAATTAACATTTTGAATCATTTTTGGTACAGTCCAAAAAATCAATTTTCGGATGAAAAACGATGACTCCGGACCTGTCGAACGATCTCAAAATGGTCTATAATGATGAAATTTTAACATTTAATCTTTTGACTCTAAATTACTGTTGGATGTGAATTGTGACTTTGTCAACTAAAATAAGTGTGTTTAAAGTCATTTCTGTGCCTGAAACGGGTCAAAATTGAAGCTTTTGAGTAAGCAAAACTCTGTAAAAATGGCAATTTTGGTCACTGTGAGGGTTTAAAAAGTGGTTATTCAACATGAGGCATGATGCAATTGACATTTTGAATCATTTTTGGTACAGTCCAAAAAATCAATTTTCGGATGAAAAACGATGACTCCGGACCAGTCGAACGATCCCAAAATGGTCTATAATGATGAAATTTTAACATTTAATCTTCTGACTCTAAATTACTGATGGATGTGAATTATGACTTTGTCAACTAAAATAAGTGTGTTTAAAGTCATATCTGTGCCTGAAACAGGTCAAAATGGAAGCTTTTGAGTAAGCAAAACTCTGTAAAAATGGCAATTTTGGTCACTGTGAGGGTTTAAAAAGTGGTTATTCAACATGAGGCATGATCCAATTGACATTTTGAATCATTTTTGGTACAGTCCAAAAAATCAATTTTCGGATGAAAAACGATAACTCCGGACCTGTCGAACGATCCCAAAATGGTCTATAATGATGAAATTTTAACATTTAATCTTTTGACTCTAAATTACTGTTGGATGTGAATTGTGACTTTGTCAACTAAAATAAGTGTGTTTAAAGTCATTTTTGTGCCTGAAACGGGTCAAAATTGAAGCTTTTGAGTAAGCAAAACTCTGTAAAAATGGCAATTTTGGTCACTGTGAGGGTTTAAAAAGTGGTTATTCAACATGAGGCATGATCCAATTGACATTTTGAATCATTTTTGGTACAGTCCAAAAAATCAATTTTCGGATGAAAAACGATGGCTCCGGACCAGTCGAACGATCCCAAAATGGTCTATAATGATGAAATTTTAACATTTAATCTTTTGACTCTAAATTACTGTTGGATGTGAATTGTGACTTTGTCAACTAAAATAAGTGTGTTTAAAGTCATTTCTGTGCCTGAAACGGGTCAAAATTGAAGCTTTTGAGTAAGCAAAACTCTGTAAAGATGGCAATTTTGGTCACTGTGAGGGTTTAAAAAGTGGTTATTCAACATGAGGCACGATCCAATTGACATTTTGAATCATTTTTGGTACAGTCCACAAAATCAATTTTCGGATGAAAAACGATGACTCCGGACCTGTCGAACGATCCCAAAATGGTCAATATGGATGAAATTACAACATTTAATCTTTTGACTCTAAATGACTGTTGGATGTGAATTATGACTTTGTCAACTAAAATAAGTGTGTGTAAAGTCATTTCTGTGCCTGAAACGGGTCAAAATGGAAGCTTTGAGTAAGCAAAACTCTGTAAAAATGGCAATTTTGGTCACTGTGAGGGTTTAAAAAGTAGTTATTCAACATGAGGCATGATCCAATTGACATTTTGAATAATTTTTGGTACAGTCCCAAAAATCAATTTTCGGATGAAAAACGATGACTCCGGACCTGTCGAACGATCCCAAAATGGTCTATAATGATGAAATTTTAACATTTAATCTTTTGACTCTAAATTACTGTTGGATGTGAATTGTGACTTTGTCAACTAAAATAAGTGTGTTTAAAGTCATTTCTGTGCCTGAAACGGGTCAAAATTGAAGCTTTTGAGTAAGCAAAACTCTGTAAAAATGGCAATTTTGGTCACTGTGAGGGTTTAAAAAGTGGTTATTCAACATGAGGCATGATCCAATTGACATTTTGAATCATTTTTGGTACAGTCCAAAAAATCAATTTTCGGATGAAAAACGATGACTCCGGACCTGTCGAACGATCCCAAAATGGTCTATAATGATGAAATTTTAACATTTAATCTTTTGACTCTAAATTACTGTTGGATGTGAATTATGACTTTGTCAACTAAAATAAGTGTGTTTAAAGTCATTTCTGTGCCTGAAACGGGTCAAAATTGAAGCTTTTGAGTAAGCAAAACTCTGTAAAAATGGCAATTTTGGTCACTGTGAGGGTTTAAAAAGTGGTTATTCAACATGAGGCATGATCCAATTGACATTTTGAATCATTTTTGGTACAGTCCAAAAAATAAATTTTCGGATGAAAAACGATGACTCCGGACCAGTCGAACGATCCCAAAATGGTCTATAATGATGAAATTTTAACATTTAATCTTTTGACTCTAAATGACTGTTGGATGTGAATTATGACTCTGTCAACTAGAATAAGTGTGTTTAAAGTCATTTCTGTGCCTGAAACGGGTCAAAATGGAAGCTTTTGAGTAAGCAAAACTCTGTAAAAATGGCAATTTTGGTCCCTGTGAGGGTTTAAAAAGTGGTTATTCAACATGAGGCATGATCCAATTGACATTTTGAATCATTTTTGGTACAGTCCAAAAAATCAATTTTCGGATGAAAAACGATGACTCCGGACCTGTCGAACGATCCCAAAATGGTCAATATGGATGAAATTACAACATTTAATCTTTTGACTCTAAATGACTGTTGGATGTGAATTATGACTTTGTCAACTAAAATAAGTGTGTGTAAAGTCATTTCTGTGCCTGAAACGGGTCAAAATTGAAGCTTTTGAGTAAGCAAAACTCTGTAAAAATGGCAATTTTGGTCACTGTGAGGGTTTAAAAAGTGGGTATTCAACATGAGGCATGATCCAATTGACATTTTGAATCATTTTTGGTACAGTCCCAAAAATCAATTTTCGGATGAAAAACGATGACTCCGGACCTGTCGAACGAGCCCAAAATGGTCTATAATGATGAAATTTTAACATTTAATCTTTTGACTCTAAATTACTGTTGGATGTGAATTGTGACTTTGTCAACTAAAATAAGTGTGTTTAAAGTCATTTCTGTGCCTGAAACGGGTCAAAATTGAAGCTTTTGAGTAAGCAAAACTCTGTAAAAATGGCAATTTTGGTCACTGTGAGGGTTTAAAAAGTGGTTATTCAACATGAGGCATGATCCAATTGACATTTTGAATCATTTTTGGTACAGTCCAAAAAATCAATTTTCGGATGAAAAACGATGACTCCGGACCAGTCGAACGATCCCAAAATGGTCTATAATGATGAAATTTTAACATTTAATCTTTTGACTCTAAATTACTGATGGATGTGAATTATGACTTTGTCAACTAAAATAAGTGTGTTTAAAGTTATTTCTGTGCCTGAAACGGGTCAAAATTGAAGCTTTTGAGTAAGCAAAACTCTGTAAAAATGGCAATTTTGATCACTGTGAGGGTTTAAAAAGTGGTTATTCAACATGAGGCTTGATCCAATTGACATTTTGAATCATTTTTGGTACAGTCCAAAAAATCAATTTTCGGATGAAAAACGATGACTCCGGACCAGTCGAACGATCCCAAAATGGTCTATAATGATGAAATTTTAACATTTAATCTTTTGACTCTAAATGACTGTTGGATGTGAATTATGACTCTGTCAACTAGAATAAGTGTGTTTAAAGTCATTTCTGTGCCTGAAACGGGTCAAAATGGAAGCTTTTGAGTAAGCAAAACTCTGTAAAAATGGCAATTTTGGTCACTGTGAGGGTTTAAAAAGTGGTTATTCAACATGAGGCATGATGCAATTGACATTTTGAATCATTTTTGGTACAGTCCAAAAAATCAATTTTCGGATGAAAAACGATGACTCCGGACCAGTCGAACGATCCCAAAATGGTCTATAATGATGACATTTTAACATTTAATCTTTTGACTCTAAATGACTGTTGGATGTGAATTGTGACTTTGTCAACTAGAATAAGTGTGTTTAAAGTCATTTCTGTGCCTGAAACGGGTCAAAATTGAAGCTTTTGAGTAAGCAAAACTCTGTAAAAATGGCAATTTTGGTCACTGTGAGGGTTTAAAAAGTGGTTATTCAACATGAGCCATGATCCAATTGACATTTTGAATCATTTTTGGTACAGTCCAAAAAATCAATTTTCAGATGAAAAACGATGACTCCGGACCAGTCGAACGATCCCAAAATGGTCTATAATGATGAAATTTTAACATTTAATCTTTTGACTCTAAATGACTGTTGGATGTGAATTATGACTCTGTCAACTAGAATAAGTGTGTTTAAAGTCATTTCTGTGCCTGAAACGGGTCAAAGTGGAAGCTTTTGAGTAAGCAAAACTCTGTAAAAATGGCAATTTTGGTCACTGTGAGGGTTTAAAAAGTGGTTATTCAACATGAGGCATGATGCAATTGACATTTTGAATCATTTTTGGTACAGTCCAAAAAAACAATTTTCAGATGAAAAACGATGACTCCGGACCAGTCGAACGATCCCAAAATGGTCTATAATGATGAAATTTTAACATTTAATCTTTTGACTCTAAATTACTGATGGATGTGAATTATGACTTTGTCAACTAAAATAAGTGTGTTTAAAGTCATTTCTGTGCCTGAAACGGGTCAAAATTGAAGCTTTTGAGTAAGCAAAACTCTGTAAAAATGGCAATTTTGGTCACTGTGAGGGTTTAAAAAGTGGTTATTCAACATGAGGCATGATCCAATTGACATTTTGAATCATTTTTGGTACAGTCCAAAAAATAAATTTTCAGATGAAAAACGATGACTCTGGACCTGTCGAACGATCCCAAAATGGTCTATAATGATGAAATTTTAACATTTAATCTTTTGACTCTAAATTACTGTTGGATGTGAATTGTGACTTTGTCAACTAAAATAAGTGTGTTTAAAGTCATTTCTGTGCCTGAAACGGGTCAAAATTGAAGCTTTTGAGTAAGCAAAACTCTGTAAAAATGGCAATTTTGGTCACTGTGAGGGTTTAAAAAGTGGTTATTCAACATGAGGCATGATGCAATTGACATTTTGAATCATTTTTGGTACAGTCCAAAAAATCAATTTTCGGATGAAAAACGATGACTCCGGACCAGTCGAACGATCCCAAAATGGTCTATAATGATGAAATTTTAACATTTAATCTTTTGACTCTAAATTACTGATGGATGTGAATTATGACTTTGTCAACTAAAATAAGTGTGTTTAAAGTCATTTCTGTGCCTGAAACGGGTCAAAATTGAAGCTTTTGAGTAAGCAAAACTCTGTAAAAATGGCAATTTTGGTCACTGTGAGGGTTTAAAAAGTGGTTATTCAACATGAGGCATGATCCAATTGACATTTTGAATCATTTTTGGTACAGTCCAAAAAATAAATTTTCAGATGAAAAACGATGACTCTGGACCTGTCGAACGAGCCCAAAATGGTCTATAATGATGAAATTTTAACATTTAATCTTTTGACTCTAAATTACTGTTGGATGTGAATTGTGACTTTGTCAACTAAAATAAGTGTGTTTAAAGTCATTTCTGTGCCTGAAACGGGTCAAAATTGAAGCTTTTGAGTAAGCAAAACTCTGTAAAAATGGCAATTTTGATCACTGTGAGGGTTTAAAAAGTGGTTATTCAACATGAGGCATGATCCAATTGACATTTTGAATCATTTTTGGTACAGTCCAAAAAATCAATTTTCGGATGAAAAACGATGACTCCGGACCAGTCGAACGATCCCAAAATGGTCTATAATGATGAAATTTTAACATTTAATCTTTTGACTCTAAATGACTGTTGGATGTGAATTATGACTCTGTCAACTAGAATAAGTGTGTTTAAAGTCATTTCTGTGCCTGAAACGGGTCAAAATGGAAGCTTTTGAGTAAGCAAAACTCTGTAAAAATGGCAATTTTGGTCACTGTGAGGGTTTAAAAAGTGGTTATTCAACATGAGGCATGATCCAATTGACATTTTGAATCATTTTTGGTACAGCCCAAAAAATCAATTTTTGGATAAAAAACGATGACTCCGGACCTGTCGAACGATCCCAAAATGGTCTATAATGATGAAATTTCAACATTTAATCTTTTGACTCTAAATGACTGTTGGATGTGAATTATGACTTTGTCAACTAAAATAAGTGTGTTTAAAGTCATTTCTGTGCCTGAAACGGGTCAAAATGGAAGCTTTTGAGTAAGCAAAACTGTGTAAAAATGGCAATTTTGGTCACTGTGAGGGTTTAAAAAGTGGTTATTCAACATGAGGCATGATCCAATTGACATTTTGAATCATTTTTGGTACAGTCCCAAAAATCAATTTTCGGATAAAAAACGATGACTCCGGACCTGTCGAACGATCCCAAAATGGTCTATAATGATGAAATTTTAACATTTAATCTTTTGACTCTAAATTACTGTTGGATGTGAATTGTGACTTTGTCAACTAAAATAAGAGTGTTTAAAGTAATTTCTGTGCCTGAAACGGGTCAAAATGGAAGCTTTTGAGTAAGCAAAACGCTGTAAAAATGGCAATTTTGGTCACTGTGAGGGTTTAAAAAGTGGTTATTCAACATGAGGCATGATCCAATTGACATTTTGAATCATTTTTGGTACAGTCCAAAAAATCAATTTTCAGATGAAAAACGATTACTCCGGACCAGTCGAACGATCCCAAAATGGTCTATAATGATGAAATTTTAACATTTAATCTTTTGACTCTAAATTACTGATGGATGTGAATTATGACTTTGTCAACTAAAATAAGTGTGTTTAAAGTCATTTCTGTGCCTGAAACGGGTCAAAATTGAAGCTTTTGAGTAAGCAAAACTCTGTAAAAATGGCAATTTTGGTCACTGTGAGGGTTTAAAAAGTGGTTATTCAACATGAGGCATGATCCAATTGACATTTTGAATCATTTTTGGTACAGTCCAAAAAATCAATTTTCGGATGAAAAACGATGACTCTGGACCTGTCGAACGATCCCAAAATGGTCTATAATGATGAAATTTTAACATTTAATCTTTTGACTCTAAATTACTGTTGGATGTGAATTGTGACTTTGTCAACTAAAATAAGTGTGTTTAAAGTCATTTCTGTGCCTGAAACGGGTCAAAATTGAAGCTTTTGATTAAGCAAAACTCTGTAAAAATGGCAATTTTGGTCACTGTGAGGGTTTAAAAAGTGGTTATTCAACATGAGGCATGATCCAATTAACATTTTGAATCATTTTTGGTACAGTCCAAAAAATCAATTTTCGGATGAAAAACGATGACTCCGGACCTGTCGAACGATCCCAAAATGGTCTATAATGATGAAATTTTAACATTTAATCTTTTGACTCTAAATTACTGTTGGATGTGAATTGTGACTTTGTCAACTAAAATAAGTGTGTTTAAAGTCATTTTTGTGCCTGAAACGGGTCAAAATGGAAGCTTTTGAGTAAGCAAAACTCTGTAAAATGGCAATTTTGATCACTGTGAGGGTTTAAAAAGTGGTTATTCAACATGAGGCATGATCCAATTGACATTTTGAATCATTTTTGGTACAGTCCAAAAAATCAATTTTCGGATGAAAAACGATGACTCCGTACCTGTCGAACGATCCCAAAATGGTCTATAATGATGAAATTTTAACATTTAATCTTTTGACTCTAAATTACTGTTGGATGTGAATTGTGACTTTGTCAACTAAAATAAGTGTGTTTAAAGTCATTTCTGTGCCTGAAACGGGTCAAAATTGAAGCTTTTGAGTAAGCAAAACTCTGTAAAAATGGCAATTTTGGTCACTGCGAGGGTTTAAAAAGTGGTTATTTAACATGAGGCATGATCCAATTAACATTTTGAATCATTTTTGGTACAGTCCAAAAAATCAATTTTCGGATGAAAAACGATGACTCCGGACCTGTCGAACGATCCCAAAATGGTCTATAATGATGAAATTTTAACATTTAATCTTTTGACTCTAAATTACTGTTGGATGTGAATTGTGACTTTGTCAACTAAAATAAGTGTGTTTAAAGTCATTTCTGTGCCTGAAACGGGTCAAAATTGAAGCTTTTGAGTAAGCAAAACTCTGTAAAAATGGCAATTTTGGTCACTGTGAGGGTTTAAAAAGTGGTTATTCAACATGAGGCATGATGCAATTGACATTTTGAATCATTTTTGGTACAGTCCAAAAAATCAATTTTCGGATGAAAAACGATGACTCCGGACCAGTCGAACGATCCCAAAATGGTCTATAATGATGAAATTTTAACATTTAATCTTTTGACTCTAAATTACTGATGGATGTGAATTATGACTTTGTCAACTAAAATAAGTGTGTTTAAAGTCATTTCTGTGCCTGAAACGGGTCAAAATTGAAGCTTTTGAGTAAGCAAAACTCTGTAAAAATGGCAATTTTGGTCACTGTGAGGGTTTAAAAAGTGGTTATTCAACATGAGGCATGATCCAATTGACATTTTGAATCATTTTTGGTACAGTCCAAAAAATAAATTTTCAGATGAAAAACGATGACTCTGGACCTGTCGAACGATCCCAAAATGGTCTATAATGATGAAATTTTAACATTTAATCTTTTGACTCTAAATTACTGTTGGATGTGAATTGTGACTTTGTCAACTAAAATAAGTGTGTTTAAAGTCATTTCTGTGCCTGAAACGGGTCAAAATTGAAGCTTTTGATTAAGCAAAACTCTGTAAAAATGGCAATTTTGGTCACTGTGAGGGTTTAAAAAGTGGTTATTCAACATGAGGCATGATCCAATTAACATTTTGAATCATTTTTGGTACAGTCCAAAAAATCAATTTTCGGATGAAAAACGATGACTCCGGACCTGTCGAACGATCCCAAAATGGTCTATAATGATGAAATTTTAACATTTAATCTTTTGACTCTAAATTACTGTTGGATGTGAATTGTGACTTTGTCAACTAAAATAAGTGTGTTTAAAGTCATTTTTGTGCCTGAAACGGGTCAAAATGGAAGCTTTTGAGTAAGCAAAACTCTGTAAAATGGCAATTTTGGTCACTGTGAGGGTTTAAAAAGTGGTTATTCAACATGAGGCATGATCCAATTGACATTTTGAATCATTTTTGGTACAGTCCAAAAAATCAATTTTCGGATGAAAAACGATGACTCCGTACCTGTCGAACGATCCCAAAATGGTCTATAATGATGAAATTTTAACATTTAATCTTTTGACTCTAAATTACTGTTGGATGTGAATTGTGACTTTGTCAACTAAAATAAGTGTGTTTAAAGTCATTTCTGTGCCTGAAACGGGTCAAAATTGAAGCTTTTGAGTAAGCAAAACTCTGTAAAAATGGCAATTTTGGTCACTGCGAGGGTTTAAAAAGTGGTTATTTAACATGAGGCATGATCCAATTAACATTTTGAATCATTTTTGGTACAGTCCCAAAAATCAATTTTCGGATGAAAAACGATGACTCCGGACCTGTCGAACGATCCCAAAATGGTCTATAATGATGAAATTTTAACATTTAATCTTTTGACTCTAAATTACTGTTGGATGTGAATTGTGACTTTGTCAACTAAAATAAGTGTGTTTAAAGTCATTTCTGTGCCTGAAACGGGTCAAAATTGAAGCTTTTGAGTAAGCAAAACTCTGTAAAAATGGCAATTTTGGTCACTGTGAGGGTTTAAAAAGTGGTTATTCAACATGAGGCATGATGCAATTGACATTTTGAATCATTTTTGGTACAGTCCAAAAAATCAATTTTCGGATGAAAAACGATGACTCCGGACCAGTCGAACGATCCCAAAATGGTCTATAATGATGAAATTTTAACATTTAATCTTTTGACTCTAAATTACTGATGGATGTGAATTATGACTTTGTCAACTAAAATAAGTGTGTTTAAAGTCATTTCTGTGCCTGAAACGGGTCAAAATTGAAGCTTTTGAGTAAGCAAAACTCTGTAAAAATGGCAATTTTGGTCACTGTGAGGGTTTAAAAAGTGGTTATTCAACATGAGGCATGATCCAATTGACATTTTGAATCATTTTTGGTACAGTCCAAAAAATCAATTTTCGGATGAAAAACGATGACTCCGGACCTGTCGAACGATCCCAAAATGGTCTATAATGATGAAATTTTAACATTTAATCTTTTGACTCTAAATGACTGTTGGATGTGAATTATGACTTTGTCAACTAGAATAAGTGTGTTTAAAGTCATTTCTGTGCCTGAAACGGGTCAAAATGGAAGCTTTTGAGTAAGCAAAACTCTGTAAAAATGGCAATTTTGGTCACTGTGAGGGTTTAAAAAGTGGTTATTCAACATGAGGCATGATCCAATTGACATTTTGAATCATTTTTGGTACAGTCCAAAAAATCAATTTTCGGATGAAAAACGATGACTCCGGACCTGTCGAACGATCCCAAAATGGTCTATAATGATGAAATTTTAACATTTAATCTTTTGACTCTAAATTACTGTTGGATGTGAATTGTGACTTTGTCAACTAAAATAAGTGTGTTTAAAGTCATTTCTGTGCCTGAAACGGGTCAAAATTGAAGCTTTTGAGTAAGCAAAACTCTGTAAAAATGGCAATTTTGGTCACTGTGAGGGTTTAAAAAGTGGTTATTCAACATGAGGCATGATCCAATTGACATTTTGAATCATTTTTGGTACAGTCCAAAAAATCAATTTTCGGATGAAAAACGATGACTCCGGACCAGTCGAACGATCCCAAAATGGTCTATAATGATGAAATTTTAACATTTAATCTTTTGACTCTAAATGACTGTTGGATGTGAATCATGACTCTGTCAACTAGAATAAGTGTGTTTAAAGTCATTTCTGTGCCTGAAACAGGTCAAAATTGAAGCTTTTGAGTAAGCAAAACTCTGTAAAAATGGCAATTTTGGTCACTGTGAGGGTTTAAAAAGTGGTTATTTAACATGAGGCATGATCCAATTAACATTTTGAATCATTTTTGGTACAGTCCAAAAAATCAATTTTCGGATGAAAAACGATGACTCCGGACCTGTCGAACGATCTCAAAATGGTCTATAATGATGAAATTTTAACATTTAATCTTTTGACTCTAAATTACTGTTGGATGTGAATTGTGACTTTGTCAACTAAAATAAGTGTGTTTAAAGTCATTTCTGTGCCTGAAACGGGTCAAAATTGAAGCTTTTGAGTAAGCAAAACTCTGTAAAAATGGCAATTTTGGTCACTGCGAGGGTTTAAAAAGTGGTTATTTAACATGAGGCATGATCCAATTAACATTTTGAATCATTTTTGGTACA
Source organism: Lissotriton vulgaris (assembly GCF_964263255.1). Classification (NCBI taxonomy): domain Eukaryota; kingdom Metazoa; phylum Chordata; class Amphibia; order Caudata; family Salamandridae; genus Lissotriton; species Lissotriton vulgaris. Next base: position 215,323 of record NW_028253655.1, read on the forward strand.
GTCCAAAAAATCAATTTTCGGATGAAAAACGATGACTCCGGACCTGTCGAACGATCCCAAAATGGTCTATAATGATGAAATTTTAACATTTAATCTTTTGACTCTAAATTACTGTTGGATGTGAATTGTGACTTTGTCAACTAAAATAAGTGTGTTTAAAGTCATTTCTGTGCCTGAAACGGGTCAAAATTGAAGCTTTTGAGTAAGCAAAACTCTGTAAAAATGGCAATTTTGGTCACTGTGAGGGTTTAAAAAGTGGTTATTCAACATGAGGCATGATGCAATTGACATTTTGAATCATTTTTGGTACAGTCCAAAAAATCAATTTTCGGATGAAAAACGATGACTCCGGACCAGTCGAACGATCCCAAAATGGTCTATAATGATGAAATTTTAACATTTAATCTTTTGACTCTAAATTACTGATGGATGTGAATTATGACTTTGTCAACTAAAATAAGTGTGTTTAAAGTCATTTCTGTGCCTGAAACGGGTCAAAATTGAAGCTTTTGAGTAAGCAAAACTCTGTAAAAATGGCAATTTTGGTCACTGTGAGGGTTTAAAAAGTGGTTATTCAACATGAGGCATGATCCAATTGACATTTTGAATCATTTTTGGTACAGTCCAAAAAATCAATTTTCAGATGAAAAACGATGACTCTGGACCTGTCGAACGATCCCAAAATGGTCTATAATGATGAAATTTTAACATTTAATCTTTTGACTCTAAATTACTGTTGGATGTGAATTGTGACTTTGTCAACTAAAATAAGTGTGTTTAAAGTCATTTCTGTGCCTGAAACGGGTCAAAATTGAAGCTTTTGATTAAGCAAAACTCTGTAAAAATGGCAATTTTGGTCACTGTGAGGGTTTAAAAAGTGGTTATTCAACATGAGGCATGATCCAATTAACATTTTGAATCATTTTTGGTACAGTCCAAAAAATCAATTTTCGGATGAAAAACGATGACTCCGGACCTGTCGAACGATCCCAAAATGGTCTATAATGATGAAATTTTAACATTTAATCTTTTGACTCTAAATTACTGTTGGATGTGAATTGTGACTTTGTCAACTAAAATAAGTGTGTTTAAAGTCATTTTTGTGCCTGAAACGGGTCAAAATGGAAGCTTTTGAGTAAGCAAAACTCTGTAAAATGGCAATTTTGGTAACTGTGAGGGTTTAAAAAGTGGTTATTCAACATGAGGCATGATCCAATTGACATTTTGAATCATTTTTGGTACAGTCCAAAAAATCAATTTTCGGATGAAAAACGATGACTCCGTACCTGTCGAACGATCCCAAAATGGTCTATAATGATGAAATTTTAACATTTAATCTTTTGACTCTAAATTACTGTTGGATGTGAATTGTGACTTTGTCAACTAAAATAAGTGTGTTTAAAGTCATTTCTGTGCCTGAAACGGGTCAAAATTGAAGCTTTTGAGTAAGCAAAACTCTGTAAAAATGGCAATTTTGGTCACTGCGAGGGTTTAAAAAGTGGTTATTTAACATGAGGCATGATCCAATTAACATTTTGAATCATTTTTGGTACAGTCCAAAAAATCAATTTTCGGATGAAAAACGATGACTCCGGACCTGTCGAACGATCCCAAAATGGTCTATAATGATGAAATTTTAACATTTAATCTTTTGACTCTAAATTACTGTTGGATGTGAATTGTGACTTTGTCAACTAAAATAAGTGTGTTTAAAGTCATTTCTGTGCCTGAAACGGGTCAAAATTGAAGCTTTTGAGTAAGCAAAACTCTGTAAAAATGGCAATTTTGGTCACTGTGAGGGTTTAAAAAGTGGTTATTCAACATGAGGCATGATGCAATTGACATTTTGAATCATTTTTGGTACAGTCCAAAAAATCAATTTTCGGATGAAAAACGATGACTCCGGACCAGTCGAACGATCCCAAAATGGTCTATAATGATGAAATTTTAACATTTAATCTTTTGACTCTAAATTACTGATGGATGTGAATTATGACTTTGTCAACTAAAATAAGTGTGTTTAAAGTCATTTCTGTGCCTGAAACGGGTCAAAATGGAAGCTTTTGAGTAAGCAAAACTCTGTAAAAATGGCAATTTTGGTCACTGTGAGGGTTTAAAAAGTGGTTATTCAACATGAGGCATGATCCAATTGACATTTTGAATCATTTTTGGTACAGTCCAAAAAATCAATTTTCGGATGAAAAACGATGACTCCGGACCTGTCGAACGATCCCAAAATGGTCTATAATGATGAAATTTTAACATTTAATCTTTTGACTCTAAATTACTGTTGGATGTGAATTGTGACTTTGTCAACTAAAATAAGTGTGTTTAAAGTCATTTCTGTGCCTGAAACGGGTCAAAATTGAAGCTTTTGAGTAAGCAAAACTCTGTAAAAATGGCAATTTTGGTCACTGTGAGGGTTTAAAAAGTGGTTATTCAACATGAGGCATGATCCAATTGACATTTTGAATCATTTTTGGTACAGTCCAAAAAATCAATTTTCGGATGAAAAACGATGACTCCGGACCAGTCGAACGATCCCAAAATGGTCTATAATGATGAAATTTTAACATTTAATCTTCTGACTCTAAATTACTGATGGATGTGAATTATGACTTTGTCAACTAAAATAAGTGTGTTTAAAGTCATTTCTGTGCCTGAAACAGGTCAAAATGGAAGCTTTTGAGTAAGCAAAACTCTGTAAAAATGGCAATTTTGGTCACTGTGAGGGTTTAAAAAGTGGTTATTCAACATGAGGCATGATCCAATTGACATTTTGAATCATTTTTGGTACAGTCCAAAAAATCAATTTTCGGATGAAAAACGATAACTCCGGACCTGTCGAACGATCCCAAAATGGTCTATAATGATGAAATTTTAACATTTAATCTTTTGACTCTAAATTACTGTTGGATGTGAATTGTGACTTTGTCAACTAAAATAAGTGTGTTTAAAGTCATTTTTGTGCCTGAAACGGGTCAAAATTGAAGCTTTTGAGTAAGCAAAACTCTGTAAAAATGGCAATTTTGGTCACTGTGAGGGTTTAAAAAGTGGTTATTCAACATGAGGCATGATCCAATTGACATTTTGAATCATTTTTGGTACAGTCCAAAAAATCAATTTTCGGATGAAAAACGATGACTCCGGACCAGTCGAACGATCCCAAAATGGTCTATAATGATGAAATTTTAACATTTAATCTTTTGACTCTAAATGACTGTTGGATGTGAATTATGACTCTGTCAACTAGAATAAGTGTGTTTAAAGTCATTTCTGTGCCTGAAACGGGTCAAAATGGAAGCTTTTGAGTAAGCAAAACTCTGTAAAAATGGCAATTTTGGTCCCTGTGAGGGTTTAAAAAGTGGTTATTCAACATGAGGCATGATCCAATTGACATTTTGAATCATTTTTGGTACAGTCCAAAAAATCAATTTTCGGATGAAAAACGATGACTCCGGACCTGTCGAACGATCCCAAAATGGTCAATATGGATGAAATTACAACATTTAATCTTTTGACTCTAAATGACTGTTGGATGTGAATTATGACTTTGTCAACTAAAATAAGTGTGTGTAAAGTCATTTCTGTGCCTGAAACGGGTCAAAATGGAAGCTTTTGAGTAAGCAAAACTCTGTAAAAATGGCAATTTTGGTCACTGTGAGGGTTTAAAAAGTGGTTATTCAACATGAGGCATGATCCAATTGACATTTTGAATCATTTTTGGTACAGTCCAAAAAATCAATTTTCGGATGAAAAACGATGACTCCGGACCAGTCGAACGATCCCAAAATGGTCTATAATGATGAAATTTTAACATTTAATCTTTTGACTCTAAATTACTGATGGATGTGAATTATGACTTTGTCAACTAAAATAAGTGTGTTTAAAGTTATTTCTGTGCCTGAAACGGGTCAAAATTGAAGCATTTGAGTAAGCAAAACTCTGTAAAAATGGCAATTTTGATCACTGTGAGGGTTTAAAAAGTGGTTATTCAACATGAGGCATGATCCAATTGACATTTTGAATCATTTTTGGTACAGTCCAAAAAATCAATTTTCGGATGAAAAACGATGACTCCGGACCAGTCGAACGATCCCAAAATGGTCTATAATGATGAAATTTTAACATTTAATCTTTTGACTCTAAATGACTGTTGGATGTGAATTATGACTCTGTCAACTAGAATAAGTGTGTTTAAAGTCATTTCTGTGCCTGAAACGGGTCAAAATGGAAGCTTTTGAGTAAGCAAAACTCTGTAAAAATGGCAATTTTGGTCACTGTGAGGGTTTAAAAAGTGGTTATTCAACATGAGGCATGATCCAATTGACATTTTGAATCATTTTTGGTACAGCCCAAAAAATCAATTTTCGGATAAAAAACGATGACTCCGGACCTGTCGAACGATCCCAAAATGGTCTATAATGATGAAATTTCAACATTTAATCTTTTGACTCTAAATGACTGTTGGATGTGAATTATGACTTTGTCAACTAAAATAAGTGTGTTTAAAGTCATTTCTGTGCCTGAAACGGGTCAAAATGGAAGCTTTTGAGTAAGCAAAACTGTGTAAAAATGGCAATTTTGGTCACTGTGAGGGTTTAAAAAGTGGTTATTCAACATGAGGCATGATCCAATTGACATTTTGAATCATTTTTGGTACAGTCCCAAAAATCAATTTTCGGATAAAAAACGATGACTCCGGACCTGTCGAACGATCCCAAAATGGTCTATAATGATGAAATTTTAACATTTAATCTTTTGACTCTAAATTACTGTTGGATGCGAATTGTGACTTTGTCAACTAAAATAAGAGTGTTTAAAGTCATTTCTGTGCCTGAAACGGGTCAAAATTGAAGCTTTTGAGTAAGCAAAACACTGTAAAAATGGCAATTTTGGTCACTGTGAGGGTTTAAAAAGTGGTTATTCAACATGAGGCATGATCCATTTGACATTTTGAATCATTTTTGGTACAGTCCAAAAAATCAATTTTCAGATGAAAAACGATTACTCCGGACCAGTCGAACGATCCCAAAATGGTCTATAATGATGAAATTTTAACATTTAATCTTTTGACTCTAAATTACTGATGGATGTGAATTATGACTTTGTCAACTAAAATAAGTGTGTTTAAAGTCATTTCTGTGCCTGAAACGGGTCAAAATTGAAGCTTTTGAGTAAGCAAAACTCTGTAAAAATGGCAATTTTGGTCACTGTGAGGGTTTAAAAAGTGGTTATTCAACATGAGGCATGATCCAATTGACATTTTGAATCATTTTTGGTACAGTCCAAAAAATCAATTTTCAGATGAAAAACGATGACTCTGGACCTGTCGAACGATCCCAAAATGGTCTATAATGATGAAATTTTAACATTTAATCTTTTGACTCTAAATTACTGTTGGATGTGAATTGTGACTTTGTCAACTAAAATAAGTGTGTTTAAAGTCATTTCTGTGCCTGAAACGGGTCAAAATTGAAGCTTTTGATTAAGCAAAACTCTGTAAAAATGGCAATTTTGGTCACTGTGAGTGTTTAAAAAGTGGTTATTCAACATGAGGCATGATCCAATTAACATTTTGAATCATTTTTGGTACAGTCCAAAAAATCAATTTTCGGATGAAAAACGATGACTCCGGACCTGTCGAACGATCCCAAAATGGTCTATAATGATGAAATTTTAACATTTAATCTTTTGACTCTAAATTACTGTTGGATGTGAATTGTGACTTTGTCAACTAAAATAAGTGTGTTTAAAGTCATTTTTGTGCCTGAAACGGGTCAAAATTGAAGCTTTTGAGTAAGCAAAACTCTGTAAAAATGGCAATTTTGGTCACTGTGAGGGTTTAAAAAGTGGTTATTCAACATGAGGCATGATCCAATTGACATTTTGAATCATTTTTGGTACAGTCCAAAAAATCAATTTTCGGATGAAAAACGATGGCTCCGGACCAGTCGAACGATCCCAAAATGGTCTATAATGATGAAATTTTAACATTTAATCTTTTGGCTCTAAATGACTGTTGGATGTGAATTATGACTTTTTCAACTAGAATAAGTGTGTTTAAAGTCATTTCTGTGCCTGAAACGGGTCAAAATTGAAGCTTTTGAGTAAGCAAAACTCTGTAAAAATGGCAATTTTGGTCACTGTGAGGGTTTAAAAAGTGGTTATTCAACATGAGGCATGATCCAATTGACATTTTGAATCATTTTTGGTACAGTCCAAAAAATCAATTTTCGGATGAAAAACGATGACTCCGGACCAGTCGAACGATCCCAAAATGGTCTATAATGATGAAATTTTAACATTTAATCTTTTGACTCTAAATTACTGATGGATGTGAATTATGACTTTGTCAACTAAAATAAGTGTGTTTAAAGTTATTTCTGTGCCTGAAACGGGTCAAAATTGAAGCATTTGAGTAAGCAAAACTCTGTAAAAATGGCAATTTTGATCACTGTGAGGGTTTAAAAAGTGGTTATTCAACATGAGGCATGATCCAATTGACATTTTGAATCATTTTTGGTACAGTCCAAAAAATCAATTTTCGGATGAAAAACGATGACTCCGGACCAGTCGAACGATCCCAAAATGGTCTATAATGATGAAATTTTAACATTTAATCTTTTGACTCTAAATGACTGTTGGATGTGAATTATGACTCTGTCAACTAGAATAAGTGTGTTTAAAGTCATTTCTGTGCCTGAAACGGGTCAAAATGGAAGCTTTTGAGTAAGCAAAACTCTGTAAAAATGGCAATTTTGGTCACTGTGAGGGTTTAAAAAGTGGTTATTCAACATGAGGCATGATCCAATTGACATTTTGAATCATTTTTGGTACAGCCCAAAAAATCAATTTTCGGATAAAAAACGATGACTCCGGACCTGTCGAACGATCCCAAAATGGTCTATAATGATGAAATTTCAACATTTAATCTTTTGACTCTAAATGACTGTTGGATGTGAATTATGACTTTGTCAACTAAAATAAGTGTGTTTAAAGTCATTTCTGTGCCTGAAACGGGTCAAAATGGAAGCTTTTGAGTAAGCAAAACTGTGTAAAAATGGCAATTTTGGTCACTGTGAGGGTTTAAAAAGTGGTTATTCAACATGAGGCATGATCCAATTGACATTTTGAATCATTTTTGGTACAGTCCCAAAAATCAATTTTCGGATAAAAAACGATGACTCCGGACCTGTCGAACGATCCCAAAATGGTCTATAATGATGAAATTTTAACATTTAATCTTTTGACTCTAAATTACTGTTGGATGTGAATTGTGACTTTGTCAACTAAAATAAGAGTGTTTAAAGTCATTTCTGTGCCTGAAACGGGTCAAAATTGAAGCTTTTGAGTAAGCAAAACACTGTAAAAATGGCAATTTTGGTCACTGTGAGGGTTTAAAAAGTGGTTATTCAACATGAGGCATGATCCAATTGACATTTTGAATCATTTTTGGTACAGTCCAAAAAATCAATTTTCAGATGAAAAACGATTACTCCGGACCAGTCGAACGATCCCAAAATGGTCTATAATGATGAAATTTTAACATTTAATCTTTTGACTCTAAATTACTGATGGATGTGAATTATGACTTTGTCAACTAAAATAAGTGTGTTTAAAGTCATTTCTGTGCCTGAAACGGGTCAAAATTGAAGCTTTTGAGTAAGCAAAACTCTGTAAAAATGGCAATTTTGGTCACTGTGAGGGTTTAAAAAGTGGTTATTCAACATGAGGCATGATCCAATTGACATTTTGAATCATTTTTGGTACAGTCCAAAAAATCAATTTTCAGATGAAAAACGATGACTCTGGACCTGTCGAACGATCCCAAAATGGTCTATAATGATGAAATTTTAACATTTAATCTTTTGACTCTAAATTACTGTTGGATGTGAATTGTGACTTTGTCAACTAAAATAAGTGTGTTTAAAGTCATTTCTGTGCCTGAAACGGGTCAAAATTGAAGCTTTTGATTAAGCAAAACTCTGTAAAAATGGCAATTTTGGTCACTGTGAGGGTTTAAAAAGTGGTTATTCAACATGAGGCATGATCCAATTAACATTTTGAATCATTTTTGGTACAGTCCAAAAAATCAATTTTCGGATGAAAAACGATGACTCCGGACCTGTCGAACGATCCCAAAATGGTCTATAATGATGAAATTTTAACATTTAATCTTTTGACTCTAAATTACTGTTGGATGTGAATTGTGACTTTGTCAACTAAAATAAGTGTGTTTAAAGTCATTTTTGTGCCTGAAACGGGTCAAAATTGAAGCTTTTGAGTAAGCAAAACTCTGTAAAAATGGCAATTTTGGTCACTGTGAGGGTTTAAAAAGTGGTTATTCAACATGAGGCATGATCCAATTGACATTTTGAATCATTTTTGGTACAGTCCAAAAAATCAATTTTCGGATGAAAAACGATGGCTCCGGACCAGTCGAACGATCCCAAAATGGTCTATAATGATGAAATTTTAACATTTAATCTTTTGGCTCTAAATGACTGTTGGATGTGAATTATGACTTTTTCAACTAGAATAAGTGTGTTTAAAGTCATTTCTGTGCCTGAAACGGGTCAAAATTGAAGCTTTTGAGTAAGCAAAACTCTGTAAAAATGGCAATTTTGGTCACTGTGAGGGTTTAAAAAGTGGTTATTCAACATGAGGCATGATCCAATTGACATTTTGAATCATTTTTGGTACAGTCCAAAAAATCAATTTTCGGATGAAAAACGATGACTCCGGACCAGTCGAACGATCCCAAAATGGTCTATAATGATGAAATTTTAACATTTAATCTTTTGACTCTAAATGACTGTTGGATGTGAATTATGACTCTGTCAACTAGAATAAGTGTGTTTAAAGTCATTTCTGTGCCTGAAACGGGTCAAAATGGAAGCTTTTGAGTAAGCAAAACTCTGTAAAAATGGCAATTTTGGTCCCTGTGAGGGTTTAAAAAGTGGTTATTCAACATGAGGCATGATCCAATTGACATTTTGAATCATTTTTGGTACAGTCCAAAAAATCAATTTTCGGATGAAAAACGATGACTCCGGACCTGTCGAACGATCCCAAAATGGTCAATATGGATGAAATTACAACATTTAATCTTTTGACTCTAAATGACTGTTGGATGTGAATTATGACTTTGTCAACTAAAATAAGTGTGTGTAAAGTCATTTCTGTGCCTGAAACGGGTCAAAATGGAAGCTTTTGAGTAAGCAAAACTCTGTAAAAATGGCAATTTTGGTCACTGTGAGGGTTTAAAAAGTGGTTATTCAACATGAGGCATGATCCAATTGACATTTTGAATCATTTTTGGTACAGTCCAAAAAATCAATTTTCGGATGAAAAACGATGACTCCGGACCAGTCGAACGATCCCAAAATGGTCTATAATGATGAAATTTTAACATTTAATCTTTTGACTCTAAATTACTGATGGATGTGAATTATGACTTTGTCAACTAAAATAAGTGTGTTTAAAGTTATTTCTGTGCCTGAAACGGGTCAAAATTGAAGCATTTGAGTAAGCAAAACTCTGTAAAAATGGCAATTTTGATCACTGTGAGGGTTTAAAAAGTGGTTATTCAACATGAGGCATGATCCAATTGACATTTTGAATCATTTTTGGTACAGTCCAAACAATCAATTTTCGGATGAAAAACGATGACTCCGGACCAGTCGAACGATCCCAAAATGGTCTATAATGATGAAATTTTAACATTTAATCTTTTGACTCTAAATGACTGTTGGATGTGAATTATGACTCTGTCAACTAGAATAAGTGTGTTTAAAGTCATTTCTGTGCCTGAAACGGGTCAAAATGGAAGCTTTTGAGTAAGCAAAACACTGTAAAAATGGCAATTTTGGTCACTGTGAGGGTTTAAAAAGTGGTTATTCAACATGAGGCATGATCCAATTGACATTTTGAATCATTTTTGGTACAGTCCAAAAAATCAATTTTCAGATGAAAAACGATTACTCCGGACCAGTCGAACGATCCCAAAATGGTCTATAATGATGAAATTTTAACATTTAATCTTTTGACTCTAAATTACTGATGGATGTGAATTATGACTTTGTCAACTAAAATAAGTGTGTTTAAAGTCATTTCTGTCCCTGAAACGGGTCAAAATTGAAGCTTTTGAGTAAGCAAAACTCTGTAAAAATGGCAATTTTGGTCACTGTGAGGGTTTAAAAAGTGGTTATTCAACATGAGGCATGATCCAATTGACATTTTGAATCATTTTTGGTACAGTCCAAAAAATCAATTTTCAGATGAAAAACGATGACTCTGGACCTGTCGAACGATCCCAAAATGGTCTATAATGATGAAATTTTAACATTTAATCTTTTGACTCTAAATTACTGTTGGATGTGAATTGTGACTTTGTCAACTAAAATAAGTGTGTTTAAAGTCATTTCTGTGCCTGAAACGGGTCAAAATTGAAGCTTTTGATTAAGCAAAACTCTGTAAAAATGGCAATTTTGGTCACTGTGAGGGTTTAAAAAGTGGTTATTCAACATGAGGCATGATCCAATTAACATTTTGAATCATTTTTGGTACAGTCCAAAAAATCAATTTTCGGATGAAAAACGATGACTCCGGACCTGTCGAACGATCCCAAAATGGTCTATAATGATGAAATTTTAACATTTAATCTTTTGACTCTAAATTACTGTTGGATGTGAATTGTGACTTTGTCAACTAAAATAAGTGTGTTTAAAGTCATTTTTGTGCCTGAAACGGGTCAAAATGGAAGCTTTTGAGTAAGCAAAACTCTGTAAAATGGCAATGTTGATCACTGTGAGGGTTTAAAAAGTGGTTATTCAACATGAGGCATGATCCAATTGACATTTTGAATCATTTTTGGTACAGTCCAAAAAATCAATTTTCGGATGAAAAACGATGACTCCGTACCTGTCGAACAATCCCAAAATGGTCTATAATGATGAAATTTTAACATTTAATCTTTTGACTCTAAATTACTGTTGGATGTGAATTGTGACTTTGTCAACTAAAATAAGTGTGTTTAAAGTCATTTCTGTGCCTGAAACGGGTCAAAATTGAAGCTTTTGAGTAAGCAAAACTCTGTAAAAATGGCAATTTTGGTCACTGCGAGGGTTTAAAAAGTGGTTATTTAACATGAGGCATGATCCAATTAACATTTTGAATCATTTTTGGTACAGTCCAAAAAATCAATTTTCGGATGAAAAACGATGACTCCGGACCTGTCGAACGATCCCAAAATGGTCTATAATGATGAAATTTTAACATTTAATCTTTTGACTCTAAATTACTGTTGGATGTGAATTGTGACTTTGTCAACTAAAATAAGTGTGTTTAAAGTCATTTCTGTGCCTGAAACGGGTCAAAATTGAAGCTTTTGAGTAAGCAAAACTCTGTAAAAATGGCAATTTTGGTCACTGTGAGGGTTTAAAAAGTGGTTATTCAACATGAGGCATGATGCAATTGACATTTTGAATCATTTTTGGTACAGTCCAAAAAATCAATTTTCGGATGAAAAACGATGACTCCGGACCAGTCGAACGATCCCAAAATGGTCTATAATGATGAAATTTTAACATTTAATCTTTTGACTCTAAATTACTGATGGATGTGAATTATGACTTTGTCAACTAAAATAAGTGTGTTTAAAGTCATTTCTGTGCCTGAAACGGGTCAAAATTGAAGCTTTTGAGTAAGCAAAACTCTGTAAAAATGGCAATTTTGGTCACTGTGAGGGTTTAAAAAGTGGTTATTCAACATGAGGCATGATCCAATTGACATTTTAAATCATTTTTGGTACAGTCCAAAAAATAAATTTTCAGATGAAAAACGATGACTCTGGACCTGTCGAACGATCCCAAAATGGTCTATAATGATGAAATTTTAACATTTAATCTTTTGACTCTAAATTACTGTTGGATGTGAATTGTGACTTTGTCAACTAAAATAAGTGTGTTTAAAGTCATTTCTGTGCCTGAAACGGGTCAAAATTGAAGCTTTTGATTAAGCAAAACTCTGTAAAAATGGCAATTTTGGTCACTGTGAGGGTTTAAAAAGTGGTTATTCAACATGAGGCATGATCCAATTAACATTTTGAATCATTTTTGGTACAGTCCAAAAAATCAATTTTCGGATGAAAAACGATGACTCCGGACCTGTCGAACGATCCCAAAATGGTCTATAATGATGAAATTTTAACATTTAATCTTTTGACTCTAAATTACTGTTGGATGTGAATTGTGACTTTGTCAACTAAAATAAGTGTGTTTAAAGTCATTTTTGTGCCTGAAACGGGTCAAAATGGAAGCTTTTGAGTAAGCAAAACTCTGTAAAATGGCAATTTTGGTCACTGTGAGGGTTTAAAAAGTGGTTATTCAACATGAGGCATGATCCAATTGACATTTTGAATCATTTTTGGTACAGTCCAAAAAATCAATTTTCGGATGAAAAACGATGACTCCGTACCTGTCGAACGATCCCAAAATGGTCTATAATGATGAAATTTTAACATTTAATCTTTTGACTCTAAATTACTGTTGGATGTGAATTGTGACTTTGTCAACTAAAATAAGTGTGTTTAAAGTCATTTCTGTGCCTGAAACGGGTCAAAATTGAAGCTTTTGAGTAAGCAAAACTCTGTAAAAATGGCAATTTTGGTCACTGCGAGGGTTTAAAAAGTGGTTATTTAACATGAGGCATGATCCAATTAACATTTTGAATCATTTTTGGTACAGTCCAAAAAATCAATTTTCGGATGAAAAACGATGACTCCGGACCTGTCGAACGATCCCAAAATGGTCTATAATGATGAAATTTTAACATTTAATCTTTTGACTCTAAATTACTGTTGGATGTGAATTGTGACTTTGTCAACTAAAATAAGTGTGTTTAAAGTCATTTCTGTGCCTGAAACGGGTCAAAATTGAAGCTTTTGAGTAAGCAAAACTCTGTAAAAATGGCAATTTTGGTCACTGTGAGGGTTTAAAAAGTGGTTATTCAACATGAGGCATGATGCAATTGACATTTTGAATCATTTTTGGTACAGTCCAAAAAATCAATTTTCGGATGAAAAACGATGACTCCGGACCAGTCGAACGATCCCAAAATGGTCTATAATGATGAAATTTTAACATTTAATCTTTTGACTCTAAATTACTGATGGATGTGAATTATGACTTTGTCAACTAAAATAAGTGTGTTTAAAGTCATTTCTGTGCCTGAAACGGGTCAAAATTGAAGCTTTTGAGTAAGCAAAACTCTGTAAAAATGGCAATTTTGGTCACTGTGAGGGTTTAAAAAGTGGTTATTCAACATGAGGCATGATCCAATTGACATTTTGAATCATTTTTGGTACAGTCCAAAAAATCAATTTTCGGATGAAAAACGATGACTCCGGACCTGTCGAACGATCCCAAAATGGTCTATAATGATGAAATTTTAACATTTAATCTTTTGACTCTAAATGACTGTTGGATGTGAATTATGACTTTGTCAACTAGAATAAGTGTGTTTAAAGTCATTTCTGTGCCTGAAACGGGTCAAAATGGAAGCTTTTGAGTAAGCAAAACTCTGTAAAAATGGCAATTTTGGTCACTGTGAGGGTTTAAAAAGTGGTTATTCAACATGAGGCATGATCCAATTGACATTTTGAATCATTTTTGGTACAGTCCAAAAAATCAATTTTCGGATGAAAAACTATGACTCCGGACCTGTCGAACAATCCCAAAATGGTCTATAATGATGAAATTTTAACATTTAATCTTTTGACTCTAAATTACTGTTGGATGTGAATTGTGACTTTGTCATCTAAAATAAGTGTGTTTAAAGTCATTTCTGTGCCTGAAACGGGTCAAAATTGAAGCTTTTGAGTAAGCAAAACTCTGTAAAAATGGCAATTTTGGTCACTGTGAGGGTTTAAAAAGTGGTTATTCAACATGAGGCATGATCCAATTGACATTTTGAATCATTTTTGGTACAGTCCAAAAAATCAATTTTCGGATGAAAAACGATGACTCCGGACCAGTCGAACGATCCCAAAATGGTCTATAATGATGAAATTTTAACATTTAATCTTTTGACTCTAAATGACTGTTGGATGTGAATCATGACTCTGTCAACTAGAATAAGTGTGTTTAAAGTCATTTCTGTGCCTGAAACGGGTCAAAATGGAAGCTTTTGAGTAAGCAAAACTCTGTAAAAATGGCAATTTTGGTCCCTGTGAGGGTTTAAAAAGTGGTTATTCAACATGAGGCATGATCCAATTGACATTTTGAATCATTTTTGGTACAGTCCAAAAAATCAATTTTCGGATGAAAAACGATGACTCCGGACCTGTCGAACGATCCCAAAATGGTCAATATGGATGAAATTACAACATTTAATCTTTTGACTCTAAATGACTGTTGGATGTGAATTATGACTTTGTCAACTAAAATAAGTGTGTGTAAAGTCATTTCTGTGCCTGAAACGGGTCAAAATGGAAGCTTTTGAGTAAGCAAAACTCTGTAAAAATGGCAATTTTGGTCACTGTGAGGGTTTAAAAAGTGGTTATTCAACATGAGGCATGATCCAATTGACATTTTGAATCATTTTTGGTACAGTCCAAAAAATCAATTTTCGGATGAAAAACGATGACTCCGGACCAGTCGAACGATCCCAAAATGGTCTATAATGATGAAATTTTAACATTTAATCTTTTGACTCTAAATTACTGATGGATGTGAATTATGACTTTGTCAACTAAAATAAGTGTGTTTAAAGTTATTTCTGTGCCTGAAACGGGTCAAAATTGAAGCATTTGAGTAAGCAAAACTCTGTAAAAATGGCAATTTTGATCACTGTGAGGGTTTAAAAAGTGGTTATTCAACATGAGGCATGATCCAATTGACATTTTGAATCATTTTTGGTACAGTCCAAACAATCAATTTTCGGATGAAAAACGATGACTCCGGACCAGTCGAACGATCCCAAAATGGTCTATAATGATGAAATTTTAACATTTAATCTTTTGACTCTAAATGACTGTTGGATGTGAATTATGACTCTGTCAACTAGAATAAGTGTGTTTAAAGTCATTTCTGTGCCTGAAACGGGTCAAAATGGAAGCTTTTGAGTAAGCAAAACACTGTAAAAATGGCAATTTTGGTCACTGTGAGGGTTTAAAAAGTGGTTATTCAACATGAGGCATGATCCAATTGACATTTTGAATCATTTTTGGTACAGTCCAAAAAATCAATTTTCAGATGAAAAACGATTACTCCGGACCAGTCGAACGATCCCAAAATGGTCTATAATGATGAAATTTTAACATTTAATCTTTTGACTCTAAATTACTGATGGATGTGAATTATGACTTTGTCAACTAAAATAAGTGTGTTTAAAGTCATTTCTGTCCCTGAAACGGGTCAAAATTGAAGCTTTTGAGTAAGCAAAACTCTGTAAAAATGGCAATTTTGGTCACTGTGAGGGTTTAAAAAGTGGTTATTCAACATGAGGCATGATCCAATTGACATTTTGAATCATTTTTGGTACAGTCCAAAAAATCAATTTTCAGATGAAAAACGATGACTCTGGACCTGTCGAACGATCCCAAAATGGTCTATAATGATGAAATTTTAACATTTAATCTTTTGACTCTAAATTACTGTTGGATGTGAATTGTGACTTTGTCAACTAAAATAAGTGTGTTTAAAGTCATTTCTGTGCCTGAAACGGGTCAAAATTGAAGCTTTTGATTAAGCAAAACTCTGTAAAAATGGCAATTTTGGTCACTGTGAGGGTTTAAAAAGTGGTTATTCAACATGAGGCATGATCCAATTAACATTTTGAATCATTTTTGGTACAGTCCAAAAAATCAATTTTCGGATGAAAAACGATGACTCCGGACCTGTCGAACGATCCCAAAATGGTCTATAATGATGAAATTTTAACATTTAATCTTTTGACTCTAAATTACTGTTGGATGTGAATTGTGACTTTGTCAACTAAAATAAGTGTGTTTAAAGTCATTTTTGTGCCTGAAACGGGTCAAAATGGAAGCTTTTGAGTAAGCAAAACTCTGTAAAATGGCAATTTTGATCACTGTGAGGGTTTAAAAAGTGGTTATTCAACATGAGGCATGATCCAATTGACATTTTGAATCATTTTTGGTACAGTCCAAAAAATCAATTTTCGGATGAAAAACGATGACTCCGTACCTGTCGAACGATCCCAAAATGGTCTATAATGATGAAATTTTAACATTTAATCTTTTGACTCTAAATTACTGTTGGATGTGAATTGTGACTTTGTCAACTAAAATAAGTGTGTTTAAAGTCATTTCTGTGCCTGAAACGGGTCAAAATTGAAGCTTTTGAGTAAGCAAAACTCTGTAAAAATGGCAATTTTGGTCACTGCGAGGGTTTAAAAAGTGGTTATTTAACATGAGGCATGATCCAATTAACATTTTGAATCATTTTTGGTACAGTCCAAAAAATCAATTTTCGGATGAAAAACGATGACTCCGGACCTGTCGAACGATCCCAAAATGGTCTATAATGATGAAATTTTAACATTTAATCTTTTGACTCTAAATTACTGTTGGATGTGAATTGTGACTTTGTCAACTAAAATAAGTGTGTTTAAAGTCATTTCTGTGCCTGAAACGGGTCAAAATTGAAGCTTTTGAGTAAGCAAAACTCTGTAAAAATGGCAATTTTGGTCACTGTGAGGGTTTAAAAAGTGGTTATTCAACATGAGGCATGATGCAATTGACATTTTGAATCATTTTTGGTACAGTCCAAAAAATCAATTTTCGGATGAAAAACGATGACTCCGGACCAGTCGAACGATCCCAAAATGGTCTATAATGATGAAATTTTAACATTTAATCTTTTGACTCTAAATTACTGATGGATGTGAATTATGACTTTGTCAACTAAAATAAGTGTGTTTAAAGTCATTTCTGTGCCTGAAACGGGTCAAAATTGAAGCTTTTGAGTAAGCAAAACTCTGTAAAAATGGCAATTTTGGTCACTGTGAGGGTTTAAAAAGTGGTTATTCAACATGAGGCATGATCCAATTGACATTTTAAATCATTTTTGGTACAGTCCAAAAAATAAATTTTCAGATGAAAAACGATGACTCTGGACCTGTCGAACGATCCCAAAATGGTCTATAATGATGAAATTTTAACATTTAATCTTTTGACTCTAAATTACTGTTGGATGTGAATTGTGACTTTGTCAACTAAAATAAGTGTGTTTAAAGTCATTTCTGTGCCTGAAACGGGTCAAAATTGAAGCTTTTGATTAAGCAAAACTCTGTAAAAATGGCAATTTTGGTCACTGTGAGGGTTTAAAAAGTGGTTATTCAACATGAGGCATGATCCAATTAACATTTTGAATCATTTTTGGTACAGTCCAAAAAATCAATTTTCGGATGAAAAACGATGACTCCGGACCTGTCGAACGATCCCAAAATGGTCTATAATGATGAAATTTTAACATTTAATCTTTTGACTCTAAATTACTGTTGGATGTGAATTGTGACTTTGTCAACTAAAATAAGTGTGTTTAAAGTCATTTCTGTGCCTGAAACGGGTCAAAATTGAAGCTTTTGAGTAAGCAAAACTCTGTAAAAATGGCAATTTTGGTCACTGTGAGGGTTTAAAAAGTGGTTATTCAACATGAGGCATGATGCAATTGACATTTTGAATCATTTTTGGTACAGTCCAAAAAATCAATTTTCGGATGAAAAACGATGACTCCGGACCAGTCGAACGATCCCAAAATGGTCTATAATGATGAAATTTTAACATTTAATCTTTTGACTCTAAATTACTGATGGATGTGAATTATGACTTTGTCAACTAAAATAAGTGTGTTTAAAGTCATTTCTGTGCCTGAAACGGGTCAAAATTGAAGCTTTTGAGTAAGCAAAACTCTGTAAAAATGGCAATTTTGGTCACTGTGAGGGTTTAAAAAGTGGTTATTCAACATGAGGCATGATCCAATTGACATTTTGAATCATTTTTGGTACAGTCCAAAAAATCAATTTTCGGATGAAAAACGATGACTCCGGACCTGTCG
The DNA here is from genome assembly GCF_964263255.1 of Lissotriton vulgaris. Taxonomy (NCBI): domain Eukaryota; kingdom Metazoa; phylum Chordata; class Amphibia; order Caudata; family Salamandridae; genus Lissotriton; species Lissotriton vulgaris. The sequence continues at coordinate 233,406 of NW_028253655.1, forward strand.
AACGATCCCAAAATGGTCTATAATGATGAAATTTTAACATTTAATCTTTTGACTCTAAATGACTGTTGGATGTGAATTATGACTTTGTCAACTAGAATAAGTGTGTTTAAAGTCATTTCTGTGCCTGAAACGGGTCAAAATGGAAGCTTTTGAGTAAGCAAAACTCTGTAAAAATGGCAATTTTGGTCACTGTGAGGGTTTAAAAAGTGGTTATTCAACATGAGGCATGATCCAATTGACATTTTGAATCATTTTTGGTACAGTCCAAAAAATCAATTTTCGGATGAAAAACTATGACTCCGGACCTGTCGAACAATCCCAAAATGGTCTATAATGATGAAATTTTAACATTTAATCTTTTGACTCTAAATTACTGTTGGATGTGAATTGTGACTTTGTCAACTAAAATAAGTGTGTTTAAAGTCATTTCTGTGCCTGAAACGGGTCAAAATTGAAGCTTTTGAGTAAGCAAAACTCTGTAAAAATGGCAATTTTGGTCACTGTGAGGGTTTAAAAAGTGGTTATTCAACATGAGGCATGATCCAATTGACATTTTGAATCATTTTTGGTACAGTCCAAAAAATCAATTTTCGGATGAAAAACGATGACTCCGGACCAGTCGAACGATCCCAAAATGGTCTATAATGATGAAATTTTAACATTTAATCTTTTGACTCTAAATGACTGTTGGATGTGAATCATGACTCTGTCAACTAGAATAAGTGTGTTTAAAGTCATTTCTGTGCCTGAAACGGGTCAAAATTGAAGCTTTTGAGTAAGCAAAACTCTGTAAAAATGGCAATTTTGGTCACTGTGAGGGTTTAAAAAGTGGTTATTTAACATGAGGCATGATCCAATTAACATTTTGAATCATTTTTGGTACAGTCCAAAAAATCAATTTTCGGATGAAAAACGATGACTCCGGACCTGTCGAACGATCTCAAAATGGTCTATAATGATGAAATTTTAACATTTAATCTTTTGACTCTAAATTACTGTTGGATGTGAATTGTGACTTTGTCAACTAAAATAAGTGTGTTTAAAGTCATTTCTGTGCCTGAAACGGGTCAAAATTGAAGCTTTTGAGTAAGCAAAACTCTGTAAAAATGGCAATTTTGGTCACTGTGAGGGTTTAAAAAGTGGTTATTCAACATGAGGCATGATGCAATTGACATTTTGAATCATTTTTGGTACAGTCCAAAAAATCAATTTTCGGATGAAAAACGATGACTCCGGACCAGTCGAACGATCACAAAATGGTCTATAATGATGAAATTTTAACATTTAATCTTCTGACTCTAAATTACTGATGGATGTGAATTATGACTTTGTCAACTAAAATAAGTGTGTTTAAAGTCATTTCTGTGCCTGAAACAGGTCAAAATGGAAGCTTTTGAGTAAGCAAAACTCTGTAAAAATGGCAATTTTGGTCACTGTGAGGGTTTAAAAAGTGGTTATTCAACATGAGGCATGATCCAATTGACATTTTGAATCATTTTTGGTACAGTCCAAAAAATCAATTTTCGGATGAAAAACGATAACTCCGGACCTGTCGAACGATCCCAAAATGGTCTATAATGATGACATTTTAACATTTAATCTTTTGACTCTAAATTACTGTTGGATGTGAATTGTGACTTTGTCAACTAAAATAAGTGTGTTTAAAGTCATTTTTGTGCCTGAAACGGGTCAAAATTGAAGCTTTTGAGTAAGCAAAACTCTGTAAAAATGGCAATTTTGGTCACTGTGAGGGTTTAAAAAGTGGTTATTCAACATGAGGCATGATCCAATTGACATTTTGAATCATTTTTGGTACAGTCCAAAAAATCAATTTTCGGATGAAAAACGATGGCTCCGGACCAGTCGAACGATCCCAAAATGGTCTATAATGATGAAATTTTAACATTTAATCTTTTGACTCTAAATTACTGTTGGATGTGAATTGTGACTTTGTCAACTAAAATAAGTGTGTTTAAAGTCATTTCTGTGCCTGAAACGGGTCAAAATTGAAGCTTTTGAGTAAGCAAAACTCTGTAAAGATGGCAATTTTGGTCACTGTGAGGGTTTAAAAAGTGGTTATTCAACATGAGGCACGATCCAATTGACATTTTGAATCATTTTTGGTACAGTCCACAAAATCAATTTTCGGATGAAAAACGATGACTCCGGACCTGTCGAACGATCCCAAAATGGTCAATATGGATGAAATTACAACATTTAATCTTTTGACTCTAAATGACTGTTGGATGTGAATTATGACTTTGTCAACTAAAATAAGTGTGTGTAAAGTCATTTCTGTGCCTGAAACGGGTCAAAATTGAAGCTTTGAGTAAGCAAAACTCTGTAAAATTGGCAATTTTGGTCACTGTGAGGGTTTAAAAAGTGGTTATTCAACATGAGGCATGATCCAATTGACATTTTGAATAATTTTTGGTACAGTCCCAAAAATCAATTTTCGGATGAAAAACGATGACTCCGGACCTGTCGAACGATCCCAAAATGGTCTATAATGATGAAATTTTAACATTTAATCTTTTGACTCTAAATTACTGTTGGATGTGAATTGTGACTTTGTCAACTAAAATAAGTGTGTTTAAAGTCATTTCTGTGCCTGAAACGGGTCAAAATTGAAGCTTTTGAGTAAGCAAAACTCTGTAAAAATGGCAATTTTGGTCACTGTGAGGGTTTAAAAAGTGGTTATTCAACATGAGGCATGATGCAATTGACATTTTGAATCATTTTTGGTACAGTCCAAAAAATCAATTTTCGGATGAAAAACGATGACTCCGGACCAGTCGAACGATCCCAAAATGGTCTATAATGATGAAATTTTAACATTTAATCTTCTGACTCTAAATTACTGATGGATGTGAATTATGACTTTGTCAACTAAAATAAGTGTGTTTAAAGTCATTTCTGTGCCTGAAACAGGTCAAAATGGAAGCTTTTGAGTAAGCAAAACTCTGTAAAAATGGCAATTTTGGTCACTGTGAGGGTTTAAAAAGTGGTTATTCAACATGAGGCATGATCCAATTGACATTTTGAATCATTTTTGGTACAGTCCAAAAAATCAATTTTCGGATGAAAAACGATAACTCTGGACCTGTCGAACGATCCCAAAATGGTCTATAATGATGAAATTTTAACATTTAATCTTTTGACTCTAAATTACTGTTGGATGTGAATTGTGACTTTGTCAACTAAAATAAGTGTGTTTAAAGTCATTTTTGTGCCTGAAACGGGTCAAAATTGAAGCTTTTGAGTAAGCAAAACTCTGTAAAAATGGCAATTTTGGTCACTGTGAGGGTTTAAAAAGTGGTTATTCAACATGAGGCATGATCCAATTGACATTTTGAATCATTTTTGGTACAGTCCAAAAAATCAATTTTCGGATGAAAAACGATGGCTCCGGACCAGTCGAACGATCCCAAAATGGTCTATAATGATGAAATTTTAACATTTAATCTTTTGACTCTAAATTACTGTTGGATGTGAATTGTGACTTTGTCAACTAAAATAAGTGTGTTTAAAGTCATTTCTGTGCCTGAAACGGGTCAAAATTGAAGCTTTTGAGTAAGCAAAACTCTGTAAAGATGGCAATTTTGGTCACTGTGAGGGTTTAAAAAGTGGTTATTCAACATGAGGCACGATCCAATTGACATTTTGAATCATTTTTGGTACAGTCCACAAAATCAATTTTCGGATGAAAAACGATGACTCCGGACCTGTCGAACGATCCCAAAATGGTCAATATGGATGAAATTACAACATTTAATCTTTTGACTCTAAATGACTGTTGGATGTGAATTATGACTTTGTCAACTAAAATAAGTGTGTGTAAAGTCATTTCTGTGCCTGAAACGGGTCAAAATGGAAGCTTTGAGTAAGCAAAACTCTGTAAAAATGGCAATTTTGGTCACTGTGAGGGTTTAAAAAGTGGTTATTCAACATGAGGCATGATCCAATTGACATTTTGAATAATTTTTGGTACAGTCCCAAAAATCAATTTTCGGATGAAAAACGATGACTCCGGACCTGTCGAACGATCCCAAAATGGTCTATAATGATGAAATTTTAACATTTAATCTTTTGACTCTAAATTACTGTTGGATGTGAATTGTGACTTTGTCAACTAAAATAAGTGTGTTTAAAGTCATTTCTGTGCCTGAAACGGGTCAAAATTGAAGCTTTTGAGTAAGCAAAACTCTGTAAAAATGGCAATTTTGGTCACTGTGAGGGTTTAAAAAGTGGTTATTCAACATGAGGCATGATCCAATTGACATTTTGAATCATTTTTGGTACAGTCCAAAAAATCAATTTTCGGATGAAAAACGATGACTCCGGACCTGTCGAACGATCCCAAAATGGTCTATAATGATGAAATTTTAACATTTAATCTTTTGACTCTAAATTACTGTTGGATGTGAATTATGACTTTGTCAACTAAAATAAGTGTGTTTAAAGTCATTTCTGTGCCTGAAACGGGTCAAAATTGAAGCTTTTGAGTAAGCAAAACTCTGTAAAAATGGCAATTTTGGTCACTGTGAGGGTTTAAAAAGTGGTTATTCAACATGAGGCATGATCCAATTGACATTTTGAATCATTTTTGGTACAGTCCAAAAAATCAATTTTCGGATGAAAAACGATGACTCCGGACCAGTCGAACGATCCCAAAATGGTCTATAATGATGAAATTTTAACATTTAATCTTTTGACTCTAAATGACTGTTGGATGTGAATTATGACTCTGTCAACTAGAATAAGTGTGTTTAAAGTCATTTCTGTGCCTGAAACGGGTCAAAATGGAAGCTTTTGAGTAAGCAAAACTCTGTAAAAATGGCAATTTTGGTCCCTGTGAGGGTTTAAAAAGTGGTTATTCAACATGAGGCATGATCCAATTGACATTTTGAATCATTTTTGGTACAGTCCAAAAAATCAATTTTCGGATGAAAAACGATGACTCCGGACCTGTCGAACGATCCCAAAATGGTCAATATGGATGAAATTACAACATTTAATCTTTTGACTCTAAATGACTGTTGGATGTGAATTATGACTTTGTCAACTAAAATAAGTGTGTGTAAAGTCATTTCTGTGCCTGAAACGGGTCAAAATGGAAGCTTTTGAGTAAGCAAAACTCTGTAAAAATGGCAATTTTGGTCACTGTGAGGGTTTAAAAAGTGGGTATTCAACATGAGGCATGATCCAATTGACATTTTGAATAATTTTTGGTACAGTCCCAAAAATCAATTTTCGGATGAAAAACGATGACTCCGGACCTGTCGAACGATCCCAAAATGGTCTATAATGATGAAATTTTAACATTTAATCTTTTGACTCTAAATTACTGTTGGATGTGAATTGTGACTTTGTCAACTAAAATAAGTGTGTTTAAAGTCATTTCTGTGCCTGAAACGGGTCAAAATTGAAGCTTTTGAGTAAGCAAAACTCTGTAAAAATGGCAATTTTGGTCACTGTGAGGGTTTAAAAAGTGGTTATTCAACATGAGGCATGATCCAATTGACATTTTGAATAATTTTTGGTACAGTCCAAAAAATCAATTTTCGGATGAAAAACGATGACTCCGGACCTGTCGAACGATCCCAAAATGGTCTATAATGATGAAATTTTAACATTTAATCTTTTGACTCTAAATTACTGTTGGATGTGAATTGTGACTTTGTCAACTAAAATAAGTGTGTTTAAAGTCATTTCTGTGCCTGAAACGGGTCAAAATTGAAGCTTTTGAGTAAGCAAAACTCTGTAAAAATGGCAATTTTGGTCACTGTGAGGGTTTAAAAAGTGGTTATTCAACATGAGGCATGATGCAATTGACATTTTGAATCATTTTTGGTACAGTCCAAAAAATCAATTTTCGGATGAAAAACGATGACTCCGGACCAGTCGAACGATCCCAAAATGGTCTATAATGATGAAATTTTAACATTTAATCTTCTGACTCTAAATTACTGATGGATGTGAATTATGACTTTGTCAACTAAAATAAGTGTGTTTAAAGTCATTTCTGTGCCTGAAACAGGTCAAAATGGAAGCTTTTGAGTAAGCAAAACTCTGTAAAAATGGCAATTTTGGTCACTGTGAGGGTTTAAAAAGTGGTTATTCAACATGAGGCATGATCCAATTGACATTTTGAATAATTTTTGGTACAGTCCCAAAAATCAATTTTCGGATGAAAAACGATGACTCCGGACCTGTCGAACGATCCCAAAATGGTCTATAATGATGAAATTTTAACATTTAATCTTTTGACTCTAAATTACTGTTGGATGTGAATTGTGACTTTGTCAACTAAAATAAGTGTGTTTAAAGTCATTTCTGTGCCTGAAACGGGTCAAAATTGAAGCTTTTGAGTAAGCAAAACTCTGTAAAAATGGCAATTTTGGTCACTGTGAGGGTTTAAAAAGTGGTTATTCAACATGAGGCATGATGCAATTGACATTTTGAATCATTTTTGGTACAGTCCAAAAAATCAATTTTCGGATGAAAAACGATGACTCCGGACCAGTCGAACGATCCCAAAATGGTCTATAATGATGAAATTTTAACATTTAATCTTCTGACTCTAAATTACTGATGGATGTGAATTATGACTTTGTCAACTAAAATAAGTGTGTTTAAAGTCATTTCTGTGCCTGAAACAGGTCAAAATGGAAGCTTTTGAGTAAGCAAAACTCTGTAAAAATGGCAATTTTGGTCACTGTGAGGGTTTAAAAAGTGGTTATTCAACATGAGGCATGATCCAATTGACATTTTGAATCATTTTTGGTACAGTCCAAAAAATCAATTTTCGGATGAAAAACGATAACTCCGGACCTGTCGAACGATCCCAAAATGGTCTATAATGATGAAATTTTAACATTTAATCTTTTGACTCTAAATTACTGTTGGATGTGAATTGTGACTTTGTCAACTAAAATAAGTGTGTTTAAAGTCATTTTTGTGCCTGAAACGGGTCAAAATTGAAGCTTTTGAGTAAGCAAAACTCTGTAAAAATGGCAATTTTGGTCACTGTGAGGGTTTAAAAAGTGGTTATTCAACATGAGGCATGATCCAATTGACATTTTGAATCATTTTTGGTACAGTCCAAAAAATCAATTTTCGGATGAAAAACGATGGCTCCGGACCAGTCGAACGATCCCAAAATGGTCTATAATGATGAAATTTTAACATTTAATCTTTTGACTCTAAATTACTGTTGGATGTGAATTGTGACTTTGTCAACTAAAATAAGTGTGTTTAAAGTCATTTCTGTGCCTGAAACGGGTCAAAATTGAAGCTTTTGAGTAAGCAAAACTCTGTAAAGATGGCAATTTTGGTCACTGTGAGGGTTTAAAAAGTGGTTACTCAACATGAGGCACGATCCAATTGACATTTTGAATCATTTTTGGTACAGTCCACAAAATCAATTTTCGGATGAAAAACGATGACTCCGGACCTGTCGAACGATCCCAAAATGGTCAATATGGATGAAATTACAACATTTAATCTTTTGACTCTAAATGACTGTTGGATGTGAATTATGACTTTGTCAACTAAAATAAGTGTGTGTAAAGTCATTTCTGTGCCTGAAACGGGTCAAAATGGAAGCTTTGAGTAAGCAAAACTCTGTAAAAATGGCAATTTTGGTCACTGTGAGGGTTTAAAAAGTAGTTATTCAACATGAGGCATGATCCAATTGACATTTTGAATAATTTTTGGTACAGTCCCAAAAATCAATTTTCGGATGAAAAACGATGACTCCGGACCTGTCGAACGATCCCAAAATGGTCTATAATGATGAAATTTTAACATTTAATCTTTTGACTCTAAATTACTGTTGGATGTGAATTGTGACTTTGTCAACTAAAATAAGTGTGTTTAAAGTCATTTCTGTGCCTGAAACGGGTCAAAATTGAAGCTTTTGAGTAAGCAAAACTCTGTAAAAATGGCAATTTTGGTCACTGTGAGGGTTTAAAAAGTGGTTATTCAACATGAGGCATGATCCAATTGACATTTTGAATCATTTTTGGTACAGTCCAAAAAATCAATTTTCGGATGAAAAACGATGACTCCGGACCTGTCGAACGATCCCAAAATGGTCTATAATGATGAAATTTTAACATTTAATCTTTTGACTCTAAATTACTGTTGGATGTGAATTATGACTTTGTCAACTAAAATAAGTGTGTTTAAAGTCATTTCTGTGCCTGAAACGGGTCAAAATTGAAGCTTTTGAGTAAGCAAAACTCTGTAAAAATGGCAATTTTGGTCACTGTGAGGGTTTAAAAAGTGGTTATTCAACATGAGGCATGATCCAATTGACATTTTGAATCATTTATGGTACAGTCCAAAAAATCAATTTTCGGATGAAAAACGATGACTCCGGACCAGTCGAACGATCCCAAAATGGTCTATAATGATGAAATTTTAACATTTAATCTTTTGACTCTAAATGACTGTTGGATGTGAATTATGACTCTGTCAACTAGAATAAGTGTGTTTAAAGTCATTTCTGTGCCTGAAACGGGTCAAAATGGAAGCTTTTGAGTAAGCAAAACTCTGTAAAAATGGCAATTTTGGTCCCTGTGAGGGTTTAAAAAGTGGTTATTCAACATGAGGCATGATCCAATTGACATTTTGAATCATTTTTGGTACAGTCCAAAAAATCAATTTTCGGATGAAAAACGATGACTCCGGACCTGTCGAACGATCCCAAAATGGTCAATATGGATGAAATTACAACATTTAATCTTTTGACTCTAAATGACTGTTGGATGTGAATTATGACTTTGTCAACTAAAATAAGTGTGTGTAAAGTCATTTCTGTGCCTGAAACGGGTCAAAATGGAAGCTTTTGAGTAAGCAAAACTCTGTAAAAATGGCAATTTTGGTCACTGTGAGGGTTTAAAAAGTGGGTATTCAACATGAGGCATGATCCAATTGACATTTTGAATAATTTTTGGTACAGTCCCAAAAATCAATTTTCGGATGAAAAACGATGACTCCGGACCTGTCGAACGATCCCAAAATGGTCTATAATGATGAAATTTTAACATTTAATCTTTTGACTCTAAATTACTGTTGGATGTGAATTGTGACTTTGTCAACTAAAATAAGTGTGTTTAAAGTCATTTCTGTGCCTGAAACGGGTCAAAATTGAAGCTTTTGAGTAAGCAAAACTCTGTAAAAATGGCAATTTTGGTCACTGTGAGGGTTTAAAAAGTGGTTATTCAACATGAGGCATGATCCAATTGACATTTTGAATCATTTTTGGTACAGTCCAAAAAATCAATTTTCGGATGAAAAACGATGACTCCGGACCTGTCGAACGATCCCAAAATGGTCTATAATGATGAAATTTTAACATTTAATCTTTTGACTCTAAATTACTGTTGGATGTGAATTATGACTTTGTCAACTAAAATAAGTGTGTTTAAAGTCATTTCTGTGCCTGAAACGGGTCAAAATTGAAGCTTTTGAGTAAGCAAAACTCTGTAAAAATGGCAATTTTGGTCACTGTGAGGGTTTAAAAAGTGGTTATTCAACATGAGGCATGATCCAATTGACATTTTGAATCATTTATGGTACAGTCCAAAAAATCAATTTTCGGATGAAAAACGATGACTCCGGACCAGTCGAACGATCCCAAAATGGTCTATAATGATGAAATTTTAACATTTAATCTTTTGACTCTAAATGACTGTTGGATGTGAATTATGACTCTGTCAACTAGAATAAGTGTGTTTAAAGTCATTTCTGTGCCTGAAACGGGTCAAAATGGAAGCTTTTGAGTAAGCAAAACTCTGTAAAAATGGCAATTTTGGTCCCTGTGAGGGTTTAAAAAGTGGTTATTCAACATGAGGCATGATCCAATTGACATTTTGAATCATTTTTGGTACAGTCCAAAAAATCAATTTTCGGATGAAAAACGATGACTCCGGACCTGTCGAACGATCCCAAAATGGTCAATATGGATGAAATTACAACATTTAATCTTTTGACTCTAAATGACTGTTGGATGTGAATTATGACTTTGTCAACTAAAATAAGTGTGTGTAAAGTCATTTCTGTGCCTGAAACGGGTCAAAATGGAAGCTTTTGAGTAAGCAAAACTCTGTAAAAATGGCAATTTTGGTCACTGTGAGGGTTTAAAAAGTGGGTATTCAACATGAGGCACGATCCAATTGACATTTTGAATAATTTTTGGTACAGTCCCAAAAATCAATTTTCGGATGAAAAACGATGACTCCGGACCTGTCGAACGATCCCAAAATGGTCTATAATGATGAAATTTTAACATTTAATCTTTTGACTCTAAATTACTGTTGGATGTGAATTGTGACTTTGTCAACTAAAATAAGTGTGTTTAAAGTCATTTCTGTGCCTGAAACGGGTCAAAATTGAAGCTTTTGAGTAAGCAAAACTCTGTAAAAATGGCAATTTTGGTCACTGTGAGGGTTTAAAAAGTGGTTATTCAACATGAGGCATGATCCAATTGACATTTTGAATCATTTTTGGTACAGTCCAAAAAATCAATTTTCGGATGAAAAACGATGACTCCGGACCTGTCGAACGATCCCAAAATGGTCTATAATGATGAAATTTTAACATTTAATCTTTTGACTCTAAATTACTGTTGGATGTGAATTGTGACTTTGTCAACTAAAATAAGTGTGTTTAAAGTCATTTCTGTGCCTGAAACGGGTCAAAATTGAAGCTTTTGAGTAAGCAAAACTCTGTAAAAATGGCAATTTTGGTCACTGTGAGGGTTTAAAAAGTGGTTATTCAACATGAGGCATGATGCAATTGACATTTTGAATCATTTTTGGTACAGTCCAAAAAATCAATTTTCGGATGAAAAACGATGACTCCGGACCAGTCGAACGATCCCAAAATGGTCTATAATGATGAAATTTTAACATTTAATCTTCTGACTCTAAATTACTGATGGATGTGAATTATGACTTTGTCAACTAAAATAAGTGTGTTTAAAGTCATTTCTGTGCCTGAAACAGGTCAAAATGGAAGCTTTTGAGTAAGCAAAACTCTGTAAAAATGGCAATTTTGGTCACTGTGAGGGTTTAAAAAGTGGTTATTCAACATGAGGCATGATCCAATTGACATTTTGAATCATTTTTGGTACAGTCCAAAAAATCAATTTTCGGATGAAAAACGATAACTCCGGACCTGTCGAACGATCCCAAAATGGTCTATAATGATGAAATTTTAACATTTAATCTTTTGACTCTAAATTACTGTTGGATGTGAATTGTGACTTTGTCAACTAAAATAAGTGTGTTTAAAGTCATTTTTGTGCCTGAAACGGGTCAAAATTGAAGCTTTTGAGTAAGCAAAACTCTGTAAAAATGGCAATTTTGGTCACTGTGAGGGTTTAAAAAGTGGTTATTCAACATGAGGCATGATCCAATTGACATTTTGAATCATTTTTGGTACAGTCCCAAAAATCAATTTTCGGATGAAAAACGATGACTCCGGACCTGTCGAACGATCCCAAAATGGTCTATAATGATGAAATTTTAACATTTAATCTTTTGACTCTAAATTACTGTTGGATGTGAATTGTGACTTTGTCAACTAAAATAAGTGTGTTTAAAGTCATTTCTGTGCCTGAAACGGGTCAAAATTGAAGCTTTTGAGTAAGCAAAACTCTGTAAAAATGGCAATTTTGGTCACTGTGAGGGTTTAAAAAGTGGTTATTCAACATGAGGCATGATGCAATTGACATTTTGAATCATTTTTGGTACAGTCCAAAAAATCAATTTTCGGATGAAAAACGATGACTCCGGACCAGTCGAACGATCCCAAAATGGTCTATAATGATGACATTTTAACATTTAATCTTCTGACTCTAAATTACTGATGGATGTGAATTATGACTTTGTCAACTAAAATAAGTGTGTTTAAAGTCATTTCTGTGCCTGAAACAGGTCAAAATGGAAGCTTTTGAGTAAGCAAAACTCTGTAAAAATGGCAATTTTGGTCACTGTGAGGGTTTAAAAAGTGGTTATTCAACATGAGGCATGATCCAATTGACATTTTGAATCATTTTTGGTACAGTCCAAAAAATCAATTTTCGGATGAAAAACGATAACTCCGGACCTGTCGAACGATCCCAAAATGGTCTATAATGATGAAATTTTAACATTTAATCTTTTGACTCTAAATTACTGTTGGATGTGAATTGTGACTTTGTCAACTAAAATAAGTGTGTTTAAAGTCATTTTTGTGCCTGAAACGGGTCAAAATTGAAGCTTTTGAGTAAGCAAAACTCTGTAAAAATGGCAATTTTGGTCACTGTGAGGGTTTAAAAAGTGGTTATTCAACATGAGGCATGATCCAATTGACATTTTGAATCATTTTTGGTACAGTCCAAAAAATCAATTTTCGGATGAAAAACGATGGCTCCGGACCAGTCGAACGATCCCAAAATGGTCTATAATGATGAAATTTTAACATTTAATCTTTTGACTCTAAATTACTGTTGGATGTGAATTGTGACTTTGTCAACTAAAATAAGTGTGTTTAAAGTCATTTCTGTGCCTGAAACGGGTCAAAATTGAAGCTTTTGAGTAAGCAAAACTCTGTAAAGATGGCAATTTTGGTCACTGTGAGGGTTTAAAAAGTGGTTACTCAACATGAGGCACGATCCAATTGACATTTTGAATCATTTTTGGTACAGTCCACAAAATCAATTTTCGGATGAAAAACGATGACTCCGGACCTGTCGAACGATCCCAAAATGGTCAATATGGATGAAATTACAACATTTAATCTTTTGACTCTAAATGACTGTTGGATGTGAATTATGACTTTGTCAACTAAAATAAGTGTGTGTAAAGTCATTTCTGTGCCTGAAACGGGTCAAAATGGAAGCTTTGAGTAAGCAAAACTCTGTAAAAATGGCAATTTTGGTCACTGTGAGGGTTTAAAAAGTAGTTATTCAACATGAGGCATGATCCAATTGACATTTTGAATAATTTTTGGTACAGTCCCAAAAATCAATTTTCGGATGAAAAACGATGACTCCGGACCTGTCGAACGATCCCAAAATGGTCTATAATGATGAAATTTTAACATTTAATCTTTTGACTCTAAATTACTGTTGGATGTGAATTGTGACTTTGTCAACTAAAATAAGTGTGTTTAAAGTCATTTCTGTGCCTGAAACGGGTCAAAATTGAAGCTTTTGAGTAAGCAAAACTCTGTAAAAATGGCAATTTTGGTCACTGTGAGGGTTTAAAAAGTGGTTATTCAACATGAGGCATGATCCAATTGACATTTTGAATCATTTTTGGTACAGTCCAAAAAATCAATTTTCGGATGAAAAACGATGACTCCGGACCTGTCGAACGATCCCAAAATGGTCTATAATGATGAAATTTTAACATTTAATCTTTTGACTCTAAATTACTGTTGGATGTGAATTATGACTTTGTCAACTAAAATAAGTGTGTTTAAAGTCATTTCTGTGCCTGAAACGGGTCAAAATTGAAGCTTTTGAGTAAGCAAAACTCTGTAAAAATGGCAATTTTGGTCACTGTGAGGGTTTAAAAAGTGGTTATTCAACATGAGGCATGATCCAATTGACATTTTGAATCATTTATGGTACAGTCCAAAAAATCAATTTTCGGATGAAAAACGATGACTCCGGACCAGTCGAACGATCCCAAAATGGTCTATAATGATGAAATTTTAACATTTAATCTTTTGACTCTAAATGACTGTTGGATGTGAATTATGACTCTGTCAACTAGAATAAGTGTGTTTAAAGTCATTTCTGTGCCTGAAACGGGTCAAAATGGAAGCTTTTGAGTAAGCAAAACTCTGTAAAAATGGCAATTTTGGTCCCTGTGAGGGTTTAAAAAGTGGTTATTCAACATGAGGCATGATCCAATTGACATTTTGAATCATTTTTGGTACAGTCCAAAAAATCAATTTTCGGATGAAAAACGATGACTCCGGACCTGTCGAACGATCCCAAAATGGTCAATATGGATGAAATTACAACATTTAATCTTTTGACTCTAAATGACTGTTGGATGTGAATTATGACTTTGTCAACTAAAATAAGTGTGTGTAAAGTCATTTCTGTGCCTGAAACGGGTCAAAATGGAAGCTTTTGAGTAAGCAAAACTCTGTAAAAATGGCAATTTTGGTCACTGTGAGGGTTTAAAAAGTGGGTATTCAACATGAGGCATGATCCAATTGACATTTTGAATAATTTTTGGTACAGTCCCAAAAATCAATTTTCGGATGAAAAACGATGACTCCGGACCTGTCGAACGATCCCAAAATGGTCTATAATGATGAAATTTTAACATTTAATCTTTTGACTCTAAATTACTGTTGGATGTGAATTGTGACTTTGTCAACTAAAATAAGTGTGTTTAAAGTCATTTCTGTGCCTGAAACGGGTCAAAATTGAAGCTTTTGAGTAAGCAAAACTCTGTAAAAATGGCAATTTTGGTCACTGTGAGGGTTTAAAAAGTGGTTATTCAACATGAGGCATGATCCAATTGACATTTTGAATCATTTTTGGTACAGTCCAAAAAATCAATTTTCGGATGAAAAACGATGACTCCGGACCTGTCGAACGATCCCAAAATGGTCTATAATGATGAAATTTTAACATTTAATCTTTTGACTCTAAATTACTGTTGGATGTGAATTGTGACTTTGTCAACTAAAATAAGTGTGTTTAAAGTCATTTCTGTGCCTGAAACGGGTCAAAATTGAAGCTTTTGAGTAAGCAAAACTCTGTAAAAATGGCAATTTTGGTCACTGTGAGGGTTTAAAAAGTGGTTATTCAACATGAGGCATGATGCAATTGACATTTTGAATCATTTTTGGTACAGTCCAAAAAATCAATTTTCGGATGAAAAACGATGACTCCGGACCAGTCGAACGATCCCAAAATGGTCTATAATGATGAAATTTTAACATTTAATCTTCTGACTCTAAATTACTGATGGATGTGAATTATGACTTTGTCAACTAAAATAAGTGTGTTTAAAGTCATTTCTGTGCCTGAAACAGGTCAAAATGGAAGCTTTTGAGTAAGCAAAACTCTGTAAAAATGGCAATTTTGGTCACTGTGAGGGTTTAAAAAGTGGTTATTCAACATGAGGCATGATCCAATTGACATTTTGAATCATTTTTGGTACAGTCCAAAAAATCAATTTTCGGATGAAAAACGATAACTCCGGACCTGTCGAACGATCCCAAAATGGTCTATAATGATGAAATTTTAACATTTAATCTTTTGACTCTAAATTACTGTTGGATGTGAATTGTGACTTTGTCAACTAAAATAAGTGTGTTTAAAGTCATTTTTGTGCCTGAAACGGGTCAAAATTGAAGCTTTTGAGTAAGCAAAACTCTGTAAAGATGGCAATTTTGGTCACTGTGAGGGTTTAAAAAGTGGTTATTCAACATGAGGCACGATC
Source organism: Lissotriton vulgaris (assembly GCF_964263255.1). Lineage (NCBI taxonomy): Eukaryota > Metazoa > Chordata > Amphibia > Caudata > Salamandridae > Lissotriton > Lissotriton vulgaris. Next base: position 248,873 of record NW_028253655.1, read on the forward strand.
CAATTGACATTTTGAATCATTTTTGGTACAGTCCACAAAATCAATTTTCGGATGAAAAACGATGACTCCGGACCTGTCGAACGATCCCAAAATGGTCAATATGGATGAAATTACAACATTTAATCTTTTGACTCTAAATGACTGTTGGATGTGAATTATGACTTTGTCAACTAAAATAAGTGTGTGTAAAGTCATTTCTGTGCCTGAAACGGGTCAAAATGGAAGCTTTGAGTAAGCAAAACTCTGTAAAAATGGCAATTTTGGTCACTGTGAGGGTTTAAAAAGTGGTTATTCAACATGAGGCATGATCCAATTGACATTTTGAATAATTTTTGGTACAGTCCCAAAAATCAATTTTCGGATGAAAAACGATGACTCCGGACCTGTCGAACGATCCCAAAATGGTCTATAATGATGAAATTTTAACATTTAATCTTTTGACTCTAAATTACTGTTGGATGTGAATTGTGACTTTGTCAACTAAAATAAGTGTGTTTAAAGTCATTTCTGTGCCTGAAACGGGTCAAAATTGAAGCTTTTGAGTAAGCAAAACTCTGTAAAAATGGCAATTTTGGTCACTGTGAGGGTTTAAAAAGTGGTTATTCAACATGAGGCATGATGCAATTGACATTTTGAATCATTTTTGGTACAGTCCAAAAAATCAATTTTCGGATGAAAAACGATGACTCCGGACCAGTCGAACGATCCCAAAATGGTCTATAATGATGAAATTTTAACATTTAATCTTCTGACTCTAAATTACTGATGGATGTGAATTATGACTTTGTCAACTAAAATAAGTGTGTTTAAAGTCATTTCTGTGCCTGAAACAGGTCAAAATGGAAGCTTTTGAGTAAGCAAAACTCTGTAAAAATGGCAATTTTGGTCACTGTGAGGGTTTAAAAAGTGGTTATTCAACATGAGGCATGATCCAATTGACATTTTGAATCATTTTTGGTACAGTCCAAAAAATCAATTTTCGGATGAAAAACGATAACTCCGGACCTGTCGAACGATCCCAAAATGGTCTATAATGATGAAATTTTAACATTTAATCTTTTGACTCTAAATTACTGTTGGATGTGAATTGTGACTTTGTCAACTAAAATAAGTGTGTTTAAAGTCATTTTTGTGCCTGAAACGGGTCAAAATTGAAGCTTTTGAGTAAGCAAAACTCTGTAAAAATGGCAATTTTGGTCACTGTGAGGGTTTAAAAAGTGGTTATTCAACATGAGGCATGATCCAATTGACATTTTGAATCATTTTTGGTACAGTCCAAAAAATCAATTTTCGGATGAAAAACGATGGCTCCGGACCAGTCGAACGATCCCAAAATGGTCTATAATGATGAAATTTTAACATTTAATCTTTTGACTCTAAATTACTGTTGGATGTGAATTATGACTTTGTCAACTAAAATAAGTGTGTTTAAAGTCATTTCTGTGCCTGAAACGGGTCAAAATTGAAGCTTTTGAGTAAGCAAAACTCTGTAAAAATGGCAATTTTGGTCACTGTGAGGGTTTAAAAAGTGGTTATTCAACATGAGGCATGATCCAATTGACATTTTGAATCATTTTTGGTACAGTCCAAAAAATCAATTTTCGGATGAAAAACGATGACTCCGGACCAGTCGAACGATCCCAAAATGGTCTATAATGATGAAATTTTAACATTTAATCTTTTGACTCTAAATGACTGTTGGATGTGAATTATGGCTCTGTCAACTAGAATAAGTGTGTTTAAAGTCATTTCTGTGCCTGAAACGGGTCAAAATGGAAGCTTTTGAGTAAGCAAAACTCTGTAAAAATGGCAATTTTGGTCCCTGTGAGGGTTTAAAAAGTGGTTATTCAACATGAGGCATGATCCAATTGACATTTTGAATCATTTTTGGTACAGTCCAAAAAATCAATTTTCGGATGAAAAACGATGACTCCGGACCTGTCGAACGATCCCAAAATGGTCAATATGGATGAAATTACAACATTTAATCTTTTGACTCTAAATGACTGTTGGATGTGAATTATGACTTTGTCAACTAAAATAAGTGTGTGTAAAGTCATTTCTGTGCCTGAAACGGGTCAAAATGGAAGCTTTTGAGTAAGCAAAACTCTGTAAAAATGGCAATTTTGGTCACTGTGAGGGTTTAAAAAGTGGGTATTCAACATGAGGCATGATCCAATTGACATTTTGAATAATTTTTGGTACAGTCCCAAAAATCAATTTTCGGATGAAAAACGATGACTCCGGACCTGTCGAACGATCCCAAAATGGTCTATAATGATGAAATTTTAACATTTAATCTTTTGACTCTAAATTACTGTTGGATGTGAATTGTGACTTTGTCAACTAAAATAAGTGTGTTTAAAGTCATTTCTGTGCCTGAAACGGGTCAAAATTGAAGCTTTTGAGTAAGCAAAACTCTGTAAAAATGGCAATTTTGGTCACTGTGAGGGTTTAAAAAGTGGTTATTCAACATGAGGCATGATCCAATTGACATTTTGAATCATTTTTGGTACAGTCCAAAAAATCAATTTTCGGATGAAAAACGATGACTCCGGACCTGTCGAACGATCCCAAAATGGTCTATAATGATGAAATTTTAACATTTAATCTTTTGACTCTAAATTACTGTTGGATGTGAATTGTGACTTTGTCAACTAAAATAAGTGTGTTTAAAGTCATTTCTGTGCCTGAAACGGGTCAAAATTTAAGCTTTTGATAAGCAAAACTCTGTAAAAATGGCAATTTTGGTCACTGTGAGGGTTTAAAAAGTGGTTATTCAACATGAGGCATGATCCAATTGACATTTTGAATCATTTTTGGTACAGTCCAAAAAATCAATTTTCGGATGAAAAACGATGACTCCGGACCAGTCGAACGATCCCAAAATGGTCTATAATGATGAAATTTTAACATTTAATCTTTTGACTCTAAATGACTGTTGGATGTGAATAATGACTCTGTCAACTAGAATAAGTGTGTTTAAAGTCATTTCTGTGCCTGAAACGGGTCAAAATTGAAGCTTTTGAGTAAGCAAAACTCTGTAAAAATGGCAATTTTGGTCACTGTGAGGGTTTAAAAAGTGGTTATTTAACATGAGGCATGATCCAATTAACATTTTGAATCATTTTTGGTACAGTCCAAAAAATCAATTTTCGGATGAAAAACGATGACTCCGGACCTGTCTAACGATCTCAAAATGGTCTATAATGATGAAATTTTAACATTTAATCTTTTGACTCTAAATTACTGTTGGATGTGAATTGTGACTTTGTCAACTAAAATAAGTGTGTTTAAAGTCATTTCTGTGCCTGAAACGGGTCAAAATTGAAGCTTTTGAGTAAGCAAAACTCTGTAAAAATGGCAATTTTGGTCACTGCGAGGGTTTAAAAAGTGGTTATTTAACATGAGGCATGATCCAATTAACATTTTGAATCATTTTTGGTACAGTCCAAAAAATCAATTTTCGGATGAAAAACGATGACTCCGGACCTGTCGAACGATCCCAAAATGGTCTATAATGATGAAATTTTAACATTTAATCTTTTGACTCTAAATTACTGTTGGATGTGAATTGTGACTTTGTCAACTAAAATAAGTGTGTTTAAAGTCATTTCTGTGCCTGAAACGGGTCAAAATTGAAGCTTTTGAGTAAGCAAAACTCTGTAAAAATGGCAATTTTGGTCACTGTGAGGGTTTAAAAAGTGGTTATTCAACATGAGGCATGATGCAATTGACATTTTGAATCATTTTTGGTACAGTCCAAAAAATCAATTTTCGGATGAAAAACGATGACTCCGGACCAGTCGAACGATCCCAAAATGGTCTATAATGATGAAATTTTAACATTTAATCTTTTGACTCTAAATTACTGATGGATGTGAATTATGACTTTGTCAACTAAAATAAGTGTGTTTAAAGTCATTTCTGTGCGTGAAACGGGTCAAAATTGAAGCTTTTGAGTAAGCAAAACTCTGTAAAAATGGCAATTTTGGTCACTGTGAGGGTTTAAAAAGTGGTTATTCAACATGAGGCATGATCCAATTGACATTTTGAATCATTTTTGGTACAGTCCAAAAAATCAATTTTCAGATGAAAAACGATGACTCTGGACCTGTCGAACGATCCCAAAATGGTCTATAATGATGAAATTTTAACATTTAATCTTTTGACTCTAAATTACTGTTGGATGTGAATTGTGACTTTGTCAACTAAAATAAGTGTGTTTAAAGTCATTTCTGTGCCTGAAACGGGTCAAAATTGAAGCTTTTGATTAAGCAAAACTCTGTAAAAATGGCAATTTTGGTCACTGTGAGGGTTTAAAAAGTGGTTATTCAACATGAGGCATGATCCAATTAACATTTTGAATCATTTTTGGTACAGTCCAAAAAATCAATTTTCGGATGAAAAACGATGACTCCGGACCTGTCGAACGATCCCAAAATGGTCTATAATGATGAAATTTTAACATTTAATCTTTTGACTCTAAATTACTGTTGGATGTGAATTGTGACTTTGTCAACTAAAATAAGTGTGTTTAAAGTCATTTCTGTGCCTGAAACGGGTCAAAATTGAAGCTTTTGAGTAAGCAAAACTCTGTAAAAATGGCAATTTTGGTCACTGCGAGGGTTTAAAAAGTGGTTATTTAACATGAGGCATGATCCAATTAACATTTTGAATCATTTTTGGTACAGTCCAAAAAATCAATTTTCGGATGAAAAACGATGACTCCGGACCTGTCGAACGATCCCAAAATGGTCTATAATGATGAAATTTTAACATTTAATCTTTTGACTCTAAATTACTGTTGGATGTGAATTGTGACTTTGTCAACTAAAATAAGTGTGTTTAAAGTCATTTCTGTGCCTGAAACGGGTGAAAATTGAAGCTTTTGAGTAAGCAAAACTCTGTAAAAATGGCAATTTTGGTCACTGTGAGGGTTTAAAAAGTGGTTATTCAACATGAGGCATGATCCAATTGACATTTTGAATCATTTTTGGTACAGTCCAAAAAATCAATTTTCGGATGAAAAACGATGACTCCGGACCTGTCGAACGATCCCAAAATGGTCTATAATGATGAAATTTTAACATTTAATCTTTTGACTCTAAATTACTGTTGGATGTGAATTGTGACTTTGTCAACTAAAATAAGTGTGTTTAAAGTCATTTCTGTGCCTGAAACGGGTCAAAATTGAAGCTTTTGAGTAAGCAAAACTCTGTAAAAATGGCAATTTTGGTCACTGTGAGGGTTTAAAAAGTGGTTATTCAACATGAGGCATGATCCAATTGACATTTTGAATCATTTTTGGTACAGTCCAAAAAATCAATTTTCGGATGAAAAACGATGACTCCGGACCAGTCGAACGATCCCAAAATGGTCTATAATGATGAAATTTTAACATTTAATCTTCTGACTCTAAATTACTGATGGATGTGAATTATGACTTTGTCAACTAAAATAAGTGTGTTTAAAGTCATTTCTGTGCCTGAAACAGGTCAAAATGGAAGCTTTTGAGTAAGCAAAACTCTGTAAAAATGGCAATTTTGGTCACTGTGAGGGTTTAAAAAGTGGTTATTCAACATGAGGCATGATCCAATTGACATTTTGAATCATTTTTGGTACAGTCCAAAAAATCAATTTTCGGATGAAAAACGATAACTCCGGACCTGTCGAACGATCCCAAAATGGTCTATAATGATGAAATTTTAACATTTAATCTTTTGACTCTAAATTACTGTTGGATGTGAATTGTGACTTTGTCAACTAAAATAAGTGTGTTTAAAGTCATTTTTGTGCCTGAAACGGGTCAAAATTGAAGCTTTTGAGTAAGCAAAACTCTGTAAAAATGGCAATTTTGGTCACTGTGAGGGTTTAAAAAGTGGTTATTCAACATGAGGCATGATCCAATTGACATTTTGAATCATTTTTGGTACAGTCCAAAAAATCAATTTTCGGATGAAAAACGATGGCTCCGGACCAGTCGAACGATCCCAAAATGGTCTATAATGATGAAATTTTAACATTTAATCTTTTGGCTCTAAATGACTGTTGGATGTGAATTATGACTTTTTCAACTAGAATAAGTGTGTTTAAAGTCATTTCTGTGCCTGAAACGGGTCAAAATTGAAGCTTTTGAGTAAGCAAAACTCTGTAAAAATGGCAATTTTGGTCACTGTGAGGGTTTAAAAAGTGGTTATTCAACATGAGGCATGATCCAATTGACATTTTGAATCATTTTTGGTACAGTCCAAAAAATCAATTTTCGGATGAAAAACGATAACTCCGGACCTGTCGAACGATCCCAAAATGGTCTATAATGATGAAATTTTAACATTTAATCTTTTGACTCTAAATTACTGTTGGATGTGAATTGTGACTTTGTCAACTAAAATAAGTGTGTTTAAAGTCATTTTTGTGCCTGAAACGGGTCAAAATTGAAGCTTTTGAGTAAGCAAAACTCTGTAAAAATGGCAATTTTGGTCACTGTGAGGGTTTAAAAAGTGGTTATTCAACATGAGGCATGATCCAATTGACATTTTGAATCATTTTTGGTACAGTCCAAAAAATCAATTTTCGGATGAAAAACGATGGCTCCGGACCAGTCGAACGATCCCAAAATGGTCTATAATGATGAAATTTTAACATTTAATCTTTTGACTCTAAATTACTGTTGGATGTGAATTATGACTTTGTCAACTAAAATAAGTGTGTTTAAAGTCATTTCTGTGCCTGAAACGGGTCAAAATTGAAGCTTTTGAGTAAGCAAAACTCTGTAAAAATGGCAATTTTGGTCCCTGTGAGGGTTTAAAAAGTGGTTATTCAACATGAGGCATGATCCAATTGACATTTTGAATCATTTTTGGTACAGTCCAAAAAATCAATTTTCGGATGAAAAACGATGACTCCGGACCTGTCGAACGATCCCAAAATGGTCAATATGGATGAAATTACAACATTTAATCTTTTGACTCTAAATGACTGTTGGATGTGAATTATGACTTTGTCAACTAAAATAAGTGTGTGTAAAGTCATTTCTGTGCCTGAAACGGGTCAAAATGGAAGCTTTTGAGTAAGCAAAACTCTGTAAAAATGGCAATTTTGGTCACTGTGAGGGTTTAAAAAGTGGGTATTCAACATGAGGCATGATCCAATTGACATTTTGAATAATTTTTGGTACAGTCCCAAAAATCAATTTTCGGATGAAAAACGATGACTCCGGACCTGTCGAACGATCCCAAAATGGTCTATAATGATGAAATTTTAACATTTAATCTTTTGACTCTAAATTACTGTTGGATGTGAATTGTGACTTTGTCAACTAAAATAAGTGTGTTTAAAGTCATTTCTGTGCCTGAAACGGGTCAAAATTGAAGCTTTTGAGTAAGCAAAACTCTGTAAAAATGGCAATTTTGGTCACTGTGAGGGTTTAAAAAGTGGTTATTCAACATGAGGCATGATCCAATTGACATTTTGAATCATTTTTGGTACAGTCCAAAAAATCAATTTTCGGATGAAAAACGATGACTCCGGACCTGTCGAACGATCCCAAAATGGTCTATAATGATGAAATTTTAACATTTAATCTTTTGACTCTAAATTACTGTTGGATGTGAATTGTGACTTTGTCAACTAAAATAAGTGTGTTTAAAGTCATTTCTGTGCCTGAAACGGGTCAAAATTTAAGCTTTTGATAAGCAAAACTCTGTAAAAATGGCAATTTTGGTCACTGTGAGGGTTTAAAAAGTGGTTATTCAACATGAGGCATGATCCAATTGACATTTTGAATCATTTTTGGTACAGTCCAAAAAATCAATTTTCGGATGAAAAACGATGACTCCGGACCAGTCGAACGATCCCAAAATGGTCTATAATGATGAAATTTTAACATTTAATCTTTTGACTCTAAATGACTGTTGGATGTGAATAATGACTCTGTCAACTAGAATAAGTGTGTTTAAAGTCATTTCTGTGCCTGAAACGGGTCAAAATTGAAGCTTTTGAGTAAGCAAAACTCTGTAAAAATGGCAATTTTGGTCACTGTGAGGGTTTAAAAAGTGGTTATTTAACATGAGGCATGATCCAATTAACATTTTGAATCATTTTTGGTACAGTCCAAAAAATCAATTTTCGGATGAAAAACGATGACTCCGGACCTGTCTAACGATCTCAAAATGGTCTATAATGATGAAATTTTAACATTTAATCTTTTGACTCTAAATTACTGTTGGATGTGAATTGTGACTTTGTCAACTAAAATAAGTGTGTTTAAAGTCATTTCTGTGCCTGAAACGGGTCAAAATTGAAGCTTTTGAGTAAGCAAAACTCTGTAAAAATGGCAATTTTGGTCACTGCGAGGGTTTAAAAAGTGGTTATTTAACATGAGGCATGATCCAATTAACATTTTGAATCATTTTTGGTACAGTCCAAAAAATCAATTTTCGGATGAAAAACGATGACTCCGGACCTGTCGAACGATCCCAAAATGGTCTATAATGATGAAATTTTAACATTTAATCTTTTGACTCTAAATTACTGTTGGATGTGAATTGTGACTTTGTCAACTAAAATAAGTGTGTTTAAAGTCATTTCTGTGCCTGAAACGGGTCAAAATTGAAGCTTTTGAGTAAGCAAAACTCTGTAAAAATGGCAATTTTGGTCACTGTGAGGGTTTAAAAAGTGGTTATTCAACATGAGGCATGATGCAATTGACATTTTGAATCATTTTTGGTACAGTCCAAAAAATCAATTTTCGGATGAAAAACGATGACTCCGGACCAGTCGAACGATCCCAAAATGGTCTATAATGATGAAATTTTAACATTTAATCTTTTGACTCTAAATTACTGATGGATGTGAATTATGACTTTGTCAACTAAAATAAGTGTGTTTAAAGTCATTTCTGTGCGTGAAACGGGTCAAAATTGAAGCTTTTGAGTAAGCAAAACTCTGTAAAAATGGCAATTTTGGTCACTGTGAGGGTTTAAAAAGTGGTTATTCAACATGAGGCATGATCCAATTGACATTTTGAATCATTTTTGGTACAGTCCAAAAAATCAATTTTCAGATGAAAAACGATGACTCTGGACCTGTCGAACGATCCCAAAATGGTCTATAATGATGAAATTTTAACATTTAATCTTTTGACTCTAAATTACTGTTGGATGTGAATTGTGACTTTGTCAACTAAAATAAGTGTGTTTAAAGTCATTTCTGTGCCTGAAACGGGTCAAAATTGAAGCTTTTGATTAAGCAAAACTCTGTAAAAATGGCAATTTTGGTCACTGTGAGGGTTTAAAAAGTGGTTATTCAACATGAGGCATGATCCAATTAACATTTTGAATCATTTTTGGTACAGTCCAAAAAATCAATTTTCGGATGAAAAACGATGACTCCGGACCTGTCGAACGATCCCAAAATGGTCTATAATGATGAAATTTTAACATTTAATCTTTTGACTCTAAATTACTGTTGGATGTGAATTGTGACTTTGTCAACTAAAATAAGTGTGTTTAAAGTCATTTTTGTGCCTGAAACGGGTCAAAATGGAAGCTTTTGAGTAAGCAAAACTCTGTAAAATGGCAATTTTGGTCACTGTGAGGGTTTAAAAAGTGGTTATTCAACATGAGGCATGATCCAATTGACATTTTGAATCATTTTTGGTACAGTCCAAAAAATCAATTTTCGGATGAAAAACGATGACTCCGTACCTGTCGAACGATCCCAAAATGGTCTATAATGATGAAATTTTAACATTTAATCTTTTGACTCTAAATTACTGTTGGATGTGAATTGTGACTTTGTCAACTAAAATAAGTGTGTTTAAAGTCATTTCTGTGCCTGAAACGGGTCAAAATTGAAGCTTTTGAGTAAGCAAAACTCTGTAAAAATGGCAATTTTGGTCACTGCGAGGGTTTAAAAAGTGGTTATTTAACATGAGGCATGATCCAATTAACATTTTGAATCATTTTTGGTACAGTCCAAAAAATCAATTTTCGGATGAAAAACGATGACTCCGGACCTGTCGAACGATCCCAAAATGGTCTATAATGATGAAATTTTAACATTTAATCTTTTGACTCTAAATTACTGTTGGATGTGAATTGTGACTTTGTCAACTAAAATAAGTGTGTTTAAAGTCATTTCTGTGCCTGAAACGGGTGAAAATTGAAGCTTTTGAGTAAGCAAAACTCTGTAAAAATGGCAATTTTGGTCACTGTGAGGGTTTAAAAAGTGGTTATTCAACATGAGGCATGATCCAATTGACATTTTGAATCATTTTTGGTACAGTCCAAAAAATCAATTTTCGGATGAAAAACGATGACTCCGGACCTGTCGAACGATCCCAAAATGGTCTATAATGATGAAATTTTAACATTTAATCTTTTGACTCTAAATTACTGTTGGATGTGAATTGTGACTTTGTCAACTAAAATAAGTGTGTTTAAAGTCATTTCTGTGCCTGAAACGGGTCAAAATTGAAGCTTTTGAGTAAGCAAAACTCTGTAAAAATGGCAATTTTGGTCACTGTGAGGGTTTAAAAAGTGGTTATTCAACATGAGGCATGATCCAATTGACATTTTGAATCATTTTTGGTACAGTCCAAAAAATCAATTTTCGGATGAAAAACGATGACTCCGGACCAGTCGAACGATCCCAAAATGGTCTATAATGATGAAATTTTAACATTTAATCTTCTGACTCTAAATTACTGATGGATGTGAATTATGACTTTGTCAACTAAAATAAGTGTGTTTAAAGTCATTTCTGTGCCTGAAACAGGTCAAAATGGAAGCTTTTGAGTAAGCAAAACTCTGTAAAAATGGCAATTTTGGTCACTGTGAGGGTTTAAAAAGTGGTTATTCAACATGAGGCATGATCCAATTGACATTTTGAATCATTTTTGGTACAGTCCAAAAAATCAATTTTCGGATGAAAAACGATAACTCCGGACCTGTCGAACGATCCCAAAATGGTCTATAATGATGAAATTTTAACATTTAATCTTTTGACTCTAAATTACTGTTGGATGTGAATTGTGACTTTGTCAACTAAAATAAGTGTGTTTAAAGTCATTTTTGTGCCTGAAACGGGTCAAAATTGAAGCTTTTGAGTAAGCAAAACTCTGTAAAAATGGCAATTTTGGTCACTGTGAGGGTTTAAAAAGTGGTTATTCAACATGAGGCATGATCCAATTGACATTTTGAATCATTTTTGGTACAGTCCAAAAAATCAATTTTCGGATGAAAAACGATGGCTCCGGACCAGTCGAACGATCCCAAAATGGTCTATAATGATGAAATTTTAACATTTAATCTTTTGGCTCTAAATGACTGTTGGATGTGAATTATGACTTTTTCAACTAGAATAAGTGTGTTTAAAGTCATTTCTGTGCCTGAAACGGGTCAAAATTGAAGCTTTTGAGTAAGCAAAACTCTGTAAAAATGGCAATTTTGGTCACTGTGAGGGTTTAAAAAGTGGTTATTCAACATGAGGCATGATCCAATTGACATTTTGAATCATTTTTGGTACAGTCCAAAAAATTAATTTTCGGATGAAAAACGATGACTCCGGACCAGTCGAACGATCCCAAAATGGTCTATAATGATGAAATTTTAACATTTAATCTTTTGACTCTAAATGACTGTTGGATGTGAATTATGACTCTGTCAACTAGAATAAGTGTGTTTAAAGTCATTTCTGTGCCTGAAACGGGTCAAAATGGAAGCTTTTGAGTAAGCAAAACTCTGTAAAAATGGCAATTTTGGTCCCTGTGAGGGTTTAAAAAGTGGTTATTCAACATGAGGCATGATCCAATTGACATTTTGAATCATTTTTGGTACAGTCCAAAAAATCAATTTTCGGATGAAAAACGATGACTCCGGACCTGTCGAACGATCCCAAAATGGTCAATATGGATGAAATTACAACATTTAATCTTTTGACTCCAAATGACTGTTGGATGTGAATTATGACTTTGTCAACTAAAATAAGTGTGTGTAAAGTCATTTCTGTGCCTGAAACGGGTCAAAATGGAAGCTTTTGAGTAAGCAAAACTCTGTAAAAATGGCAATTTTGGTCACTGTGAGGGTTTAAAAAGTGGTTATTCAACATGAGGCATAATCCAATTGACATTTTGAATCATTTTTGGTACAGCCCAAAAAATCAATTTTCGGATAAAAAACGATGACTCCGGACCTGTCGAACGATCCCAAAATGGTCTATAATGATGAAATTTTAACATTTAATCTTTTGACTCTAAATTACTGTTGGATGTGAATTGTGACTTTGTCAACTAAAATAAGAGTGTTTAAAGTCATTTCTGTGCCTGAAACGGGTCAAAATTGAAGCTTTTGAGTAAGCAAAACACTGTAAAAATGGCAATTTTGGTCACTGTGAGGGTTTAAAAAGTGGTTATTCAACATGAGGCATGATCCAATTGACATTTTGAATCATTTTTGGTACAGTCCAAAAAATCAATTTTCAGATGAAAAACGATTACTCCGGACCAGTCGAACGATCCCAAAATGGTCTATAATGATGAAATTTTAACATTTAATCTTTTGACTCTAAATTACTGATGGATGTGAATTATGACTTTGTCAACTAAAATAAGTGTGTTTAAAGTCATTTCTGTGCCTGAAACGGGTCAAAATTGAAGCTTTTGAGTAAGCAAAACTCTGTAAAAATGGCAATTTTGGTCACTGTGAGGGTTTAAAAAGTGGTTATTCAACATGAGGCATGATCCAATTGACATTTTGAATCATTTTTGGTACAGTCCAAAAAATCAATTTTCAGATGAAAAACGATGACTCTGGACCTGTCGAACGATCCCAAAATGGTCTATAATGATGAAATTTTAACATTTAATCTTTTGACTCTAAATTACTGTTGGATGTGAATTGTGACTTTGTCAACTAAAATAAGTGTGTTTAAAGTCATTTCTGTGCCTGAAACGGGTCAAAATTGAAGCTTTTGATTAAGCAAAACTCTGTAAAAATGGCAATTTTGGTCACTGTGAGGGTTTAAAAAGTGGTTATTCAACATGAGGCATGATCCAATTAACATTTTGAATCATTTTTGGTACAGTCCAAAAAATCAATTTTCGGATGAAAAACGATGACTCCGGACCTGTCGAACGATCCCAAAATGGTCTATAATGATGAAATTTTAACATTTATTCTTTTGACTCTAAATTACTGTTGGATGTGAATTGTGACTTTGTCAACTAAAATAAGTGTGTTTAAAGTCATTTTTGTGCCTGAAACGGGTCAAAATGGAAGCTTTTGAGTAAGCAAAACTCTGTAAAATGGCCATTTTGATCACTGTGAGGGTTTAAAAAGTGGTTATTCAACATGAGGCATGATCCAATTGACATTTTGAATCATTTTTGGTACAGTCCAAAAAATCAATTTTCGGATGAAAAACGATGACTCCGTACCTGTCGAACGATCCCAAAATGGTCTATAATGATGAAATTTTAACATTTAATCTTTTGACTCTAAATTACTGTTGGATGTGAATTGTGACTTTGTCAACTAAAATAAGTGTGTTTAAAGTCATTTCTGTGCCTGAAACGGGTCAAAATTGAAGCTTTTGAGTAAGCAAAACTCTGTAAAAATGGCAATTTTGGTCACTGCGAGGGTTTAAAAAGTGGTTATTTAACATGAGGCATGATCCAATTAACATTTTGAATCATTTTTGGTACAGTCCAAAAAATCAATTTTCGGATGAAAAACGATGACTCCGGACCTGTCGAACGATCCCAAAATGGTCTATAATGATGAAATTTTAACATTTAATCTTTTGACTCTAAATTACTGTTGGATGTGAATTGTGACTTTGTCAACTAAAATAAGTGTGTTTAAAGTCATTTCTGTGCCTGAAACGGGTCAAAATTGAAGCTTTTGAGTAAGCAAAACTCTGTAAAAATGGCAATTTTGGTCACTGTGAGGGTTTAAAAAGTGGTTATTCAACATGAGGCATGATGCAATTGACATTTTGAATCATTTTTGGTACAGTCCAAAAAATCAATTTTCGGATGAAAAACGATGACTCCGGACCAGTCGAACGATCCCAAAATGGTCTATAATGATGAAATTTTAACATTTAATCTTTTGACTCTAAATTACTGATGGATGTGAATTATGACTTTGTCAACTAAAATAAGTGTGTTTAAAGTCATTTCTGTGCCTGAAACGGGTCAAAATTGAAGCTTTTGAGTAAGCAAAACTCTGTAAAAATGGCAATTTTGGTCACTGTGAGGGTTTAAAAAGTGGTTATTCAACATGAGGCATGATCCAATTGACATTTTGAATCATTTTTGGTACAGTCCAAAAAATAAATTTTCAGATGAAAAACGATGACTCTGGACCTGTCGAACGATCCCAAAATGGTCTATAATGATGAAATTTTAACATTTAATCTTTTGACTCTAAATTACTGTTGGATGTGAATTGTGACTTTGTCAACTAAAATAAGTGTGTTTAAAGTCATTTCTGTGCCTGAAACGGGTCAAAATTGAAGCTTTTGATTAAGCAAAACTCTGTAAAAATGGCAATTTTGGTCACTGTGAGGGTTTAAAAAGTGGTTATTCAACATGAGGCATGATCCAATTAACATTTTGAATCATTTTTGGTACAGTCCAAAAAATCAATTTTCGGATGAAAAACGATGACTCCGGACCTGTCGAACGATCCCAAAATGGTCTATAATGATGAAATTTTAACATTTAATCTTTTGACTCTAAATTACTGTTGGATGTGAATTGTGACTTTGTCAACTAAAATAAGTGTGTTTAAAGTCATTTTTGTGCCTGAAACGGGTCAAAATGGAAGCTTTTGAGTAAGCAAAACTCTGTAAAATGGCAATTTTGGTCACTGTGAGGGTTTAAAAAGTGGTTATTCAACATGAGGCATGATCCAATTGACATTTTGAATCATTTTTGGTACAGTCCAAAAAATCAATTTTCGGATGAAAAACGATGACTCCGTACCTGTCGAACGATCCCAAAATGGTCTATAATGATGAAATTTTAACATTTAATCTTTTGACTCTAAATTACTGTTGGATGTGAATTGTGACTTTGTCAACTAAAATAAGTGTGTTTAAAGTCATTTCTGTGCCTGAAACGGGTCAAAATTGAAGCTTTTGAGTAAGCAAAACTCTGTAAAAATGGCAATTTTGGTCACTGCGAGGGTTTAAAAAGTGGTTATTTAACATGAGGCATGATCCAATTAACATTTTGAATCATTTTTGGTACAGTCCAAAAAATCTATTTTCGGATGAAAAACGATGACTCCGGACCTGTCGAACGATCCCAAAATGGTCTATAATGATGAAATTTTAACATTTAATCTTTTGACTCTAAATTACTGTTGGATGTGAATTGTGACTTTGTCAACTAAAATAAGTGTGTTTAAAGTCATTTCTGTGCCTGAAACGGGTCAAAATTGAAGCTTTTGAGTAAGCAAAACTCTGTAAAAATGGCAATTTTGGTCACTGTGAGGGTTTAAAAAGTGGTTATTCAACATGAGGCATGATGCAATTGACATTTTGAATCATTTTTGGTACAGTCCAAAAAATCAATTTTCGGATGAAAAACGATGACTCCGGACCAGTCGAACGATCCCAAAATGGTCTATAATGATGAAATTTTAACATTTAATCTTTTGACTCTAAATTACTGATGGATGTGAATTATGACCTTGTCAACTAAAATAAGTGTGTTTAAAGTCATTTCTGTGCCTGAAACGGGTCAAAATTGAAGCTTTTGAGTAAGCAAAACTCTGTAAAAATGGCAATTTTGGTCACTGTGAGGGTTTAAAAAGTGGTTATTCAACATGAGGCATGATCCAATTGACATTTTGAATCATTTTTGGTACAGTCCAAAAAATCAATTTTCGGATGAAAAACGATGACTCCGGACCTGTCGAACGATCCCAAAATGGTCTATAATGATGAAATTTTAACATTTAATCTTTTGACTCTAAATGACTGTTGGATGTGAATTATGACTTTGTCAACTAGAATAAGTGTGTTTAAAGTCATTTCTGTGCCTGAAACGGGTCAAAATGGAAGCTTTTGAGTAAGCAAAACTCTGTAAAAATGGCAATTTTGGTCACTGTGAGGGTTTAAAAAGTGGTTATTCAACATGAGGCATGATCCAATTGACATTTTGAATCATTTTTGGTACAGTCCAAAAAATCAATTTTCGGATGAAAAACTATGACTCCGGACCTGTCGAACAATCCCAAAATGGTCTATAATGATGAAATTTTAACATTTAATCTTTTGACTCTAAATGACTGTTGGATGTGAATTATGACTCTGTCAACTAGAATAAGTGTGTTTAAAGTCATTTCTGTGCCTGAAACGGGTCAAAATGGAAGCTTTTGAGTAAGCAAAACTCTGTAAAAATGGCAATTTTGGTCACTGTGAGGGTTTAAAAAGTGGTTATTCAACATGAGGCATGATCCAATTGACATTTTGAATCATTTTTGGTACAGTCCAAAAAATCAATTTTCGGATGAAAAACGATGACTCCGGACCTGTCGAACGATCCCAAAATGGTCTATAATGATGAAATTTTAACATTTAATCTTTTGACTCTAAATTACTGTTGGATGTGAATTGTGACTTTGTCAACTAAAATAAGTGTGTTTAAAGTCATTTCTGTGCCTGAAACGGGTCAAAATTGAAGCTTTTGAGTAAGCAAAACTCTGTAAAAATGGCAATTTTGGTCACTGTGAGGGTTTAAAAAGTGGTTATTCAACATGAGGCATGATGCAATTGACATTTTGAATCATTTTTGGTACAGTCCAAAAAATCAATTTTCGGATGAAAAACGATGACTCCGGACCAGTCGAACGATCCCAAAATGGTCTATAATGATGAAATTTTAACATTTAATCTTTTGACTCTAAATTACTGATGGATGTGAATTATGACTTTGTCAACTAAAATAAGTGTGTTTAAAGTCATTTCTGTGCCTGAAACGGGTCAAAATTGAAGCTTTTGAGTAAGCAAAACTCTGTAAAAATGGCAATTTTGGTCACTGTGAGGGTTTAAAAAGTGGTTATTCAACATGAGGCATGATCCAATTAACATTTTGAATCATTTTTGGTACAGTCCAAAAAATCAATTTTCGGATGAAAAACGATGACTCCGGACCTGTCGAACGATCCCAAAATGGTCTATAATGATGAAATTTTAACATTTAATCTTTTGACTCTAAATTACTGTTGGATGTGAATTGTGACTTTGTCAACTAAAATAAGTGTGTTTAAAGTCATTTTTGTGCCTGAAACGGGTCAAAATGGAAGCTTTTGAGTAAGCAAAACTCTGTAAAATGGCAATTTTGGTCACTGTGAGGGTTTAAAAAGTGGTTATTCAACATGAGGCATGATCCAATTGACATTTTGAATCATTTTTGGTACAGTCCAAAAAATCAATTTTCGGATGAAAAACGATGACTCCGTACCTGTCGAACGATCCCAAAATGGTCTATAATGATGAAATTTTAACATTTAATCTTTTGACTCTAAATTACTGTTGGATGTGAATTGTGACTTTGTCAACTAAAATAAGTGTGTTTAAAGTCATTTCTGTGCCTGAAACGGGTCAAAATTGAAGCTTTTGAGTAAGCAAAACTCTGTAAAAATGGCAATTTTGGTCACTGCGAGGGTTTAAAAAGTGGTTATTTAACATGAGGCATGATCCAATTAACATTTTGAATCATTTTTGGTACAGTCCAAAAAATCTATTTTCGGATGAAAAACGATGACTCCGGACCTGTCGAACGATCCCAAAATGGTCTATAATGATGAAATTTTAACATTTAATCTTTTGACTCTAAATTACTGTTGGATGTGAATTGTGACTTTGTCAACTAAAATAAGTGTGTTTAAAGTCATTTCTGTGCCTGAAACGGGTCAAAATTGAAGCTTTTGAGTAAGCAAAACTCTGTAAAAATGGCAATTTTGGTCACTGTGGGGGTTTAAAAAGTGGTTATTCAACATGAGGCATGATGCAATTGACATTTTGAATCATTTTTGGTACAGTCCAAAAAATCAATTTTCGGATGAAAAACGATGACTCCGGACCAGTCGAACGATCCCAAAATGGTCTATAATGATGAAATTTTAACATTTAATCTTTTGACTCTAAATTACTGATGGATGTGAATTATGACTTTGTCAACTAAAATAAGTGTGTTTAAAGTCATTTCTGTGCCTGAAACGGGTCAAAATTGAAGCTTTTGAGTAAGCAAAACTCTGTAAAAATGGCAATTTTGGTCACTGTGAGGGTTTAAAAAGTGGTTATTCAACATGAGGCATGATCCAATTGACATTTTGAATCATTTTTGGTACAGTCCAAAAAATCAATTTTCGGATGAAAAACGATGACTCCGGACCTGTCGAACGATCCCAAAATGGTCTATAATGATGAAATTTTAACATTTAATCTTTTGACTCTAAATGACTGTTGGATGTGAATTATGACTTTGTCAACTAGAATAAGTGTGTTTAAAGTCATTTCTGTGCCTGAAACGGGTCAAAATGGAAGCTTTTGAGTAAGCAAAACTCTGTAAAAATGGCAATTTTGGTCACTGTGAGGGTTTAAAAAGTGGTTATTCAACATGAGGCATGATCCAATTGACATTTTGAATCATTTTTGGTACAGTCCAAAAAATCAATTTTCGGATGAAAAACTATGACTCCGGACCTGTCGAACAATCCCAAAATGGTCTATAATGATGAAATTTTAACATTTAATCTTTTGACTCTAAATGACTGTTGGATGTGAATTATGACTCTGTCAACTAGAATAAGTGTGTTTAAAGTCATTTCTGTGCCTGAAACGGGTCAAAATGGAAGCTTTTGAGTAAGCAAAACTCTGTAAAAATGGCAATTTTGGTCACTGTGAGGGTTTAAAAAGTGGTTATTCAACATGAGGCATGATCCAATTGACATTTTGAATCATTTTTGGTACAGTCCAAAAAATCAATTTTCGGATGAAAAACGATGACTCCGGACCTGTCGAACGATCCCAAAATGGTCTATAATGATGAAATTTTAACATTTAATCTTTTGACTCTAAATTACTGTTGGATGTGAATTGTGACTTTGTCAACTAAAATAAGTGTGTTTAAAGTCATTTCTGTGCCTGAAACGGGTCAAAATTGAAGCTTTTGAGTAAGCAAAACTCTGTAAAAATGGCAATTTTGGTCACTGTGAGGGTTTAAAAAGTGGTTATTCAACATGAGGCATGATGCAATTGACATTTTGAATCATTTTTGGTACAGTCCAAAAAATCAATTTTCGGATGAAAAACGATGACTCCGGACCAGTCGAACGATCCCAAAATGGTCTATAATGATGAAATTTTAACATTTAATCTTTTGACTCTAAATTACTGATGGATGTGAATTATGACTTTGTCAACTAAAATAAGTGTGTTTAAAGTTATTTCTGTGCCTGAAACGGGTCAAAATTGAAGCTTTTGAGTAAGCAAAACTCTGTAAAAATGGCAATTTTGATCACTGTGAGGGTTTAAAAAGTGGTTATTCAACATGAGGCATGATCCAATTGACATTTTGAATCATTTTTGGTACAGTCCAAAAAATCAATTTTCGGATGAAAAACGATGACTCCGGACCAGTCGAACGATCCCAAAATGGTCTATAATGATGAAATTTTAACATTTAATCTTTTGACTCTAAATGACTGTTGGATGTGAATTATGACTCTGTCAACTAGAATAAGTGTGTTTAAAGTCATTTCTGTGCCTGAAACGGGTCAAAATTGAAGCTTTTGAGTAAGCAAAACTCTGTAAAAATGGCAATTTTGGTCACTGTGAGGGTTTAAAAAGTGGTTATTCAACATGAGCCATGATCCAATTGACATTTTGAATCATTTTTGGTACAGTCCAAAAAATCAATTTTCGGATGAAAAACGATGACTCCGGACCAGTCGAACGATCCCAAAATGGTCTATAATGATGAAATTTTAACATTTAATCTTTTGACTCTAAATGACTGTTGGATGTGAATTATGACTCTGTCAACTAGAATAAGTGTGTTTAAAGTCATTTCTGTGCCTGAAACGGGTCAAAATGGAAGCTTTTGAGTAAGCAAAACTCTGTAAAAATGGCAATTTTGGTCACTGTGAGGGTTTAAAAAGTGGTTATTCAACATGAGGCATGATCCAATTGACATTTTGAATCATTTTTGGTACAGTCCAAAAAATCAATTTTCGGATGAAAAACGATGACTCCGGACCTGTCGAACGATCCCAAAATGGTCTATAATGATGAAATTTTAACATTTAATCTTTTGACTCTAAATTACTGTTGGATGTGAATTGTGACTTTGTCAACTAAAATAAGTGTGTTTAAAGTCATTTCTGTGCCTGAAACGGGTCAAAAATGAAGCTTTTGAGTAAGCAAAACTCTGTAAAAATGGCAATTTTGGTCACTGTGAGGGTTTAAAAAGTGGTTATTCAACATGAGGCATGATGCAATTGACATTTTGAATAATTTTTGGTACAGTCCAAAAAAACAATTTTCAGATGAAAAACGATGACTCCGGACCAGTCGAACGATCCCAAAATGGTCTATAATGATGAAATTTTAACATTTAATCTTTTGACTCTAAATTACTGATGGATGTGAATTATGACTTTGTCAACTAAAATAAGTGTGTTTAAAGTCATTTCTGTGCCTGAAACGGGTCAAAATTGAAGCTTTTGAGTAAGCAAAACTCTGTAAAAATGGCAATTTTGGTCACTGTGAGGGTTTAAAAAGTGGTTATTCAACATGAGGCATGATCCAATTGACATTTTGAATCATTTTTGGTACAGTCCAAAAAATAAATTTTCAGATGAAAAACGATGACTCTGGACCTGTCGAACGATCCCAAAATGGTCTATAATGATGAAATTTTAACATTTAATCTTTTGACTCTAAATTACTGTTGGATGTGAATTGTGACTTTGTCAACTAAAATAAGTGTGTTTAAAGTCATTTCTGTGCCTGAAACGGGTCAAAATTGAAGCTTTTGAGTAAGCAAAACTCTGTAAAAATGGCAATTTTGGTCACTGTGAGGGTTTAAAAAGTGGTTATTCAACATGAGGCATGATGCAATTGACATTTTGAATCATTTTTGGTACAGTCCAAAAAATCAATTTTCGGATGAAAAACGATGACTCCGGACCAGTCGAACGATCCCAAAATGGTCGATAATGATGAAATTTTAACATTTAATCTTTTGACTCTAAATTACTGATGGATGTGAATTATGACTTTGTCAACTAAAATAAGTGTGTTTAAAGTCATTTCTGTGCCTGAAACGGGTCAAAATGGAAGCTTTTGAGTAAGCAAAACTCTGTAAAAATGGCAATTTTGGTCACTGTGAGGGTTTAAAAAGTGGTTATTCAACATGAGGCATGATCCAATTGACATTTTGAATCATTTTTGGTACAGTCCAAAAAATAAATTTTTAGATGAAAAACGATGACTCTGGACCTGTCGAACGATCCCAAAATGGTCTATAATGATGAAATTTTAACATTTAATCTTTTGACTCTAAATTACTGTTGGATGTAAATTGTGACTTTGTCAACTAAAATAAGTGTGTTTAAAGTCATTTCTGTGCCTGAAACGGGTCAAAATTGAAGCTTTTGAGTAAGCAAAACTCTGTAAAAATGGCAATTTTGGTCACTGCGAGGGTTTAAAAAGTGGTTATTTAACATGAGGCATGATCCAATTAACATTTTGAATCATTTTTGGTACAGTCCAAAAAATCAATTTTCGGATGAAAAACGATGACTCCGGACCTGTCGAACGATCCCAAAATGGTCTATAATGATGAAATTTTAACATTTAATCTTTTGACTCTAAATTACTGTTGGATGTGAATTGTGACTTTGTCAACTAAAATAAGTGTGTTTAAAGTCATTTCTGTGCCTGAAACGGGTCAAAATTGAAGCTTTTGAGTAAGCAAAACTCTGTAAAAATGGCAATTTTGGTCACTGTGAGGGTTTAAAAAGTGGTTATTCAACATGAGGCATGATGCAATTGACATTTTGAATCATTTTTGGTACAGTCCAAAAAATCAATTTTCGGATGAAAAACGATGACTCCGGACCAGTCGAACGATCCCAAAATGGTCTATAATGATGAAATTTTAACATTTAATCTTTTGACTCTAAATTACTGATGGATGTGAATTATGACTTTGTCAACTAAAATAAGTGTGTTTAAAGTCATTTCTGTGCCTGAAACGGGTCAAAATTGAAGCTTTTGAGTAAGCAAAACTCTGTAAAAATGGCAATTTTGGTCACTGTGAGGGTTTAAAAAGTGGTTATTCAACATGAGGCATGATCCAATTGACATTTTGAATCATTTTTGGTACAGTCCAAAAAATCAATTTTCGGATGAAAAACGATGACTCCGGACCTGTCGAACGATCCCAAAATGGTCTATAATGATGAAATTTTAACATTTAATCTTTTGACTCTAAATGACTGTTGGATGTGGATTATGACTTTGTCAACTAGAATAAGTGTGTTTAAAGTCATTTCTGTGCCTGAAACGGGTCAAAATGGAAGCTTTTGAGTAAGCAAAACTCTGTAAAAATGGCAATTTTGGTCACTGTGAGGGTTTAAAAAGTGGTTATTCAACATGAGGCATGATCCAATTGACATTTTGAATCATTTTTGGTACAGTCCAAAAAATCAATTTTCGGATGAAAAACGATGACTCCGGACCTGTCGAACGATCCCAAAATGGTCTATAATGATGAAATTTTAACATTTAATCTTTTGACTCTAAATTACTGTTGGATGTGAATTGTGACTTTGTCAACTAAAATAAGTGTGTTTAAAGTCATTTCTGTGCCTGAAACGGGTCAAAATTGAAGCTTTTGAGTAAGCAAAACTCTGTAAAAATGGCAATTTTGGTCACTGTGAGGGTTTAAAAAGTGGTTATTCAACATGAGGCATGATCCAATTGACATTTTGAATCATTTTTGGTACAGTCCAAAAAATCAATTTTCGGATGAAAAACGATGACTCCGGACCAGTCGAACGATCCCAAAATGGTCTATAATGATGAAATTTTAACATTTAATCTTTTGACTCTAAATGACTGTTGGATGTGAATCATGACTCTGTCAACTAGAATAAGTGTGTTTAAAGTCATTTCTGTGCCTGAAACGGGTCAAAATTGAAGCTTTTGAGTAAGCAAATCTCTGTAAAAATGGCAATTTTGGTCACTGTGAGGGTTTAAAAAGTGGTTATTTAACTTGAGGCATGATCCAATTAACATTTTGAATCATTTTTGGTACAGTCCAAAAAATCAATTTTCGGATGAAAAACGATGACTCCGGACCTGTCGAACGATCTCAAAATGGTCTATAATGATGAAATTTTAACATTTAATCTTTTGACTCTAAATTACTGTTGGATGTGAATTGTGACTTTGTCAACTAAAATAAGTGTGTTTAAAGTCATTTCTGTGCCTGAAACGGGTCAAAATTGAAGCTTTTGAGTAAGCAAAACTCTGTAAAAATGGCAATTTTGGTCACTGTGAGGGTTTAAAAAGTGGTTATTCAACATGAGGCATGATGCAATTGACATTTTGAATCATTTTTGGTACAGTCCAAAAAATCAATTTTCGGATGAAAAACGATGACTCCGGACCAGTCGAACGATCCCAAAATGGTCTATAATGATGAAATTTTAACATTTAATCTTCTGACTCTAAATTACTGATGGATGTGAATTATGACTTTGTCAACTAAAATAAGTGTGTTTAAAGTCATTTCTGTGCCTGAAACGGGTCAAAATTGAAGCTTTTGAGTAAGCAAAACTCTGTAAAAATGGCAATTTTGGTCACTGTGAGGGTTTAAAAAGTGGTTATTCAACATGAGGCATGATCCAATTGACATTTTGAATCATTTTTGGTACAGTCCAAAAAATAAATTTTCGGATGAAAAACGATAACTCCGGACCTGTCGAACGATCCCAAAATGGTCTATAATGATGAAATTTTAACATTTAATCTTTTGACTCTAAATTACTGTTGGATGTGAATTGTGACTTTGTCAACTAAAATAAGTGTGTTTAAAGTCATTTTTGTGCCTGAAACGGGTCAAAATTGAAGCTTTTGAGTAAGCAAAACTCTGTAAAAATGGCAATTTTGGTCACTGTGAGGGTTTAAAAAGTGGTTATTCAACATGAGGCATGATCCAATTGACATTTTGAATCATTTTTGGTACAGTCCAAAAAATCAATTTTCGGATGAAAAACGATGGCTCCGGACCAGTCGAACGATCCCAAAATGGTCTATAATGATGAAATTTTAACATTTAATCTTTTGACTCTAAATGACTGTTGGATGTGAATTATGACTTTTTCAACTAGAATAAGTGTGTTTAAAGTCATTTCTGTGCCTGAAACGGGTCAAAATTGAAGCTTTTGAGTAAGCAAAACTCTGTAAAAATGGCAATTTTGGTCACTGTGAGGGTTTAAAAAGTGGTTATTCAACATGAGGCATGATCCAATTGACATTTTGAATCATTTTTGGTACAGTCCAAAAAATCAATTTTCAGATGAAAAACGATGACTCCGGACCTGTCGAACGATCCCAAAATGGTCTATAATGATGAAATTTTAACATTTAATCTTTTGACTCTAAATTACTGTTGGATGTGAATTGTGACTTTGTCAACTAAAATAAGTGTGTTTAAAGTCATTTCTGTGCCTGAAACGGGTCAAAATTGAAGCTTTTGAGTAAGCAAAACTCTGTAAAGATGGCAATTTTGGTCACTGTGAGGGTTTAAAAAGTGGTTATTCAACATGAGGCACGATCCAATTGACATTTTGAATCATTTTTGGTACAGTCCACAAAATCAATTTTCGGATGAAAAACGATGACTCCGGACCTGTCGAACGATCCCAAAATGGTCAATATGGATGAAATTACAACATTTAATCTTTTGACTCTAAATGACTGTTGGATGTGAATTATGACTTTGTCAACTAAAATAAGTGTGTGTAAAGTCATTTCTGTGCCTGAAACGGGTCAAAATGGAAGCTTTGAGTAAGCAAAACTCTGTAAAAATGGCAATTTTGGTCACTGTGAGGGTTTAAAAAGTGGTTATTCAACATGAGGCATGATCCAATTGACATTTTGAATAATTTTTGGTACAGTCCCAAAAATCAATTTTCGGATGAAAAACGATGACTCCGGACCTGTCGAACGATCCCAAAATGGTCTATAATGATGAAATTTTAACATTTAATCTTTTGACTCTAAATTACTGTTGGATGTGAATTGTGACTTTGTCAACTAAAATAAGTGTGTTTAAAGTCATTTCTGTGCCTGAAACGGGTCAAAATTGAAGCTTTTGAGTAAGCAAAACTCTGTAAAAATGGCAATTTTGGTCACTGTGAGGGTTTGAAAAGTGGTTATTCAACATGAGGCATGATCCAATTGACATTTTGAATCATTTTTGGTACAGTCCAAAAAATCAATTTTCGGATGAAAAACGATGACTCCGGACCTGTCGAACGATCCCAAAATGGTCTATAATGATGAAATTTTAACATTTAATCTTTTGACTCTAAATTACTGTTGGATGTGAATTATGACTTTGTCAACTAAAATAAGTGTGTTTAAAGTCATTTCTGTGCCTGAAACGGGTCAAAATTGAAGCTTTTGAGTAAGCAAAACTCTGTAAAAATGGCAATTTTGGTCACTGTGAGGGTTTAAAAAGTGGTTATTCAACATGAGGCATGATCCAATTGACATTTTGAATCATTTTTGGTACAGTCCAAAAAATCAATTTTCGGATGAAAAACGATGACTCCGGACCAGTCGAACGATCTCAAAATGGTCTATAATGATGAAATTTTAACATTTAATCTTTTGACTCTAAATTACTGATGGATGTGAATTATGACTTTGTCAACTAAAATAAGTGTGTTTAAAGTTATTTCTGTGCCTGAAACGGGTCAAAATTGAAGCTTTTGAGTAAGCAAAACTCTGTAAAAATGGCACTTTTGATCACTGTGAGGGTTTAAAAAGTGGTTATTCAACATGAGGCATGATCCAATTGACATTTTGAATCATTTTTGGTACAGTCCAAAAAATCAATTTTCGGATGAAAAACGATGACTCCGGACCAGTCGAACGATCCCAAAATGGTCTATAATGATGAAATTTTAACATTTAATCTTTTGACTCTAAATTACTGATGGATGTGAATTATGACTTTGTCAACTAAAATAAGTGTGTTTAAAGTTATTTCTGTGCCTGAAACGGGTCAAAATTGAAGCTTTTGAGTAAGCAAAACTCTGTAAAAATGGCAATTTTGATCACTGTGAGGGTTTAAAAAGTGGTTATTCAACATGAGGCATGATCCAATTGACATTTTGAATCATTTTTGGTACAGTCCAAAAAATCAATTTTCGGATGAAAAACGATGACTCCGGACCAGTCGAACGATCCCAAAATGGTCTATAATGATGAAATTTTAACATTTAATCTTTTGACTCTAAATGACTGTTGGATGTGAATTATGACTCTGTCAACTAGAATAAGTGTGTTTAAAGTCATTTCTGTGCCTGAAACGGGTCAAAATTGAAGCTTTTGAGTAAGCAAAACTCTGTAAAAATGGCAATTTTGGTCACTGTGAGGGTTTAAAAAGTGGTTATTCAACATGAGCCATGATCCAATTGACATTTTGAATCATTTTTGGTACAGTCCAAAAAATCAATTTTCGGATGAAAAACGATGACTCCGGACCAGTCGAACGATCCCAAA
This sequence comes from Lissotriton vulgaris, assembly GCF_964263255.1. Taxonomy (NCBI): domain Eukaryota; kingdom Metazoa; phylum Chordata; class Amphibia; order Caudata; family Salamandridae; genus Lissotriton; species Lissotriton vulgaris. Next base: position 275,702 of record NW_028253655.1, read on the forward strand.
ATGGTCTATAATGATGAAATTTTAACATTTAATCTTTTGACTCTAAATGACTGTTGGATGTGAATTATGACTCTGTCAACTAGAATAAGTGTGTTTAAAGTCATTTCTGTGCCTGAAACGGGTCAAAATGGAAGCTTTTGAGTAAGCAAAACTCTGTAAAAATGGCAATTTTGGTCACTGTGAGGGTTTAAAAAGTGGTTATTCAACATGAGGCATGATCCAATTGACATTTTGAATCATTTTTGGTACAGTCCAAAAAATCAATTTTCGGATGAAAAACGATGACTCCGGACCTGTCGAACGATCCCAAAATGGTCTATAATGATGAAATTTTAACATTTAATCTTTTGACTCTAAATTACTGTTGGATGTGAATTGTGACTTTGTCAACTAAAATAAGTGTGTTTAAAGTCATTTCTGTGCCTGAAACGGGTCAAAATTGAAGCTTTTGAGTAAGCAAAACTCTGTAAAAATGGCAATTTTGGTCACTGTGAGGGTTTAAAAAGTGGTTATTCAACATGAGGCATGATGCAATTGACATTTTGAATAATTTTTGGTACAGTCCAAAAAAACAATTTTCAGATGAAAATCGATGACTCCGGACCAGTCGAACGATCCCAAAATGGTCTATAATGATGAAATTTTAACATTTAATCTTTTGACTCTAAATTACTGATGGATGTGAATTATGACTTTGTCAACTAAAATAAGTGTGTTTAAAGTCATTTCTGTGCCTGAAACGGGTCAAAATTGAAGCTTTTGAGTAAGCAAAACTCTGTAAAAATGGCAATTTTGGTCACTGTGAGTGTTTAAAAAGTGGTTATTCAACATGAGGCATGATCCAATTGACATTTTGAATCATTTTTGGTACAGTCCAAAAAATCAATTTTCGGATAAAAAACGATGACTCCGGACCTGTCGAACGATCCCAAAATGGTCTATAATGATGAAATTTCAACATTTAATCTTTTGACTCTAAATGACTGTTGGATGTGAATTATGACTTTGTCAACTAAAATAAGTGTGTTTAAAGTCATTTCTGTGCCTGAAACGGGTCAAAATGGAAGCTTTTGAGTAAGCAAAACTCTGTAAAAATGGCAATTTTGGTCACTGTGAGGGTTTAAAAAGTGGTTATTCAACATGAGGCATGATCCAATTAACATTTTGAATCATTTTTGGTACAGTCCAAAAAATCAATTTTCGGATGAAAAACGATGACTCCGGACCTGTCGAATGATCCCAAAATGGTCTATAATGATGAAATTTTAACATTTAATCTTTTGACTCTAAATGACTGTTGGATGTGAATTATGACTTTGTCAACTAGAATAAGTGTGTTTAAAGTCATTTCTGTGCCTGAAACGGGTCAACATGGAAGCTTTTGAGTAAGCAAAACTCTGTAAAAATGGCAATTTTGGTCACTGTGAGGGTTTAAAAAGTGGTTATTCAACATGAGGCATGATCCAATTGACATTTTGAATCATTTTTGGTACAGTCCAAAAAATCAATTTTCGGATGAAAAACGATGACTCCGGACCTGTCGAACGATCCCAAAATGGTCTATAATGATGAAATTTTAACATTTAATCTTTTGACTCTAAATTACTGTTGGATGTGAATTATGACTTTGTCAACTAAAATAAGTGTGTTTAAAGTCATTTCTGTGCCTGAAACGGGTCAAAATTGAAGCTTTTGAGTAAGCAAAACTCTGTAAAAATGGCAATTTTGGTCACTGTGAGGGTTTAAAAAGTGGTTATTCAACATGAGGCATGATCCAATTGACATTTTGAATCATTTTTGGTACAGTCCAAAAAATCAATTTTCGGATGAAAAACGATGACTCCGGACCAGTCGAACGATCCCAAAATGGTCTATAATGATGAAATTTTAACATTTAATCTTTTGACTCTAAATTACTGATGGATGTGAATTATGACTTTGTCAACTAAAATAAGTGTGTTTAAAGTTATTTCTGTGCCTGAAACGGGTCAAAATTGAAGCTTTTGAGTAAGCAAAACTCTGTAAAAATGGCAATTTTGGTCACTGTGAGGGTTTAAAAAGTGGTTATTCAACATGAGGCATGATCCAATTGACATTTTGAATCATTTTTGGTACAGTCCAAAAAATCAATTTTCGGATGAAAAACGATGACTCCGGACCAGTCGAACGATCCCAAAATGGTCTATAATGATGAAATTTTAACATTTAATCTTTTGACTCTAAATTACTGATGGATGTGAATTATGACTTTGTCAACTAAAATAAGTGTGTTTAAAGTTATTTCTGTGCCTGAAACGGGTCAAAATTGAAGCTTTTGAGTAAGCAAAACTCTGTAAAAATGGCAATTTTGATCACTGTGAGGGTTTAAAAAGTGGTTATTCAACATGAGGCATGATCCAATTGACATTTTGAATCATTTTTGGTACAGTCCAAAAAATCAATTTTCGGATGAAAAACGATGACTCCGGACCAGTCGAACGATCCCAAAATGGTCTATAATGATGAAATTTTAACATTTAATCTTTTGACTCTAAATGACTGTTGGATGTGAATTATGACTCTGTCAACTAGAATAAGTGTGTTTAAAGTCATTTCTGTGCCTGAAACGGGTCAAAATGGAAGCTTTTGAGTAAGCAAAACTCTGTAAAAATGAAATGGCAATTTTGGTCACTGTGAGGGTTTAAAAAGTGGTTATTCAACATGAGGCATGATGCAATTGACATTTTGAATCATTTTTGGTACAGTCCAAAAAATCAATTTTCGGATGAAAAACGATGACTCCGGACCAGTCGAACGATCCCAAAATGGTCTATAATGATGAAATTTTAACATTTAATCTTTTGACTCTAAATTACTGATGGATGTGAATTATGACTTTGTCAACTAAAATAAGTGTGTTTAAAGTTATTTCTGTGCCTGAAACGGGTCAAAATTGAAGCTTTTGAGTAAGCAAAACTCTGTAAAAATGGCAATTTTGATCACTGTGAGGGTTTAAAAAGTGGTTATTCAACATGAGGCATGATCCAATTGACATTTTGAATCATTTTTGGTACAGTCCAAAAAATCAATTTTCGGATGAAAAACGATGACTCCGGACCAGTCGAACGATCCCAAAATGGTCTATAATGATGAAATTTTAACATTTAATCTTTTGACTCTAAATGACTGTTGGATGTGAATTATGACTCTGTCAACTAGAATAAGTGTGTTTAAAGTCATTTCTGTGCCTGAAACGGGTCAAAATTGAAGCTTTTGAGTAAGCAAAACTCTGTAAAAATGGCAATTTTGGTCACTGTGAGGGTTTAAAAAGTGGTTATTCAACATGAGCCATGATCCAATTGACATTTTGAATCATTTTTGGTACAGTCCAAAAAATCAATTTTCGGATGAAAAACGATGACTCCGGACCAGTCGAACGATCCCAAAATGGTCTATAATGATGAAATTTTAACATTTAATCTTTTGACTCTAAATTACTGTTGGATGTGAATTGTGACTTTGTCAACTAAAATAAGTGTGTTTAAAGTCATTTTTGTGCCTGAAACGGGTCAAAATTGAAGCTTTTGAGTAAGCAAAACTCTGTAAAAATGGCAATTTTGGTCACTGTGAGGGTTTAAAAAGTGGTTATTCAACATGAGGCATGATCCAATTGACATTTTGAATCATTTTTGGTACAGTCCAAAAAATCAATTTTCAGATGAAAAACGATGACTCCGGACCTGTCGAACGATCCCAAAATGGTCTATAATGATGAAATTTTAACATTTAATCTTTTGACTCTAAATTACTGTTGGATGTGAATTGTGACTTTGTCAACTAAAATAAGTGTGTTTAAAGTCATTTCTGTGCCTGAAACGGGTCAAAATTGAAGCTTTTGAGTAAGCAAAACTCTGTAAAGATGGCAATTTTGGTCACTGTGAGGGTTTAAAAAGTGGTTATTCAACATGAGGCACGATCCAATTGACATTTTGAATCATTTTTGGTACAGTCCACAAAATCAATTTTCGGATGAAAAACGATGACTCCGGACCTGTCGAACGATCCCAAAATGGTCAATATGGATGAAATTACAACATTTAATCTTTTGACTCTAAATGACTGTTGGATGTGAATTATGACTTTGTCAACTAAAATAAGTGTGTGTAAAGTCATTTCTGTGCCTGAAACGGGTCAAAATGGAAGCTTTGAGTAAGCAAAACTCTGTAAAAATGGCAATTTTGGTCACTGTGAGCGTTTAAAAAGTGGTTATTCAACATGAGGCATGATCCAATTGACATTTTGAATAATTTTTGGTACAGTCCCAAAAATCAATTTTCGGATGAAAAACGATGACTCCGGACCTGTCGAACGATCCCAAAATGGTCTATAATGATGAAATTTTAACATTTAATCTTTTGACTCTAAATTACTGTTGGATGTGAATTGTGACTTTGTCAACTAAAATAAGTGTGTTTAAAGTCATTTCTGTGCCTGAAACGGGTCAAAATTGAAGCTTTTGAGTAAGCAAAACTCTGTAAAAATGGCAATTTTGGTCACTGTGAGGGTTTAAAAAGTGGTTATTCAACATGAGGCATGATCCAATTGACATTTTGAATCATTTTTGGTACAGTCCAAAAAATCAATTTTCGGATGAAAAACGATGACTCCGGACCTGTCGAACGATCCCAAAATGGTCTATAATGATGAAATTTTAACATTTAATCTTTTGACTCTAAATTACTGTTGGATGTGAATTATGACTTTGTCAACTAAAATAAGTGTGTTTAAAGTCATTTCTGTGCCTGAAACGGGTCAAAATTGAAGCTTTTGAGTAAGCAAAACTCTGTAAAAATGGCAATTTTGGTCACTGTGAGGGTTTAAAAAGTGGTTATTCAACATGAGGCATGATCCAATTGACATTTTGAATCATTTTTGGTACAGTCCAAAAAATCAATTTTCGGATGAAAAACGATGACTCCGGACCAGTCGAACGATCCCAAAATGGTCTATAATGATGAAATTTTAACATTTAATCTTTTGACTCTAAATTACTGATGGATGTGAATTATGACTTTGTCAACTAAAATAAGTGTGTTTAAAGTTATTTCTGTGCCTGAAACGGGTCAAAATTGAAGCTTTTGAGTAAGCAAAACTCTGTAAAAATGGCAATTTTGATCACTGTGAGGGTTTAAAAAGTGGTTATTCAACATGAGGCATGATCCAATTGACATTTTGAATCATTTTTGGTACAGTCCAAAAAATCAATTTTCGGATGAAAAACGATGACTCCGGACCAGTCGAACGATCCCAAAATGGTCTATAATGATGAAATTTTAACATTTAATCTTTTGACTCTAAATGACTGTTGGATGTGAATTATGACTCTGTCAACTAGAATAAGTGTGTTTAAAGTCATTTCTGTGCCTGAAACGGGTCAAAATGGAAGCTTTTGAGTAAGCAAAACTCTGTAAAAATGGCAATTTTGGTCACTGTGAGGGTTTAAAAAGTGGTTATTCAACATGAGGCATGATCCAATTGACATTTTGAATCATTTTTGGTACAGTCCAAAAAATCAATTTTCGGATGAAAAACGATGACTCCGGACCTGTCGAACGATCCCAAAATGGTCTATAATGATGAAATTTTAACATTTAATCTTTTGACTCTAAATTACTGTTGGATGTGAATTGTGACTTTGTCAACTAAAATAAGTGTGTTTAAAGTCATTTCTGTGCCTGAAACGGGTCAAAATTGAAGCTTTTGAGTAAGCAAAACTCTGTAAAAATGGCAATTTTGGTCACTGTGAGGGTTTAAAAAGTGGTTATTCAACATGAGGCATGATGCAATTGACATTTTGAATCATTTTTGGTACAGTCCAAAAAATCAATTTTCGGATGAAAAACGATGACTCCGGACCAGTCGAACGATCCCAAAATGGTCTTTAATGATGAAATTTTAACATTTAATCTTTTGACTCTAAATTACTGATGGATGTGAATTATGACTTTGTCAACTAAAATAAGTGTGTTTAAAGTTATTTCTGTGCCTGAAACGGGTCAAAATTGAAGCTTTTGAGTAAGCAAAACTCTGTAAAAATGGCAATTTTGATCACTGTGAGGGTTTAAAAAGTGGTTATTCAACATGAGGCATGATCCAATTGACATTTTGAATCATTTTTGGTACAGTCCAAAAAATCAATTTTCGGATGAAAAACGATGACTCCGGACCAGTCGAACGATCCCAAAATGGTCTATAATGATGAAATTTTAACATTTAATCTTTTGACTCTAAATGACTGTTGGATGTGAATTATGACTCTGTCAACTAGAATAAGTGTGTTTAAAGTCATTTCTGTGCCTGAAACGGGTCAAAATTGAAGCTTTTGAGTAAGCAAAACTCTGTAAAAATGGCAATTTTGGTCACTGTGAGGGTTTAAAAAGTGGTTATTCAACATGAGCCATGATCCAATTGACATTTTGAATCATTTTTGGTACAGTCCAAAAAATCAATTTTCGGATGAAAAACGATGACTCCGGACCAGTCGAACGATCCCAAAATGGTCTATAATGATGAAATTTTAACATTTAATCTTTTGACTCTAAATGACTGTTGGATGTGAATTATGACTCTGTCAACTAGAATAAGTGTGTTTAAAGTCATTTCTGTGCCTGAAACGGGTCAAAATGGAAGCTTTTGAGTAAGCAAAACTCTGTAAAAATGGCAATTTTGGTCACTGTGAGGGTTTAAAAAGTGGTTATTCAACATGAGGCATGATCCAATTGACATTTTGAATCATTTTTGGTACAGTCCAAAAAATCAATTTTCGGATGAAAAACGATGACTCCGGACCTGTCGAACGATCCCAAAATGGTCTATAATGATGAAATTTTAACATTTAATCTTTTGACTCTAAATTACTGTTGGATGTGAATTGTGACTTTGTCAACTAAAATAAGTGTGTTTAAAGTCATTTCTGTGCCTGAAACGGGTCAAAATTGAAGCTTTTGAGTAAGCAAAACTCTGTAAAAATGGCAATTTTGGTCACTGTGAGGGTTTAAAAAGTGGTTATTCAACATGAGGCATGATGCAATTGACATTTTGAATAATTTTTGGTACAGTCCAAAAAAACAATTTTCAGATGAAAAACGATGACTCCGGACCAGTCGAACGATCCCAAAATGGTCTATAATGATGAAATTTTAACATTTAATCTTTTGACTCTAAATTACTGATGGATGTGAATTATGACTTTGTCAACTAAAATAAGTGTGTTTAAAGTCATTTCTGTGCCTGAAACGGGTCAAAATTGAAGCTTTTGAGTAAGCAAAACTCTGTAAAAATGGCAATTTTGGTCACTGTGAGGGTTTAAAAAGTGGTTATTCAACATGAGGCATGATCCAATTGACATTTTGAATCATTTTTGGTACAGTCTAAAAAATCAATTTTCGCATGAAAAACGATGACTCTGGACCTGTCGAACGATCCCAAAATGGTCTATAATGATGAAATTTTAACATTTAATCTTTTGACTCTAAATGACTGTTGGATGTGAATTATGACTTTGTCAACTAGAATAAGTGTGTTTAAAGTCATTTCTGTGCCTGAAACGGGTCAAAATGGAAGCTTTTGAGTAAGCAAAACTCTGTAAAAATGGCAATTTTGGTCACTGTGAGTGTTTAAAAAGTGGTTATTCAACATGAGGCATGATCCAATTGACATTTTGAATCATTTTTGGTACAGTCCAAAAAATCCATTTTCGGATAAAAAACGATGACTCCGGACCTGTCGAACGATCCCAAAATGGTCTATAATGATGAAATTTCAACATTTAATCTTTTGACTCTAAATGACTGTTGGATGTGAATTATGACTTTGTCAACTAAAATAAGTGTGTTTAAAGTCATTTCTGTGCCTGAAACGGGTCAAAATGGAAGCTTTTGAGTAAGCAAAACTCTGTAAAAATGGCAATTTTGGTCACTGTGAGGGTTTAAAAAGTGGTTATTCAACATGAGGCATGATCCAATTAACATTTTGAATCATTTTTGGTACAGTCCAAAAAATCAATTTTCGGATGAAAAACGATGACTCCGGACCTGTCGAATGATCCCAAAATGGTCTATAATGATGAAATTTTAACATTTAATCTTTTGACTCTAAATGACTGTTGGATGTGAATTATGACTTTGTCAACTAGAATAAGTGTGTTTAAAGTCATTTCTGTGCCTGAAACGGGTCAACATGGAAGCTTTTGAGTAAGCAAAACTCTGTAAAAATGGCAATTTTGGTCACTGTGAGGGTTTAAAAAGTGGTTATTCAACATGAGGCATGATCCAATTGACATTTTGAATCATTTTTGGTACAGTCCAAAAAATCAATTTTCGGATGAAAAACGATGACTCCGGACCTGTCGAACGATCCCAAAATGGTCTATAATGATGAAATTTTAACATTTAATCTTTTGACTCTAAATTACTGTTGGATGTGAATTATGACTTTGTCAACTAAAATAAGTGTGTTTAAAGTCATTTCTGTGCCTGAAACGGGTCAAAATTGAAGCTTTTGAGTAAGCAAAACTCTGTAAAAATGGCAATTTTGGTCACTGTGAGGGTTTAAAAAGTGGTTATTCAACATGAGGCATGATCCAATTGACATTTTGAATCATTTTTGGTACAGTCCAAAAAATCAATTTTCGGATGAAAAACGATGACTCCGGACCAGTCGAACGATCCCAAAATGGTCTATAATGATGAAATTTTAACATTTAATCTTTTGACTCTAAATTACTGATGGATGTGAATTATGACTTTGTCAACTAAAATAAGTGTGTTTAAAGTTATTTCTGTGCCTGAAACGGGTCAAAATTGAAGCTTTTGAGTAAGCAAAACTCTGTAAAAATGGCAATTTTGGTCACTGTGAGGGTTTAAAAAGTGGTTATTCAACATGAGGCATGATCCAATTGACATTTTGAATCATTTTTGGTACAGTCCAAAAAATCAATTTTCGGATGAAAAACGATGACTCCGGACCAGTCGAACGATCCCAAAATGGTCTATAATGATGAAATTTTAACATTTAATCTTTTGACTCTAAATTACTGATGGATGTGAATTATGACTTTGTCAACTAAAATAAGTGTGTTTAAAGTTATTTCTGTGCCTGAAACGGGTCAAAATTGAAGCTTTTGAGTAAGCAAAACTCTGTAAAAATGGCAATTTTGATCACTGTGAGGGTTTAAAAAGTGGTTATTCAACATGAGGCATGATCCAATTGACATTTTGAATCATTTTTGGTACAGTCCAAAAAATCAATTTTCGGATGAAAAACGATGACTCCGGACCAGTCGAACGATCCCAAAATGGTCTATAATGATGAAATTTTAACATTTAATCTTTTGACTCTAAATGACTGTTGGATGTGAATTATGACTCTGTCAACTAGAATAAGTGTGTTTAAAGTCATTTCTGTGCCTGAAACGGGTCAAAATGGAAGCTTTTGAGTAAGCAAAACTCTGTAAAAATGGCAATTTTGGTCACTGTGAGGGTTTAAAAAGTGGTTATTCAACATGAGGCATGATGCAATTGACATTTTGAATCATTTTTGGTACAGTCCAAAAAATCAATTTTCGGATGAAAAACGATGACTCCGGACCAGTCGAACGATCCCAAAATGGTCTATAATGATGAAATTTTAACATTTAATCTTTTGACTCTAAATTACTGATGGATGTGAATTATGACTTTGTCAACTAAAATAAGTGTGTTTAAAGTTATTTCTGTGCCTGAAACGGGTCAAAATTGAAGCTTTTGAGTAAGCAAAACTCTGTAAAAATGGCAATTTTGATCACTGTGAGGGTTTAAAAAGTGGTTATTCAACATGAGGCATGATCCAATTGACATTTTGAATAATTTTTGGTACAGTCCAAAAAAACAATTTTCAGATGAAAAACGATGACTCCGGACCAGTCGAACGATCCCAAAATGGTCTATAATGATGAAATTTTAACATTTAATCTTTTGACTCTAAATTACTGATGGATGTGAATTATGACTTTGTCAACTAAAATAAGTGTGTTTAAAGTCATTTCTGTGCCTGAAACGGGTCAAAATTGAAGCTTTTGAGTAAGCAAAACTCTGTAAAAATGGCAATTTTGGTCACTGTGAGGGTTTAAAAAGTGGTTATTCAACATGAGGCATGATCCAATTGACATTTTGAATCATTTTTGGTACAGTCTAAAAAATCAATTTTCGCATGAAAAACGATGACTCTGGACCTGTCGAACGATCCCAAAATGGTCTATAATGATGAAATTTTAACATTTAATCTTTTGACTCTAAATGACTGTTGGATGTGAATTATGACTTTGTCAACTAGAATAAGTGTGTTTAAAGTCATTTCTGTGCCTGAAACGGGTCAAAATGGAAGCTTTTGAGTAAGCAAAACTCTGTAAAAATGGCAATTTTGGTCACTGTGAGTGTTTAAAAAGTGGTTATTCAACATGAGGCATGATCCAATTGACATTTTGAATCATTTTTGGTACAGTCCAAAAAATCAATTTTCGGATAAAAAACGATGACTCCGGACCTGTCGAACGATCCCAAAATGGTCTATAATGATGAAATTTCAACATTTAATCTTTTGACTCTAAATGACTGTTGGATGTGAATTATGACTTTGTCAACTAAAATAAGTGTGTTTAAAGTCATTTCTGTGCCTGAAACGGGTCAAAATGGAAGCTTTTGAGTAAGCAAAACTCTGTAAAAATGGCAATTTTGGTCACTGTGAGGGTTTAAAAAGTGGTTATTCAACATGAGGCATGATCCAATTAACATTTTGAATCATTTTTGGTACAGTCCAAAAAATCAATTTTCGGATGAAAAACGATGACTCCGGACCTGTCGAATGATCCCAAAATGGTCTATAATGATGAAATTTTAACATTTAATCTTTTGACTCTAAATGACTGTTGGATGTGAATTATGACTTTGTCAACTAGAATAAGTGTGTTTAAAGTCATTTCTGTGCCTGAAACGGGTCAAAATGGAAGCTTTTGAGTAAGCAAAACTGTGTAAAAATGGCAATTTTGGTCACTGTGAGGGTTTAAAAAGTGGTTATTCAAAATGAGGCATGATCCAATTGACATTTTGAATCATTTTTGGTACAGTCCCAAAAATCAATTTTCGGATAAAAAACGATGACTCCGGACCTGTCGAACGATCCCAAAATGGTCTATAATGATGAAATTTTAACATTTAATCTTTTGACTCTAAATTACTGTTGGATGTGAATTGTGACTTTGTCAACTAAAATAAGAGTGTTTAAAGTCATTTCTGTGCCTGAAACGGGTCAAAATTGAAGCTTTTGAGTAAGCAAAACGCTGTAAAAATGGCAATTTTGGTCACTGTGAGGGTTTAAAAAGTGGTTATTCAACATGAGGCATGATCCAATTGACATTTTGAATCATTTTTGGTACAGTCCAAAAAATCAATTTTCAGATGAAAAACGATTACTCCGGACCAGTCGAACGATCCCAAAATGGTCTATAATGATGAAATTTTAACATTTAATCTTTTGACTCTAAATTACTGATGGATGTGAATTATGACTTTGTCAACTAAAATAAGTGTGTTTAAAGTCATTTCTGTGCCTGAAACGGGTAAAAATTGAAGCTTTTGAGTAAGCAAAACTCTGTAAAAATGGCAATTTTGGTCACTGTGAGCGTTTAAAAAGTGGTTATTCAACATGAGGCATGATCCAATTAACATTTTGAATCATTTTTGGTACAGTCCAAAAAATCAATTTTCGGATGAAAAACGATGACTCCGGACCTGTCGAACGATCCCAAAATGGTCTATAATGATGAAATTTTAACATTTAATCTTTTGACTCTAAATTACTGTTGGATGTGAATTGTGACTTTGTCAACTAAAATAAGTGTGTTTAAAGTCATTTTTGTGCCTGAAACGGGTCAAAATGGAAGCTTTTGAGTAAGCAAAACTCTGTAAAATGGCAATTTTGGTCACTGTGAGGGTTTAAAAAGTGGTTATTCAACATGAGGCATGATCCAATTGACATTTTGAATCATTTTGGTACAGTCCAAAAAATCAATTTTCGGATGAAAAACGATGACTCCGGACCAGTCGAACGATCCCAAAATGGTCTATAATGATGAAATTTTAACATTTAATCTTTTGACTCTAAATGACTGTTGGATGTGAATTATGACTCTGTCAACTAGAATAAGTGTGTTTAAAGTCATTTCTGTGCCTGAAACGGGTCAAAATGGAAGCTTTTGAGTAAGCAAAACTCTGTAAAAATGGCAATTTTGGTCACTGTGAGGGTTTCAAAAGTGGTTATTCAACATGAGGCATGATCCAATTGACATTTTGAATCATTTTTGGTACAGTCCAAAAAATCAATTTTCGGATGAAAAACGATGACTCCGGACCTGTCGAACGATCCCAAAATGGTCTATAATGATGAAATTTTAACATTTAATCGTTTGACTCTAAATTACTGTTGGATGTGAATTGTGACTTTGTCAACTAAAATAAGTGTGTTTAAAGTCATTTCTGTGCCTGAAACGGGTCAAAATTGAAGCTTTTGAGTAAGCAAAACTCTGTAAAAATGGCAATTTTGGTCACTGTGAGGGTTTAAAAAGTGGTTATTCAACATGAGGCATGATGCAATTGACATTTTGAATCATTTTTGGTACAGTCCAAAAAATCAATTTTCGGATGAAAAACGATGACTCCGGACCTGTCGAACGATCCCAAAATGGTCTATAATGATGAAATTTTAACATTTAATCTTTTGACTCTAAATTACTGTTGGATGTGAATTGTGACTTTGTCAACTAAAATAAGTGTGTTTAAAGTCATTTCTGTGCCTGAAACGGGTCAAAATTGAAGCTTTTGAGTAAGCAAAACTCTGTAAAAATGGCAATTTTGGTCACTGTGAGGGTTTAAAAAGTGGTTATTCAACATGAGGCATGATGCAATTGACATTTTGAATAATTTTTGGTACAGTCCAAAAAAACAATTTTCAGATGAAAAACGATGACTCCGGACCAGTCGAACGATCCCAAAATGGTCTATAATGATGAAATTTTAACATTTAATCTTTTGACTCTAAATTACTGATGGATGTGAATTATGACTTTGTCAACTAAAATAAGTGTGTTTAAAGTCATTTCTGTGCCTGAAACGGGTCAAAATTGAAGCTTTTGAGTAAGCAAAACTCTGTAAAAATGGCAATTTTGGTCACTGTGAGGGTTTAAAAAGTGGTTATTCAACATGAGGCATGATCCAATTGACATTTTGAATCATTTTTGGTACAGTCTAAAAAATCAATTTTCGCATGAAAAACGATGACTCTGGACCTGTCGAACGATCCCAAAATGGTCTATAATGATGAAATTTTAACATTTAATCTTTTGACTCTAAATGACTGTTGGATGTGAATTATGACTTTGTCAACTAGAATAAGTGTGTTTAAAGTCATTTCTGTGCCTGAAACGGGTCAAAATGGAAGCTTTTGAGTAAGCAAAACTCTGTAAAAATGGCAATTTTGGTCACTGTGAGTGTTTAAAAAGTGGTTATTCAACATGAGGCATGATCCAATTGACATTTTGAATCATTTTTGGTACAGTCCAAAAAATCAATTTTCGGATAAAAAACGATGACTCCGGACCTGTCGAACGATCCCAAAATGGTCTATAATGATGAAATTTCAACATTTAATCTTTTGACTCTAAATGACTGTTGGATGTGAATTATGACTTTGTCAACTAAAATAAGTGTGTTTAAAGTCATTTCTGTGCCTGAAACGGGTCAAAATGGAAGCTTTTGAGTAAGCAAAACTCTGTAAAAATGGCAATTTTGGTCACTGTGAGGGTTTAAAAAGTGGTTATTCAACATGAGGCATGATCCAATTAACATTTTGAATCATTTTTGGTACAGTCCAAAAAATCAATTTTCGGATGAAAAACGATGACTCCGGACCTGTCGAATGATCCCAAAATGGTCTATAATGATGAAATTTTAACATTTAATCTTTTGACTCTAAATGACTGTTGGATGTGAATTATGACTTTGTCAACTAGAATAAGTGTGTTTAAAGTCATTTCTGTGCCTGAAACGGGTCAAAATGGAAGCTTTTGAGTAAGCAAAACTGTGTAAAAATGGCAATTTTGGTCACTGTGAGGGTTTAAAAAGTGGTTATTCAAAATGAGGCATGATCCAATTGACATTTTGAATCATTTTTGGTACAGTCCCAAAAATCAATTTTCGGATAAAAAACGATGACTCCGGACCTGTCGAACGATCCCAAAATGGTCTATAATGATGAAATTTTAACATTTAATCTTTTGACTCTAAATTACTGTTGGATGTGAATTGTGACTTTGTCAACTAAAATAAGAGTGTTTAAAGTCATTTCTGTGCCTGAAACGGGTCAAAATTGAAGCTTTTGAGTAAGCAAAACGCTGTAAAAATGGCAATTTTGGTCACTGTGAGGGTTTAAAAAGTGGTTATTCAACATGAGGCATGATCCAATTGACATTTTGAATCATTTTTGGTACAGTCCAAAAAATCAATTTTCAGATGAAAAACGATTACTCCGGACCAGTCGAACGATCCCAAAATGGTCTATAATGATGAAATTTTAACATTTAATCTTTTGACTCTAAATTACTGATGGATGTGAATTATGACTTTGTCAACTAAAATAAGTGTGTTTAAAGTCATTTCTGTGCCTGAAACGGGTAAAAATTGAAGCTTTTGAGTAAGCAAAACTCTGTAAAAATGGCAATTTTGGTCACTGTGAGCGTTTAAAAAGTGGTTATTCAACATGAGGCATGATCCAATTAACATTTTGAATCATTTTTGGTACAGTCCAAAAAATCAATTTTCGGATGAAAAACGATGACTCCGGACCTGTCGAACGATCCCAAAATGGTCTATAATGATGAAATTTTAACATTTAATCTTTTGACTCTAAATTACTGTTGGATGTGAATTGTGACTTTGTCAACTAAAATAAGTGTGTTTAAAGTCATTTTTGTGCCTGAAACGGGTCAAAATGGAAGCTTTTGAGTAAGCAAAACTCTGTAAAATGGCAATTTTGGTCACTGTGAGGGTTTAAAAAGTGGTTATTCAACATGAGGCATGATCCAATTGACATTTTGAATCATTTTGGTACAGTCCAAAAAATCAATTTTCGGATGAAAAACGATGACTCCGGACCAGTCGAACGATCCCAAAATGGTCTATAATGATGAAATTTTAACATTTAATCTTTTGACTCTAAATGACTGTTGGATGTGAATTATGACTCTGTCAACTAGAATAAGTGTGTTTAAAGTCATTTCTGTGCCTGAAACGGGTCAAAATGGAAGCTTTTGAGTAAGCAAAACTCTGTAAAAATGGCAATTTTGGTCACTGTGAGGGTTTAAAAAGTGGTTATTCAACATGAGGCATGATCCAATTGACATTTTGAATCATTTTTGGTACAGTCCAAAAAATCAATTTTCGGATGAAAAACGATGACTCCGGACCTGTCGAACGATCCCAAAATGGTCTATAATGATGAAATTTTAACATTTAATCGTTTGACTCTAAATTACTGTTGGATGTGAATTGTGACTTTGTCAACTAAAATAAGTGTGTTTAAAGTCATTTCTGTGCCTGAAACGGGTCAAAATTGAAGCTTTTGAGTAAGCAAAACTCTGTAAAAATGGCAATTTTGGTCACTGTGAGGGTTTAAAAAGTGGTTATTCAACATGAGGCATGATGCAATTGACATTTTGAATCATTTTTGGTACAGTCCAAAAAATCAATTTTCGGATGAAAAACGATGACTCCGGACCAGTCGAACGATCCCAAAATGGTCTATAATGATGAAATTTTAACATTTAATCTTTTGACTCTAAATTACTGATGGATGTGAATTATGACTTTGTCAACTAAAATAAGTGTGTTTAAAGTTATTTCTGTGCCTGAAACGGGTCAAAATTGAAGCTTTTGAGTAAGCAAAACTCTGTAAAAATGGCAATTTTGATCACTGTGAGGGTTTAAAAAGTGGTTATTCAACATGAGGCATGATCCAATTGACATTTTGAATCATTTTTGGTACAGTCCAAAAAATCAATTTTCGGATGAAAAACGATGACTCCGGACCAGTCGAACGATCCCAAAATGGTCTATAATGATGAAATTTTAACATTTAATCTTTTGACTCTAAATGAGTGTTGGATGTGAATTATGACTCTGTCAACTAGAATAAGTGTGTTTAAAGTCATTTCTGTGCCTGAAACGGGTCAAAATGGAAGCTTTTGAGTAAGCAAAACTCTGTAAAAATGGCAATTTTGGTCACTGTGAGGGTTTAAAAAGTGGTTATTCAACATGAGGCATGATCCAATTGACATTTTGAATCATTTTTGGTACAGTCCAAAAAATCAATTTTCGGATGAAAAACGATGACTCCGGACCTATCGAACGATCCCAAAATGGTCTATAATGATGAAATTTTAACATTTAATCTTTTGACTCTAAATTACTGTTGGATGTGAATTGTGACTTTGTCAACTAAAATAAGTGTGTTTAAAGTCATTTCTGTGCCTGAAACGGGTCAAAATTGTAGCTTTTGAGTAAGCAAAACTCTGTAAAAATGGCAATTTTGGTCACTGTGAGGGTTTAAAAAGTGGTTATTCAACATGAGGCATGATGCAATTGACATTTTGAATCATTTTTGGTACAGTCCAAAAAATCAATTTTCGGATGAAAAACGATGACTCCGGACCAGTCGAACGATCCCAAAATGGTCTATAATGATGAAATTTTAACATTTAATCTTTTGACTCTAAATTACTGTTGGATGTGAATTGTGACTTTGTCAACTAAAATAAGTGTGTTTAAAGTCATTTCTGTGCCTGAAACGGGTCAAAATTGAAGCTTTTGAGTAAGCAAAACTCTGTAAAGATGGCAATTTTGGTCACTGTGAGGGTTTAAAAAGTGGTTATTCAACATGAGGCATGATCCAATTGACATTTTGAATCATTTTTGGTACAGTCCAAAAAATCAATTTTCGGATGAAAAACGATGACTCCGGACCAGTCGAACGATCCCAAAATGGTCTATAATGATGAAATTTTAACATTTAATCTTTTGACTCTAAATTACTGATGGATGTGAATTATGACTTTGTCAACTAAAATAAGTGTGTTTAAAGTTATTTCTGTGCCTGAAACGGGTCAAAATTGAAGCTTTTGAGTAAGCAAAACTCTGTAAAAATGGCAATTTTGATCACTGTGAGGGTTTAAAAAGTGGTTATTCAACATGAGGCATGATCCAATTGACATTTTGAATCATTTTTGGTACAGTCCAAAAAATCAATTTTCGGATGAAAAACGATGACTCCGGACCAGTCGAACGATCCCAAAATGGTCTATAATGATGAAATTTTAACATTTAATCTTTTGACTCTAAATGACTGTTGGATGTGAATTATGACTCTGTCAACTAGAATAAGTGTGTTTAAAGTCATTTCTGTGCCTGAAACGGGTCAAAATGGAAGCTTTTGAGTAAGCAAAACTCTGTAAAAATGGCAATTTTGGTCACTGTGAGGGTTTAAAAAGTGGTTATTCAACATGAGGCATGATCCAATTGACATTTTGAATCATTTTTGGTACAGTCCAAAAAATCAATTTTCGGATGAAAAACGATGACTCCGGACCTGTCGAACGATCCCAAAATGGTCTATAATGATGAAATTTTAACATTTAATCTTTTGACTCTAAATTACTGTTGGATGTGAATTGTGACTTTGTCAACTAAAATAAGTGTGTTTAAAGTCATTTCTGTGCCTGAAACGGGTCAAAATTGAAGCTTTTGAGTAAGCAAAACTCTGTAAAAATGGCAATTTTGGTCACTGTGAGGGTTTAAAAAGTGGTTATTCAACATGAGGCATGATGCAATTGACATTTTGAATCATTTTTGGTACAGTCCAAAAAATCAATTTTCGGATGAAAAACGATGACTCCGGACCAGTCGAACGATCCCAAAATGGTCTATAATGATGAAATTTTAACATTTAATCTTTTGACTCTAAATTACTGATGGATGTGAATTATGACTTTGTCAACTAAAATAAGTGTGTTTAAAGTTATTTCTGTGCCTGAAACGGGTCAAAATTGAAGCTTTTGAGTAAGCAAAACTCTGTAAAAATGGCAATTTTGATCACTGTGAGGGTTTAAAAAGTGGTTATTCAACATGAGGCATGATCCAATTGACATTTTGAATCATTTTTGGTACAGTCCAAAAAATCAATTTTCGGATGAAAAACGATGACTCCGGACCAGTCGAACGATCCCAAAATGGTCTATAATGATGAAATTTTAACATTTAATCTTTTGACTCTAAATGACTGTTGGATGTGAATTATGACTCTGTCAACTAGAATAAGTGTGTTTAAAGTCATTTCTGTGCCTGAAACGGGTCAAAATTGAAGCTTTTGAGTAAGCAAAACTCTGTAAAAATTGCAATTTTGGTCACTGTGAGGGTTTAAAAAGTGGTTATTCAACATGAGCCATGATCCAATTGACATTTTGAATCATTTTTGGTACAGTCCAAAAAATCAATTTTCGGATGAAAAACGATGACTCCGGACCAGTCGAACGATCCCAAAATGGTCTATAATGATGACATTTTAACATTTAATCTTTTGACTCTAAATGACTGTTGGATGTGAATTATGACTCTGTCAACTAGAATAAGTGTGTTTAAAGTCATTTCTGTGCCTGAAACGGGTCAAAATGGAAGCTTTTGAGTAAGCAAAACTCTGTAAAAATGGCAATTTTGGTCACTGTGAGGGTTTAAAAAGTGGTTATTCAACATGAGGCATGATCCAATTGACATTTTGAATAATTTTTGGTACAGTCCAAAAAATCAATTTTCGGATGAAAAACGATGACTCCGGACCTGTCGAACGATCCCAAAATGGTCTATAATGATGAAATTTTAACATTTAATCTTTTGACTCTAAATTACTGTTGGATGTGAATTGTGACTTTGTCAACTAAAATAAGTGTGTTTAAAGTCATTTCTGTGCCTGAAACGGGTCAAAATTGAAGCTTTTGAGTAAGCAAAACTCTGTAAAAATGGCAATTTTTGTCACTGTGAGGGTTTAAAAAGTGGTTATTCAACATGAGGCATGATGCAATTGACATTTTGAATAATTTTTGGTACAGTCCAAAAAAACAATTTTCAGATGAAAAACGATGACTCCGGACCAGTCGAACGATCCCAAAATGGTCTATAATGATGAAATTTTAACATTTAATCTTTTGACTCTAAATTACTGATGGATGTGAATTATGACTTTGTCAACTAAAATAAGTGTGTTTAAAGTCATTTCTGTGCCTGAAACGGGTCAAAATTGAAGCTTTTGAGTAAGCAAAACTCTGTAAAAATGGCAATTTTGGTCACTGTGAGGGTTTAAAAAGTGGTTATTCAACATGAGGCATGATCCAATTGACATTTTGAATCATTTTTGGTACAGTCTAAAAAATCAATTTTCGCATGAAAAACGATGACTCTGGACCTGTCGAACGATCCCAAAATGGTCTATAATGATGAAATTTTAACATTTAATCTTTTGACTCTAAATGACTGTTGGATGTGAATTATGACTTTGTCAACTAGAATAAGTGTGTTTAAAGTCATTTCTGTGCCTGAAACGGGTCAAAATGGAAGCTTTTGAGTAAGCAAAACTCTGTAAAAATGGCAATTTTGGTCACTGTGAGGGTTTAAAAAGTGGTTATTCAACATGAGGCATGATCCAATTGACATTTTGAATCATTTTTGGTACAGTCCAAAAAATCAATTTTCGGATAAAAAACGATGACTCCGGACCTGTCGAACGATCCCAAAATGGTCTATAATGATGAAATTTTAACATTTAATCTTTTGACTCTAAATTACTGTTGGATGTGAATTGTGACTTTGTCAACTAAAATAAGAGTGTTTAAAGTCATTTCTGTGCCTGAAACGGGTCAAAATTGAAGCTTTTGAGTAAGCAAAACGCTGTAAAAATGGCAATTTTGGTCACTGTGAGGGTTTAAAAAGTGGTTATTCAACATGAGGCATGATCCAATTGACATTTTGAATCATTTTTGGTACAGTCCAAAAAATCAATTTTCAGATGAAAAACGATTACTCCGGACCAGTCGAACGATCCCAAAATGGTCTATAATGATGAAATTTTAACATTTAATCTTTTGACTCTAAATTACTGATGGATGTGAATTATGACTTTGTCAACTAAAATAAGTGTGTTTAAAGTCATTTCTGTGCCTGAAACGGGTAAAAATTGAAGCTTTTGAGTAAGCAAAACTCTGTAAAAATGGCAATTTTGGTCACTGTGAGGGTTTAAAAAGTGGTTATTCAACATGAGGCATGATCCAATTGACATTTTGAATCATTTTTGGTACAATCCAAAAAATCAATTTTCAGATGAAAAACGATGACTCTGGACCTGTCGAACGATCCCAAAATGGTCTATAATGATGAAATTTTAACATTTAATCTTTTGACTCTAAATTACTGTTGGATGTGAATTGTGACTTTGTCAACTAAAATAAGTGTGTTTAAAGTCATTTCTGTGCCTGAAACGGGTCAAAATTGAAGCTTTTGATTAAGCAAAACTCTGTAAAAATGGCAATTTTGGTCACTGTGAGGGTTTAAAAAGTGGTTATTCAACATGAGGCATGATCCAATTAACATTTTGAATCATTTTTGGTACAGTCCAAAAAATCAATTTTCGGATGAAAAACGATGACTCCGGACCTGTCGAACGATCCCAAAATGGTCTATAATGATGAAATTTTAACATTTAATCTTTTGACTCTAAATTACTGTTGGATGTGAACTGTGACTTTGTCAACTAAAATAAGTGTGTTTAAAGTCATTTTTGTGCCTGAAACGGGTCAAAATGGAAGCTTTTGAGTAAGCAAAACTCTGTAAAATGGCAATTTTGGTCACTGTGAGGGTTTAAAAAGTGGTTATTCAACATGAGGCATGATCCAATTGACATTTTGAATCATTTTTGGTACAGTCCAAAAAATCAATTTTCGGATGAAAAACGATGACTCCGGACCAGTCGAACGATCCCAAAATGGTCTATAATGATGAAATTTTAACATTTAATCTTTTGACTCTAAATGACTGTTGGATGTGAATTATGACTCTGTCAACTAGAATAAGTGTGTTTAAAGTCATTTCTGTGCCTGAAACGGGTCAAAATGGAAGCTTTTGAGTAAGCAAAACTCTGTAAAAATGGCAATTTTGGTCACTGTGAGGGTTTAAAAAGTGGTTATTCAACATGAGGCATGATCCAATTGACATTTTGAATCATTTTTGGTACAGTCCAAAAAATCAATTTTCGGATGAAAAACGATGACTCCGGACCTGTCGAACGATCCCAAAATGGTCTATAATGATGAAATTTTAACATTTAATCGTTTGACTCTAAATTACTGTTGGATGTGAATTGTGACTTTGTCAACTAAAATAAGTGTGTTTAAAGTCATTTCTGTGCCTGAAACGGGTCAAAATTGAAGCTTTTGAGTAAGCAAAACTCTGTAAAAATGGCAATTTTGGTCACTGTGAGGGTTTAAAAAGTGGTTATTCAACATGAGGCATGATGCAATTGACATTTTGAATCATTTTTGGTACAGTCCAAAAAATCAATTTTCGGATGAAAAACGATGACTCCGGACCAGTCGAACGATCCCAAAATGGTCTATAATGATGAAATTTTAACATTTAATCTTTTGACTCTAAATTACTGATGGATGTGAATTATGACTTTGTCAACTAAAATAAGTGTGTTTAAAGTTATTTCTGTGCCTGAAACGGGTCAAAATTGAAGCTTTTGAGTAAGCAAAACTCTGTAAAAATTGCAATTTTGATCACTGTGAGGGTTTAAAAAGTGGTTATTCAACATGAGGCATGATCCAATTGACATTTTGAATCATTTTTGGTACAGTCCAAAAAATCAATTTTCGGATGAAAAACGATGACTCCGGACCAGTCGAACGATCCCAAAATGGTCTATAATGATGAAATTTTAACATTTAATCTTTTGACTCTAAATGAGTGTTGGATGTGAATTATGACTCTGTCAACTAGAATAAGTGTGTTTAAAGTCATTTCTGTGCCTGAAACGGGTCAAAATGGAAGCTTTTGAGTAAGCAAAACTCTGTAAAAATGGCAATTTTGGTCACTGTGAGGGTTTAAAAAGTGGTTATTCAACATGAGGCATGATCCAATTGACATTTTGAATCATTTTTGGTACAGTCCAAAAAATCAATTTTCGGATGAAAAACGATGACTCCGGACCTGTCGAACGATCCCAAAATGGTCTATAATGATGAAATTTTAACATTTAATCTTTTGACTCTAAATTACTGTTGGATGTGAATTGTGACTTTGTCAACTAAAATAAGTGTGTTTAAAGTCATTTCTGTGCCTGAAACGGGTCAAAATTGAAGCTTTTGAGTAAGCAAAACTCTGTAAAAATGGCAATTTTGGTCACTGTGAGGGTTTAAAAAGTGGTTATTCAACATGAGGCATGATGCAATTGACATTTTGAATCATTTTTGGTACAGTCCAAAAAATCAATTTTCGGATGAAAAACGATGACTCCGGACCAGTCGAACGATCCCAAAATGGTCTATAATGATGAAATTTTAACATTTAATCTTTTGACTCTAAATTACTGTTGGATGTGAATTGTGACTTTGTCAACTAAAATAAGTGTGTTTAAAGTCATTTCTGTGCCTGAAACGGGTCAAAATTGAAGCTTTTGAGTAAGCAAAACTCTGTAAAAATGGCAATTTTGGTCACTGTGAGGGTTTAAAAAGTGGTTATTCAACATGAGGCATGATCCAATTAACATTTTGAATCATTTTTGGTACAGTCCAAAAAATCAATTTTCGGATGAAAAACAATGACTCCGGACCTGTCGAACGATCTCAAAATGGTCTATAATGATGAAATTTTAACATTTAATCTTTTGACTCTAAATTACTGTTGGATGTGAATTGTGACTTTGTCAACTAAAATAAGTGTGTTTAAAGTCATTTCTGTGCCTGAAACGGGTCAAAATTGAAGCTTTTGAGTAAGCAAAACTCTGTAAAAATGGCAATTTTGGTCACTGTGAGGGTTTAAAAAGTGGTTATTCAACATGAGGCATGATGCAATTGACATTTTGAATCATTTTTGGTACAGTCCAAAAAATCAATTTTCGGATAAAAAACGATGACTCCGGACCAGTCGAACGATCCCAAAATGGTCTATAATGATGAAATTTTAACATTTAATCTTCTGACTCTAAATTACTGATGGATGTGAATTATGACTTTGTCAACTAAAATAAGTGTGTTTAAAGTCATTTCTGTGCCTGAAACAGGTCAAAATGGAAGCTTTTGAGTAAGCAAAACTCTGTAAAAATGGCAATTTTGGTCACTGTGAGGGTTTAAAAAGTGGTTATTCAACATGAGGCATGATCCAATTGACATTTTGAATCATTTTTGGTACAGTCCAAAAAATCAATTTTCGGATGAAAAACGATGACTCCGGACCAGTCGAACGATCCCAAAATGGTCTATAATGATGAAATTTTAACATTTAATCTTTTGACTCTAAATGACTGTTGGATGTGAATTATGACTTTTTCAACTAGAATAAGTGTGTTTAAAGTCATTTCTGTGCCTGAAACGGGTCAAAATTGAAGCTTTTGAGTAAGCAAAACTCTGTAAAAATGGCAATTTTGGTCACTGTGAGGGTTTAAAAAGTGGTTATTCAACATGAGGCATGATCCAATTGACATTTTGAATCATTTTTGGTACAGTCCAAAAAATCAATTTTCAGATGAAAAACGATGACTCCGGACCTGTCGAACGATCCCAAAATGGTCTATAATGATGAAATTTTAACATTTAATCTTTTGACTCTAAATTACTGTTGGATGTGAATTGTGACTTTGTCAACTAAAATAAATGTGTTTAAAGTCATTTCTGTGCCTGAAACGGGTCAAAATTGAAGCTTTTGAGTAAGCAAAACTCTGTAAAGATGGCAATTTTGGTCACTGTGAGGGTTTAAAAAGTGGTTATTCAACATGAGGCATGATCCAATCGACATTTTGAATCATTTTTGGTACAGTCCAAAAAATCAATTTTCGGATGAAAAACGATTACTCCGGACCAGTCGAACGATCCCAAAATGGTCTATAATGATGAAATTTTAACATTTTATCTTTTGACTCTAAATGACTGTTGGATGTGAATTATGACTCTGTCAACTAGAATAAGTGTGTTTAAAGTCATTTCTGTGCCTGAAACGGGTCAAAATGGAAGCTTTTGAGTAAGCAAAAGTCTGTAAAAATGGCAATTTTGGTCCCTGTGAGGGTTTAAAAAGTGGTTATTCAACATGAGGCATGATCCAATTGACATTTTGAATCATTTTTGGTACAGTCCAAAAAATCAATTTTCGGATGAAAAACGATGACTCCGGACCTGTCGAACGATCCCAAAATGGTCTATAATGATGAAATTTTAACATTTAATCTTTTGACTCTAAATTACTGTTGGATGTGAATTGTGACTTTGTCAACTAGAATAAGTGTGTTTAAAGTCATTTCTGTGCCTGAAACGGGTCAAAATGGAAGCTTTTGAGTAAGCAAAACTCTGTAAAAATGGCAATTTTGGTCACTGTGAGGGTTTAAAAAGTGGTTATTCAGCATGAGGCACGATCCAATTGACATTTTGAATCATTTTTGGTACAGTCCACAAAATCAATTTTCGGATGAAAAACGATGACTCCGGACCTGTCGAACGATCCCAAAATGGTCAATATGGATGAAATTACAACATTTAATCTTTTGACTCTAAATGACTGTTGGATGTGAATTATGACTTTGTCAACTAAAATAAGTGTGTGTAAAGTCATTTCTGTGCCTGAAACGGGTCAAAATGGAAGCTTTGAGTAAGCAAAACTCTGTAAAAATGGCAATTTTGGTCACTGTGAGGGTTTAAAAAGTGGTTATTCAACATGAGGCATGATCCAATTGACATTTTGAATAATTTTTGGTACAGTCCCAAAAATCAATTTTCGGATGAAAAACGATGACTCCGGACTTGTTGAACGATCCCAAAATGGTCTATAATGATGAAATTTTAACATTTAATCTTTTGACTCTAAATTACTGTTGGATGTGAATTGTGACTTTGTCAACTAAAATAAGTGTGTTTAAAGTCATTTCTGTGCCTGAAACGGGTCAAAATTGAAGCTTTTGAGTAAGCAAAACTCTGTAAAAATGGCAATTTTGGTCACTGTGAGGGTTTAAAAAGTGGTTATTCAACATGAGGCATGATCCAATTGACATTTTGAATCATTTTTGGTACAGTCCAAAAAATCAATTTTCGGATGAAAAACGATGACTCCGGACCTGTCGAACGATCCCAAAATGGTCTATAATGATGAAATTTTAACATTTAATCTTTTGACTCTAAATTACTGTTGGATGTGAATTATGACTTTGTCAACTAAAATAAGTGTGTTTAAAGTCATTTCTGTGCCTGAAACGGGTCAAAATTGAAGCTTTTGAGTAAGCAAAACTCTGTAAAAATGGCAATTTTGGTCACTGTGAGGGTTTAAAAAGTGGTTATTCAACATGAGGCATGATCCAATTGACATTTTGAATCATTTTTGGTACAGTCCAAAAAATCAATTTTCGGATGAAAAACGATGACTCCGGACCAGTCGAACGATCCCAAAATGGTCTATAATGATGAAATTTTAACATTTAATCTTTTGACTCTAAATGACTGTTGGATGTGAATTATGACTTTGTCAACTAAAATAAGTGTGTGTAAAGTCATTTCTGTGCCTGAAACGGGTCAAAATGGAAGCTTTTGAGTAAGCAAAACTCTGTAAAAATGGCAATTTTGGTCACTGTGAGGGTTTAAAAAGTGGGTATTCAACATGAGGCATGATCCAATTGACATTTTGAATAATTTTTGGTACAGTCCCAAAAATCAATTTTCGGATGAAAAACGATGACTCCGGACCTGTCGAACGATCCCAAAATGGTCTATAATGATGAAATTTTAACATTTAATCTTTTGACTCTAAATTACTGTTGGATGTGAATTGTGACTTTGTCAACTAAAATAAGTGTGTTTAAAGTCATTTCTGTGCCTGAAACGGGTCAAAATTGAAGCTTTTGAGTAAGCAAAACTCTGTAAAAATGGCAATTTTGGTCACTGTGAGGGTTTAAAAAGTGGTTATTCAACATGAGGCATGATCCAATTGACATTTTGAATCATTTTTGGTACAGTCCAAAAAATCAATTTTCGGATGAAAAACGATGACTCCGGACCAGTCGAACGATCCCAAAATGGTCTATAATGATGAAATTTTAACATTTAATCTTTTGACTCTAAATTACTGATGGATGTGATTTATGACTTTGTCAACTAAAATAAGTGTGTTTAAAGTTATTTCTGTGCCTGAAACGGGTCAAAATTGAAGCTTTTGAGTAAGCAAAACTCTGTAAAAATGGCAATTTTGGTCACTGTGAGGGTTTAAAAAGTGGTTATTCAACATGAGGCATGATCCAATTAACATTTTGAATCATTTTTGGTACAGTCCAAAAAATCAATTTTCGGATGAAAAACGATGACTCCGGACCTGTCGAATGATCCCAAAATGGTCTATAATGATGAAATTTTAACATTTAATCTTTTGACTCTAAATGACTGTTGGATGTGAATTATGACTTTGTCAACTAGAATAAGTGTGTTTAAAGTCATTTCTGTGCCTGAAACGGGTCAAAATGGAAGCTTTTGAGTAAGCAAAACTGTGTAAAAATGGCAATTTTGGTCACTGTGAGGGTTTAAAAAGTGGTTATTCAACATGAGGCATGATCCAATTGACATTTTGAATCATTTTTGGTACAGTCCCAAAAATCAATTTTCGGATAAATAACGATGACTCCGGACCTGTCGAACGATCCCAAAATGGTCTATAATGATGAAATTTTAACATTTAATCTTTTGACTCTAAATTACTGTTGGATGCGAATTGTGACTTTGTCAACTAAAATAAGTGTGTTTAAAGTCATTTCTGTGCCTGAAACGGGTCAAAATTGAAGCTTTTGATTAAGCAAAACTCTGTAAAAATGGCAATTTTGGTCACTGTGAGGGTTTAAAAAGTGGTTATTCAACAGGAGGCATGATCCAATTAACATTTTGAATCATTTTTGGTACAGTCCAAAAAATCAATTTTCGGATGAAAAACGATGACTCCGGACCTGTCGAACGATCCCAAAATGGTCTATAATGATGAAATTTTAACATTTAATCTTTTGACTCTAAATTACTGTTGGATGTGAATTGTGACTTTGTCAACTAAAATAAGTGTGTTTAAAGTCATTTTTGTGCCTGAAACGGGTCAAAATGGAAGCTTTTGAGTAAGCAAAACTCTGTAAAATGGCAATTTTGGTCACTGTGAGGGTTAAAAAAGTGGTTATTCAACATGAGGCATGATCCAATTGACATTTTGAATCATTTTTGGTACAGTCCAAAAAATCAATTTTCGGATGAAAAACGATGACTCCGTACCTGTCGAACGATCCCAAAATGGTCTATAATGATGAAATTTTAACATTTAATCTTTTGACTCTAAATTACTGTTGGATGTGAATTGTGACTTTGTCAACTAAAATAAGTGTGTTTAAAGTCATTTCTGTGCCTGAAACGGGTCAAAATTGAAGCTTTTGAGTAAGCAAAACTCTGTAAAAATGGCAATTTTGGTCACTGCGAGGGTTTAAAAAGTGGTTATTTAACATGAGGCATGATCCAATTAACATTTTGAATCATTTTTGGTACAGTCCAAAAAATCAATTTTCGGATGAAAAACGATGACTCCGGACCTGTCGAACGATCCCAAAATGGTCTATAATGATGAAATTTTAACATTTAATCTTTTGACTCTAAATTACTGTTGGATGTGAATTGTGACTTTGTCAACTAAAATAAGTGTGTTTAAAGTCATTTCTGTGCCTGAAACGGGTCAAAATTGAAGCTTTTGAGTAAGCAAAACTCTGTAAAAATGGCAATTTTGGTCACTGTGAGGGTTTAAAAAGTGGTTATTCAACATGAGGCATGATGATTTGAATCATTTTTGGTACAGTCCAAAAAATCAATTTTCGGATGAAAAACGATGACTCCGGACCAGTCGAACGATCCCAAAATGGTCTATAATGATGAAATTTTAACATTTAATCTTTTGACTCTAAATTACTGATGGATGTGAATTATGACTTTGTCAACTAAAATAAGTGTGTTTAAAGTCATTTCTGTGCCTGAAACGGGTCAAAATTGAAGCTTTTGAGTAAGCAAAACTCTGTAAAAATGGCAATTTTGGTCACTGTGAGGGTTTAAAAAGTGGTTATTCAACATGAGGCATGATCCAATTGACATTTTGAATCATTTTTGGTACAGTCCAAAAAATCAATTTTCAGATGAAAAATGATGACTCTGGACCTGTCGAACGATCCCAAAATGGTCTATAATGATGAAATTTTAACATTTAATCTTTTGACTCTAAATTACTGTTGGATGTGAATTGTGACTTTGTCAACTAAAATAAGTGTGTTTAAAGTCATTTCTGTGCCTGAAACGGGTCAAAATGGAAGCTTTTGAGTAAGCAAAACTCTGTAAAAATGGCAATTTTGGTCCCTGTGAGGGTTTAAAAAGTGGTTATTCAACATGAGGCATGATCCAATTGACATTTTGAATCATTTTTGGTACAGTCCAAAAAATCAATTTTCGGATGAAAAACGATGACTCCGGACCTGTCGAACGATCCCAAAATGGTCAATATGGATGAAATTACAACATTTAATCTTTTGACTCTAAATGACTGTTGGATGTGAATTATGACTTTGTCAACTAAAATAAGTGTGTGTAAAGTCATTTCTGTGCCTGAAACGGGTCAAAATGGAAGCTTTTGAGTAAGCAAAACTCTGTAAAAATGGCAATTTTGGTCACTGTGAGGGTTTAAAAAGTGGGTATTCAACATGAGGCATGATCCAATTGACATTTTGAATAATTTTTGGTACAGTCCCAAAAATCAATTTTCGGATGAAAAACGATGACTCCGGACCTGTCGAACGATCCCAAAATGGTCTATAATGATGAAATTTTAACATTTAATCTTTTGACTCTAAATTACTGTTGGATGTGAATTGTGACTTTGTCAACTAAAATAAGTGTGTTTAAAGTCATTTCTGTGCCTGAAACGGGTCAAAATTGAAGCTTTTGAGTAAGCAAAACTCTGTAAAAATGGCAATTTTGGTCACTGTGAGGGTTTAAAAAGTGGTTATTCAACATGAGGCATGATCCAATTGACATTTTGAATCATTTTTGGTACAGTCCAAAAAATCAATTTTCGGATGAAAAACGATGACTCCGGACCAGTCGAACGATCCCAAAATGGTCTATAATGATGAAATTTTAACATTTAATCTTTTGACTCTAAATTACTGATGGATGTGAATTATGACTTTGTCAACTAAAATAAGTGTGTTTAAAGTTATTTCTGTGCCTGAAACGGGTCAAAATTGAAGCTTTTGAGTAAGCAAAACTCTGTAAAAATGGCAATTTTGATCACTGTGAGGGTTTAAAAAGTGGTTATTCAACATGAGGCATGATCCAATTGACATTTTGAATCATTTTTGGTACAGTCCAAAAAATCAATTTTCGGATGAAAAACGATGACTCCGGACCAGTCGAACGATCCCAAAATGGTCTATATTGATGAAATTTTAACATTTAATCTTTTGACTCTAAATGACTGTTGGATGTGAATTATGACTCTGTCAACTAGAATAAGTGTGTTTAAAGTCATTTCTGTGCCTGAAACGGGTCAAAATGGAAGCTTTTGAGTAAGCAAAACTCTGTAAAAATGGCAATTTTGGTCACTGTGAGGGTTTAAAAAGTGGTTATTCAACATGAGGCATGATCCAATTGACATTTTGAATCATTTTTGGTACAGTCCAAAAAATCAATTTTCGGATGAAAAACGATGACTCCGGACCTGTCAAACGATCCCAAAATGGTCTATAATGATGAAATTTTAACATTTAATCTTTTGACTCTAAATTACTGTTGGATGTGAATTGTGACTTTGTCAACTAAAATAAGTGTGTTTAAAGTCATTTCTGTGCCTGAAACGGGTCAAAATGGAAGCTTTTGAGTAAGCAAAACTCTGTAAAAATGGCAATTTTGGTCCCTGTGAGGGTTTAAAAAGTGGTTATTCAACATGAGGCATGATCCAATTGACATTTTGAATCATTTTTGGTACAGTCCAAAAAATCAATTTTCGGATGAAAAACGATGACTCCGGACCTGTCGAACGATCCCAAAATGGTCAATATGGATGAAATTACAACATTTAATCTTTTGACTCTAAATGACTGTTGGATGTGAATTATGACTTTGTCAACTAAAATAAGTGTGTGTAAAGTCATTTCTGTGCCTGAAACGGGTCAAAATGGAAGCTTTTGAGTAAGCAAAACTCTGTAAAAATGGCAATTTTGGTCACTGTGAGGGTTTAAAAAGTGGGTATTCAACATGAGGCATGATCCAATTGACATTTTGAATCATTTTTGGTACAGTCCAAAAAATCAATTTTCGGATGAAAAACGATGACTCCGGACCTGTCGAACGATCCCAAAATGGTCAATATGGATGAAATTACAACATTTAATCTTTTGACTCTAAATGACTGTTGGATGTGAATTATGACTTTGTCAACTAAAATAAGTGTGTGTAAAGTCATTTCTGTGCCTGAAACGGGTCAAAATGGAAGCTTTTGAGTAAGCAAAACTCTGTAAAAATGGCAATTTTGGTCACTGTGAGGGTTTAAAAAGTGGGTATTCAACATGAGGCATGATCCAATTGACATTTTGAATAATTTTTGGTACAGTCCCAAAAATCAATTTTCGGATGAAAAACGATGACTCCGGACCTGTCGAACGATCCCAAAATGGTCTATAATGATGAAATTTTAACATTTAATCTTTTGACTCTAAATTACTGTTGGATGTGAATTGTGACTTTGTCAACTAAAATAAGTGTGTTTAAAGTCATTTCTGTGCCTGAAACGGGTCAAAATTGAAGCTTTTGAGTAAGCAAAACTCTGTAAAAATGGCAATTTTGGTCACTGTGAGGGTTTAAAAAGTGGTTATTCAACATGAGGCATGATCCAATTGACATTTTGAATCATTTTTGGTACAGTCCAAAAAATCAATTTTCGGATGAAAAACGATGACTCCGGACCAGTCGAACGATCCCAAAATGGTCTATAATGATGAAATTTTAACATTTAATCTTTTGACTCTAAATTACTGATGGATGTGAATTATGACTTTGTCAACTAAAATAAGTGTGTTTAAAGTTATTTCTGTGCCTGAAACGGGTCAAAATTGAAGCTTTTGAGTAAGCAAAACTCTGTAAAAATGGCAATTTTGATCACTGTGAGGGTTTAAAAAGTGGTTATTCAACATGAGGCATGATCCAATTGACATTTTGAATCATTTTTGGTACAGTCCAAAAAATCAATTTTCGGATGAAAAACGATGACTCCGGACCAGTCGAACGATCCCAAAATGGTCTATATTGATGAAATTTTAACATTTAATCTTTTGACTCTAAATGACTGTTGGATGTGAATTATGACTCTGTCAACTAGAATAAGTGTGTTTAAAGTCATTTCTGTGCCTGAAACGGGTCAAAATGGAAGCTTTTGAGTAAGCAAAACTCTGTAAAAATGGCAATTTTGGTCACTGTGAGGGTTTAAAAAGTGGTTATTCAACATGAGGCATGATCCAATTGACATTTTGAATCATTTTTGGTACAGTCCAAAAAATCAATTTTCGGATGAAAAACGATGACTCCGGACCTGTCGAACGATCCCAAAATGGTCTATAATGATGAAATTTTAACATTTAATCTTTTGACTCTAAATTACTGTTGGATGTGAATTGTGACTTTGTCAACTAAAATAAGTGTGTTTAAAGTCATTTCTGTGCCTGAAACGGGTCAAAATGGAAGCTTTTGAGTAAGCAAAACTCTGTAAAAATGGCAATTTTGGTCCCTGTGAGGGTTTAAAAAGTGGTTATTCAACATGAGGCATGATCCAATTGACATTTTGAATCATTTTTGGTACAGTCCAAAAAATCAATTTTCGGATGAAAAACGATGACTCCGGACCTGTCGAACGATCCCAAAATGGTCAATATGGATGAAATTACAACATTTAATCTTTTGACTCTAAATGACTGTTGGATGTGAATTATGACTTTGTCAACTAAAATAAGTGTGTGTAAAGTCATTTCTGTGCCTGAAACGGGTCAAAATGGAAGCTTTTGAGTAAGCAAAACTCTGTAAAAATGGCAATTTTGGTCACTGTGAGGGTTTAAAAAGTGGGTATTCAACATGAGGCATGATCCAATTGACATTTTGAATAATTTTTGGTACAGTCCCAAAAATCAATTTTCGGATGAAAAACGATGACTCCGGACCTGTCGAACGATCCCAAAATGGTCTATAATGATGAAATTTTAACATTTAATCTTTTGACTCTAAATTACTGTTGGATGTGAATTGTGACTTTGTCAACTAAAATAAGTGTGTTTAAAGTCATTTCTGTGCCTGAAACGGGTCAAAATTGAAGCTTTTGAGTAAGCAAAACTCTGTAAAAATGGCAATTTTGGTCACTGTGAGGGTTTAAAAAGTGGTTATTCAACATGAGGCATGATCCAATTGACATTTTGAATCATTTTTGGTACAGTCCAAAAAATCAATTTTCGGATGAAAAACGATGACTCCGGACCAGTCGAACGATCCCAAAATGGTCTATAATGATGAAATTTTAACATTTAATCTTTTGACTCTAAATTACTGATGGATGTGAATTATGACTTTGTCAACTAAAATAAGTGTGTTTAAAGTTATTTCTGTGCCTGAAACGGGTCAAAATTGAAGCTTTTGAGTAAGCAAAACTCTGTAAAAATGGCAATTTTGATCACTGTGAGGGTTTAAAAAGTGGTTATTCAACATGAGGCATGATCCAATTGACATTTTGAATCATTTTTGGTACAGTCCAAAAAATCAATTTTCGGATGAAAAACGATGACTCCGGACCAGTCGAACAATCCCAAAATGGTCTATAATGATGAAATTTTAACATTTAATCTTTTGACTCTAAATTACTGATGGATGTGAATTATGACTTTGTCAACTAAAATAAGTGTGTTTAAAGTCATTTCTGTGCCTGAAACGGGTCAAAATTGAAGCTTTTGAGTAAGCAAAACTCTGTAAAAATGGCAATTTTGGTCACTGTGAGGGTTTAAAAAGTGGTTATTCAACATGAGGCATGATCCAATTGACATTTTGAATCATTTTTGGTACAGTCCAAAAAATCAATTTTCAGATGAAAAACGATGACTCTGGACCTGTCGAACGATCCCAAAATGGTCTATAATGATGAAATTTTAACATTTAATCTTTTGACTCTAAATTACTGTTGGATGTGAATTGTGACTTTGTCAACTAAAATAAGTGTGTTTAAAGTCATTTCTGTGCCTGAAACGGGTCATAATGGAAGCTTTTGAGTAAGCAAAACTCTGTAAAAATGGCAATTTTGGTCCCTGTGAGGGTTTAAAAAGTGGTTATTCAACATGAGGCATGATCCAATTGACATTTTGAATCATTTTTGGTACAGTCCAAAAAATCAATTTTCGGATGAAAAACGATGACTCCGGACCTGTCGAACGATCCCAAAATGGTCTATAATGATGAAATTTTAACATTTAATCTTTTGACTCTAAATTACTGTTGGATGTGAATTGTGACTTTGTCAACTAAAATAAGTGTGTTTAAAGTCATTTCTGTGCCTGAAACGGGTCAAAATTGAAGCTTTTGAGTAAGCAAAACTCTGTAAAAATGGCAATTTTGGTCACTGTGAGGGTTTAAAAAGTGGTTATTCAACATGAGGCATGATCCAATTGACATTTTGAATCATTTTTGGTACAGTCCAAAAAATCAATTTTCGGATGAAAAACGATGACTCCGGACCAGTCGAACGATCCCAAAATGGTCTATAATGATGAAATTTTAACATTTAATCTTTTGACTCTAAATTACTGATGGATGTGAATTATGACTTTGTCAACTAAAATAAGTGTGTTTAAAGTTATTTCTGTGCCTGAAACGGGTCAAAATTGAAGCTTTTGAGTAAGCAAAACTCTGTAAAAATGGCAATTTTGATCACTGTGAGGGTTTAAAAAGTGGTTATTCAACATGAGGCATGATCCAATTGACATTTTGAATCATTTTTGGTACAGTCCAAAAAATCAATTTTCGGATGAAAAACGATGACTCCGGACCAGTCGAACGATCCCAAAATGGTCTATATTGATGAAATTTTAACATTTAATCTTTTGACTCTAAATGACTGTTGGATGTGAATTATGACTCTGTCAACTAGAATAAGTGTGTTTAAAGTCATTTCTGTGCCTGAAACGGGTCAAAATGGAAGCTTTTGAGTAAGCAAAACTCTGTAAAAATGGCAATTTTGGTCACTGTGAGGGTTTAAAAAGTGGTTATTCAACATGAGGCGTGATCCAATTGACATTTTGAATCATTTTTGGTACAGTCCAAAAAATCAATTTTCGGATGAAAAACGATGACTCCGGACCTGTCGAACGATCCCAAAATGGTCTATAATGATGAAATTTTAACATTTAATCTTTTGACTCTAAATTACTGTTGGATGTGAATTGTGACTTTGTCAACTAAAATAAGTGTGTTTAAAGTCATTTCTGTGCCTGAAACGGGTCAAAATGGAAGCTTTTGAGTAAGCAAAACTCTGTAAAAATGGCAATTTTGGTCCCTGTGAGGGTTTAAAAAGTGGTTATTCAACATGAGGCATGATCCAATTGACATTTTGAATCATTTTTGGTACAGTCCAAAAAATCAATTTTCGGATGAAAAACGATGACTCCGGACCTGTCGAACGATCCCAAAATGGTCAATATGGATGAAATTACAACATTTAATCTTTTGACTCTAAATGACTGTTGGATGTGAATTATGACTTTGTCAACTAAAATAAGTGTGTGTAAAGTCATTTCTGTGCCTGAAACGGGTCAAAATGGAAGCTTTTGAGTAAGCAAAACTCTGTAAAAATGGCAATTTTGGTCACTGTGAGGGTTTAAAAAGTGGGTATTCAACATGAGGCATGATCCAATTGACATTTTGAATAATTTTTGGTACAGTCCCAAAAATCAATTTTCGGATGAAAAACGATGACTCCGGACCTGTCGAACGATCCCAAAATGGTCTATAATGATGAAATTTTAACATTTAATCTTTTGACTCTAAATTACTGATGGATGTGAATTATGACTTTGTCAACTAAAATAAGTGTGTTTAAAGTTATTTCTGTGCCTGAAACGGGTCAAAATTGAAGCTTTTGAGTAAGCAAAACTCTGTAAAAATGGCAATTTTGATCACTGTGAGGGTTTAAAAAGTGGTTATTCAACATGAGGCATGATCCAATTGACATTTTGAATCATTTTTGGTACAGTCCAAAAAATCAATTTTCGGATGAAAAACGATGACTCCGGACCAGTCGAACAATCCCAAAATGGTCTATAATGATGAAATTTTAACATTTAATCTTTTGACTCTAAATTACTGATGGATGTGAATTATGACTTTGTCAACTAAAATAAGTGTGTTTAAAGTCATTTCTGTGCCTGAAACGGGTCAAAATTGAAGCTTTTGAGTAAGCAAAACTCTGTAAAAATGGCAATTTTGGTCACTGTGAGGGTTTAAAAAGTGGTTATTCAACATGAGGCATGATCCAATTGACATTTTGAATCATTTTTGGTACAGTCCAAAAAATCAATTTTCAGATGAAAAACGATGACTCTGGACCTGTCGAACGATCCCAAAATGGTCTATAATGATGAAATTTTAACATTTAATCTTTTGACTCTAAATTACTGTTGGATGTGAATTGTGACTTTGTCAACTAAAATAAGTGTGTTTAAAGTCATTTCTGTGCCTGAAACGGGTCATAATGGAAGCTTTTGAGTAAGCAAAACTCTGTAAAAATGGCAATTTTGGTCCCTGTGAGGGTTTAAAAAGTGGTTATTCAACATGAGGCATGATCCAATTGACATTTTGAATCATTTTTGGTACAGTCCAAAAAATCAATTTTCGGATGAAAAACGATGACTCCGGACCTGTCGAACGATCCCAAAATGGTCTATAATGATGAAATTTTAACATTTAATCTTTTGACTCTAAATTACTGTTGGATGTGAATTGTGACTTTGTCAACTAAAATAAGTGTGTTTAAAGTCATTTCTGTGCCTGAAACGGGTCAAAATTGAAGCTTTTGAGTAAGCAAAACTCTGTAAAAATGGCAATTTTGGTCACTGTGAGGGTTTAAAAAGTGGTTATTCAACATGAGGCATGATCCAATTGACATTTTGAATCATTTTTGGTACAGTCCAAAAAATCAATTTTCGGATGAAAAACGATGACTCCGGACCAGTCGAACGATCCCAAAATGGTCTATAATGATGAAATTTTAACATTTAATCTTTTGACTCTAAATTACTGATGGATGTGAATTATGACTTTGTCAACTAAAATAAGTGTGTTTAAAGTTATTTCTGTGCCTGAAACGGGTCAAAATTGAAGCTTTTGAGTAAGCAAAACTCTGTAAAAATGGCAATTTTGATCACTGTGAGGGTTTAAAAAGTGGTTATTCAACATGAGGCATGATCCAATTGACATTTTGAATCATTTTTGGTACAGTCCAAAAAATCAATTTTCGGATGAAAAACGATGACTCCGGACCAGTCGAACGATCCCAAAATGGTCTATATTGATGAAATTTTAACATTTAATCTTTTGACTCTAAATGACTGTTGGATGTGAATTATGACTCTGTCAACTAGAATAAGTGTGTTTAAAGTCATTTCTGTGCCTGAAACGGGTCAAAATGGAAGCTTTTGAGTAAGCAAAACTCTGTAAAAATGGCAATTTTGGTCACTGTGAGGGTTTAAAAAGTGGTTATTCAACATGAGGCATGATCCAATTGACATTTTGAATCATTTTTGGTACAGTCCAAAAAATCAATTTTCGGATGAAAAACGATGACTCCGGACCTGTCGAACGATCCCAAAATGGTCTATAATGATGAAATTTTAACATTTAATCTTTTGACTCTAAATTACTGTTGGATGTGAATTGTGACTTTGTCAACTAAAATAAGTGTGTTTAAAGTCATTTCTGTGCCTGAAACGGGTCAAAATGGAAGCTTTTGAGTAAGCAAAACTCTGTAAAAATGGCAATTTTGGTCCCTGTGAGGGTTTAAAAAGTGGTTATTCAACATGAGGCATGATCCAATTGACATTTTGAATCATTTTTGGTACAGTCCAAAAAATCAATTTTCGGATGAAAAACGATGACTCCGGACCTGTCGAACGATCCCAAAATGGTCAATATGGATGAAATTACAACATTTAATCTTTTGACTCTAAATGACTGTTGGATGTGAATTATGACTTTGTCAACTAAAATAAGTGTGTGTAAAGTCATTTCTGTGCCTGAAACGGGTCAAAATGGAAGCTTTTGAGTAAGCAAAACTCTGTAAAAATGGCAATTTTGGTCACTGTGAGGGTTTAAAAAGTGGGTATTCAACATGAGGCATGATCCAATTGACATTTTGAATAATTTTTGGTACAGTCCCAAAAATCAATTTTCGGATGAAAAACGATGACTCCGGACCTGTCGAACGATCCCAAAATGGTCTATAATGATGAAATTTTAACATTTAATCTTTTGACTCTAAATTACTGTTGGATGTGAATTGTGACTTTGTCAACTAAAATAAGTGTGTTTAAAGTCATTTCTGTGCCTGAAACGGGTCAAAATTGAAGCTTTTGAGTAAGCAAAACTCTGTAAAAATGGCAATTTTGGTCACTGTGAGGGTTTAAAAAGTGGTTATTCAACATGAGGCATGATCCAATTGACATTTTGAATCATTTTTGGTACAGTCCAA
This sequence comes from Lissotriton vulgaris, assembly GCF_964263255.1. Classification (NCBI taxonomy): domain Eukaryota; kingdom Metazoa; phylum Chordata; class Amphibia; order Caudata; family Salamandridae; genus Lissotriton; species Lissotriton vulgaris. The sequence goes on from NW_028253655.1 coordinate 313,888, forward strand.
AAAATCAATTTTCGGATGAAAAACGATGACTCCGGACCAGTCGAACGATCCCAAAATGGTCTATAATGATGAAATTTTAACATTTAATCTTTTGACTCTAAATTACTGATGGATGTGAATTATGACTTTGTCAACTAAAATAAGTGTGTTTAAAGTTATTTCTGTGCCTGAAACGGGTCAAAATTGAAGCTTTTGAGTAAGCAAAACTCTGTAAAAATGGCAATTTTGATCACTGTGAGGGTTTAAAAAGTGGTTATTCAACATGAGGCATGATCCAATTGACATTTTGAATCATTTTTGGTACAGTCCAAAAAATCAATTTTCGGATGAAAAACGATGACTCCGGACCAGTCGAACAATCCCAAAATGGTCTATAATGATGAAATTTTAACATTTAATCTTTTGACTCTAAATTACTGATGGATGTGAATTATGACTTTGTCAACTAAAATAAGTGTGTTTAAAGTCATTTCTGTGCCTGAAACGGGTCAAAATTGAAGCTTTTGAGTAAGCAAAACTCTGTAAAAATGGCAATTTTGGTCACTGTGAGGGTTTAAAAAGTGGTTATTCAACATGAGGCATGATCCAATTGACATTTTGAATCATTTTTGGTACAGTCCAAAAAATCAATTTTCAGATGAAAAACGATGACTCTGGACCTGTCGAACGATCCCAAAATGGTCTATAATGATGAAATTTTAACATTTAATCTTTTGACTCTAAATTACTGTTGGATGTGAATTGTGACTTTGTCAACTAAAATAAGTGTGTTTAAAGTCATTTCTGTGCCTGAAACGGGTCATAATGGAAGCTTTTGAGTAAGCAAAACTCTGTAAAAATGGCAATTTTGGTCCCTGTGAGGGTTTAAAAAGTGGTTATTCAACATGAGGCATGATCCAATTGACATTTTGAATCATTTTTGGTACAGTCCAAAAAATCAATTTTCGGATGAAAAACGATGACTCCGGACCTGTCGAACGATCCCAAAATGGTCTATAATGATGAAATTTTAACATTTAATCTTTTGACTCTAAATTACTGTTGGATGTGAATTGTGACTTTGTCAACTAAAATAAGTGTGTTTAAAGTCATTTCTGTGCCTGAAACGGGTCAAAATTGAAGCTTTTGAGTAAGCAAAACTCTGTAAAAATGGCAATTTTGGTCACTGTGAGGGTTTAAAAAGTGGTTATTCAACATGAGGCATGATCCAATTGACATTTTGAATCATTTTTGGTACAGTCCAAAAAATCAATTTTCGGATGAAAAACGATGACTCCGGACCAGTCGAACGATCCCAAAATGGTCTATAATGATGAAATTTTAACATTTAATCTTTTGACTCTAAATTACTGATGGATGTGAATTATGACTTTGTCAACTAAAATAAGTGTGTTTAAAGTTATTTCTGTGCCTGAAACGGGTCAAAATTGAAGCTTTTGAGTAAGCAAAACTCTGTAAAAATGGCAATTTTGATCACTGTGAGGGTTTAAAAAGTGGTTATTCAACATGAGGCATGATCCAATTGACATTTTGAATCATTTTTGGTACAGTCCAAAAAATCAATTTTCGGATGAAAAACGATGACTCCGGACCAGTCGAACGATCCCAAAATGGTCTATATTGATGAAATTTTAACATTTAATCTTTTGACTCTAAATGACTGTTGGATGTGAATTATGACTCTGTCAACTAGAATAAGTGTGTTTAAAGTCATTTCTGTGCCTGAAACGGGTCAAAATGGAAGCTTTTGAGTAAGCAAAACTCTGTAAAAATGGCAATTTTGGTCACTGTGAGGGTTTAAAAAGTGGTTATTCAACATGAGGCGTGATCCAATTGACATTTTGAATCATTTTTGGTACAGTCCAAAAAATCAATTTTCGGATGAAAAACGATGACTCCGGACCTGTCGAACGATCCCAAAATGGTCTATAATGATGAAATTTTAACATTTAATCTTTTGACTCTAAATTACTGTTGGATGTGAATTGTGACTTTGTCAACTAAAATAAGTGTGTTTAAAGTCATTTCTGTGCCTGAAACGGGTCAAAATGGAAGCTTTTGAGTAAGCAAAACTCTGTAAAAATGGCAATTTTGGTCCCTGTGAGGGTTTAAAAAGTGGTTATTCAACATGAGGCATGATCCAATTGACATTTTGAATCATTTTTGGTACAGTCCAAAAAATCAATTTTCGGATGAAAAACGATGACTCCGGACCTGTCGAACGATCCCAAAATGGTCAATATGGATGAAATTACAACATTTAATCTTTTGACTCTAAATGACTGTTGGATGTGAATTATGACTTTGTCAACTAAAATAAGTGTGTGTAAAGTCATTTCTGTGCCTGAAACGGGTCAAAATGGAAGCTTTTGAGTAAGCAAAACTCTGTAAAAATGGCAATTTTGGTCACTGTGAGGGTTTAAAAAGTGGGTATTCAACATGAGGCATGATCCAATTGACATTTTGAATAATTTTTGGTACAGTCCCAAAAATCAATTTTCGGATGAAAAACGATGACTCCGGACCTGTCGAACGATCCCAAAATGGTCTATAATGATGAAATTTTAACATTTAATCTTTTGACTCTAAATTACTGATGGATGTGAATTATGACTTTGTCAACTAAAATAAGTGTGTTTAAAGTTATTTCTGTGCCTGAAACGGGTCAAAATTGAAGCTTTTGAGTAAGCAAAACTCTGTAAAAATGGCAATTTTGATCACTGTGAGGGTTTAAAAAGTGGTTATTCAACATGAGGCATGATCCAATTGACATTTTGAATCATTTTTGGTACAGTCCAAAAAATCAATTTTCGGATGAAAAACGATGACTCCGGACCAGTCGAACAATCCCAAAATGGTCTATAATGATGAAATTTTAACATTTAATCTTTTGACTCTAAATTACTGATGGATGTGAATTATGACTTTGTCAACTAAAATAAGTGTGTTTAAAGTCATTTCTGTGCCTGAAACGGGTCAAAATTGAAGCTTTTGAGTAAGCAAAACTCTGTAAAAATGGCAATTTTGGTCACTGTGAGGGTTTAAAAAGTGGTTATTCAACATGAGGCATGATCCAATTGACATTTTGAATCATTTTTGGTACAGTCCAAAAAATCAATTTTCAGATGAAAAACGATGACTCTGGACCTGTCGAACGATCCCAAAATGGTCTATAATGATGAAATTTTAACATTTAATCTTTTGACTCTAAATTACTGTTGGATGTGAATTGTGACTTTGTCAACTAAAATAAGTGTGTTTAAAGTCATTTCTGTGCCTGAAACGGGTCATAATGGAAGCTTTTGAGTAAGCAAAACTCTGTAAAAATGGCAATTTTGGTCCCTGTGAGGGTTTAAAAAGTGGTTATTCAACATGAGGCATGATCCAATTGACATTTTGAATCATTTTTGGTACAGTCCAAAAAATCAATTTTCGGATGAAAAACGATGACTCCGGACCTGTCGAACGATCCCAAAATGGTCTATAATGATGAAATTTTAACATTTAATCTTTTGACTCTAAATTACTGTTGGATGTGAATTGTGACTTTGTCAACTAAAATAAGTGTGTTTAAAGTCATTTCTGTGCCTGAAACGGGTCAAAATTGAAGCTTTTGAGTAAGCAAAACTCTGTAAAAATGGCAATTTTGGTCACTGTGAGGGTTTAAAAAGTGGTTATTCAACATGAGGCATGATCCAATTGACATTTTGAATCATTTTTGGTACAGTCCAAAAAATCAATTTTCGGATGAAAAACGATGACTCCGGACCAGTCGAACGATCCCAAAATGGTCTATAATGATGAAATTTTAACATTTAATCTTTTGACTCTAAATTACTGATGGATGTGAATTATGACTTTGTCAACTAAAATAAGTGTGTTTAAAGTTATTTCTGTGCCTGAAACGGGTCAAAATTGAAGCTTTTGAGTAAGCAAAACTCTGTAAAAATGGCAATTTTGATCACTGTGAGGGTTTAAAAAGTGGTTATTCAACATGAGGCATGATCCAATTGACATTTTGAATCATTTTTGGTACAGTCCAAAAAATCAATTTTCGGATGAAAAACGATGACTCCGGACCAGTCGAACGATCCCAAAATGGTCTATATTGATGAAATTTTAACATTTAATCTTTTGACTCTAAATGACTGTTGGATGTGAATTATGACTCTGTCAACTAGAATAAGTGTGTTTAAAGTCATTTCTGTGCCTGAAACGGGTCAAAATGGAAGCTTTTGAGTAAGCAAAACTCTGTAAAAATGGCAATTTTGGTCACTGTGAGGGTTTAAAAAGTGGTTATTCAACATGAGGCATGATCCAATTGACATTTTGAATCATTTTTGGTACAGTCCAAAAAATCAATTTTCGGATGAAAAACGATGACTCCGGACCTGTCGAACGATCCCAAAATGGTCTATAATGATGAAATTTTAACATTTAATCTTTTGACTCTAAATTACTGTTGGATGTGAATTGTGACTTTGTCAACTAAAATAAGTGTGTTTAAAGTCATTTCTGTGCCTGAAACGGGTCAAAATGGAAGCTTTTGAGTAAGCAAAACTCTGTAAAAATGGCAATTTTGGTCCCTGTGAGGGTTTAAAAAGTGGTTATTCAACATGAGGCATGATCCAATTGACATTTTGAATCATTTTTGGTACAGTCCAAAAAATCAATTTTCGGATGAAAAACGATGACTCCGGACCTGTCGAACGATCCCAAAATGGTCAATATGGATGAAATTACAACATTTAATCTTTTGACTCTAAATGACTGTTGGATGTGAATTATGACTTTGTCAACTAAAATAAGTGTGTGTAAAGTCATTTCTGTGCCTGAAACGGGTCAAAATGGAAGCTTTTGAGTAAGCAAAACTCTGTAAAAATGGCAATTTTGGTCACTGTGAGGGTTTAAAAAGTGGGTATTCAACATGAGGCATGATCCAATTGACATTTTGAATAATTTTTGGTACAGTCCCAAAAATCAATTTTCGGATGAAAAACGATGACTCCGGACCTGTCGAACGATCCCAAAATGGTCTATAATGATGAAATTTTAACATTTAATCTTTTGACTCTAAATTACTGTTGGATGTGAATTGTGACTTTGTCAACTAAAATAAGTGTGTTTAAAGTCATTTCTGTGCCTGAAACGGGTCAAAATTGAAGCTTTTGAGTAAGCAAAACTCTGTAAAAATGGCAATTTTGGTCACTGTGAGGGTTTAAAAAGTGGTTATTCAACATGAGGCATGATCCAATTGACATTTTGAATCATTTTTGGTACAGTCCAAAAAATCAATTTTCGGATGAAAAACGATGACTCCGGACCAGTCGAACGATCCCAAAATGGTCTATAATGATGAAATTTTAACATTTAATCTTTTGACTCTAAATTACTGATGGATGTGAATTATGACTTTGTCAACTAAAATAAGTGTGTTTAAAGTTATTTCTGTGCCTGAAACGGGTCAAAATTGAAGCTTTTGAGTAAGCAAAACTCTGTAAAAATGGCAATTTTGATCACTGTGAGGGTTTAAAAAGTGGTTATTCAACATGAGGCATGATCCAATTGACATTTTGAATCATTTTTGGTACAGTCCAAAAAATCAATTTTCGGATGAAAAACGATGACTCCGGACCAGTCGAACGATCCCAAAATGGTCTATATTGATGAAATTTTAACATTTAATCTTTTGACTCTAAATGACTGTTGGATGTGAATTATGACTCTGTCAACTAGAATAAGTGTGTTTAAAGTCATTTCTGTGCCTGAAACGGGTCAAAATGGAAGCTTTTGAGTAAGCAAAACTCTGTAAAAATGGCAATTTGGTCACTGTGAGGGTTTAAAAAGTGGTTATTCAACATGAGGCATGATCCAATTAACATTTTGAATCATTTTTGGTACAGTCCAAAAAATCAATTTTCGGATGAAAAACGATGACTCCGGACCTGTCGAACGATCCCAAAATGGTCTATAATGATGAAATTTTAACATTTAATCTTTTGACTCTAAATTACTGTTGGATGTGAATTGTGACTTTGTCAACTAAAATAAGTGTGTTTAAAGTCATTTTTGTGCCTGAAACGGGTCAAAATGGAAGCTTTTGAGTAAGCAAAACTCTGTAAAATGGCAATTTTGGTCACTGTGAGGGTTAAAAAAGTGGTTATTCAACATGAGGCATGATCCAATTGACATTTTGAATCATTTTTGGTACAGTCCAAAAAATCAATTTTCGGATGAAAAACGATGACTCCGGACCAGTCGAACGATCCCAAAATGGTCTATAATGATGAAATTTTAACATTTAATCTTTTGACTCTAAATTACTGTTGGATGTGAATTGTGACTTTGTCAACTAAAATAAGTGTGTTTAAAGTCATTTCTGTGCCTGAAACGGGTCAAAATTGAAGCTTTTGAGTAAGCAAAACTCTGTAAAAATGGCAATTTTGGTCACTGCGAGGGTTTAAAAAGTGGTTATTTAACATGAGGCATGATCCAATTAACATTTTGAATCATTTTTGGTACAGTCCAAAAAATCAATTTTCGGATGAAAAACGATGACTCCGGACCTGTCGAACGATCCCAAAATGGTCTATAATGATGAAATTTTAACATTTAATCTTTTGACTCTAAATTACTGTTGGATGTGAATTGTGACTTTGTCAACTAAAATAAGTGTGTTTAAAGTCATTTCTGTGCCTGAAACGGGTCAAAATTGAAGCTTTTGAGTAAGCAAAACTCTGTAAAAATGGCAATTTTGGTCACTGTGAGGGTTTAAAAAGTGGTTATTCAACATGAGGCATGATCCAATTGACATTTTGAATCATTTTTGGTACAGTCCAAAAAATCAATTTTCAGATGAAAAACGATGACTCTGGACCTGTCGAACGATCCCAAAATGGTCTATAATGATGAAATTTTAACATTTAATCTTTTGACTCTAAATTACTGTTGGATGTGAATTGTGACTTTGTCAACTAAAATAAGTGTGTTTAAAGTCATTTCTGTGCCTGAAACGGGTCAAAATGGAAGCTTTTGAGTAAGCAAAACTCTGTAAAAATGGCAATTTTGGTCCCTGTGAGGGTTTAAAAAGTGGTTATTCAACATGAGGCATGATCCAATTGACATTTTGAATCATTTTTGGTACAGTCCAAAAAATCAATTTTCGGATGAAAAACGATGACTCCGGACCTGTCGAATGATCCCAAAATGGTCTATAATGATGAAATTTTAACATTTAATCTTTTGACTCTAAATGACTGTTGGATGTGAATTATGACTTTGTCAACTAGAATAAGTGTGTTTAAAGTCATTTCTGTGCCTGAAACGGGTCAAAATGGAAGCTTTTGAGTAAGCAAAACTGTGTAAAAATGGCAATTTTGGTCACTGTGAGGGTTTAAAAAGTGGTTATTCAACATGAGGCATGATCCAATTGACATTTTGAATCATTTTTGGTACAGTCCAAAAAATCAATTTTCGGATGAAAAACGATGACTCCGGACCAGTCGAACGATCCCAAAATGGTCTATAATGATGAAATTTTAACATTTAATCTTTTGACTCTAAATTACTGTTGGATGTGAATTGTGACTTTGTCAACTAAAATAAGCGTGTTTAAAGTCATTTCTGTGCCTGAAACGGGTCAAAATTGAAGCTTTTGAGTAAGCAAAACTCTGTAAAAATGGCAATTTTGGTCACTGTGAGGGTTTAAAAAGTGGTTATTCAACATGAGGCATGATCCAATTGACATTTTGAATCATTTTTGGTACAGTCCAAAAAATCAATTTTCGGATGAAAAACGATGACTCCGGACCAGTCGAACGATCCCAAAATGGTTTATAATGATGAAATTTTAACATTTAATCTTTTGACTCTAAATGAGTGTTGGATGTGAATTATGACTCTGTCAACTAGAATAAGTGTGTTTAAAGTCATTTCTGTGCCTGAAACGGGTCAAAATGGAAGCTTTTGAGTAAGCAAAACTCTGTAAAAATGGCAATTTTGGTCACTGTGAGGGTTTAAAAAGTGGTTATTCAACATGAGGCATGATCCAATTGATATTTTGAATCATTTTTGGTACAGTCCAAAAAAATAATTTTCGGATGAAAAACGATGACTCCGGACCTGTCGAACGATCCCAAAATGGTCTATAATGATGAAATTTTAACATTTAATCTTTTGACTCTAAATTACTGTTGGATGTGAATTGTGACTTTGTCAACTAAAGTAAGTGTGTTTAAAGTCATTTCTGTGCCTGAAACGGGTCAAAATCGAAGCTTTTGAGTAAGCAAAACTCTGTAAAAATGGCAATTTTGGTCACTGTGAGGGTTTAAAAAGTGGTTATTCAACATGAGGCATGATGCAATTGACATTTTGAATAATTTTTGGTACAGTCCAAAAAATCAATTTTTTGATGAAAAACGATGACTCCGGACCAGTCGAACGATCCCAAAATGGTCTATAATGATGAAATTTTAACATTTAATCTTTTGACTCTAAATTACTGATGGATGTGAATTATGACTTTGTCAACTAAAATAAGTGTGTTTAAAGTCATTTCTGTGCCTGAAACGGGTCAAAATTGAAGCTTTTGAGTAAGCAAAACTCTGTAAAAATGGCAATTTTGGTCACTGTGAGGGTTTAAAAAGTGGTTATTCAACATGAGGCATGATCCAATTGACATTTTGAATCATTTTTGGTACAGTCCAAAAAATCAATTTTCGCATGAAAAACGATGACTCCGGACCTGTCGAACGATCCCAAAATGGTCTATAATGATGAAATTTTAACATTTAATCTTTTGACTCTAAATGACTGTTGGATGTGAATTATGACTTTGTCAACTAGAATAAGTGTGTTTAAAGTCATTTCTGTGCCTGAAACGGGTCAAAATGGAAGCTTTTGAGTAAGATAAACTCTGTAAAAATGGCAATTTTGGTCACTGTGAGGGTTTAAAAAGTGGTTATTCAACATGAGGCATGATCCAATTGACATTTTGAATCATTTTTGGTACAGTCCAAAAAATCTATTTTCGGATGAAAAACGATGACTCCGGACCAGTCGAACGATCCCAAAATGGTCTATAATGATGAAATTTTAACATTTAATCTTTTGACTCTAAATTACTGATGGATGTGAATTATGACTTTGTCAACTAAAATAAGTGTGTTTAAAGTTATTTCTGTGCCTGAAACGGGTCAAAATTGAAGCTTTTGAGTAAGCAAAACTCTGTAAAAATGGCAATTTTGATCACTGTGAGGGTTTAAAAAGTGGTTATTCAACACGAGGCATGATCCAATTGACATTTTGAATCATTTTTGGTACAGTCCAAAAAATCAATTTTCGGATGAAAAACGATGACTCCGGACCAGTCGAACGATCCCAAAATGGTCTATATTGATGAAATTTTAACATTTAATCTTTTGACTCTAAATGACTGTTGGATGTGAATTATGACTCTGTCAACTAGAATAAGTGTGTTTAAAGTCATTTCTGTGCCTGAAACGGGTCAAAATGGAAGCTTTTGAGTAAGCAAAACTCTGTAAAAATGGCAATTTTGGTCACTGTGAGGGTTTAAAAAGTGGTTATTCAACATGAGGCATGATCCAATTGACATTTTGAATCATTTTTGGTACAGTCCAAAAAATCAATTTTCGGATGAAAAATCGATGACTCCGGACCTGTCGAACGATCCCAAAATGGTCTATAATGATGAAATTTTAACATTTAATCTTTTGACTCTAAATTACTGTTGGATGTGAATTGTGACTTTGTCAACTAAAATAAGTGTGTTTAAAGTCATTTCTGTGCCTGAAACGGGTCAAAATTGAAGCTTTTGAGTAAGCAAAACTCTGTAAAAATGGCAATTTTGGTCACTGTGAGGGTTTAAAAAGTGGTTATTCAACATGAGGCATGATGCAATTGACATTTTGAATCATTTTTGGTACAGTCCAAAAAATCAATTTTCGGATGAAAAACGATGACTCCGGACCAGTCGAACGATCCCAAAATGGTCTATAATGATGAAATTTTAACATTTAATCTTTTGACTCTAAATTACTGATGGATGTGAATTATGACTTTGTCAACTAAAATAAGTGTGTTTAAAGTTATTTCTGTGCCTGAAACGGGTCAAAATTGAAGCTTTTGAGTAAGCAAAACTCTGTAAAAATGGCAATTTTGATCACTGTGAGGGTTTAAAAAGTGGTTATTCAACATGAGGCATGATCCAATTGACATTTTGAATCATTTTTGGTACAGTCCAAAAAATCAATTTTCGGATGAAAAACGATGACTCCGGACCAGTCGAACGATCCCAAAATGGTCTATAATGATGAAATTTTAACATTTAATCTTTTGACTCTAAATGACTGTTGGATGTGAATTATGACTCTGTCAACTAGAATAAGTGTGTTTAAAGTCATTTCTGTGCCTGAAACGGGTCAAAATTGAAGCTTTTGAGTAAGCAAAACTCTGTAAAAATGGCAATTTTGATCACTGTGAGGGTTTAAAAAGTGGTTATTCAACATGAGGCATGATCCAATTGACATTTTGAATCATTTTTGGTACAGTCCAAAAAATCAATTTTCGGATGAAAAACGATGACTCCGGACCAGTCGAACGATCCCAAAATGGTCTATAATGATGAAATTTTAACATTTAATCTTTTGACTCTAAATGACTGTTGGATGTGAATTATGACTCTGTCAACTAGAATAAGTGTGTTTAAAGTCATTTCTGTGCCTGAAACGGGTCAAAATGGAAGCTTTTGAGTAAGCAAAACTCTGTAAAAATGGCAATTTTGGTCACTGTGAGGGTTTAAAAAGTGGTTATTCAACATGAGGCATGATCCAATTGACATTTTGAATCATTTTTGGTACAGTCCAAAAAATCAATTTTCGGATGAAAAACGATGACTCCGGACCTGTCGAACGATCCCAAAATGGTCTATAATGATGAAATTTTAACATTTAATCTTTTGACTCTAAATTACTGTTGGATGTGAATTGTGACTTTGTCAACTAAAATAAGTGTGTTTAAAGTCATTTCTGTGCCTGAAACGGGTCAAAATTGAAGCTTTTGAGTAAGCAAAACTCTGTAAAAATGGCAATTTTGGTCACTGTGAGGGTTTAAAAAGTGGTTATTCAACATGAGGCATGATGCAATTGACATTTTGAATCATTTTTGGTACAGTCCAAAAAATCAATTTTCGGATGAAAAACGATGACTCCGGACCAGTCGAACGATCCCAAAATGGTCTATAATGATGAAATTTTAACATTTAATCTTTTGACTCTAAATTACTGATGGATGTGAATTATGACTTTGTCAACTAAAATAAGTGTGTTTAAAGTTATTTCTGTGCCTGAAACGGGTCAAAATTGAAGCTTTTGAGTAAGCAAAACTCTGTAAAAATGGCAATTTTGATCACTGTGAGGGTTTAAAAAGTGGTTATTCAACATGAGGCATGATCCAATTGACATTTTGAATCATTTTTAGTACAGTCCAAAAAATCAATTTTCGGATGAAAAACGATGACTCCGGACCAGTCGAACGATCCCAAAATGGTCTATAATGATGAAATTTTAACATTTAATCTTTTGACTCTAAATGACTGTTGGATGTGAATTATGACTCTGTCAACTAGAATAAGTGTGTTTAAAGTCATTTCTGTGCCTGAAACGGGTCAAAATGGAAGCTTTTGAGTAAGCAAAACTCTGTAAAAATGGCAATTTTGGTCACTGTGAGGGTTTAAAAAGTGGTTATTCAACATGAGGCATGATCCAATTGACATTTTGAATCATTTTTGGTACAGTCCAAAAAATCAATTTTCGGATGAAAAACGATGACTCCGGACCTGTCGAACGATCCCAAAATGGTCTATAATGATGAAATTTTAACATTTAATCTTTTGACTCTAAATTACTGTTGGATGTGAATTGTGACTTTGTCAACTAAAATAAGTGTGTTTAAAGTCATTTCTGTGCCTGAAACGGGTCAAAATTGAAGCTTTTGAGTAAGCAAAACTCTGTAAAATGGCAATTTTGGTCACTGTGAGGGTTAAAAAAGTGGTTATTCAACATGAGGCATGATCCAATTGACATTTTGAATCATTTTTGGTACAGTCCAAAAAATCAATTTTCGGATGAAAAACGATGACTCCGGACCAGTCGAACGATCCCAAAATGGTCTATAATGATGAAATTTTAACATTTAATCTTTTGACTCTAAATGACTGTTGGATGTGAATTATTACTCTGTCAACTAGAATAAGTGTGTTTAAAGTCATTTCTGTGCCTGAAACGGGTCAAAATGGAAGCTTTTGAGTAAGCAAAACTCTGTAAAAATGGCAATTTTGGTCACTGTGAGGGTTTAAAAAGTGGTTATTCAACATGAGGCATGATCCAATTGACATTTTGAATCATTTTTGGTACAGTCCAAAAAATCAATTTTCGGATGAAAAACGATGACTCCGGACCTGTCGAACGATCCCAAAATGGTCTATAATGATGAAATTTTAACATTTAATCTTTTGACTCTAAATTACTGTTGGATGTGAATTGTGACTTTGTCAACTAAAATAAGTGTGTTTAAAGTCATTTCTGTGCCTGAAACGGGTCAAAATTGAAGCTTTTGAGTAAGCAAAACTCTGTAAAAATGGCAATTTTGGTCACTGTGAGGGTTTAAAAAGTGGTTATTCAACATGAGGCATGATGCAATTGACATTTTGAATCATTTTTGGTACAGTCCAAAAAATCAATTTTCGGATGAAAAACGATGACTCCGGACCAGTCGAACGATCCCAAAATGGTCTATAATGATGAAATTTTAACATTTAATCTTTTGACTCTAAATTACTGATGGATGTGAATTATGACTTTGTCAACTAAAATAAGTGTGTTTAAAGTTATTTCTGTGCCTGAAACGGGTCAAAATTGAAGCTTTTGAGTAAGCAAAACTCTGTAAAAATGGCAATTTTGATCACTGTGAGGGTTTAAAAAGTGGTTATTCAACATGAGGCATGATCCAATTGACATTTTGAATCATTTTTGGTACAGTCCAAAAAATCAATTTTCGGATGAAAAACGATGACTCCGGACCAGTCGAACGATCCCAAAATGGTCTATAATGATGAAATTTTAACATTTAATCTTTTGACTCTAAATGACTGTTGGATGTGAATTATGACTCTGTCAACTAGAATAAGTGTGTTTAAAGTCATTTCTGTGCCTGAAACGGGTCAAAATGGAAGCTTTTGAGTAAGCAAAACTCTGTAAAAATGGCAATTTTGGTCACTGTGAGGGTTTAAAAAGTGGTTATTCAACATGAGGCATGATCCAATTGACATTTTGAATCATTTTTGGTACAGTCCAAAAAATCAATTTTCGGATGAAAAACGATGACTCCGGACCTGTCGAACGATCCCAAAATGGTCTATAATGATGAAATTTTAACATTTAATCTTTTGACTCTAAATTACTGTTGGATGTGAATTGTGACTTTGTCAACTAAAATAAGTGTGTTTAAAGTCATTTCTGTGCCTGAAACGGGTCAAAATTGAAGCTTTTGAGTAAGCAAAACTCTGTAAAAATGGCAATTTTGGTCACTGTGAGGGTTTAAAAAGTGGTTATTCAACATGAGGCATGATGCAATTGACATTTTGAATCATTTTTGGTACAGTCCAAAAAATCAATTTTCGGATGAAAAACGATGACTCCGGACCAGTCGAACGATCCCAAAATGGTCTATAATGATGAAATTTTAACATTTAATCTTTTGACTCTAAATTACTGTTGGATGTGAATTGTGACTTTGTCAACTAAAATAAGTGTGTTTAAAGTCATTTCTGTGCCTGAAACGGGTCAAAATTGAAGCTTTTGAGTAAGCAAAACTCTGTAAAAATGGCAATTTTGGTCACTGTGAGGGTTTAAAAAGTGGTTATTCAACATGAGGCATGATCCAATTGACATTTTGAATCATTTTTGGTACAGTCCAAAAAATCAATTTTCGGATGAAAAACGATGACTCCGGACCAGTCGAACGATCCCAAAATGGTCTATAATGATGAAATTTTAACATTTAATCTTTTGACTCTAAATGACTGTTGGATGTGAATTATGACTCTGTCAACTAGAATAAGTGTGTTTAAAGTCATTTCTGTGCCTGAAACGGGTCAAAATGTAAGCTTTTGAGTAAGCAAAACTCTGTAAAAATGGCAATTTTGGTCACTGTGAGGGTTTAAAAAGTGGTTATTCAACATGAGGCATGATCCAATTGACATTTTGAATCATTTTTGGTACAGTCCAAAAAATCAATTTTCGGATGAAAAACGATGACTCCGGACCTGTCGAACGATCCCAAAATGGTCTATAATGATGAAATTTTAACATTTAATCTTTTGACTCTAAATTACTGTTGGATGTGAATTGTGACTTTGTCAACTAAAATAAGTGTGTTTAAAGTCATTTCTGTGCCTGAAACGGGTCAAAATTGAAGCTTTTGAGTAAGCAAAACTCTGTAAAAATGGCAATTTTGGTCACTGTGAGGGTTTAAAAAGTGGTTATTCAACATGAGGCATGATCCAATTGACATTTTGAATCATTTTTGGTACAGTCCAAAAAATCAATTTTCGCATGAAAAACGATGACTCCGGACCTGTCGAACGATCCCAAAATGGTCTATAATGATGAAATTTTAACATTTAATCTTTTGACTCTAAATGACTGTTGGATGTGAATTATGACTTTGTCAACTAGAATAAGTGTGTTTAAAGTCATTTCTGTGCCTGAAACGGGTCAAAATGGAAGCTTTTGAGTAAGATAAACCTTGTAAAAACGGCAATTTTGGTCACTGTGAGGGTTTAAAAAGTGGTTATTCAACATGAGGCATGATCCAATTGACATTTTGAATCATTTTTGGTACAGTCCAAAAAATCTATTTTCGGATGAAAAACGATGACTCCGGACCTGTCGAACGATCCCAAAATGGTCTATAATGATGAAATTTTAACATTTAATCTTTTGACTCTAAATTACTGTTGGATGTGAATTGTGACTTTGTCAACTAAAATAAGTGTGTTTAAAGTCATTTCTGTGCCTGAAACGGGTCAAAATTGAAGCTTTTGAGTAAGCAAAACTCTGTAAAAATGGCAATTTTGGTCACTGTGAGGGTTTAAAAAGTGGTTATTCAACATGAGGCATGATCCAATTAACATTTTGAATCATTTTTGGTACAGTCCAAAAAATCAATTTTCGGATGAAAAACGATGACTCCGGACCTGTCGAATGATCCCAAAATGGTCTATAATGATGAAATTTTAACATTTAATCTTTTGACTCTAAATGACTGTTGGATGTGAATTATGACTTTGTCAACTAGAATAAGTGTGTTTAAAGTCATTTCTGTGCCTGAAACGGGTCAAAATGGAAGCTTTTGAGTAAGCAAAACTGTGTAAAAATGGCAATTTTGGTCACTGTGAGGGTTTAAAAAGTGGTTATTCAACATGAGGCATGATCCAATTGACATTTTGAATCATTTTTGGTACAGTCCAAAAAATCAATTTTCGGATGAAAAACGATGACTCCGGACCAGTCGAACGATCCCAAAATGGTCTATAATGATGAAATTTTAACATTTAATCTTTTGACTCTAAATTACTGTTGGATGTGAATTGTGACTTTGTCAACTAAAATAAGCGTGTTTAAAGTCATTTCTGTGCCTGAAACGGGTCAAAATTGAAGCTTTTGAGTAAGCAAAACTCTGTAAAAATGGCAATTTTGGTCACTGTGAGGGTTTAAAAAGTGGTTATTCAACATGAGGCATGATCCAATTGACATTTTGAATCATTTTTGGTACAGTCCAAAAAATCAATTTTCGGATGAAAAACGATGACTCCGGACCAGTCGAACGATCCCAAAATGGTCTATAATGATGAAATTTTAACATTTAATCTTTTGACTCTAAATGACTGTTGGATGTGAATTATGACTCTGTCAACTAGAATAAGTGTGTTTAAAGTCATTTCTGTGCCTGAAACGGGTCAAAATGGAAGCTTTTGAGTAAGCAAAACTCTGTAAAAATGGCAATTTTGGTCACTGTGAGGGTTTAAAAAGTGGTTATTCAACATGAGGCATGATCCAATTGATATTTTGAATCATTTTTGGTACAGTCCAAAAAATTAATTTTCGGATGAAAAACGATGACTCCGGACCTGTCGAACGATCCCAAAATGGTCTATAATGATGAAATTTTAACATTTAATCTTTTGACTCTAAATTACTGTTGGATGTGAATTGTGACTTTGTCAACTAAAATAAGTGTGTTTAAAGTCATTTCTGTGCCTGAAACGGGTCAAAATGGAAGCTTTTGAGTAAGATAAACTCTGTAAAAATGGCAATTTTGGTCACTGTGAGGGTTTAAAAAGTGGTTATTCAACATGAGGCATGATCCAATTGACATTTTGAATCATTTTTGGTACAGTCCAAAAAATCTATTTTCGGATGAAAAACGATGACTCCGGACCTGTCGAACGATCCCAAAATGGTCTATAATGATGAAATTTTAACATTTAATCTTTTGACTCTAAATTACTGTTGGATGTGAATTGTGACTTTGTCAACTGAAATAAGTGTGTTTAAAGTCATTTCTGTGCCTGAAACGGGTCAAAATGGAAGCTTTTGAGTAAGATAAACTCTGTAAAAATGGCAATTTTGGTCACTGTGAGGGTTTAAAAAGTGGTTATTCAACATGAGGCATGATCCAATTGACATTTTGAATCATTTTTGGTACAGTCCAAAAAATCTATTTTCGGATGAAAAACGATGACTCCGGACCTGTCGAACGATCCCAAAATGGTCTATAATGATGAAATTTTAACATTTAATCTTTTGACTCTAAATTACTGTTGGATGTGAATTGTGACTTTGTCAACTGAAATAAGTGTGTTTAAAGTCATTTCTGTGCCTGAAACGGGTCAAAATTGAAGCTTTTGAGTAAGCAAAACTCTGTAAAAATGGCAATTTTGGTCACTGTGAGGGTTTAAAAAGTGGTTATTCAACATGAGGCATGATCCAATTAACATTTTGAATCATTTTTGGTACAGTCCAAAAAATCAATTTTCGGATGAAAAAAGATGACTCCGGACCTGTCGAACGATCCCAAAATGGTCTATAATGATGAAATTTTAACATTTAATCTTTTGACTCTAAATGACTGTTGGATGTGAATTATGACTCTGTCAACTAGAATAAGTGTGTTTAAAGTCATTTCTGTGCCTGAAACGGGTCAAAATGGAAGCTTTTGAGTAAGCAAAACTCTGTAAAAATGGCAATTTTGGTCACTGTGAGGGTTTAAAAAGTGGTTATTCAACATGAGGCATGATCCAATTGACATTTTGAATCATTTTTGGTACAGTCCAAAAAATCAATTTTCGGATGAAAAACGATGACTCCGGACCTGTCGAACGATCCCAAAATGGTCTATAATGATGAAATTTTAACATTTAATCTTTTGACTCTAAATTACTGTTGGATGTGAATTGTGACTTTGTCAACTAAAATAAGTGTGTTTAAAGTCATTTCTGTGCCTGAAACGGGTCAAAATTGAAGCTTTTGAGTAAGCAAAACTCTGTAAAAATGGCAATTTTGGTCACTGTGAGGGTTTAAAAAGTGGTTATTCAACATGAGGCATGATGCAATTGACATTTTGAATCATTTTTGGTACAGTCCAAAAAATCAATTTTCGGATGAAAAACGATGACTCCGGACCAGTCGAACGATCCCAAAATGGTCTATAATGATGAAATTTTAACATTTAATCTTTTGACTCTAAATGACTGTTGGATGTGAATTATGACTCTGTCAACTAGAATAAGTGTGTTTAAAGTCATTTCTGTGCCTGAAACGGGTCAAAATGGAAGCTTTTGAGTAAGCAAAACTCTGTAAAAATGGCAATTTTGGTCACTGTGAGGGTTTAAAAAGTGGTTATTCAACATGAGGCATGATCCAATTGACATTTTGAATCATTTTTGGTACAGTCCAAAAAATCAATTTTCGGATGAAAAACGATGACTCCGGACCTGTCGAACGATCCCAAAATGGTCTATAATGATGAAATTTTAACATTTAATCTTTTGACTCTAAATTACTGTTGGATGTGAATTGTGACTTTGTCAACTAAAATAAGTGTGTTTAAAGTCATTTCTGTGCCTGAAACGGGTCAAAATTGAAGCTTTTGAGTAAGCAAAACTCTGTAAAATGGCAATTTTGGTCACTGTGAGGGTTAAAAAAGTGGTTATTCAACATGAGGCATGATCCAATTGACATTTTGAATCATTTTTGGTACAGTCCAAAAAATCAATTTTCGGATGAAAAACGATGACTCCGGACCAGTCGAACGATCCCAAAATGGTCTATAATGATGAAATTTTAACATTTAATCTTTTGACTCTAAATGACTGTTGGATGTGAATTATTACTCTGTCAACTAGAATAAGTGTGTTTAAAGTCATTTCTGTGCCTGAAACGGGTCAAAATGGAAGCTTTTGAGTAAGCAAAACTCTGTAAAAATGGCAATTTTGGTCACTGTGAGGGTTTAAAAAGTGGTTATTCAACATGAGGCATGATCCAATTGACATTTTGAATCATTTTTGGTACAGTCCAAAAAATCAATTTTCGGATGAAAAACGATGACTCCGGACCTGTCGAACGATCCCAAAATGGTCTATAATGATGAAATTTTAACATTTAATCTTTTGACTCTAAATTACTGTTGGATGTGAATTGTGACTTTGTCAACTAAAATAAGTGTGTTTAAAGTCATTTCTGTGCCTGAAACGGGTCAAAATTGAAGCTTTTGAGTAAGCAAAACTCTGTAAAAATGGCAATTTTGGTCACTGTGAGGGTTTAAAAAGTGGTTATTCAACATGAGGCATGATGCAATTGACATTTTGAATCATTTTTGGTACAGTCCAAAAAATCAATTTTCGGATGAAAAATGATGACTCCGGACCAGTCGAACGATCCCAAAATGGTCTATAATGATGAAATTTTAACATTTAATCTTTTGACTCTAAATTACTGATGGATGTGAATTATGACTTTGTCAACTAAAATAAGTGTGTTTAAAGTTATTTCTGTGCCTGAAACGGGTCAAAATTGAAGCTTTTGAGTAAGCAAAACTCTGTAAAAATGGCAATTTTGATCACTGTGAGGGTTTAAAAAGTGGTTATTCAACATGAGGCATGATCCAATTGACATTTTGAATCATTTTTGGTACAGTCCAAAAAATCAATTTTCGGATGAAAAACGATGACTCCGGACCAGTCGAACGATCCCAAAATGGTCTATAATGATGAAATTTTAACATTTAATCTTTTGACTCTAAATGACTGTTGGATGTGAATTATGACTCTGTCAACTAGAATAAGTGTGTTTAAAGTCATTTCTGTGCCTGAAACGGGTCAAAATGGAAGCTTTTGAGTAAGCAAAACTCTGTAAAAATGGCAATTTTGGTCACTGTGAGGGTTTAAAAAGTGGTTATTCAACATGAGGCATGATCCAATTGACATTTTGAATCATTTTTGGTACAGTCCAAAAAATCAATTTTCGGATGAAAAACGATGACTCCGGACCTGTCGAACGATCCCAAAATGGTCTATAATGATGAAATTTTAACATTTAATCTTTTGACTCTAAATTACTGTTGGATGTGAATTGTGACTTTGTCAACTAAAATAAGTGTGTTTAAAGTCATTTCTGTGCCTGAAACGGGTCAAAATTGAAGCTTTTGAGTAAGCAAAACTCTGTAAAAATGGCAATTTTGGTCACTGTGAGGGTTTAAAAAGTGGTTATTCAACATGAGGCATGATGCAATTGACATTTTGAATCATTTTTGGTACAGTCCAAAAAATCAATTTTCGGATGAAAAACGATGACTCCGGACCAGTCGAACGATCCCAAAATGGTCTATAATGATGAAATTTTAACATTTAATCTTTTGACTCTAAATTACTGTTGGATGTGAATTGTGACTTTGTCAACTAAAATAAGTGTGTTTAAAGTCATTTCTGTGCCTGAAACGGGTCAAAATTGAAGCTTTTGAGTAAGCAAAACTCTGTAAAAATGGCAATTTTGGTCACTGTGAGGGTTTAAAAAGTGGTTATTCAACATGAGGCATGATCCAATTGACATTTTGAATCATTTTTGGTACAGTCCAAAAAATCAATTTTCGGATGAAAAACGATGACTCCGGACCAGTCGAACGATTGCAAAATGGTCTATAATGATGAAATTTTAACATTTAATCTTTTGACTCTAAATGACTGTTGGATGTGAATTATGACTCTGTCAACTAGAATAAGTGTGTTTAAAGTCATTTCTGTGCCTGAAACGGGTCAAAATGTAAGCTTTTGAGTAAGCAAAACTCTGTAAAAATGGCAATTTTGGTCACTGTGAGGGTTTAAAAAGTGGTTATTCAACATGAGGCATGATCCAATTGACATTTTGAATCATTTTTGGTACAGTCCAAAAAATCAATTTTCGGATGAAAAACGATGACTCCGGACCTGTCGAACGATCCCAAAATGGTCTATAATGATGAAATTTTAACATTTAATCTTTTGACTCTAAATTACTGTTGGATGTGAATTGTGACTTTGTCAACTAAAATAAGTGTGTTTAAAGTCATTTCTGTGCCTGAAACGGGTCAAAATTGAAGCTTTTGAGTAAGCAAAACTCTGTAAAAATGGCAATTTTGGTCACTGTGAGGGTTTAAAAAGTGGTTATTCAACATGAGGCATGATCCAATTGACATTTTGAATCATTTTTGGTACAGTCCAAAAAATCAATTTTCGCATGAAAAACGATGACTCCGGACCTGTCGAACGATCCCAAAATGGTCTATAATGATGAAATTTTAACATTTAATCTTTTGACTCTAAATGACTGTTGGATGTGAATTATGACTTTGTCAACTAGAATAAGTGTGTTTAAAGTCATTTCTGTGCCTGAAACGGGTCAAAATGGAAGCTTTTGAGTAAGATAAACCTTGTAAAAACGGCAATTTTGGTCACTGTGAGGGTTTAAAAAGTGGTTATTCAACATGAGGCATGATCCAATTGACATTTTGAATCATTTTTGGTACAGTCCAAAAAATCTATTTTCGGATGAAAAACGATGACTCCGGACCTGTCGAACGATCCCAAAATGGTCTATAATGATGAAATTTTAACATTTAATCTTTTGACTCTAAATTACTGTTGGATGTGAATTGTGACTTTGTCAACTAAAATAAGTGTGTTTAAAGTCATTTCTGTGCCTGAAACGGGTCAAAATTGAAGCTTTTGAGTAAGCAAAACTCTGTAAAAATGGCAATTTTGGTCACTGTGAGGGTTTAAAAAGTGGTTATTCAACATGAGGCATGATCCAATTAACATTTTGAATCATTTTTGGTACAGTCCAAAAAATCAATTTTCGGATGAAAAACGATGACTCCGGACCTGTCGAATGATCCCAAAATGGTCTATAATGATGAAATTTTAACATTTAATCTTTTGACTCTAAATGACTGTTGGATGTGAATTATGACTTTGTCAACTAGAATAAGTGTGTTTAAAGTCATTTCTGTGCCTGAAACGGGTCAAAATGGAAGCTTTTGAGTAAGCAAAACTGTGTAAAAATGGCAATTTTGGTCACTGTGAGGGTTTAAAAAGTGGTTATTCAACATGAGGCATGATCCAATTGACATTTTGAATCATTTTTGGTACAGTCCAAAAAATCAATTTTCGGATGAAAAACGATGACTCCGGACCAGTCGAACGATCCCAAAATGGTCTATAATGATGAAATTTTAACATTTAATCTTTTGACTCTAAATTACTGTTGGATGTGAATTGTGACTTTGTCAACTAAAATAAGCGTGTTTAAAGTCATTTCTGTGCCTGAAACGGGTCAAAATTGAAGCTTTTGAGTAAGCAAAACTCTGTAAAAATGGCAATTTTGGTCACTGTGAGGGTTTAAAAAGTGGTTATTCAACATGAGGCATGATCCAATTGACATTTTGAATCATTTTTGGTACAGTCCAAAAAATCAATTTTCGGATGAAAAACGATGACTCCGGACCAGTCGAACGATCCCAAAATGGTCTATAATGATGAAATTTTAACATTTAATCTTTTGACTCTAAATGACTGTTGGATGTGAATTATGACTCTGTCAACTAGAATAAGTGTGTTTAAAGTCATTTCTGTGCCTGAAACGGGTCAAAATGGAAGCTTTTGAGTAAGCAAAACTCTGTAAAAATGGCAATTTTGGTCACTGTGAGGGTTTAAAAAGTGGTTATTCAACATGAGGCATGATCCAATTGATATTTTGAATCATTTTTGGTACAGTCCAAAAAATTAATTTTCGGATGAAAAACGATGACTCCGGACCTGTCGAACGATCCCAAAATGGTCTATAATGATGAAATTTTAACATTTAATCTTTTGACTCTAAATTACTGTTGGATGTGAATTGTGACTTTGTCAACTAAAATAAGTGTGTTTAAAGTCATTTCTGTGCCTGAAACGGGTCAAAATGGAAGCTTTTGAGTAAGATAAACTCTGTAAAAATGGCAATTTTGGTCACTGTGAGGGTTTAAAAAGTGGTTATTCAACATGAGGCATGATCCAATTGACATTTTGAATCATTTTTGGTACAGTCCAAAAAATCTATTTTCGGATGAAAAACGATGACTCCGGACCTGTCGAACGATCCCAAAATGGTCTATAATGATGAAATTTTAACATTTAATCTTTTGACTCTAAATTACTGTTGGATGTGAATTGTGACTTTGTCAACTGAAATAAGTGTGTTTAAAGTCATTTCTGTGCCTGAAACGGGTCAAAATTGAAGCTTTTGAGTAAGCAAAACTCTGTAAAAATGGCAATTTTGGTCACTGTGAGGGTTTAAAAAGTGGTTATTCAACATGAGGCATGATCCAATTAACATTTTGAATCATTTTTGGTACAGTCCAAAAAATCAATTTTCGGATGAAAAAAGATGACTCCGGACCTGTCGAACGATCCCAAAATGGTCTATAATGATGAAATTTTAACATTTAATCTTTTGACTCTAAATGACTGTTGGATGTGAATTATGACTTTGTCAACTAGAATAAGTGTGTTTAAAGTCATTTCTGTGCCTGAAACGGGTCAAAATGGAAGCTTTTGAGTAAGATAAACCTTGTAAAA
Source organism: Lissotriton vulgaris (assembly GCF_964263255.1). Classification (NCBI taxonomy): domain Eukaryota; kingdom Metazoa; phylum Chordata; class Amphibia; order Caudata; family Salamandridae; genus Lissotriton; species Lissotriton vulgaris. The sequence goes on from NW_028253655.1 coordinate 337,115, forward strand.
ACGGCAATTTTGGTCACTGTGAGGGTTTAAAAAGTGGTTATTCAACATGAGGCATGATCCAATTAACATTTTGAATCATTTTTGGTACAGTCCAAAAAATCAATTTTCGGATGAAAAACGATGACTCCGGACCTGTCGAATGATCCCAAAATGGTCTATAATGATGAAATTTTAACATTTAATCTTTTGACTCTAAATGACTGTTGGATGTGAATTATGACTTTGTCAACTAGAATAAGTGTGTTTAAAGTCATTTCTGTGCCTGAAACGGGTCAAAATGGAAGCTTTTGAGTAAGCAAAACTGTGTAAAAATGGCAATTTTGGTCACTGTGAGGGTTTAAAAAGTGGTTATTCAACATGAGGCATGATCCAATTGACATTTTGAATCATTTTTGGTACAGTCCAAAAAATCAATTTTCGGATGAAAAACGATGACTCCGGACCAGTCGAACGATCCCAAAATGGTCTATAATGATGAAATTTTAACATTTAATCTTTTGACTCTAAATTACTGTTGGATGTGAATTGTGACTTTGTCAACTAAAATAAGCGTGTTTAAAGTCATTTCTGTGCCTGAAACGGGTCAAAATTGAAGCTTTTGAGTAAGCAAAACTCTGTAAAAATGGCAATTTTGGTCACTGTGAGGGTTTAAAAAGTGGTTATTCAACATGAGGCATGATCCAATTGACATTTTGAATCATTTTTGGTACAGTCCAAAAAATCAATTTTCGGATGAAAAACGATGACTCCGGACCAGTCGAACGATCCCAAAATGGTTTATAATGATGAAATTTTAACATTTAATCTTTTGACTCTAAATGACTGTTGGATGTGAATTATGACTCTGTCAACTAGAATAAGTGTGTTTAAAGTCATTTCTGTGCCTGAAACGGGTCAAAATGGAAGCTTTTGAGTAAGCAAAACTCTGTAAAAATGGCAATTTTGGTCACTGTGAGGGTTTAAAAAGTGGTTATTCAACATGAGGCATGATCCAATTGATATTTTGAATCATTTTTGGTACAGTCCAAAAAATTAATTTTCGGATGAAAAACGATGACTCCGGACCTGTCGAACGATCCCAAAATGGTCTATAATGATGACATTTTAACATTTAATCTTTTGACTCTAAATTACTGTTGGATGTGAATTGTGACTTTGTCAACTAAAGTAAGTGTGTTTAAAGTCATTTCTGTGCCTGAAACGGGTCAAAATTGAAGCTTTTGAGTAAGCAAAACTCTGTAAAAATGGCAATTTTGGTCACTGTGAGGGTTTAAAAAGTGGTTATTCAACATGAGGCATGATGCAATTGACATTTTGAATAATTTTTGGTACAGTCCAAAAAATCAATTTTTGGATGAAAAACGATGACTCCGGACCAGTCGAACGATCCCAAAATGGTCTATAATGATGAAATTTTAACATTTAATCTTTTGACTCTAAATGACTGTTGGATGTGAATTATGACTTTGTCAACTAGAATAAGTGTGTTTAAAGTCATTTCTGTGCCTGAAACGGGTCAAAATGGAAGCTTTTGAGTAAGATAAACTCTGTAAAAATGGCAATTTTGGTCACTGTGAGGGTTTAAAAAGTGGTTATTCAACATGAGGCATGATCCAATTGACATTTTGAATCATTTTTGGTACAGTCCAAAAAATCTATTTTCGGATGAAAAACGATGACTCCGGACCTGTCGAACGATCCCAAAATGGTCTATAATGATGAAATTTTAACATTTAATCTTTTGACTCTAAATTACTTTTGGATGTGAATTGTGACTTTGTCAACTAAAATAAGTGTGTTTAAAGTCATTTCTGTGCCTGAAACGGGTCAAAATTGAAGCTTTTGAGTAAGCAAAACTCTGTAAAAATGGCAATTTTGGTCACTGTGAGGGTTTAAAAAGTGGTTATTCAACATGAGGCATGATCCAATTAACATTTTGAATCATTTTTGGTACAGTCCAAAAAATCAATTTTCGGATGAAAAACGATGACTCCGGACCTGTCGAATGATCCCAAAATGGTCTATAATGATGAAATTTTAACATTTAATCTTTTGACTCTAAATGACTGTTGGATGTGAATTATGACTTTGTCAACTAGAATAAGTGTGTTTAAAGTCATTTCTGTGCCTGAAACGGGTCAAAATGGAAGCTTTTGAGTAAGCAAAACTGTGTAAAAATGGCAATTTTGGTCACTGTGAGGGTTTAAAAAGTGGTTATTCAACATGAGGCATGATCCAATTGACATTTTGAATCATTTTTGGTACAGTCCAAAAAATCAATTTTCGGATGAAAAACGATGACTCCGGACCAGTCGAACGATCCCAAAATGGTCTATAATGATGAAATTTTAACATTTAATCTTTTGACTCTAAATTACTGTTGGATGTGAATTGTGACTTTGTCAACTAAAATAAGCGTGTTTAAAGTCATTTCTGTGCCTGAAACGGGTCAAAATTGAAGCTTTTGAGTAAGCAAAACTCTGTAAAAATGGCAATTTTGGTCACTGTGAGGGTTTAAAAAGTGGTTATTCAACATGAGGCATGATCCAATTGACATTTTGAATCATTTTTGGTACAGTCCAAAAAATCAATTTTCGGATGAAAAACGATGACTCCGGACCAGTCGAACGATCCCAAAATGGTCTATAATGATGAAATTTTAACATTTAATCTTTTGACTCTAAATGACTGTTGGATGTGAATTATGACTCTGTCAACTAGAATAAGTGTGTTTAAAGTCATTTCTGTGCCTGAAACGGGTCAAAATGGAAGCTTTTGAGTAAGCAAAACTCTGTAAAAATGGCAATTTTGGTCACTGTGAGGGTTTAAAAAGTGGTTATTCAACATGAGGCATGATCCAATTGATATTTTGAATCATTTTTGGTACAGTCCAAAAAATTAATTTTCGGATGAAAAACGATGACTCCGGACCTGTCGAACGATCCCAAAATGGTCTATAATGATGAAATTTTAACATTTAATCTTTTGACTCTAAATTACTGTTGGATGTGAATTGTGACTTTGTCAACTAAAATAAGTGTGTTTAAAGTCATTTCTGTGCCTGAAACGGGTCAAAATGGAAGCTTTTGAGTAAGATAAACTCTGTAAAAATGGCAATTTTGGTCACTGTGAGGGTTTAAAAAGTGGTTATTCAACATGAGGCATGATCCAATTGACATTTTGAATCATTTTTGGTACAGTCCAAAAAATCTATTTTCGGATGAAAAACGATGACTCCGGACCTGTCGAACGATCCCAAAATGGTCTATAATGATGAAATTTTAACATTTAATCTTTTGACTCTAAATTACTGTTGGATGTGAATTGTGACTTTGTCAACTGAAATAAGTGTGTTTAAAGTCGTTTCTGTGCCTGAAACGGGTCAAAATTGAAGCTTTTGAGTAAGCAAAACTCTGTAAAAATGGCAATTTTGGTCACTGTGAGGGTTTAAAAAGTGGTTATTCAACATGAGGCATGATCCAATTAACATTTTGAATCATTTTTGGTACAGTCCAAAAAATCAATTTTCGGATGAAAAAAGATGACTCCGGACCTGTCGAACGATCCCAAAATGGTCTATAATGATGAAATTTTAACATTTAATCTTTTGACTCTAAATGACTGTTGGATGTGAATTATGACTTTGTCAACTAGAATAAGTGTGTTTAAAGTCATTTCTGTGCCTGAAACGGGTCAAAATGGAAGCTTTTGAGTAAGATAAACCTTGTAAAAACGGCAATTTTGGTCACTGTGAGGGTTTAAAAAGTGGTTATTCAACATGAGGCATGATCCAATTAACATTTTGAATCATTTTTGGTACAGTCCAAAAAATCAATTTTCGGATGAAAAACGATGACTCCGGACCTGTCGAATGATCCCAAAATGGTCTATAATGATGAAATTTTAACATTTAATCTTTTGACTCTAAATGACTGTTGGATGTGAATTATGACTTTGTCAACTAGAATAAGTGTGTTTAAAGTCATTTCTGTGCCTGAAACGGGTCAAAATGGAAGCTTTTGAGTAAGCAAAACTGTGTAAAAATGGCAATTTTGGTCACTGTGAGGGTTTAAAAAGTGGTTATTCAACATGAGGCATGATGCAATTGACATTTTGAATCATTTTTGGTACAGTCCAAAAAATCAATTTTCGGATGAAAAACGATGACTCCGGACCAGTCGAACGATCCCAAAATGGTCTATAATGATGAAATTTTAACATTTAATCTTTTGACTCTAAATTACTGTTGGATGTGAATTGTGACTTTGTCAACTAAAATAAGTGTGTTTAAAGTCATTTCTGTGCCTGAAACGGGTCAAAATTGAAGCTTTTGAGTAAGCAAAACTCTGTAAAAATGGCAATTTTGGTCACTGTGAGGGTTTAAAAAGTGGTTATTCAACATGAGGCATGATCCAATTGACATTTTGAATCATTTTTGGTACAGTCCAAAAAATCAATTTTCGGATGAAAAACGATGACTCCGGACCAGTCGAACGATCCCAAAATGGTCTATAATGATGAAATTTTAACATTTAATCTTTTGACTCTAAATGACTGTTGGATGTGAATTATGACTCTGTCAACTAGAATAAGTGTGTTTAAAGTCATTTCTGTGCCTGAAACGGGTCAAAATGTAAGCTTTTGAGTAAGCAAAACTCTGTAAAAATGGCAATTTTGGTCACTGTGAGGGTTTAAAAAGTGGTTATTCAACATGAGGCATGATCCAATTGACATTTTGAATCATTTTTGGTACAGTCCAAAAAATCAATTTTCGGATGAAAAACGATGACTCCGGACCTGTCGAACGATCCCAAAATGGTCTATAATGATGAAATTTTAACATTTAATCTTTTGACTCTAAATTACTGTTGGATGTGAATTGTGACTTTGTCAACTAAAATAAGTGTGTTTAAAGTCATTTCTGTGCCTGAAACGGGTCAAAATTGAAGCTTTTGAGTAAGCAAAACTCTGTAAAAATGGCAATTTTGGTCACTGTGAGGGTTTAAAAAGTGGTTATTCAACATGAGGCATGATCCAATTGACATTTTGAATCATTTTTGGTACAGTCCAAAAAATCAATTTTCGCATGAAAAACGATGACTCCGGACCTGTCGAACGATCCCAAAATGGTCTATAATGATGAAATTTTAACATTTAATCTTTTGACTCTAAATGACTGTTGGATGTGAATTATGACTTTGTCAACTAGAATAAGTGTGTTTAAAGTCATTTCTGTGCCTGAAACGGGTCAAAATGGAAGCTTTTGAGTAAGATAAACCTTGTAAAAACGGCAATTTTGGTCACTGTGAGGGTTTAAAAAGTGGTTATTCAACATGAGGCATGATCCAATTGACATTTTGAATCATTTTTGGTACAGTCCAAAAAATCTATTTTCGGATGAAAAACGATGACTCCGGACCTGTCGAACGATCCCAAAATGGTCTATAATGATGAAATTTTAACATTTAATCTTTTGACTCTAAATTACTGTTGGATGTGAATTGTGACTTTGTCAACTAAAATAAGTGTGTTTAAAGTCATTTCTGTGCCTGAAACGGGTCAAAATTGAAGCTTTTGAGTAAGCAAAACTCTGTAAAAATGGCAATTTTGGTCACTGTGAGGGTTTAAAAAGTGGTTATTCAACATGAGGCATGATCCAATTAACATTTTGAATCATTTTTGGTACAGTCCAAAAAATCAATTTTCGGATGAAAAACGATGACTCCGGACCTGTCGAATGATCCCAAAATGGTCTATAATGATGAAATTTTAACATTTAATCTTTTGACTCTAAATGACTGTTGGATGTGAATTATGACTTTGTCAACTAGAATAAGTGTGTTTAAAGTCATTTCTGTGCCTGAAACGGGTCAAAATGGAAGCTTTTGAGTAAGCAAAACTGTGTAAAAATGGCAATTTTGGTCACTGTGAGGGTTTAAAAAGTGGTTATTCAACATGAGGCATGATCCAATTGACATTTTGAATCATTTTTGGTACAGTCCAAAAAATCAATTTTCGGATGAAAAACGATGACTCCGGACCAGTCGAACGATCCCAAAATGGTCTATAATGATGAAATTTTAACATTTAATCTTTTGACTCTAAATTACTGTTGGATGTGAATTGTGACTTTGTCAACTAAAATAAGCGTGTTTAAAGTCATTTCTGTGCCTGAAACGGGTCAAAATTGAAGCTTTTGAGTAAGCAAAACTCTGTAAAAATGGCAATTTTGGTCACTGTGAGGGTTTAAAAAGTGGTTATTCAACATGAGGCATGATCCAATTGACATTTTGAATCATTTTTGGTACAGTCCAAAAAATCAATTTTCGGATGAAAAACGATGACTCCGGACCAGTCGAACGATCCCAAAATGGTCTATAATGATGAAATTTTAACATTTAATCTTTTGACTCTAAATGACTGTTGGATGTGAATTATGACTCTGTCAACTAGAATAAGTGTGTTTAAAGTCATTTCTGTGCCTGAAACGGGTCAAAATGGAAGCTTTTGAGTAAGCAAAACTCTGTAAAAATGGCAATTTTGGTCACTGTGAGGGTTTAAAAAGTGGTTATTCAACATGAGGCATGATCCAATTGATATTTTGAATCATTTTTGGTACAGTCCAAAAAATTAATTTTCGGATGAAAAACGATGACTCCGGACCTGTCGAACGATCCCAAAATGGTCTATAATGATGAAATTTTAACATTTAATCTTTTGACTCTAAATTACTGTTGGATGTGAATTGTGACTTTGTCAACTAAAATAAGTGTGTTTAAAGTCATTTCTGTGCCTGAAACGGGTCAAAATGGAAGCTTTTGAGTAAGATAAACTCTGTAAAAATGGCAATTTTGGTCACTGTGAGGGTTTAAAAAGTGGTTATTCAACATGAGGCATGATCCAATTGACATTTTGAATCATTTTTGGTACAGTCCAAAAAATCTATTTTCGGATGAAAAACGATGACTCCGGACCTGTCGAACGATCCCAAAATGGTCTATAATGATGAAATTTTAACATTTAATCTTTTGACTCTAAATTACTGTTGGATGTGAATTGTGACTTTGTCAACTGAAATAAGTGTGTTTAAAGTCATTTCTGTGCCTGAAACGGGTCAAAATGGAAGCTTTTGAGTAAGATAAACTCTGTAAAAATGGCAATTTTGGTCACTGTGAGGGTTTAAAAAGTGGTTATTCAACATGAGGCATGATCCAATTGACATTTTGAATCATTTTTGGTACAGTCCAAAAAATCTATTTTCGGATGAAAAACGATGACTCCGGACCTGTCGAACGATCCCAAAATGGTCTATAATGATGAAATTTTAACATTTAATCTTTTGACTCTAAATTACTGTTGGATGTGAATTGTGACTTTGTCAACTGAAATAAGTGTGTTTAAAGTCATTTCTGTGCCTGAAACGGGTCAAAATTGAAGCTTTTGAGTAAGCAAAACTCTGTAGAAATGGCAATTTTGGTCACTGTGAGGGTTTAAAAAGTGGTTATTCAACATGAGGCATGATCCAATTAACATTTTGAATCATTTTTGGTACAGTCCAAAAAATCAATTTTCGGATGAAAAAAGATGACTCCGGACCTGTCGAACGATCCCAAAATGGTCTATAATGATGAAATTTTAACATTTAATCTTTTGACTCTAAATGACTGTTGGATGTGAATTATGACTCTGTCAACTAGAATAAGTGTGTTTAAAGTCATTTCTGTGCCTGAAACGGGTCAAAATGGAAGCTTTTGAGTAAGCAAAACTCTGTAAAAATGGCAATTTTGGTCACTGTGAGGGTTTAAAAAGTGGTTATTCAACATGAGGCATGATCCAATTGACATTTTGAATCATTTTTGGTACAGTCCAAAAAATCAATTTTCGGATGAAAAACGATGACTCCGGACCTGTCGAACGATCCCAAAATGGTCTATAATGATGAAATTTTAACATTTAATCTTTTGACTCTAAATTACTGTTGGATGTGAATTGTGACTTTGTCAACTAAAATAAGTGTGTTTAAAGTCATTTCTGTGCCTGAAACGGGTCAAAATTGAAGCTTTTGAGTAAGCAAAACTCTGTAAAAATGGCAATTTTGGTCACTGTGAGGGTTTAAAAAGTGGTTATTCAACATGAGGCATGATGCAATTGACATTTTGAATCATTTTTGGTACAGTCCAAAAAATCAATTTTCGGATGAAAAACGATGACTCCGGACCAGTCGAACGATCCCAAAATGGTCTATAATGATGAAATTTTAACATTTAATCTTTTGACTCTAAATTACTGATGGATGTGAATTATGACTTTGTCAACTAAAATAAGTGTGTTTAAAGTTATTTCTGTGCCTGAAACGGGTCAAAATTGAAGCTTTTGAGTAAGCAAAACTCTGTAAAAATGGCAATTTTGATCACTGTGAGGGTTTAAAAAGTGGTTATTCAACATGAGGCATGATCCAATTGACATTTTGAATCATTTTTAGTACAGTCCAAAAAATCAATTTTCGGATGAAAAACGATGACTCCGGACCAGTCGAACGATCCCAAAATGGTCTATAATGATGAAATTTTAACATTTAATCTTTTGACTCTAAATGACTGTTGGATGTGAATTATGACTCTGTCAACTAGAATAAGTGTGTTTAAAGTCATTTCTGTGCCTGAAACGGGTCAAAATGGAAGCTTTTGAGTAAGCAAAACTCTGTAAAAATGGCAATTTTGGTCACTGTGAGGGTTTAAAAAGTGGTTATTCAACATGAGGCATGATCCAATTGACATTTTGAATCATTTTTGGTACAGTCCAAAAAATCAATTTTCGGATGAAAAACGATGACTCCGGACCTGTCGAACGATCCCAAAATGGTCTATAATGATGAAATTTTAACATTTAATCTTTTGACTCTAAATTACTGTTGGATGTGAATTGTGACTTTGTCAACTAAAATAAGTGTGTTTAAAGTCATTTCTGTGCCTGAAACGGGTCAAAATTGAAGCTTTTGAGTAAGCAAAACTCTGTAAAATGGCAATTTTGGTCACTGTGAGGGTTAAAAAAGTGGTTATTCAACATGAGGCATGATCCAATTGACATTTTGAATCATTTTTGGTACAGTCCAAAAAATCAATTTTCGGATGAAAAACGATGACTCCGGACCAGTCGAACGATCCCAAAATGGTCTATAATGATGAAATTTTAACATTTAATCTTTTGACTCTAAATGACTGTTGGATGTGAATTATTACTCTGTCAACTAGAATAAGTGTGTTTAAAGTCATTTCTGTGCCTGAAACGGGTCAAAATGGAAGCTTTTGAGTAAGCAAAACTCTGTAAAAATGGCAATTTTGGTCACTGTGAGGGTTTAAAAAGTGGTTATTCAACATGAGGCATGATCCAATTGACATTTTGAATCATTTTTGGTACAGTCCAAAAAATCAATTTTCGGATGAAAAACGATGACTCCGGACCTGTCGAACGATCCCAAAATGGTCTATAATGATGAAATTTTAACATTTAATCTTTTGACTCTAAATTACTGTTGGATGTGAATTGTGACTTTGTCAACTAAAATAAGTGTGTTTAAAGTCATTTCTGTGCCTGAAACGGGTCAAAATTGAAGCTTTTGAGTAAGCAAAACTCTGTAAAAATGGCAATTTTGGTCACTGTGAGGGTTTAAAAAGTGGTTATTCAACATGAGGCATGATGCAATTGACATTTTGAATCATTTTTGGTACAGTCCAAAAAATCAATTTTCGGATGAAAAATGATGACTCCGGACCAGTCGAACGATCCCAAAATGGTCTATAATGATGAAATTTTAACATTTAATCTTTTGACTCTAAATTACTGATGGATGTGAATTATGACTTTGTCAACTAAAATAAGTGTGTTTAAAGTTATTTCTGTGCCTGAAACGGGTCAAAATTGAAGCTTTTGAGTAAGCAAAACTCTGTAAAAATGGCAATTTTGATCACTGTGAGGGTTTAAAAAGTGGTTATTCAACATGAGGCATGATCCAATTGACATTTTGAATCATTTTTGGTACAGTCCAAAAAATCAATTTTCGGATGAAAAACGATGACTCCGGACCAGTCGAACGATCCCAAAATGGTCTATAATGATGAAATTTTAACATTTAATCTTTTGACTCTAAATGACTGTTGGATGTGAATTATGACTCTGTCAACTAGAATAAGTGTGTTTAAAGTCATTTCTGTGCCTGAAACGGGTCAAAATGGAAGCTTTTGAGTAAGCAAAACTCTGTAAAAATGGCAATTTTGGTCACTGTGAGGGTTTAAAAAGTGGTTATTCAACATGAGGCATGATCCAATTGACATTTTGAATCATTTTTGGTACAGTCCAAAAAATCAATTTTCGGATGAAAAACGATGACTCCGGACCTGTCGAACGATCCCAAAATGGTCTATAATGATGAAATTTTAACATTTAATCTTTTGACTCTAAATTACTGTTGGATGTGAATTGTGACTTTGTCAACTAAAATAAGTGTGTTTAAAGTCATTTCTGTGCCTGAAACGGGTCAAAATTGAAGCTTTTGAGTAAGCAAAACTCTGTAAAAATGGCAATTTTGGTCACTGTGAGGGTTTAAAAAGTGGTTATTCAACATGAGGCATGATGCAATTGACATTTTGAATCATTTTTGGTACAGTCCAAAAAATCAATTTTCGGATGAAAAACGATGACTCCGGACCAGTCGAACGATCCCAAAATGGTCTATAATGATGAAATTTTAACATTTAATCTTTTGACTCTAAATTACTGTTGGATGTGAATTGTGACTTTGTCAACTAAAATAAGTGTGTTTAAAGTCATTTCTGTGCCTGAAACGGGTCAAAATTGAAGCTTTTGAGTAAGCAAAACTCTGTAAAAATGGCAATTTTGGTCACTGTGAGGGTTTAAAAAGTGGTTATTCAACATGAGGCATGATCCAATTGACATTTTGAATCATTTTTGGTACAGTCCAAAAAATCAATTTTCGGATGAAAAACGATGACTCCGGACCAGTCGAACGATTGCAAAATGGTCTATAATGATGAAATTTTAACATTTAATCTTTTGACTCTAAATGACTGTTGGATGTGAATTATGACTCTGTCAACTAGAATAAGTGTGTTTAAAGTCATTTCTGTGCCTGAAACGGGTCAAAATGTAAGCTTTTGAGTAAGCAAAACTCTGTAAAAATGGCAATTTTGGTCACTGTGAGGGTTTAAAAAGTGGTTATTCAACATGAGGCATGATCCAATTGACATTTTGAATCATTTTTGGTACAGTCCAAAAAATCAATTTTCGGATGAAAAACGATGACTCCGGACCTGTCGAACGATCCCAAAATGGTCTATAATGATGAAATTTTAACATTTAATCTTTTGACTCTAAATTACTGTTGGATGTGAATTGTGACTTTGTCAACTAAAATAAGTGTGTTTAAAGTCATTTCTGTGCCTGAAACGGGTCAAAATTGAAGCTTTTGAGTAAGCAAAACTCTGTAAAAATGGCAATTTTGGTCACTGTGAGGGTTTAAAAAGTGGTTATTCAACATGAGGCATGATCCAATTGACATTTTGAATCATTTTTGGTACAGTCCAAAAAATCAATTTTCGCATGAAAAACGATGACTCCGGACCTGTCGAACGATCCCAAAATGGTCTATAATGATGAAATTTTAACATTTAATCTTTTGACTCTAAATGACTGTTGGATGTGAATTATGACTTTGTCAACTAGAATAAGTGTGTTTAAAGTCATTTCTGTGCCTGAAACGGGTCAAAATGGAAGCTTTTGAGTAAGATAAACCTTGTAAAAACGGCAATTTTGGTCACTGTGAGGGTTTAAAAAGTGGTTATTCAACATGAGGCATGATCCAATTGACATTTTGAATCATTTTTGGTACAGTCCAAAAAATCTATTTTCGGATGAAAAACGATGACTCCGGACCTGTCGAACGATCCCAAAATGGTCTATAATGATGAAATTTTAACATTTAATCTTTTGACTCTAAATTACTGTTGGATGTGAATTGTGACTTTGTCAACTAAAATAAGTGTGTTTAAAGTCATTTCTGTGCCTGAAACGGGTCAAAATTGAAGCTTTTGAGTAAGCAAAACTCTGTAAAAATGGCAATTTTGGTCACTGTGAGGGTTTAAAAAGTGGTTATTCAACATGAGGCATGATCCAATTAACATTTTGAATCATTTTTGGTACAGTCCAAAAAATCAATTTTCGGATGAAAAACGATGACTCCGGACCTGTCGAATGATCCCAAAATGGTCTATAATGATGAAATTTTAACATTTAATCTTTTGACTCTAAATGACTGTTGGATGTGAATTATGACTTTGTCAACTAGAATAAGTGTGTTTAAAGTCATTTCTGTGCCTGAAACGGGTCAAAATGGAAGCTTTTGAGTAAGCAAAACTGTGTAAAAATGGCAATTTTGGTCACTGTGAGGGTTTAAAAAGTGGTTATTCAACATGAGGCATGATCCAATTGACATTTTGAATCATTTTTGGTACAGTCCAAAAAATCAATTTTCGGATGAAAAACGATGACTCCGGACCAGTCGAACGATCCCAAAATGGTCTATAATGATGAAATTTTAACATTTAATCTTTTGACTCTAAATTACTGTTGGATGTGAATTGTGACTTTGTCAACTAAAATAAGCGTGTTTAAAGTCATTTCTGTGCCTGAAACGGGTCAAAATTGAAGCTTTTGAGTAAGCAAAACTCTGTAAAAATGGCAATTTTGGTCACTGTGAGGGTTTAAAAAGTGGTTATTCAACATGAGGCATGATCCAATTGACATTTTGAATCATTTTTGGTACAGTCCAAAAAATCAATTTTCGGATGAAAAACGATGACTCCGGACCAGTCGAACGATCCCAAAATGGTCTATAATGATGAAATTTTAACATTTAATCTTTTGACTCTAAATGACTGTTGGATGTGAATTATGACTCTGTCAACTAGAATAAGTGTGTTTAAAGTCATTTCTGTGCCTGAAACGGGTCAAAATGGAAGCTTTTGAGTAAGCAAAACTCTGTAAAAATGGCAATTTTGGTCACTGTGAGGGTTTAAAAAGTGGTTATTCAACATGAGGCATGATCCAATTGATATTTTGAATCATTTTTGGTACAGTCCAAAAAATTAATTTTCGGATGAAAAACGATGACTCCGGACCTGTCGAACGATCCCAAAATGGTCTATAATGATGAAATTTTAACATTTAATCTTTTGACTCTAAATTACTGTTGGATGTGAATTGTGACTTTGTCAACTAAAATAAGTGTGTTTAAAGTCATTTCTGTGCCTGAAACGGGTCAAAATGGAAGCTTTTGAGTAAGATAAACTCTGTAAAAATGGCAATTTTGGTCACTGTGAGGGTTTAAAAAGTGGTTATTCAACATGAGGCATGATCCAATTGACATTTTGAATCATTTTTGGTACAGTCCAAAAAATCTATTTTCGGATGAAAAACGATGACTCCGGACCTGTCGAACGATCCCAAAATGGTCTATAATGATGAAATTTTAACATTTAATCTTTTGACTCTAAATGACTGTTGGATGTGAATTATGACTTTGTCAACTAGAATAAGTGTGTTTAAAGTCATTTCTGTGCCTGAAACGGGTCAAAATGGAAGCTTTTGAGTAAGCAAAACTCTGTAAAAATGGCAATTTTGGTCACTGTGAGGGTTTAAAAAGTGGTTATTCAACATGAGGCATGATCCAATTGATATTTTGAATCATTTTTGGTACAGTCCAAAAAATTAATTTTCGGATGAAAAACGATGACTCCGGACCTGTCGAACGATCCCAAAATGGTCTATAATGATGAAATTTTAACATTTAATCTTTTGACTCTAAATTACTGTTGGATGTGAATTGTGACTTTGTCAACTAAAATAAGTGTGTTTAAAGTCATTTCTGTGCCTGAAACGGGTCAAAATGGAAGCTTTTGAGTAAGATAAACTCTGTAAAAATGGCAATTTTGGTCACTGTGAGGGTTTAAAAAGTGGTTATTCAACATGAGGCATGATCCAATTGACATTTTGAATCATTTTTGGTACAGTCCAAAAAATCTATTTTCGGATGAAAAACGATGACTCCGGACCTGTCGAACGATCCCAAAATGGTCTATAATGATGAAATTTTAACATTTAATCTTTTGACTCTAAATGACTGTTGGATGTGAATTATGACTTTGTCAACTAGAATAAGTGTGTTTAAAGTCATTTCTGTGCCTGAAACGGGTCAAAATGGAAGCTTTTGAGTAAGATAAACCTTGTAAAAACGGCAATTTTGGTCACTGTGAGGGTTTAAAAAGTGGTTATTCAACATGAGGCATGATCCAATTGACATTTTGAATCATTTTTGGTACAGTCCAAAAAATCTATTTTCGGATGAAAAACGATGACTCCGGACCTGTCGAACGATCCCAAAATGGTCTATAATGATGAAATTTTAACATTTAATCTTTTGACTCTAAATTACTGTTGGATGTGAATTGTGACTTTGTCAACTAAAATAAGTGTGTTTAAAGTCATTTCTGTGCCTGAAACGGGTCAAAATTGAAGCTTTTGAGTAAGCAAAACTCTGTAAAAATGGCAATTTTGGTCACTGTGAGGGTTTAAAAAGTGGTTATTCAACATGAGGCATGATCCAATTAACATTTTGAATCATTTTTGGTACAGTCCAAAAAATCAATTTTCGGATGAAAAACGATGACTCCGGACCTGTCGAATGATCCCAAAATGGTCTATAATGATGAAATTTTAACATTTAATCTTTTGACTCTAAATGACTGTTGGATGTGAATTATGACTTTGTCAACTAGAATAAGTGTGTTTAAAGTCATTTCTGTGCCTGAAACGGGTCAAAATGGAAGCTTTTGAGTAAGCAAAACTGTGTAAAAATGGCAATTTTGGTCACTGTGAGGGTTTAAAAAGTGGTTATTCAACATGAGGCATGATCCAATTGACATTTTGAATCATTTTTGGTACAGTCCAAAAAATCAATTTTCGGATGAAAAACGATGACTCCGGACCAGTCGAACGATCCCAAAATGGTCTATAATGATGAAATTTTAACATTTAATCTTTTGACTCTAAATTACTGTTGGATGTGAATTGTGACTTTGTCAACTAAAATAAGCGTGTTTAAAGTCATTTCTGTGCCTGAAACGGGTCAAAATTGAAGCTTTTGAGTAAGCAAAACTCTGTAAAAATGGCAATTTTGGTCACTGTGAGGGTTTAAAAAGTGGTTATTCAACATGAGGCATGATCCAATTGACATTTTGAATCATTTTTGGTACAGTCCAAAAAATCAATTTTCGGATGAAAAACGATGACTCCGGACCAGTCGAACGATCCCAAAATGGTCTATAATGATGAAATTTTAACATTTAATCTTTTGACTCTAAATGACTGTTGGATGTGAATTATGACTCTGTCAACTAGAATAAGTGTGTTTAAAGTCATTTCTGTGCCTGAAACGGGTCAAAATGGAAGCTTTTGAGTAAGCAAAACTCTGTAAAAATGGCAATTTTGGTCACTGTGAGGGTTTAAAAAGTGGTTATTCAACATGAGGCATGATCCAATTGATATTTTGAATCATTTTTGGTACAGTCCAAAAAATTAATTTTCGGATGAAAAACGATGACTCCGGACCTGTCGAACGATCCCAAAATGGTCTATAATGATGAAATTTTAACATTTAATCTTTTGACTCTAAATTACTGTTGGATGTGAATTGTGACTTTGTCAACTAAAATAAGTGTGTTTAAAGTCATTTCTGTGCCTGAAACGGGTCAAAATGGAAGCTTTTGAGTAAGATAAACTCTGTAAAAATGGCAATTTTGGTCACTGTGAGGGTTTAAAAAGTGGTTATTCAACATGAGGCATGATCCAATTGACATTTTGAATCATTTTTGGTACAGTCCAAAAAATCTATTTTCGGATGAAAAACGATGACTCCGGACCTGTCGAACGATCCCAAAATGGTCTATAATGATGAAATTTTAACATTTAATCTTTTGACTCTAAATTACTGTTGGATGTGAATTGTGACTTTGTCAACTGAAATAAGTGTGTTTAAAGTCATTTCTGTGCCTGAAACGGGTCAAAATTGAAGCTTTTGAGTAAGCAAAACTCTGTAAAAATGGCAATTTTGGTCACTGTGAGGGTTTAAAAAGTGGTTATTCAACATGAGGCATGATCCAATTAACATTTTGAATCATTTTTGGTACAGTCCAAAAAATCAATTTTCGGATGAAAAAAGATGACTCCGGACCTGTCGAACGATCCCAAAATGGTCTATAATGATGAAATTTTAACATTTAATCTTTTGACTCTAAATGACTGTTGGATGTGAATTATGACTTTGTCAACTAGAATAAGTGTGTTTAAAGTCATTTCTGTGCCTGAAACGGGTCAAAATGGAAGCTTTTGAGTAAGATAAACCTTGTAAAAACGGCAATTTTGGTCACTGTGAGGGTTTAAAAAGTGGTTATTCAACATGAGGCATGATCCAATTAACATTTTGAATCATTTTTGGTACAGTCCAAAAAATCAATTTTCGGATGAAAAACGATGACTCCGGACCTGTCGAATGATCCCAAAATGGTCTATAATGATGAAATTTTAACATTTAATATTTTGACTCTAAATGACTGTTGGATGTGAATTATGACTTTGTCAACTAGAATAAGTGTGTTTAAAGTCATTTCTGTGCCTGAAACGGGTCAAAATGGAAGCTTTTGAGTAAGCAAAACTGTGTAAAAATGGCAATTTTGGTCACTGTGAGGGTTTAAAAAGTGGTTATTCAACATGAGGCATGATCCAATTGACATTTTGAATCATTTTTGGTACAGTCCAAAAAATCAATTTTCGGATGAAAAACGATGACTCCGGACCAGTCGAACGATCCCAAAATGGTCTATAATGATGAAATTTTAACATTTAATCTTTTGACTCTAAATTACTGTTGGATGTGAATTGTGACTTTGTCAACTAAAATAAGCGTGTTTAAAGTCATTTCTGTGCCTGAAACGGGTCAAAATTGAAGCTTTTGAGTAAGCAAAACTCTGTAAAAATGGCAATTTTGGTCACTGTGAGGGTTTAAAAAGTGGTTATTCAACATGAGGCATGATCCAATTGACATTTTGAATCATTTTTGGTACAGTCCAAAAAATCAATTTTCGGATGAAAAACGATGACTCCGGACCAGTCGAACGATCCCAAAATGGTTTATAATGATGAAATTTTAACATTTAATCTTTTGACTCTAAATGACTGTTGGATGTGAATTATGACTCTGTCAACTAGAATAAGTGTGTTTAAAGTCATTTCTGTGCCTGAAACGGGTCAAAATGGAAGCTTTTGAGTAAGCAAAACTCTGTAAAAATGGCAATTTTGGTCACTGTGAGGGTTTAAAAAGTGGTTATTCAACATGAGGCATGATCCAATTGATATTTTGAATCATTTTTGGTACAGTCCAAAAAATTAATTTTCGGATGAAAAACGATGACTCCGGACCTGTCGAACGATCCCAAAATGGTCTATAATGATGAAATTTTAACATTTAATCTTTTGACTCTAAATTACTGTTGGATGTGAATTGTGACTTTGTCAACTAAAGTAAGTGTGTTTAAAGTCATTTCTGTGCCTGAAACGGGTCAAAATTGAAGCTTTTGAGTAAGCAAAACTCTGTAAAAATGGCAATTTTGGTCACTGTGAGGGTTTAAAAAGTGGTTATTCAACATGAGGCATGATGCAATTGACATTTTGAATAATTTTTGGTACAGTCCAAAAAATCAATTTTTGGATGAAAAACGATGACTCCGGACCAGTCGAACGATCCCAAAATGGTCTATAATGATGAAATTTTAACATTTAATCTTTTGACTCTAAATGACTGTTGGATGTGAATTATGACTTTGTCAACTAGAATAAGTGTGTTTAAAGTCATTTCTGTGCCTGAAACGGGTCAAAATGGAAGCTTTTGAGTAAGATAAACTCTGTAAAAATGGCAATTTTGGTCACTGTGAGGGTTTAAAAAGTGGTTATTCAACATGAGGCATGATCCAATTGACATTTTGAATCATTTTTGGTACAGTCCAAAAAATCTATTTTCGGATGAAAAACGATGACTCCGGACCTGTCGAACGATCCCAAAATGGTCTATAATGATGAAATTTTAACATTTAATCTTTTGACTCTAAATTACTTTTGGATGTGAATTGTGACTTTGTCAACTAAAATAAGTGTGTTTAAAGTCATTTCTGTGCCTGAAACGGGTCAAAATTGAAGCTTTTGAGTAAGCAAAACTCTGTAAAAATGGCAATTTTGGTCACTGTGAGGGTTTAAAAAGTGGTTATTCAACATGAGGCATGATCCAATTAACATTTTGAATCATTTTTGGTACAGTCCAAAAAATCAATTTTCGGATGAAAAACGATGACTCCGGACCTGTCGAATGATCCCAAAATGGTCTATAATGATGAAATTTTAACATTTAATCTTTTGACTCTAAATGACTGTTGGATGTGAATTATGACTTTGTCAACTAGAATAAGTGTGTTTAAAGTCATTTCTGTGCCTGAAACGGGTCAAAATGGAAGCTTTTGAGTAAGCAAAACTGTGTAAAAATGGCAATTTTGGTCACTGTGAGGGTTTAAAAAGTGGTTATTCAACATGAGGCATGATCCAATTGACATTTTGAATCATTTTTGGTACAGTCCAAAAAATCAATTTTCGGATGAAAAACGATGACTCCGGACCAGTCGAACGATCCCAAAATGGTCTATAATGATGAAATTTTAACATTTAATCTTTTGACTCTAAATTACTGTTGGATGTGAATTGTGACTTTGTCAACTAAAATAAGCGTGTTTAAAGTCATTTCTGTGCCTGAAACGGGTCAAAATTGAAGCTTTTGAGTAAGCAAAACTCTGTAAAAATGGCAATTTTGGTCACTGTGAGGGTTTAAAAAGTGGTTATTCAACATGAGGCATGATCCAATTGACATTTTGAATCATTTTTGGTACAGTCCAAAAAATCAATTTTCGGATGAAAAACGATGACTCCGGACCAGTCGAACGATCCCAAAATGGTCTATAATGATGAAATTTTAACATTTAATCTTTTGACTCTAAATGACTGTTGGATGTGAATTATGACTCTGTCAACTAGAATAAGTGTGTTTAAAGTCATTTCTGTGCCTGAAACGGGTCAAAATGGAAGCTTTTGAGTAAGCAAAACTCTGTAAAAATGGCAATTTTGGTCACTGTGAGGGTTTAAAAAGTGGTTATTCAACATGAGGCATGATCCAATTGATATTTTGAATCATTTTTGGTACAGTCCAAAAAATTAATTTTCGGATGAAAAACGATGACTCCGGACCTGTCGAACGATCCCAAAATGGTCTATAATGATGAAATTTTAACATTTAATCTTTTGACTCTAAATTACTGTTGGATGTGAATTGTGACTTTGTCAACTAAAATAAGTGTGTTTAAAGTCATTTCTGTGCCTGAAACGGGTCAAAATGGAAGCTTTTGAGTAAGATAAACTCTGTAAAAATGGCAATTTTGGTCACTGTGAGGGTTTAAAAAGTGGTTATTCAACATGAGGCATGATCCAATTGACATTTTGAATCATTTTTGGTACAGTCCAAAAAATCTATTTTCGGATGAAAAACGATGACTCCGGACCTGTCGAACGATCCCAAAATGGTCTATAATGATGAAATTTTAACATTTAATCTTTTGACTCTAAATTACTGTTGGATGTGAATTGTGACTTTGTCAACTGAAATAAGTGTGTTTAAAGTCATTTCTGTGCCTGAAACGGGTCAAAATTGAAGCTTTTGAGTAAGCAAAACTCTGTAAAAATGGCAATTTTGGTCACTGTGAGGGTTTAAAAAGTGGTTATTCAACATGAGGCATGATCCAATTAACATTTTGAATCATTTTTGGTACAGTCCAAAAAATCAATTTTCGGATGAAAAAAGATGACTCCGGACCTGTCGAACGATCCCAAAATGGTCTATAATGATGAAATTTTAACATTTAATCTTTTGACTCTAAATGACTGTTGGATGTGAATTATGACTTTGTCAACTAGAATAAGTGTGTTTAAAGTCATTTCTGTGCCTGAAACGGGTCAAAATGGAAGCTTTTGAGTAAGATAAACCTTGTAAAAACGGCAATTTTGGTCACTGTGAGGGTTTAAAAAGTGGTTATTCAACATGAGGCATGATCCAATTAACATTTTGAATCATTTTTGGTACAGTCCAAAAAATCAATTTTCGGATGAAAAACGATGACTCCGGACCTGTCGAATGATCCCAAAATGGTCTATAATGATGAAATTTTAACATTTAATCTTTTGACTCTAAATGACTGTTGGATGTGAATTATGACTTTGTCAACTAGAATAAGTGTGTTTAAAGTCATTTCTGTGCCTGAAACGGGTCAAAATGGAAGCTTTTGAGTAAGCAAAACTGTGTAAAAATGGCAATTTTGGTCACTGTGAGGGTTTAAAAAGTGGTTATTCAACATGAGGCATGATCCAATTGACATTTTGAATCATTTTTGGTACAGTCCAAAAAATCAATTTTCGGATGAAAAACGATGACTCCGGACCAGTCGAACGATCCCAAAATGGTCTATAATGATGAAATTTTAACATTTAATCTTTTGACTCTAAATTACTGTTGGATGTGAATTGTGACTTTGTCAACTAAAATAAGCGTGTTTAAAGTCATTTCTGTGCCTGAAACGGGTCAAAATTGAAGCTTTTGAGTAAGCAAAACTCTGTAAAAATGGCAATTTTGGTCACTGTGAGGGTTTAAAAAGTGGTTATTCAACATGAGGCATGATCCAATTGACATTTTGAATCATTTTTGGTACAGTCCAAAAAATCAATTTTCGGATGAAAAACGATGACTCCGGACCAGTCGAACGATCCCAAAATGGTTTATAATGATGAAATTTTAACATTTAATCTTTTGACTCTAAATGACTGTTGGATGTGAATTATGACTCTGTCAACTAGAATAAGTGTGTTTAAAGTCATTTCTGTGCCTGAAACGGGTCAAAATGGAAGCTTTTGAGTAAGCAAAACTCTGTAAAAATGGCAATTTTGGTCACTGTGAGGGTTTAAAAAGTGGTTATTCAACATGAGGCATGATCCAATTGATATTTTGAATCATTTTTGGTACAGTCCAAAAAATTAATTTTCGGATGAAAAACGATGACTCTGGACCTGTCGAACGATCCCAAAATGGTCTATAATGATGAAATTTTAACATTTAATCTTTTGACTCTAAATTACTGTTGGATGTGAATTGTGACTTTGTCAACTAAAGTAAGTGTGTTTAAAGTCATTTCTGTGCCTGAAACGGGTCAAAATTGAAGCTTTTGAGTAAGCAAAACTCTGTAAAAATGGCAATTTTGGTCACTGTGAGGGTTTAAAAAGTGGTTATTCAACATGAGGCATGATGCAATTGACATTTTGAATAATTTTTGGTACAGTCCAAAAAATCAATTTTTGGATGAAAAACGATGACTCCGGACCAGTCGAACGATCCCAAAATGGTCTATAATGATGAAATTTTAACATTTAATCTTTTGACTCTAAATGACTGTTGGATGTGAATTATGACTTTGTCAACTAGAATAAGTGTGTTTAAAGTCATTTCTGTGCCTGAAACGGGTCAAAATGGAAGCTTTTGAGTAAGATAAACTCTGTAAAAATGGCAATTTTGGTCACTGTGAGGGTTTAAAAAGTGGTTATTCAACATGAGGCATGATCCAATTGACATTTTGAATCATTTTTGGTACAGTCCAAAAAATCTATTTTCGGATGAAAAACGATGACTCCGGACCTGTCGAACGATCCCAAAATGGTCTATAATGATGAAATTTTAACATTTAATCTTTTGACTCTAAATTACTTTTGGATGTGAATTGTGACTTTGTCAACTAAAATAAGTGTGTTTAAAGTCATTTCTGTGCCTGAAACGGGTCAAAATTGAAGCTTTTGAGTAAGCAAAACTCTGTAAAAATGGCAATTTTGGTCACTGTGAGGGTTTAAAAAGTGGTTATTCAACATGAGGCATGATCCAATTAACATTTTGAATCATTTTTGGTACAGTCCAAAAAATCAATTTTCGGATGAAAAACGATGACTCCGGACCTGTCGAATGATCCCAAAATGGTCTATAATGATGAAATTTTAACATTTAATCTTTTGACTCTAAATGACTGTTGGATGTGAATTATGACTTTGTCAACTAGAATAAGTGTGTTTAAAGTCATTTCTGTGCCTGAAACGGGTCAAAATGGAAGCTTTTGAGTAAGCAAAACTGTGTAAAAATGGCAATTTTGGTCACTGTGAGGGTTTAAAAAGTGGTTATTCAACATGAGGCATGATCCAATTGACATTTTGAATCATTTTTGGTACAGTCCAAAAAATCAATTTTCGGATGAAAAACGATGACTCCGGACCAGTCGAACGATCCCAAAATGGTCTATAATGATGAAATTTTAACATTTAATCTTTTGACTCTAAATTACTGTTGGATGTGAATTGTGACTTTGTCAACTAAAATAAGCGTGTTTAAAGTCATTTCTGTGCCTGAAACGGGTCAAAATTGAAGCTTTTGAGTAAGCAAAACTCTGTAAAAATGGCAATTTTGGTCACTGTGAGGGTTTAAAAAGTGGTTATTCAACATGAGGCATGATCCAATTGACATTTTGAATCATTTTTGGTACAGTCCAAAAAATCAATTTTCGGATGAAAAACGATGACTCCGGACCAGTCGAACGATCCCAAAATGGTCTATAATGATGAAATTTTAACATTTAATCTTTTGACTCTAAATGACTGTTGGATGTGAATTATGACTCTGTCAACTAGAATAAGTGTGTTTAAAGTCATTTCTGTGCCTGAAACGGGTCAAAATGGAAGCTTTTGAGTAAGCAAAACTCTGTAAAAATGGCAATTTTGGTCACTGTGAGGGTTTAAAAAGTGGTTATTCAACATGAGGCATGATCCAATTGATATTTTGAATCATTTTTGGTACAGTCCAAAAAATTAATTTTCGGATGAAAAACGATGACTCCGGACCTGTCGAACGATCCCAAAATGGTCTATAATGATGAAATTTTAACATTTAATCTTTTGACTCTAAATTACTGTTGGATGTGAATTGTGACTTTGTCAACTAAAATAAGTGTGTTTAAAGTCATTTCTGTGCCTGAAACGGGTCAAAATGGAAGCTTTTGAGTAAGATAAACTCTGTAAAAATGGCAATTTTGGTCACTGTGAGGGTTTAAAAAGTGGTTATTCAACATGAGGCATGATCCAATTGACATTTTGAATCATTTTTGGTACAGTCCAAAAAATCTATTTTCGGATGAAAAACGATGACTCCGGACCTGTCGAACGATCCCAAAATGGTCTATAATGATGAAATTTTAACATTTAATCTTTTGACTCTAAATTACTGTTGGATGTGAATTGTGACTTTGTCAACTGAAATAAGTGTGTTTAAAGTCATTTCTGTGCCTGAAACGGGTCAAAATTGAAGCTTTTGAGTAAGCAAAACTCTGTAAAAATGGCAATTTTGGTCACTGTGAGGGTTTAAAAAGTGGTTATTCAACATGAGGCATGATCCAATTAACATTTTGAATCATTTTTGGTACAGTCCAAAAAATCAATTTTCGGATGAAAAAAGATGACTCCGGACCTGTCGAACGATCCCAAAATGGTCTATAATGATGAAATTTTAACATTTAATCTTTTGACTCTAAATGACTGTTGGATGTGAATTATGACTTTGTCAACTAGAATAAGTGTGTTTAAAGTCATTTCTGTGCCTGAAACGGGTCAAAATGGAAGCTTTTGAGTAAGATAAACCTTGTAAAAACGGCAATTTTGGTCACTGTGAGGGTTTAAAAAGTGGTTATTCAACATGAGGCATGATCCAATTAACATTTTGAATCATTTTTGGTACAGTCCAAAAAATCAATTTTCGGATGAAAAACGATGACTCCGGACCTGTCGAATGATCCCAAAATGGTCTATAATGATGAAATTTTAACATTTAATCTTTTGACTCTAAATGACTGTTGGATGTGAATTATGACTTTGTCAACTAGAATAAGTGTGTTTAAAGTCATTTCTGTGCCTGAAACGGGTCAAAATGGAAGCTTTTGAGTAAGCAAAACTGTGTAAAAATGGCAATTTTGGTCACTGTGAGGGTTTAAAAAGTGGTTATTCAACATGAGGCATGATCCAATTGACATTTTGAATCATTTTTGGTACAGTCCAAAAAATCAATTTTCGGATGAAAAACGATGACTCCGGACCAGTCGAACGATCCCAAAATGGTCTATAATGATGAAATTTTAACATTTAATCTTTTGACTCTAAATTACTGTTGGATGTGAATTGTGACTTTGTCAACTAAAATAAGCGTGTTTAAAGTCATTTCTGTGCCTGAAACGGGTCAAAATTGAAGCTTTTGAGTAAGCAAAACTCTGTAAAAATGGCAATTTTGGTCACTGTGAGGGTTTAAAAAGTGGTTATTCAACATGAGGCATGATCCAATTGACATTTTGAATCATTTTTGGTACAGTCCAAAAAATCAATTTTCGGATGAAAAACGATGACTCCGGACCAGTCGAACGATCCCAAAATGGTTTATAATGATGAAATTTTAACATTTAATCTTTTGACTCTAAATGACTGTTGGATGTGAATTATGACTCTGTCAACTAGAATAAGTGTGTTTAAAGTCATTTCTGTGCCTGAAACGGGTCAAAATGGAAGCTTTTGAGTAAGCAAAACTCTGTAAAAATGGCAATTTTGGTCACTGTGAGGGTTTAAAAAGTGGTTATTCAACATGAGGCATGATCCAATTGATATTTTGAATCATTTTTGGTACAGTCCAAAAAATTAATTTTCGGATGAAAAACGATGACTCCGGACCTGTCGAACGATCCCAAAATGGTCTATAATGATGAAATTTTAACATTTAATCTTTTGACTCTAAATTACTGTTGGATGTGAATTGTGACTTTGTCAACTAAAGTAAGTGTGTTTAAAGTCATTTCTGTGCCTGAAACGGGTCAAAATTGAAGCTTTTGAGTAAGCAAAACTCTGTAAAAATGGCAATTTTGGTCACTGTGAGGGTTTAAAAAGTGGTTATTCAACATGAGGCATGATGCAATTGACATTTTGAATAGTTTTTGGTACAGTCCAAAAAATCAATTTTTGGATGAAAAACGATGACTCCGGACCAGTCGAACGATCCCAAAATGGTCTATAATGATGAAATTTTAACATTTAATCTTTTGACTCTAAATGACTGTTGGATGTGAATTATGACTTTGTCAACTAGAATAAGTGTGTTTAAAGTCATTTCTGTGCCTGAAACGGGTCAAAATGGAAGCTTTTGAGTAAGATAAACTCTGTAAAAATGGCAATTTTGGTCACTGTGAGGGTTTAAAAAGTGGTTATTCAACATGAGGCATGATCCAATTGACATTTTGAATCATTTTTGGTACAGTCCAAAAAATCAATTTTCGGATGAAAAACGATGACTCCGGACCAGTCGAACGATCCCAAAATGGTCTATAATGATGAAATTTTAACATTTAATCTTTTGACTCTAAATTACTGTTGGATGTGAATTGTGACTTTGTCAACTAAAATAAGCGTGTTTAAAGTCATTTCTGTGCCTGAAACGGGTCAAAATTGAAGCTTTTGAGTAAGCAAAACTCTGTAAAAATGGCAATTTTGGTCACTGTGAGGGTTTAAAAAGTGGTTATTCAACATGAGGCATGATCCAATTGACATTTTGAATCATTTTTGGTACAGTCCAAAAAATCAATTTTCGGATGAAAAACGATGACTCCGGACCAGTCGAACGATCCCAAAATGGTTTATAATGATGAAATTTTAACATTTAATCTTTTGACTCTAAATGACTGTTGGATGTGAATTATGACTCTGTCAACTAGAATAAGTGTGTTTAAAGTCATTTCTGTGCCTGAAACGGGTCAAAATGGAAGCTTTTGAGTAAGCAAAACTCTGTAAAAATGGCAATTTTGGTCACTGTGAGGGTTTAAAAAGTGGTTATTCAACATGAGGCATGATCCAATTGATATTTTGAATCATTTTTGGTACAGTCCAAAAAATTAATTTTCGGATGAAAAACGATGACTCCGGACCTGTCGAACGATCCCAAAATGGTCTATAATGATGAAATTTTAACATTTAATCTTTTGACTCTAAATTACTGTTGGATGTGAATTGTGACTTTGTCAACTAAAGTAAGTGTGTTTAAAGTCATTTCTGTGCCTGAAACGGGTCAAAATTGAAGCTTTTGAGTAAGCAAAACTCTGTAAAAATGGCAATTTTGGTCACTGTGAGGGTTTAAAAAGTGGTTATTCAACATGAGGCATGATGCAATTGACATTTTGAATAGTTTTTGGTACAGTCCAAAAAATCAATTTTTGGATGAAAAACGATGACTCCGGACCAGTCGAACGATCCCAAAATGGTCTATAATGATGAAATTTTAACATTTAATCTTTTGACTCTAAATGACTGTTGGATGTGAATTATGACTTTGTCAACTAGAATAAGTGTGTTTAAAGTCATTTCTGTGCCTGAAACGGGTCAAAATGGAAGCTTTTGAGTAAGATAAACTCTGTAAAAATGGCAATTTTGGTCACTGTGAGGGTTTAAAAAGTGGTTATTCAACATGAGGCATGATCCAATTGACATTTTGAATCATTTTTGGTACAGTCCAAAAAATCTATTTTCGGATGAAAAACGATGACTCCGGACCTGTCGAACGATCCCAAAATGGTCTATAATGATGAAATTTTTACATTTAATCTTTTGACTCTAAATTACTTTTGGATGTGAATTGTGACTTTGTCAACTAAAATAAGTGTGTTTAAAGTCATTTCTGTGCCTGAAACGGGTCAAAATTGAAGCTTTTGAGTAAGCAAAACTCTGTAAAAATGGCAATTTTGGTCACTGTGAGGGTTTAAAAAGTGGTTATTCAACATGAGGCATGATCCAATTAACATTTTGAATCATTTTTGGTACAGTCCAAAAAATCAATTTTCGGATGAAAAAAGATGACTCCGGACCTGTCGAACGATCCCAAAATGGTCTATAATGATGAAATTTTAACATTTAATCTTTTGACTCTAAATGACTGTTGGATGTGAATTATGACTTTGTCAACTAGAATAAGTGTGTTTAAAGTCATTTCTGTGCCTGAAACGGGTGAAAATGGAAGCTTTTGAGTAAGCAAAACTCTGTAAAAATGGCAATTTTGGTCACTGTGAGGGTTTAAAAAGTGGTTATTCAACATGAGGCATGATCCAATTGACATTTTGAATCATTTTTGGTACAGTCCAAAAAATCAATTTTCGGATGAAAAACGATGACTCCGGACCTGTCGAACGATCCCAAAATGGTCTATAATGATGAAATTTTAACATTTAATCTTTTGACTCTAAATTACTGTTGGATGTGAATCATGACTCTGTCAACTAGAATAAGTGTGTTTAAAGTCATTTCTGTGCCTGAAACGGGTCAAAATTGAAGCTTTTGAGTAAGCAAAACTCTGTAAAAATGGCAATTTTGGTCACTGTGAGGGTTTAAAAAGTGGTTATTTAACATGAGGCATGATCCAATTAACATTTTGAATCATTTTTGGTACAGTCCAAAAAATCAATTTTCGGATGAAAAACGATGACTCCGGACCTGTCGAACGATCTCAAAATGGTCTATAATGATGAAATTTTAACATTTAATCTTTTGACTCTAAATTACTGTTGGATGTGAATTGTGACTTTCTCAACTAAAATAAGTGTGTTTAAAGTCATTTCTGTGCCTGAAACGGGTCAAAATTGAAGCTTTTGAGTAAGCAAAACTCTGTAAAAATGGCAATTTTGGTCACTGTGAGGGTTTAAAAAGTGGTTATTCAACATGAGGCATGATGCAATTGACATTTTGAATCATTTTTGGTACAGTCCAAAAAATCAATTTTCGGATGAAAAACGATGACTCCGGACCAGTCGAACGATCCCAAAATGGTCTATAATGATGAAATTTTAACATTTAATCTTCTGACTCTAAATTACTGATGGATGTGAATTATGACTTTGTCAACTAAAATAAGTGTGTTTAAAGTCATTTCTGTGCCTGAAACGGGTGAAAATGGAAGCTTTTGAGTAAGCAAAACTCTGTAAAAATGGCAATTTTGGTCACTGTGAGGGTTTAAAAAGTGGTTATTCAACATGAGGCATGATCCAATTGACATTTTGAATCATTTTTGGTACAGTCCAAAAAATCAATTTTCGGATGAAAAACGATGACTCCGGACCAGTCGAACGATCCCAAAATGGTCTATAATGATGAAATTTTAACATTTAATCTTTTGACTCTAAATTACTGATGGATGTGAATTATGACTTTGTCAACTAAAATAAGTGTGTTTAAAGTTATTTCTGTGCCTGAAACGGGTCAAAATTGAAGCTTTTGAGTAAGCAAAACTCTGTAAAAATGGCAATTTTGATCACTGTGAGGGTTTAAAAAGTGGTTATTCAACATGAGGCATGATCCAATTGACATTTTGAATCATTTTTGGTACAGTCCAAAAAATCAATTTTCGGATGAAAAACGATGACTCCGGACCAGTCGAACGATCCCAAAATGGTCTATATTGATGAAATTTTACCATTTAATCTTTTGACTCTAAATGACTGTTGGATGTGAATTATGACTCTGTCAACTAGAATAAGTGTGTTTAAAGTCATTTCTGTGCCTGAAACGGGTCAAAATGGAAGCTTTTGAGTAAGCAAAACTCTGTAAAAATGGCAATTTTGGTCACTGTGAGGGTTTAAAAAGTGGTTATTCAACATGAGGCATGATCCAATTGACATTTTGAATCATTTTTGGTACAGTCCAAAAAATCAATTTTCGGATGAAAAACGATGACTCCGGACCTGTCGAACGATCCCAAAATGGTCTATAATGATGAAATTTTAACATTTAATCTTTTGACTCTAAATTACTGTTGGATGTGAATTGTGACTTTGTCAACTAAAATAAGTGTGTTTAAAGTCATTTCTGTGCCTGAAACGGGTCAAAATTGAAGCTTTTGAGTAAGCAAAACTCTGTAAAAATGGCAATTTTGGTCACTGTGAGGGTTTAAAAAGTGGTTATTCAACATGAGGCATGATGCAATTGACATTTTGAATCATTTTTGGTACAGTCCAAAAAATCAATTTTCGGATGAAAAACGATGACTCCGGACCAGTCGAACGATCCCAAAATGGTCTATAATGATGAAATTTTAACATTTAATCTTTTGACTCTAAATTACTGATGGATGTGAATTATGACTTTGTCAACTAAAATAAGTGTGTTTAAAGTTATTTCTGTGCCTGAAACGGGTCAAAATTGAAGCTTTTGAGTAAGCAAAACTCTGTAAAAATGGCAATTTTGATCACTGTGAGGGTTTAAAAAGTGGTTATTCAACATGAGGCATGATCCAATTGACATTTTGAATCATTTTTGGTACAGTCCAAAAAATCAATTTTCGGATGAAAAACGATGACTCCGGACCAGTCGAACGATCCCAAAATGGTCTATAATGATGAAATTTTAACATTTAATCTTTTGACTCTAAATGACTGTTGGATGTGAATTATGACTCTGTCAACTAGAATAAGTGTGTTTAAAGTCATTTCTGTGCCTGAAACGGGTCAAAATTGAAGCTTTTGAGTAAGCAAAACTCTGTAAAAATGGCAATTTTGATCACTGTGAGGGTTTAAAAAGTGGTTATTCAACATGAGGCATGATCCAATTGACATTTTGAATCATTTTTGGTACAGTCCAAAAAATCAATTTTCGGATGAAAAACGATGACTCCGGACCAGTCGAACGATCCCAAAATGGTCTATAATGATGAAATTTTAACATTTAATCTTTTGACTCTAAATGACTGTTGGATGTGAATTATGACTCTGTCAACTAGAATAAGTGTGTTTAAAGTCATTTCTGTGCCTGAAACGGGTCAAAATGGAAGCTTTTGAGTAAGCAAAACTCTGTAAAAATGGCAATTTTGGTCACTGTGAGGGTTTAAAAAGTGGTTATTCAACATGAGGCATGATCCAATTGACATTTTGAATCATTTTTGGTACAGTCCAAAAAATCAATTTTCGGATGAAAAACGATGACTCCGGACCTGTCGAACGATCCCAAAATGGTCTATAATGATGAAATTTTAACATTTAATCTTTTGACTCTAAATTACTGTTGGATGTGAATTGTGACTTTGTCAACTAAAATAAGTGTGTTTAAAGTCATTTCTGTGCCTGAAACGGGTCAAAATTGAAGCTTTTGAGTAAGCAAAACTCTGTAAAAATGGCAATTTTGGTCACTGTGAGGGTTTAAAAAGTGGTTATTCAACATGAGGCATGATGCAATTGACATTTTGAATCATTTTTGGTACAGTCCAAAAAATCAATTTTCGGATGAAAAACGATGACTCCGGACCAGTCGAACGATCCCAAAATGGTCTATAATGATGAAATTTTAACATTTAATCTTTTGACTCTAAATTACTGATGGATGTGAATTATGACTTTGTCAACTAAAATAAGTGTGTTTAAAGTTATTTCTGTGCCTGAAACGGGTCAAAATTGAAGCTTTTGAGTAAGCAAAACTCTGTAAAAATGGCAATTTTGATCACTGTGAGGGTTTAAAAAGTGGTTATTCAACATGAGGCATGATCCAATTGACATTTTGAATCCTTTTTAGTACAGTCCAAAAAATCAATTTTCGGATGAAAAACGATGACTCCGGACCAGTCGAACGATCCCAAAATGGTCTATAATGATGAAATTTTAACATTTAATCTTTTGACTCTAAATGACTGTTGGATGTGAATTATGACTCTGTCAACTAGAATAAGTGTGTTTAAAGTCATTTCTGTGCCTGAAACGGGTCAAAATGGAAGCTTTTGAGTAAGCAAAACTCTGTAAAAATGGCAATTTTGGTCACTGTGAGGGTTTAAAAAGTGGTTATTCAACATGAGGCATGATCCAATTGACATTTTGAATCATTTTTGGTACAGTCCAAAAAATCAATTTTCGGATGAAAAACGATGACTCCGGACCTGTCGAACGATCCCAAAATGGTCTATAATGATGAAATTTTAACATTTAATCTTTTGACTCTAAATTACTGTTGGATGTGAATTGTGACTTTGTCAACTAAAATAAGTGTGTTTAAAGTCATTTCTGTGCCTGAAACGGGTCAAAATTGAAGCTTTTGAGTAAGCAAAACTCTGTAAAATGGCAATTTTGGTCACTGTGAGGGTTAAAAAAGTGGTTATTCAACATGAGGCATGATCCAATTGACATTTTGAATCATTTTTGGTACAGTCCAAAAAATCAATTTTCGGATGAAAAACGATGACTCCGGACCAGTCGAACGATCCCAAAATGGTCTATAATGATGAAATTTTAACATTTAATCTTTTGACTCTAAATGACTGTTGGATGTGAATTATGACTCTGTCAACTAGAATAAGTGTGTTTAAAGTCATTTCTGTGCCTGAAACGGGTCAAAATGGAAGCTTTTGAGTAAGCAAAACTCTGTAAAAATGGCAATTTTGGTCACTGTGAGGGTTTAAAAAGTGGTTATTCAACATGAGGCATGATGCAATTGACATTTTGAATCATTTTTGGTACAGTCCAAAAAATCAATTTTCGGATGAAAAACGATGACTCCGGACCAGTCGAACGATCCCAAAATGGTCTATAATGATGAAATTTTAACATTTAATCTTTTGACTCTAAATTACTGATGGATGTGAATTATGACTTTGTCAACTAAAATAAGTGTGTTTAAAGTTATTTCTGTGCCTGAAACGGGTCAAAATTGAAGCTTTTGAGTAAGCAAAACTCTGTAAAAATGGCAATTTTGATCACTGTGAGGGTTTAAAAAGTGGTTATTCAACATGAGGCATGATCCAATTGACATTTTGAATCATTTTTGGTACAGTCCAAAAAATCAATTTTCGGATGAAAAACGATGACTCCGGACCAGTCGAACGATCCCAAAATGGTCTATAATGATGAAATTTTAACATTTAATCTTTTGACTCTAAATGACTGTTGGATGTGAATTATGACTCTGTCAACTAGAATAAGTGTGTTTAAAGTCATTTCTGTGCCTGAAACGGGTCAAAATGGAAGCTTTTGAGTAAGCAAAACTCTGTAAAAATGGCAATTTTGGTCACTGTGAGGGTTTAAAAAGTGGTTATTCAACATGAGGCATGATCCAATTGACATTTTGAATCATTTTTGGTACAGTCCAAAAAATCAATTTTCGGATGAAAAACGATGACTCCGGACCTGTCGAACGATCCCAAAATGGTCTATAATGATGAAATTTTAACATTTAATCTTTTGACTCTAAATTACTGTTGGATGTGAATTGTGACTTTGTCAACTAAAATACGTGTGTTTAAAGTCATTTCTGTGCCTGAAACGGGTCAAAATTGAAGCTTTTGAGTAAGCAAAACTCTGTAAAAATGGCAATTTTGGTCACTGTGAGGGTTTAAAAAGTGGTTATTCAACATGAGGCATGATGCAATTGACATTTTGAATCATTTTTGGTACAGTCCAAAAAATCAATTTTCGGATGAAAAACGATGACTCCGGACCAGTCGAACGATCCCAAAATGGTCTATAATGATGAAATTTTAACATTTAATCTTTTGACTCTAAATTACTGTTGGATGTGAATTGTGACTTTGTCAACTAAAATAAGTGTGTTTAAAGTCATTTCTGTGCCTGAAACGGGTCAAAATTGAAGCTTTTGAGTAAGCAAAACTCTGTAAAAATGGCAATTTTGGTCACTGTGAGGGTTTAAAAAGTGGTTATTCAACATGAGGCATGATCCAATTGACATTTTGAATCATTTTTGGTACAGTCCAAAAAATCAATTTTCGGATGAAAAACGATGACTCCGGACCAGTCGAACGATCCCAAAATGGTCTATAATGATGAAATTTTAACATTTAATCTTTTGACTCTAAATGACTGTTGGATGTGAATTATGACTCTGTCAACTAGAATAAGTGTGTTTAAAGTCATTTCTGTGCCTGAAACGGGTCAAAATGTAAGCTTTTGAGTAAGCAAAACTCTGTAAAAATGGCAATTTTGGTCACTGTGAGGGTTTAAAAAGTGGTTATTCAACATGAGGCATGATCCAATTGACATTTTGAATCATTTTTGGTACAGTCCAAAAAATCAATTTTCGGATGAAAAACGATGACTCCGGACCTGTCGAACGATCCCAAAATGGTCTATAATGATGAAATTTTAACATTTAATCTTTTGACTCTAAATTACTGTTGGATGTGAATTGTGACTTTGTCAACTAAAATAAGTGTGTTTAAAGTCATTTCTGTGCCTGAAACGGGTCAAAATTGAAGCTTTTGAGTAAGCAAAACTCTGTAAAAATGGCAATTTTGGTCACTGTGAGGGTTTAAAAAGTGGTTATTCAACATGAGGCATGATGCAATTGACATTTTGAATAATTTTTGGTACAGTCCAAAAAATCAATTTTCGGATGAAAAACGATGACTCCGGACCAGTCGAACGATCCCAAAATGGTCTATAATGATGACATTTTAACATTTAATCTTTTGACTCTAAATTACTGATGGATGTGAATTATGACTTTGTCAACTAAAATAAGTGTGTTTAAAGTCATTTCTGTGCCTGAAACGGGTCAAAATTGAAGCTTTTGAGTAAGCAAAACTCTGTAAAAATGGCAATTTTGGTCACTGTGAGGGTTTAAAAAGTGGTTATTCAACATGAGGCATGATCCAATTGACATTTTGAATCATTTTTGGTACAGTCCAAAAAATCAATTTTCGCATGAAAAACGATGACTCCGGACCTGTCGAACGATCCCAAAATGGTCTATAATGATGAAATTTTAACATTTAATCTTTTGACTCTAAATGACTGTTGGATGTGAATTATGACTTTGTCAACTAGAATAAGTGTGTTTAAAGTCATTTCTGTGCCTGAAACGGGTCAAAATGGAAGCTTTTGAGTAAGATAAACCTTGTAAAAACGGCAATTTTGGTCACTGTGAGGGTTTAAAAAGTGGTTATTCAACATGAGGCATGATCCAATTGACATTTTGAATCATTTTTGGTACAGTCCAAAAAATCTATTTTCGGATGAAAAACGATGACTCCGGACCTGTCGAACGATCCCAAAATGGTCTATAATGATGAAATTTTAACATTTAATCTTTTGACTCTAAATTACTGTTGGATGTGAATTGTGACTTTGTCAACTAAAATAAGTGTGTTTAAAGTCATTTCTGTGCCTGAAACGGGTCAAAATTGAAGCTTTTGAGTAAGCAAAACTCTGTAAAAATGGCAATTTTGGTCACTGTGAGGGTTTAAAAAGTGGTTATTCAACATGAGGCATGATCCAATTAACATTTTGAATCATTTTTGGTACAGTCCAAAAAATCAATTTTCGGATGAAAAACGATGACTCCGGACCAGTCGAACGATCCCAAAATGGTCTATAATGATGAAATTTTAACATTTAATCTTTTGACTCTAAATTACTGTTGGATGTGAATTGTGACTTTGTCAACTAAAGTAAGTGTGTTTAAAGTCATTTCTGTGCCTGAAACGGGTCAAAATGGAAGCTTTTGAGTAAGCAAAACTCTGTAAAAATGGCAATTTTGGTCACTGTGAGGGTTTAAAAAGTGGTTATTCAACATGAGGCATGATCCAATTGATATTTTGAATCATTTTTGGTACAGTCCAAAAAATTAATTTTCGGATGAAAAACGATGACTCCGGACCTGTCGAACGATCCCAAAATGGTCTATAATGATGAAATTTTAACATTTAATCTTTTGACTCTAAATTACTGTTGGATGTGAATTGTGACTTTGTCAACTAAAGTAAGTGTGTTTAAAGTCATTTCTGTGCCTGAAACTGGTCAAAATTGAAGCTTTTGAGTAAGCAAAACTCTGTAAAAATGGCAATTTTGGTCACTGTGAGGGTTTAAAAAGTGGTTATTCAACATGAGGCATGATGCAATTGACATTTTGAATAATTTTTGGTACAGTCCAAAAAATCAATTTTTGGATGAAAAACGATGACTCCGGACCAGTCGAACGATCCCAAAATGGTCTATAATGATGAAATTTTAACATTTAATCTTTTGACTCTAAATGACTGTTGGATGTGAATTATGACTTTGTCAACTAGAATAAGTGTGTTTAAAGTCATTTCTGTGCCTGAAACGGGTCAAAATGGAAGCTTTTGAGTAAGATAAACTCTGTAAAAATGGCAATTTTGGTCACTGTGAGGGTTTAAAAAGTGGTTATTCAACATGAGGCATGATCCAATTGACATTTTGAATCATTTTTGGTACAGTCCAAAAAATCTATTTTCGGATGAAAAACGATGACTCCGGACCTGTCGAACGATCCCAAAATGGTCTATAATGATGAAATTTTAACATTTAATCTTTTGACTCTAAATTACTTTTGGATGTGAATTGTGACTTTGTCAACTAAAATAAGTGTGTTTAAAGTCATTTCTGTGCCTGAAACGGGTCAAAATTGAAGCTTTTGAGTAAGCAAAACTCTGTAAAAATGGCAATTTTGGTCACTGTGAGGGTTTAAAAAGTGGTTATTCAACATGAGGCATGATCCAATTAACATTTTGAATCATTTTTGGTACAGTCCAAAAAATCAATTTTCGGATGAAAAACGATGACTCCGGACCTGTCGAATGATCCCAAAATGGTCTATAATGATGAAATTTTAACATTTAATCTTTTGACTCTAAATGACTGTTGGATGTGAATTATGACTTTGTCAACTAGAATAAGTGTGTTTAAAGTCATTTCTGTGCCTGAAACGGGTCAAAATGGAAGCTTTTGAGTAAGCAAAACTGTGTAAAAATGGCAATTTTGGTCACTGTGAGGGTTTAAAAAGTGGTTATTCAACATGAGGCATGATCCAATTGACATTTTGAATCATTTTTGGTACAGTCCAAAAAATCAATTTTCGGATGAAAAACGATGACTCCGGACCAGTCGAACGATCCCAAAATGGTCTATAATGATGAAATTTTAACATTTAATCTTTTGACTCTAAATTACTGTTGGATGTGAATTGTGACTTTGTCAACTAAAATAAGCGTGTTTAAAGTCATTTCTGTGCCTGAAACGGGTCAAAATTGAAGCTTTTGAGTAAGCAAAACTCTGTAAAAATGGCAATTTTGGTCACTGTGAGGGTTTAAAAAGTGGTTATTCAACATGAGGCATGATCCAATTGACATTTTGAATCATTTTTGGTACAGTCCAAAAAATCAATTTTCGGATGAAAAACGATGACTCCGGACCAGTCGAACGATCCCAAAATGGTCTATAATGATGAAATTTTAACATTTAATCTTTTGACTCTAAATGACTGTTGGATGTGAATTATGACTCTGTCAACTAGAATAAGTGTGTTTAAAGTCATTTCTGTGCCTGAAACGGGTCAAAATGGAAGCTTTTGAGTAAGCAAAACTCTGTAAAAATGGCAATTTTGGTCACTGTGAGGGTTTAAAAAGTGGTTATTCAACATGAGGCATGATCCAATTGATATTTTGAATCATTTTTGGTACAGTCCAAAAAATTAATTTTCGGATGAAAAACGATGACTCCGGACCTGTCGAACGATCCCAAAATGGTCTATAATGATGAAATTTTAACATTTAATCTTTTGACTCTAAATTACTGTTGGATGTGAATTGTGACTTTGTCAACTAAAATAAGTGTGTTTAAAGTCATTTCTGTGCCTGAAACGGGTCAAAATGGAAGCTTTTGAGTAAGATAAACTCTGTAAAAATGGCAATTTTGGTCACTGTGAGGGTTTAAAAAGTGGTTATTCAACATGAGGCATGATCCAATTGACATTTTGAATCATTTTTGGTACAGTCCAAAAAATCTATTTTCGGATGAAAAACGATGACTCCGGACCTGTCGAACGATCCCAAAATGGTCTATAATGATGAAATTTTAACATTTAATCTTTTGACTCTAAATTACTGTTGGATGTGAATTGTGACTTTGTCAACTGAAATAAGTGTGTTTAAAGTCATTTCTGTGCCTGAAACGGGTCAAAATTGAAGCTTTTGAGTAAGCAAAACTCTGTAAAAATGGCAATTTTGGTCACTGTGAGGGTTTAAAAAGTGGTTATTCAACATGAGGCATGATCCAATTAACATTTTGAATCATTTTTGGTACAGTCCAAAAAATCAATTTTCGGATGAAAAAAGATGACTCCGGACCTGTCGAACGATCCCAAAATGGTCTATAATGATGAAATTTTAACATTTAATCTTTTGACTCTAAATGACTGTTGGATGTGAATTATGACTTTGTCAACTAGAATAAGTGTGTTTAAAGTCATTTCTGTGCCTGAAACGGGTCAAAATGGAAGCTTTTGAGTAAGATAAACCTTGTAAAAACGGCAATTTTGGTCACTGTGAGGGTTTAAAAAGTGGTTATTCAACATGAGGCATGATCCAATTAACATTTTGAATCATTTTTGGTACAGTCCAAAAAATCAATTTTCGGATGAAAAACGATGACTCCGGACCTGTCGAATGATCCCAAAATGGTCTATAATGATGAAATTTTAACATTTAATCTTTTGACTCTAAATGACTGTTGGATGTGAATTATGACTTTGTCAACTAGAATAAGTGTGTTTAAAGTCATTTCTGTGCCTGAAACGGGTCAAAATGGAAGCTTTTGAGTAAGCAAAACTGTGTAAAAATGGCAATTTTGGTCACTGTGAGGGTTTAAAAAGTGGTTATTCAACATGAGGCATGATCCAATTGACATTTTGAATCATTTTTGGTACAGTCCAAAAAATCAATTTTCGGATGAAAAACGATGACTCCGGACCAGTCGAACGATCCCAAAATGGTCTATAATGATGAAATTTTAACATTTAATCTTTTGACTCTAAATTACTGTTGGATGTGAATTGTGACTCTGTCAACTAAAATAAGCGTGTTTAAAGTCATTTCTGTGCCTGAAACGTGTCAAAATTGAAGCTTTTGAGTAAGCAAAACTCTGTAAAAATGGCAATTTTGGTCACTGTGAGGGTTTAAAAAGTGGTTATTCAACATGAGGCATGATCCAATTGACATTTTGAATCATTTTTGGTACAGTCCAAAAAATCAATTTTCGGATGAAAAACGATGACTCCGGACCAGTCGAACGATCCCAAAATGGTTTATAATGATGAAATTTTAACATTTAATCTTTTGACTCTAAATGACTGTTGGATGTGAATTATGACTCTGTCAACTAGAATAAGTGTGTTTAAAGTCATTTCTGTGCCTGAAACGGGTCAAAATGGAAGCTTTTGAGTAAGCAAAACTCTGTAAAAATGGCAATTTTGGTCACTGTGAGGGTTTAAAAAGTGGTTATTCAACATGAGGCATGATCCAATTGATATTTTGAATCATTTTTGGTACAGTCCAAAAAATTAATTTTCGGATGAAAAACGATGACTCCGGACCTGTCGAACGATCCCAAAATGGTCTATAATGATGAAATTTTAACATTTAATCTTTTGACTCTAAATTACTGTTGGATGTGAATTGTGACTTTGTCAACTAAAGTAAGTGTGTTTAAAGTCATTTCTGTGCCTGAAACGGGTCAAAATTGAAGCTTTTGAGTAAGCAAAACTCTGTAAAAATGGCAATTTTGGTCACTGTGAGGGTTTAAAAAGTGGTTATTCAACATGAGGCATGATGCAATTGACATTTTGAATAATTTTTGGTACAGTCCAAAAAATCAATTTTTGGATGAAAAACGATGACTCCGGACCAGTCGAACGATCCCAAAATGGTCTATAATGATGAAATTTTAACATTTAATCTTTTGACTCTAAATGACTGTTGGATGTGAATTATGACTTTGTCAACTAGAATAAGTGTGTTTAAAGTCATTTCTGTGCCTGAAACGGGTCAAAATGGAAGCTTTTGAGTAAGATAAACTCTGTAAAAATGGCAATTTTGGTCACTGTGAGGGTTTAAAAAGTGGTTATTCAACATGAGGCATGATCCAATTGACATTTTGAATCATTTTTGGTACAGTCCAAAAAATCTATTTTCGGATGAAAAACGATGACTCCGGACCTGTCGAACGATCCCAAAATGGTCTATAATGATGAAATTTTAACATTTAATCTTTTGACTCTAAATTACTTTTGGATGTGAATTGTGACTTTGTCAACTAAAATAAGTGTGTTTAAAGTCATTTCTGTGCCTGAAACGGGTCAAAATTGAAGCTTTTGAGTAAGCAAAACTCTGTAAAAATGGCAATTTTGGTCACTGTGAGGGTTTAAAAAGTGGTTATTCAACATGAGGCATGATCCAATTAACATTTTGAATCATTTTTGGTACAGTCCAAAAAATCAATTTTCGGATGAAAAAAGATGACTCCGGACCTGTCGAACGATCCCAAAATGGTCTATAATGATGAAATTTTAACATTTAATCTTTTGACTCTAAATGACTGTTGGATGTGAATTATGACTTTGTCAACTAGAATAAGTGTGTTTAAAGTCATTTCTGTGCCTGAAACGGGTGAAAATGGAAGCTTTTGAGTAAGCAAAACTCTGTAAAAATGGCAATTTTGGTCACTGTGAGGGTTTAAAAAGTGGTTATTCAACATGAGGCATGATCCAATTGACATTTTGAATCATTTTTGGTACAGTCCAAAAAATCAATTTTCGGATGAAAAACGATGACTCCTGTCGAACGATCCCAAAATGGTCTATAATGATGAAATTTTAACATTTAATCTTTTGACTCTAAATTACTGTTGGATGTGAATCATGACTCTGTCAACTAGAATAAGTGTGTTTAAAGTCATTTCTGTGCCTGAAACGGGTCAAAATTGAAGCTTTTGAGTAAGCAAAACTCTGTAAAAATGGCAATTTTGGTCACTGTGAGGGTTTAAAAAGTGGTTATTTAACATGAGGCATGATCCAATTAACATTTTGAATCATTTTTGGTACAGTCCAAAAAATCAATTTTCGGATGAAAAACGATGACTCCGGACCTGTCGAACGATCTCAAAATGGTCTATAATGATGAAATTTTAACATTTAATCTTTTGACTCTAAATTACTGTTGGATGTGAATTGTGACTTTCTCAACTAAAATAAGTGTGTTTAAAGTCATTTCTGTGCCTGAAACGGGTCAAAATTGAAGCTTTTGAGTAAGCAAAACTCTGTAAAAATGGCAATTTTGGTCACTGTGAGGGTTTAAAAAGTGGTTATTCAACATGAGGCATGATGCAATTGACATTTTGAATCATTTTTGGTACAGTCCAAAAAATCAATTTTCGGATGAAAAACGATGACTCCGGACCAGTCGAACGATCCCAAAATGGTCTATAA
Organism: Lissotriton vulgaris; assembly: GCF_964263255.1. NCBI lineage: Eukaryota > Metazoa > Chordata > Amphibia > Caudata > Salamandridae > Lissotriton > Lissotriton vulgaris. The sequence goes on from NW_028253655.1 coordinate 377,699, forward strand.
TGATGAAATGTTAACATTTAATCTTCTGACTCTAAATTACTGATGGATGTGAATTATGACTTTGTCAACTAAAATAAGTGTGTTTAAAGTCATTTCTGTGCCTGAAACGGGTGAAAATGGAAGCTTTTGAGTAAGCAAAACTCTGTAAAAATGGCAATTTTGGTCACTGTGAGGGTTTAAAAAGTGGTTATTCAACATGAGGCATGATCCAATTGACATTTTGAATCATTTTTGGTACAGTCCAAAAAATCAATTTTCGGATGAAAAACGATGACTCCGGACCAGTCGAACGATCCCAAAATGGTCTATAATGATGAAATTTTAACATTTAATCTTTTGACTCTAAATTACTGATGGATGTGAATTATGACTTTGTCAACTAAAATAAGTGTGTTTAAAGTTATTTCTGTGCCTGAAACGGGTCAAAATTGAAGCTTTTGAGTAAGCAAAACTCTGTAAAAATGGCAATTTTGATCACTGTGAGGGTTTAAAAAGTGGTTATTCAACATGAGGCATGATCCAATTGACATTTTGAATCATTTTTGGTACAGTCCAAAAAATCAATTTTCGGATGAAAAACGATGACTCCGGACCAGTCGAACGATCCCAAAATGGTCTATATTGATGAAATTTTACCATTTAATCTTTTGACTCTAAATGACTGTTGGATGTGAATTTATGACTCTGTCAACTAGAATAAGTGTGTTTAAAGTCATTTCTGTGCCTGAAACGGGTCAAAATGGAAGCTTTTGAGTAAGCAAAACTCTGTAAAAATGGCAATTTTGGTCACTGTGAGGGTTTAAAAAGTGGTTATTCAACATGAGGCATGATCCAATTGACATTTTGAATCATTTTTGGTACAGTCCAAAAAATCAATTTTCGGATGAAAAACGATGACTCCGGACCTGTCGAACGATCCCAAAATGGTCTATAATGATGAAATTTTAACATTTAATCTTTTGACTCTAAATTACTGTTGGATGTGAATTGTGACTTTGTCAACTAAAATAAGTGTGTTTAAAGTCATTTCTGTGCCTGAAACGGGTCAAAATTGAAGCTTTTGAGTAAGCAAAACTCTGTAAAATGGCAATTTTGGTCACTGTGAGGGTTTAAAAAGTGGTTATTCAACATGAGGCATGATGCAATTGACATTTTGAATCATTTTTGGTACAGTCCAAAAAATCAATTTTCGGATGAAAAACGATGACTCCGGACCAGTCGAACGATCCCAAAATGGTCTATAATGATGAAATTTTAACATTTAATCTTTTGACTCTAAATTACTGATGGATGTGAATTATGACTTTGTCAACTAAAATAAGTGTGTTTAAAGTTATTTCTGTGCCTGAAACGGGTCAAAATTGAAGCTTTTGAGTAAGCAAAACTCTGTAAAAATGGCAATTTTGATCACTGTGAGGGTTTAAAAAGTGGTTATTCAACATGAGGCATGATCCAATTGACATTTTGAATCATTTTTGGTACAGTCCAAAAAATCAATTTTCGGATGAAAAACGATGACTCCGGACCAGTCGAACGATCCCAAAATGGTCTATAATGATGAAATTTTAACATTTAATCTTTTGACTCTAAATGACTGTTGGATGTGAATTATGACTCTGTCAACTAGAATAAGTGTGTTTAAAGTCATTTCTGTGCCTGAAACGGGTCAAAATTGAAGCTTTTGAGTAAGCAAAACTCTGTAAAAATGGCAATTTTGATCACTGTGAGGGTTTAAAAAGTGGTTATTCAACATGAGGCATGATCCAATTGACATTTTGAATCATTTTTGGTACAGTCCAAAAAATCAATTTTCGGATGAAAAACGATGACTCCGGACCAGTCGAACGATCCCAAAATGGTCTATAATGATGAAATTTTAACATTTAATCTTTTGACTCTAAATGACTGTTGGATGTGAATTATGACTCTGTCAACTAGAATAAGTGTGTTTAAAGTCATTTCTGTGCCTGAAACGGGTCAAAATGGAAGCTTTTGAGTAAGCAAAACTCTGTAAAAATGGCAATTTTGGTCACTGTGAGGGTTTAAAAAGTGGTTATTCAACATGAGGCATGATCCAATTGACATTTTGAATCATTTTTGGTACAGTCCAAAAAATCAATTTTCGGATGAAAAACGATGACTCCGGACCTGTCGAACGATCCCAAAATGGTCTATAATGATGAAATTTTAACATTTAATCTTTTGACTCTAAATTACTGTTGGATGTGAATTGTGACTTTGTCAACTAAAATAAGTGTGTTTAAAGTCATTTCTGTGCCTGAAACGGGTCAAAATTGAAGCTTTTGAGTAAGCAAAACTCTGTAAAAATGGCAATTTTGGTCACTGTGAGGGTTTAAAAAGTGGTTATTCAACATGAGGCATGATGCAATTGACATTTTGAATCATTTTTGGTACAGTCCAAAAAATCAATTTTCGGATGAAAAACGATGACTCCGGACCAGTCGAACGATCCCAAAATGGTCTATAATGATGAAATTTTAACATTTAATCTTTTGACTCTAAATTACTGATGGATGTGAATTATGACTTTGTCAACTAAAATAAGTGTGTTTAAAGTTATTTCTGTGCCTGAAACGGGTCAAAATTGAAGCTTTTGAGTAAGCAAAACTCTGTAAAAATGGCAATTTTGATCACTGTGAGGGTTTAAAAAGTGGTTATTCAACATGAGGCATGATCCAATTGACATTTTGAATCATTTTTAGTACAGTCCAAAAAATCAATTTTCGGATGAAAAACGATGACTCCGGACCAGTCGAACGATCCCAAAATGGTCTATAATGATGAAATTTTAACATTTAATCTTTTGACTCTAAATGACTGTTGGATGTGAATTATGACTCTGTCAACTAGAATAAGTGTGTTTAAAGTCATTTCTGTGCCTGAAACGGGTCAAAATGGAAGCTTTTGAGTAAGCAAAACTCTGTAAAAATGGCAATTTTGGTCACTGTGAGGGTTTAAAAAGTGGTTATTCAACATGAGGCATGATCCAATTGACATTTTGAATCATTTTTGGTACAGTCCAAAAAATCAATTTTCGGATGAAAAACGATGACTCCGGACCTGTCGAACGATCCCAAAATGGTCTATAATGATGAAATTTTAACATTTAATCTTTTGACTCTAAATTACTGTTGGATGTGAATTGTGACTTTGTCAACTAAAATAAGTGTGTTTAAAGTCATTTCTGTGCCTGAAACGGGTCAAAATTGAAGCTTTTGAGTAAGCAAAACTCTGTAAAATGGCAATTTTGGTCACTGTGAGGGTTAAAAAAGTGGTTATTCAACATGAGGCATGATCCAATTGACATTTTGAATCATTTTTGGTACAGTCCAAAAAATCAATTTTCGGATGAAAAACGATGACTCCGGACCAGTCGAACGATCCCAAAATGGTCTATAATGATGAAATTTTAACATTTAATCTTTTGACTCTAAATGACTGTTGGATGTGAATTATGACTCTGTCAACTAGAATAAGTGTGTTTAAAGTCATTTCTGTGCCTGAAACGGGTCAAAATGGAAGCTTTTGAGTAAGCAAAACTCTGTAAAAATGGCAATTTTGGTCACTGTGAGGGTTTAAAAAGTGGTTATTCAACATGAGGCATGATGCAATTGACATTTTGAATCATTTTTGGTACAGTCCAAAAAATCAATTTTCGGATGAAAAACGATGACTCCGGACCAGTCGAACGATCCCAAAATGGTCTATAATGATGAAATTTTAACATTTAATCTTTTGACTCTAAATTACTGATGGATGTGAATTATGACTTTGTCAACTAAAATAAGTGTGTTTAAAGTTATTTCTGTGCCTGAAACGGGTCAAAATTGAAGCTTTTGAGTAAGCAAAACTCTGTAAAAATGGCAATTTTGATCACTGTGAGGGTTTAAAAAGTGGTTATTCAACATGAGGCATGATCCAATTGACATTTTGAATCATTTTTGGTACAGTCCAAAAAATCAATTTTCGGATGAAAAACGATGACTCCGGACCAGTCGAACGATCCCAAAATGGTCTATAATGATGAAATTTTAACATTTAATCTTTTGACTCTAAATGACTGTTGGATGTGAATTATGACTCTGTCAACTAGAATAAGTGTGTTTAAAGTCATTTCTGTGCCTGAAACGGGTCAAAATGGAAGCTTTTGAGTAAGCAAAACTCTGTAAAAATGGCAATTTTGGTCACTGTGAGGGTTTAAAAAGTGGTTATTCAACATGAGGCATGATCCAATTGACATTTTGAATCATTTTTGGTACAGTCCAAAAAATCAATTTTCGGATGAAAAACGATGACTCCGGACCTGTCGAACGATCCCAAAATGGTCTATAATGATGAAATTTTAACATTTAATCTTTTGACTCTAAATTACTGTTGGATGTGAATTGTGACTTTGTCAACTAAAATACGTGTGTTTAAAGTCATTTCTGTGCCTGAAACGGGTCAAAATTGAAGCTTTTGAGTAAGCAAAACTCTGTAAAAATGGCAATTTTGGTCACTGTGAGGGTTTAAAAAGTGGTTATTCAACATGAGGCATGATGCAATTGACATTTTGAATCATTTTTGGTACAGTCCAAAAAATCAATTTTCGGATGAAAAACGATGACTCCGGACCAGTCGAACGATCCCAAAATGGTCTATAATGATGAAATTTTAACATTTAATCTTTTGACTCTAAATTACTGTTGGATGTGAATTGTGACTTTGTCAACTAAAATAAGTGTGTTTAAAGTCATTTCTGTGCCTGAAACGGGTCAAAATTGAAGCTTTTGAGTAAGCAAAACTCTGTAAAAATGGCAATTTTGGTCACTGTGAGGGTTTAAAAAGTGGTTATTCAACATGAGGCATGATCCAATTGACATTTTGAATCATTTTTGGTACAGTCCAAAAAATCAATTTTCGGATGAAAAACGATGACTCCGGACCAGTCGAACGATCCCAAAATGGTCTATAATGATGAAATTTTAACATTTAATCTTTTGACTCTAAATGACTGTTGGATGTGAATTATGACTCTGTCAACTAGAATAAGTGTGTTTAAAGTCATTTCTGTGCCTGAAACGGGTCAAAATGTAAGCTTTTGAGTAAGCAAAACTCTGTAAAAATGGCAATTTTGGTCACTGTGAGGGTTTAAAAAGTGGTTATTCAACATGAGGCATGATCCAATTAACATTTTGAATCATTTTTGGTACAGTCCAAAAAATCAATTTTCGGATGAAAAACGATGACTCCGGACCTGTCGAATGATCCCAAAATGGTCTATAATGATGAAATTTTAACATTTAATCTTTTGACTCTAAATGACTGTTGGATGTGAATTATGACTTTGTCAACTAGAATAAGTGTGTTTAAAGTCATTTCTGTGCCTGAAACGGGTCAAAATGGAAGCTTTTGAGTAAGATAAACCTTGTAAAAACGGCAATTTTGGTCACTGTGAGGGTTTAAAAAGTGGTTATTCAACATGAGGCATGATCCAATTGACATTTTGAATCATTTTTGGTACAGTCCAAAAAATCTATTTTCGGATGAAAAACGATGACTCCGGACCTGTCGAACGATCCCAAAATGGTCTATAATGATGAAATTTTAACATTTAATCTTTTGACTCTAAATTACTGTTGGATGTGAATTGTGACTTTGTCAACTAAAATAAGTGTGTTTAAAGTCATTTCTGTGCCTGAAACGGGTCAAAATTGAAGCTTTTGAGTAAGCAAAACTCTGTAAAAATGGCAATTTTGGTCACTGTGAGGGTTTAAAAAGTGGTTATTCAACATGAGGCATGATCCAATTAACATTTTGAATCATTTTTGGTACAGTCCAAAAAATCAATTTTCGGATGAAAAACGATGACTCCGGACCTGTCGAATGATCCCAAAATGGTCTATAATGATGAAATTTTAACATTTAATCTTTTGACTCTAAATGACTGTTGGATGTGAATTATGACTTTGTCAACTAGAATAAGTGTGTTTAAAGTCATTTCTGTGCCTGAAACGGGTCAAAATGGAAGCTTTTGAGTAAGCAAAACTGTGTAAAAATGGCAATTTTGGTCACTGTGAGGGTTTAAAAAGTGGTTATTCAACATGAGGCATGATCCAATTGACATTTTGAATCATTTTTGGTACAGTCCAAAAAATCAATTTTCGGATGAAAAACGATGACTCCGGACCAGTCGAACGATCCCAAAATGGTCTATAATGATGAAATTTTAACATTTAATCTTTTGACTCTAAATTACTGTTGGATGTGAATTGTGACTGTGTCAACTAAAATAAGCGTGTTTAAAGTCATTTCTGTGCCTGAAACGGGTCAAAATTGAAGCTTTTGAGTAAGCAAAACTCTGTAAAAATGGCAATTTTGGTCACTGTGAGGGTTTAAAAAGTGGTTATTCAACATGAGGCATGATCCAATTGACATTTTGAATCATTTTTGGTACAGTCCAAAAAATCAATTTTCGGATGAAAAACGATGACTCCGGACCAGTCGAACGATCCCAAAATGGTCTATAATGATGAAATTTTAACATTTAATCTTTTGACTCTAAATGACTGTTGGATGTGAATTATGACTCTGTCAACTAGAATAAGTGTGTTTAAAGTCATTTCTGTGCCTGAAACGGGTCAAAATGGAAGCTTTTGAGTAAGCAAAACTCTGTAAAAATGGCAATTTTGGTCACTGTGAGGGTTTAAAAAGTGGTTATTCAACATGAGGCATGATCCAATTGATATTTTGAATCATTTTTGGTACAGTCCAAAAAATTAATTTTCGGATGAAAAACGATGACTCCGGACCTGTCGAACGATCCCAAAATGGTCTATAATGATGAAATTTTAACATTTAATCTTTTGACTCTAAATTACTGTTGGATGTGAATTGTGACTTTGTCAACTAAAATAAGTGTGTTTAAAGTCATTTCTGTGCCTGAAACGGGTCAAAATTGAAGCTTTTGAGTAAGCAAAACTCTGTAAAAATGGCAATTTTGGTCACTGTGAGGGTTTAAAAAGTGGTTATTCAACATGAGGCATGATGCAATTGACATTTTGAATAATTTTTGGTACAGTCCAAAAAATCAATTTTTGGATGAAAAACGATGACTCCGGACCAGTCGAACGATCCCAAAATGGTCTATAATGATGAAATTTTAACATTTAATCTTTTGACTCTAAATTACTGATGGATGTGAATTATGACTTTGTCAACTAAAATAAGTGTGTTTAAAGTCATTTCTGTGCCTGAAACGGGTCAAAATTGAAGCTTTTGAGTAAGCAAAACTCTGTAAAAATGGCAATTTTGGTCACTGTGAGGGTTTAAAAAGTGGTTATTCAACATGAGGCATGATCCAATTGACATTTTGAATCATTTTTGGTACAGTCCAAAAAATCAATTTTCGCATGAAAAACGATGACTCCGGACCTGTCGAACGATCCCAAAATGGTCTATAATGATGAAATTTTAACATTTAATCTTTTGACTCTAAATGACTGTTGGATGTGAATTATGACTTTGTCAACTAGAATAAGTGTGTTTAAAGTCATTTCTGTGCCTGAAACGGGTCAAAATGGAAGCTTTTGAGTAAGATAAACTCTGTAAAAATGGCAATTTTGGTCACTGTGAGGGTTTAAAAAGTGGTTATTCAACATGAGGCATGATCCAATTGACATTTTGAATCATTTTTGGTACAGTCCAAAAAATCTATTTTCGGATGAAAAACGATGACTCCGGACCTGTCGAACGATCCCAAAATGGTCTATAATGATGAAATTTTAACATTTAATCTTTTGACTCTAAATTACTGTTGGATGTGAATTGTGACTTTGTCAACTAAAATAAGTGTGTTTAAAGTCATTTCTGTGCCTGAAACGGGTCAAAATTGAAGCTTTTGAGTAAGCAAAACTCTGTAAAAATGGCAATTTTGGTCACTGTGAGGGTTTAAAAAGTGGTTATTCAACATGAGGCATGATCCAATTAACATTTTGAATCATTTTTGGTACAGTCCAAAAAATCAATTTTCGGATGAAAAAAGATGACTCCGGACCTGTCGAACGATCCCAAAATGGTCTATAATGATGAAATTTTAACATTTAATCTTTTGACTCTAAATGACTGTTGGATGTGAATTGTGACTTTGTCAACTAGAATAAGTGTGTTTAAAGTCATTTCTGTGCCTGAAACGGGTCAAAATGGAAGCTTTTGAGTAAGATAAACCTTGTAAAAACGGCAATTTTGGTCACTGTGAGGGTTTAAAAAGTGGTTATTCAACATGAGGCATGATCCAATTGACATTTTGAATCATTTTTGGTACAGTCCAAAAAATCAATTTTCGGATGAAAAACGATGACTCCGGACCTGTCGAATGATCCCAAAATGGTCTATAATGATGAAATTTTAACATTTAATCTTTTGACTCTAAATGACTGTTGGATGTGAATTATGACTTTGTCAACTAGAATAAGTGTGTTTAAAGTCATTTCTGTGCCTGAAACGGGTCAAAATGGAAGCTTTTGAGTAAGCAAAACTGTGTAAAAATGGCAATTTTGGTCACTGTGAGGGTTTAAAAAGTGGTTATTCAACATGAGGCATGATCCAATTGACATTTTGAATCATTTTTGGTACAGTCCAAAAAATCAATTTTCGGATGAAAAACGATGACTCCGGACCAGTCGAACGATCCCAAAATGGTCTATAATGATGAAATTTTAACATTTAATCTTTTGACTCTAAATTACTGTTGGATGTGAATTGTGACTTTGTCAACTAAAATAAGTGTGTTTAAAGTCATTTCTGTGCCTGAAACGGGTCAAAATTGAAGCTTTTGAGTAAGCAAAACTCTGTAAAAATGGCAATTTTGGTCACTGTGAGGGTTTAAAAAGTGGTTATTCAACATGAGGCATGATCCAATTGACATTTTGAATCATTTTTGGTACAGTCCAAAAAATCAATTTTCGGATGAAAAACGATGACTCCGGACCAGTCGAACGATCCCAAAATGGTTTATAATGATGAAATTTTAACATTTAATCTTTTGACTCTAAATGACTGTTGGATGTGAATTATGACTCTGTCAACTAGAATAAGTGTGTTTAAAGTCATTTCTGTGCCTGAAACGGGTCAAAATGGAAGCTTTTGAGTAAGCAAAACTCTGTAAAAATGGCAATTTTGGTCACTGTGAGGGTTTAAAAAGTGGTTATTCAACATGAGGCATGATCCAATTGATATTTTGAATCATTTTTGGTACAGTCCAAAAAATTAATTTTCGGATGAAAAACGATGACTCCGGACCTGTCGAACGATCCCAAAATGGTCTATAATGATGAAATTTTAACATTTAATCTTTTGACTCTAAATTACTGTTGGATGTGAATTGTGACTTTGTCAACTAAATTAAGTGTGTTTAAAGTCATTTCTGTGCCTGAAACGGGTCAAAATTGAAGCTTTTGAGTAAGCAAAACTCTGTAAAAATGGCAATTTTGGTCACTGTGAGGGTTTAAAAAGTGGTTATTCAACATGAGGCATGATGCAATTGACATTTTGAATAATTTTTGGTACAGTCCAAAAAATCAATTTTTGGATGAAAAACGATGACTCCGGACCAGTCGAACGATCCCAAAATGGTCTATAATGATGAAATTTTAACATTTAATCTTTTGACTCTAAATTACTTTTGGATGTGAATTGTGACTTTGTCAACTAAAATAAGTGTGTTTAAAGACATTTCTGTGCCTGAAACGGGTCAAAATTGAAGCTTTTGAGTAAGCAAAACTCTGTAAAAATGGCAATTTTGGTCACTGTGAGGGTTTAAAAAGTGGTTATTCAACATGAGGCATGATCCAATTAACATTTTGAATCATTTTTGGTACAGTCCAAAAAATCAATTTTCGGATGAAAAAAGATGACTCCGGACCTGTCGAACGATCCCAAAATGGTCTATAATGATGAAATTTTAACATTTAATCTTTTGACTCTAAATGACTGTTGGATGTGAATTATGACTTTGTCAACTAGAATAAGTGTGTTTAAAGTCATTTCTGTGCCTGAAACGGGTGAAAATGGAAGCTTTTGAGTAAGCAAAACTCTGTAAAAATGGCAATTTTGGTCACTGTGAGGGTTTAAAAAGTGGTTATTCAACATGAGGCATGATCCAATTGACATTTTGAATCATTTTTGGTACAGTCCAAAAAATCAATTTTCGGATGAAAAACGATGACTCCGGACCTGTCGAACGATCCCAAAATGGTCTATAATGATGAAATTTTAACATTTAATCTTTTGACTCTAAATTACTGTTGGATGTGAATCATGACTCTGTCAACTAGAATAAGTGTGTTTAAAGTCATTTCTGTGCCTGAAACGGGTCAAAATTGAAGCTTTTGAGTAAGCAAAACTCTGTAAAAATGGCAATTTTGGTCACTGTGAGGGTTTAAAAAGTGGTTATTTAACATGAGGCATGATCCAATTAACATTTTGAATCATTTTTGGTACAGTCCAAAAAATCAATTTTCGGATGAAAAACGATGACTCCGGACCTGTCGAACGATCTCAAAATGGTCTATAATGATGAAATTTTAACATTTAATCTTTTGACTCTAAATTACTGTTGGATGTGAATTGTGACTTTCTCAACTAAAATAAGTGTGTTTAAAGTCATTTCTGTGCCTGAAACGGGTCAAAATTGAAGCTTTTGAGTAAGCAAAACTCTGTAAAAATGGCAATTTTGGTCACTGTGAGGGTTTAAAAAGTGGTTATTCAACATGAGGCATGATGCAATTGACATTTTGAATCATTTTTGGTACAGTCCAAAAAATCAATTTTCGGATGAAAAACGATGACTCCGGACCAGTCGAACGATCCCAAAATGGTCTATAATGATGAAATTTTAACATTTAATCTTCTGACTCTAAATTACTGATGGATGTGAATTATGACTTTGTCAACTAAAATAAGTGTGTTTAAAGTCATTTCTGTGCCTGAAACGGGTGAAAATGGAAGCTTTTGAGTAAGCAAAACTCTGTAAAAATGGCAATTTTGGTCACTGTGAGGGTTTAAAAAGTGGTTATTCAACATGAGGCATGATCCAATTGACATTTTGAATCATTTTTGGTACAGTCCAAAAAATCAATTTTCGGATGAAAAACGATGACTCCGGACCAGTCGAACGATCCCAAAATGGTCTATAATGATGAAATTTTAACATTTAATCTTTTGACTCTAAATTACTGATGGATGTGAATTATGACTTTGTCAACTAAAATAAGTGTGTTTAAAGTTATTTCTGTGCCTGAAACGGGTCAAAATTGAAGCTTTTGAGTAAGCAAAACTCTGTAAAAATGGCAATTTTGATCACTGTGAGGGTTTAAAAAGTGGTTATTCAACATGAGGCATGATCCAATTGACATTTTGAATCATTTTTGGTACAGTCCAAAAAATCAATTTTCGGATGAAAAACGATGACTCCGGACCAGTCGAACGATCCCAAAATGGTCTATATTGATGAAATTTTAACATTTAATCTTTTGACTCTAAATGACTGTTGGATGTGAATTATGACTCTGTCAACTAGAATAAGTGTGTTTAAAGTCATTTCTGTGCCTGAAACGGGTCAAAATGGAAGCTTTTGAGTAAGCAAAACTCTGTAAAAATGGCAATTTTGGTCACTGTGAGGGTTTAAAAAGTGGTTATTCAACATGAGGCATGATCCAATTGACATTTTGAATCATTTTTGGTACAGTCCAAAAAATCAATTTTCGGATGAAAAACGATGACTCCGGACCTGTCGAACGATCCCAAAATGGTCTATAATGATGAAATTTTAACATTTAATCTTTTGACTCTAAATTACTGTTGGATGTGAATTGTGACTTTGTCAACTAAAATAAGTGTGTTTAAAGTCATTTCTGTGCCTGAAACGGGTCAAAATTGAAGCTTTTGAGTAAGCAAAACTCTGTAAAAATGGCAATTTTGGTCACTGTGAGGGTTTAAAAAGTGGTTATTCAACATGAGGCATGATGCAATTGACATTTTGAATCATTTTTGGTACAGTCCAAAAAATCAATTTTCGGATGAAAAACGATGACTCCGGACCAGTCGAACGATCCCAAAATGGTCTATAATGATGAAATTTTAACATTTAATCTTTTGACTCTAAATTACTGATGGATGTGAATTATGACTTTGTCAACTAAAATAAGTGTGTTTAAAGTTATTTCTGTGCCTGAAACGGGTCAAAATTGAAGCTTTTGAGTAAGCAAAACTCTGTAAAAATGGCAATTTTGATCACTGTGAGGGTTTAAAAAGTGGTTATTCAACATGAGGCATGATCCAATTGACATTTTGAATCATTTTTGGTACAGTCCAAAAAATCAATTTTCGGATGAAAAACGATGACTCCGGACCAGTCGAACGATCCCAAAATGGTCTATAATGATGAAATTTTAACATTTAATCTTTTGACTCTAAATGACTGTTGGATGTGAATTATGACTCTGTCAACTAGAATAAGTGTGTTTAAAGTCATTTCTGTGCCTGAAACGGGTCAAAATTGAAGCTTTTGAGTAAGCAAAACTCTGTAAAAATGGCAATTTTGATCACTGTGAGGGTTTAAAAAGTGGTTATTCAACATGAGGCATGATCCAATTGACATTTTGAATCATTTTTGGTACAGTCCAAAAAATCAATTTTCGGATGAAAAACGATGACTCCGGACCAGTCGAACGATCCCAAAATGGTCTATAATGATGAAATTTTAACATTTAATCTTTTGACTCTAAATGACTGTTGGATGTGAATTATGACTCTGTCAACTAGAATAAGTGTGTTTAAAGTCATTTCTGTGCCTGAAACGGGTCAAAATGGAAGCTTTTGAGTAAGCAAAACTCTGTAAAAATGGCAATTTTGGTCACTGTGAGGGTTTAAAAAGTGGTTATTCAACATGAGGCATGATCCAATTGACATTTTGAATCATTTTTGGTACAGTCCAAAAAATCAATTTTCGGATGAAAAACGATGACTCCGGACCTGTCGAACGATCCCAAAATGGTCTATAATGATGAAATTTTAACATTTAATCTTTTGACTCTAAATTACTGTTGGATGTGAATTGTGACTTTGTCAACTAAAATAAGTGTGTTTAAAGTCATTTCTGTGCCTGAAACGGGTCAAAATTGAAGCTTTTGAGTAAGCAAAACTCTGTAAAAATGGCAATTTTGGTCACTGTGAGGGTTTAAAAAGTGGTTATTCAACATGAGGCATGATGCAATTGACATTTTGAATCATTTTTGGTACAGTCCAAAAAATCAATTTTCGGATGAAAAACGATGACTCCGGACCAGTCGAACGATCCCAAAATGGTCTATAATGATGAAATTTTAACATTTAATCTTTTGACTCTAAATTACTGATGGATGTGAATTATGACTTTGTCAACTAAAATAAGTGTGTTTAAAGTTATTTCTGTGCCTGAAACGGGTCAAAATTGAAGCTTTTGAGTAAGCAAAACTCTGTAAAAATGGCAATTTTGATCACTGTGAGGGTTTAAAAAGTGGTTATTCAACATGAGGCATGATCCAATTGACATTTTGAATCATTTTTAGTACAGTCCAAAAAATCAATTTTCGGATGAAAAACGATGACTCCGGACCAGTCGAACGATCCCAAAATGGTCTATAATGATGAAATTTTAACATTTAATCTTTTGACTCTAAATGACTGTTGGATGTGAATTATGACTCTGTCAACTAGAATAAGTGTGTTTAAAGTCATTTCTGTGCCTGAAACGGGTCAAAATGGAAGCTTTTGAGTAAGCAAAACTCTGTAAAAATGGCAATTTTGGTCACTGTGAGGGTTTAAAAAGTGGTTATTCAACATGAGGCATGATCCAATTGACATTTTGAATCATTTTTGGTACAGTCCAAAAAATCAATTTTCGGATGAAAAACGATGACTCCGGACCTGTCGAACGATCCCAAAATGGTCTATAATGATGAAATTTTAACATTTAATCTTTTGACTCTAAATTACTGTTGGATGTGAATTGTGACTTTGTCAACTAAAATAAGTGTGTTTAAAGTCATTTCTGTGCCTGAAACGGGTCAAAATTGAAGCTTTTGAGTAAGCAAAACTCTGTAAAATGGCAATTTTGGTCACTGTGAGGGTTAAAAAAGTGGTTATTCAACATGAGGCATGATCCAATTGACATTTTGAATCATTTTTGGTACAGTCCAAAAAATCAATTTTCGGATGAAAAACGATGACTCCGGACCAGTCGAACGATCCCAAAATGGTCTATAATGATGAAATTTTAACATTTAATCTTTTGACTCTAAATGACTGTTGGATGTGAATTATGACTCTGTCAACTAGAATAAGTGTGTTTAAAGTCATTTCTGTGCCTGAAACGGGTCAAAATGGAAGCTTTTGAGTAAGCAAAACTCTGTAAAAATGGCAATTTTGGTCACTGTGAGGGTTTAAAAAGTGGTTATTCAACATGAGGCATGATCCAATTGACATTTTGAATCATTTTTGGTACAGTCCAAAAAATCAATTTTCGGATGAAAAACGATGACTCCGGACCTGTCGAACGATCCCAAAATGGTCTATAATGATGAAATTTTAACATTTAATCTTTTGACTCTAAATTACTGTTGGATGTGAATTGTGACTTTGTCAACTAAAATAAGTGTGTTTAAAGTCATTTCTGTGCCTGAAACGGGTCAAAATTGAAGCTTTTGAGTAAGCAAAACTCTGTAAAAATGGCAATTTTGGTCACTGTGAGGGTTTAAAAAGTGGTTATTCAACATGAGGCATGATGCAATTGACATTTTGAATCATTTTTGGTACAGTCCAAAAAATCAATTTTCGGATGAAAAACGATGACTCCGGACCAGTCGAACGATCCCAAAATGGTCTATAATGATGAAATTTTAACATTTAATCTTTTGACTCTAAATTACTGATGGATGTGAATTATGACTTTGTCAACTAAAATAAGTGTGTTTAAAGTTATTTCTGTGCCTGAAACGGGTCAAAATTGAAGCTTTTGAGTAAGCAAAACTCTGTAAAAATGGCAATTTTGATCACTGTGAGGGTTTAAAAAGTGGTTATTCAACATGAGGCATGATCCAATTGACATTTTGAATCATTTTTGGTACAGTCCAAAAAATCAATTTTCGGATGAAAAACGATGACTCCGGACCAGTCGAACGATCCCAAAATGGTCTATAATGATGAAATTTTAACATTTAATCTTTTGACTCTAAATGACTGTTGGATGTGAATTATGACTCTGTCAACTAGAATAAGTGTGTTTAAAGTCATTTCTGTGCCTGAAACGGGTCAAAATTGAAGCTTTTGAGTAAGCAAAACTCTGTAAAAATGGCAATTTTGATTACTGTGAGGGTTTAAAAAGTGGTTATTCAACATGAGGCATGATCCAATTGACATTTTGAATCATTTTTGGTACAGTCCAAAAAATCAATTTTCGGATGAAAAACGATGACTCCGGACCAGTCGAACGATCCCAAAATGGTCTATAATGATGAAATTTTAACATTTAATCTTTTGACTCTAAATGACTGTTGGATGTGAATTATGACTGTCAACTAGAATAAGTGTGTTTAAAGTCATTTCTGTGCCTGAAACGGGTCAAAATGGAAGCTTTTGAGTAAGCAAAACTCTGTAAAAATGGCAATTTTGGTCACTGTGAGGGTTTAAAAAGTGGTTATTCAACATGAGGCATGATCCAATTGACATTTTGAATCATTTTTGGTACAGTCCAAAAAATCAATTTTCGGATGAAAAACGATGACTCCGGACCTGTCGAACGATCCCAAAATGGTCTATAATGATGAAATTTTAACATTTAATCTTTTGACTCTAAATTACTGTTGGATGTGAATTGTGACGTTGTCAACTAAAATAAGTGTGTTTAAAGTCATTTCTGTGCCTGAAACGGGTCAAAATTGAAGCTTTTGAGTAAGCAAAACTCTGTAAAAATGGCAATTTTGGTCACTGTGAGGGTTTAAAAAGTGGTTATTCAACATGAGGCATGATGCAATTGACATTTTGAATCATTTTTGGTACAGTCCAAAAAATCAATTTTCGGATGAAAAACGATGACTCCGGACCAGTCGAACGATCCCAAAATGGTCTATAATGATGAAATTTTAACATTTAATCTTTTGACTCTAAATTACTGATGGATGTGAATTATGACTTTGTCAACTAAAATAAGTGTGTTTAAAGTTATTTCTGTGCCTGAAACGGGTCAAAATTGAAGCTTTTGAGTAAGCAAAACTCTGTAAAAATGGCAATTTTGATCACTGTGAGGGTTTAAAAAGTGGTTATTCAACATGAGGCATGATCCAATTGACATTTTGAATCATTTTTAGTACAGTCCAAAAAATCAATTTTCGGATGAAAAACGATGACTCCGGACCAGTCGAACGATCCCAAAATGGTCTATAATGATGAAATTTTAACATTTAATCTTTTGACTCTAAATGACTGTTGGATGTGAATTATGACTCTGTCAACTAGAATAAGTGTGTTTAAAGTCATTTCTGTGCCTGAAACGGGTCAAAATGGAAGCTTTTGAGTAAGCAAAACTCTGTAAAAATGGCAATTTTGGTCACTGTGAGGGTTTAAAAAGTGGTTATTCAACATGAGGCATGATCCAATTGACATTTTGAATCATTTTTGGTACAGTCCAAAAAATCAATTTTCGGATGAAAAACGATGACTCCGGACCTGTCGAACGATCCCAAAATGGTCTATAATGATGAAATTTTAACATTTAATCTTTTGACTCTAAATTACTGTTGGATGTGAATTGTGACTTTGTCAACTAAAATAAGTGTGTTTAAAGTCATTTCTGTGCCTGAAACGGGTCAAAATTGAAGCTTTTGAGTAAGCAAAACTCTGTAAAATGGCAATTTTGGTCACTGTGAGGGTTAAAAAAGTGGTTATTCAACATGAGGCATGATCCAATTGACATTTTGAATCATTTTTGGTACAGTCCAAAAAATCAATTTTCGGATGAAAAACGATGACTCCGGACCTGTCGAACGATCCCAAAATGGTCTATAATGATGAAATTTTAACATTTAATCTTTTGACTCTAAATTACTGTTGGATGTGAATTGTGACTTTGTCAACTAAAATAAGTGTGTTTAAAGTCATTTCTGTGCCTGAAACGGGTCAAAATTGAAGCTTTTGAGTAAGCAAAACTCTGTAAAAATGGCAATTTTGGTCACTGTGAGGGTTTAAAAAGTGGTTATTCAACATGAGGCATGATGCAATTGACATTTTGAATCATTTTTGGTACAGTCCAAAAAATCAATTTTCGGATGAAAAACGATGACTCCGGACCAGTCGAATGATCCCAAAATGGTCTATAATGATGAAATTTTAACATTTAATCTTTTGACTCTAAATTACTGATGGATGTGAATTATGACTTTGTCAACTAAAATAAGTGTGTTTAAAGTTATTTCTGTGCCTGAAACGGGTCAAAATTGAAGCTTTTGAGTAAGCAAAACTCTGTAAAAATGGCAATTTTGATCACTGTGAGGGTTTAAAAAGTGGTTATTCAACATGAGGCATGATGCAATTGACATTTTGAATCATTTTTGGTACAGTCCAAAAAATCAATTTTCGGATGAAAAACGATGACTCCGGACCAGTCGAACGATCCCAAAATGGTCTATAATGATGAAATTTTAACATTTAATCTTTTGACTCTAAATTACTGATGGATGTGAATTATGACTTTGTCAACTAAAATAAGTGTGTTTAAAGTTATTTCTGTGCCTGAAACGGGTCAAAATTGAAGCTTTTGAGTAAGCAAAACTCTGTAAAAATGGCAATTTTGATCACTGTGAGGGTTTAAAAAGTGGTTATTCAACATGAGGCATGATCCAATTGACATTTTGAATCATTTTTAGTACAGTCCAAAAAATCAATTTTCGGATGAAAAACGATGACTCCGGACCAGTCGAACGATCCCAAAATGGTCTATAATGATGAAATTTTAACATTTAATCTTTTGACTCTAAATGACTGTTGGATGTGAATTATGACTCTGTCAACTAGAATAAGTGTGTTTAAAGTCATTTCTGTGCCTGAAACGGGTCAAAATGGAAGCTTTTGAGTAAGCAAAACTCTGTAAAAATGGCAATTTTGGTCACTGTGAGGGTTTAAAAAGTGGTTATTCAACATGAGGCATGATCCAATTGACATTTTGAATCATTTTTGGTACAGTCCAAAAAATCAATTTTCGGATGAAAAACGATGACTCCGGACCTGTCGAACGATCCCAAAATGGTCTATAATGATGAAATTTTAACATTTAATCTTTTGACTCTAAATTACTGTTGGATGTGAATTGTGACTTTGTCAACTAAAATAAGTGTGTTTAAAGTCATTTCTGTGCCTGAAACGGGTCAAAATTGAAGCTTTTGAGTAAGCAAAACTCTGTAAAATGGCAATTTTGGTCACTGTGAGGGTTAAAAAAGTGGTTATTCAACATGAGGCATGATCCAATTGACATTTTGAATCATTTTTGGTACAGTCCAAAAAATCAATTTTCGGATGAAAAACGATGACTCCGGACCAGTCGAACGATCCCAAAATGGTCTATAATGATGAAATTTTAACATTTAATCTTTTGACTCTAAATGACTGTTGGATGTGAATTATGACTCTGTCAACTAGAATAAGTGTGTTTAAAGTCATTTCTGTGCCTGAAACGGGTCAAAATGGAAGCTTTTGAGTAAGCAAAACTCTGTAAAAATGGCAATTTTGGTCACTGTGAGGGTTTAAAAAGTGGTTATTCAACATGAGGCATGATGCAATTGACATTTTGAATCATTTTTGGTACAGTCCAAAAAATCAATTTTCGGATGAAAAACGATGACTCCGGACCAGTCGAACGATCCCAAAATGGTCTATAATGATGAAATTTTAACATTTAATCTTTTGACTCTAAATTACTGATGGATGTGAATTATGACTTTGTCAACTAAAATAAGTGTGTTTAAAGTTATTTCTGTGCCTGAAACGGGTCAAAATTGAAGCTTTTGAGTAAGCAAAACTCTGTAAAAATGGCAATTTTGATCACTGTGAGGGTTTAAAAAGTGGTTATTCAACATGAGGCATGATCCAATTGACATTTTGAATCATTTTTGGTACAGTCCAAAAAATCAATTTTCGGATGAAAAACGATGACTCCGGACCAGTCGAACGATCCCAAAATGGTCTATAATGATGAAATTTTAACATTTAATCTTTTGACTCTAAATGACTGTTGGATGTGAATTATGACTCTGTCAACTAGAATAAGTGTGTTTAAAGTCATTTCTGTGCCTGAAACGGGTCAAAATGGAAGCTTTTGAGTAAGCAAAACTCTGTAAAAATGGCAATTTTGGTCACTGTGAGGGTTTAAAAAGTGGTTATTCAACATGAGGCATGATCCAATTGACATTTTGAATCATTTTTGGTACAGTCCAAAAAATCAATTTTCGGATGAAAAACGATGACTCCGGACCTGTCGAACGATCCCAAAATGGTCTATAATGATGAAATTTTAACATTTAATCTTTTGACTCTAAATTACTGTTGGATGTGAATTGTGACTTTGTCAACTAAAATACGTGTGTTTAAAGTCATTTCTGTGCCTGAAACGGGTCAAAATTGAAGCTTTTGAGTAAGCAAAACTCTGTAAAAATGGCAATTTTGGTCACTGTGAGGGTTTAAAAAGTGGTTATTCAACATGAGGCATGATGCAATTGACATTTTGAATCATTTTTGGTACAGTCCAAAAAATCAATTTTCGGATGAAAAACGATGACTCCGGACCAGTCGAACGATCCCAAAATGGTCTATAATGATGAAATTTTAACATTTAATCTTTTGACTCTAAATTACTGTTGGATGTGAATTGTGACTTTGTCAACTAAAATAAGTGTGTTTAAAGTCATTTCTGTGCCTGAAACGGGTCAAAATTGAAGCTTTTGAGTAAGCAAAACTCTGTAAAAATGGCAATTTTGGTCACTGTGAGGGTTTAAAAAGTGGTTATTCAACATGAGGCATGATCCAATTGACATTTTGAATCATTTTTGGTACAGTCCAAAAAATCAATTTTCGGATGAAAAACGATGACTCCGGACCAGTCGAACGATCCCAAAATGGTCTATAATGATGAAATTTTAACATTTAATCTTTTGACTCTAAATGACTGTTGGATGTGAATTATGACTCTGTCAACTAGAATAAGTGTGTTTAAAGTCATTTCTGTGCCTGAAACGGGTCAAAATGTAAGCTTTTGAGTAAGCAAAACTCTGTAAAAATGGCAATTTTGGTCACTGTGAGGGTTTAAAAAGTGGTTATTCAACATGAGGCATGATCCAATTGACATTTTGAATCATTTTTGGTACAGTCCAAAAAATCAATTTTCGGATGAAAAACGATGACTCCGGACCTGTCGAACGATCCCAAAATGGTCTATAATGATGAAATTTTAACATTTAATCTTTTGACTCTAAATTACTGATGGATGTGAATTATGACTTTGTCAACTAAAATAAGTGTGTTTAAAGTCATTTCTGTGCCTGAAACGGGTCAAAATTGAAGCTTTTGAGTAAGCAAAACTCTGTAAAAATGGCAATTTTGGTCACTGTGAGGGTTTAAAAAGTGGTTATTCAACATGAGGCATGATCCAATTGACATTTTGAATCATTTTTGGTACAGTCCAAAAAATCAATTTTCGCATGAAAAACGATGACTCCGGACCTGTCGAACGATCCCAAAATGGTCTATAATGATGAAATTTTAACATTTAATCTTTTGACTCTAAATGACTGTTGGATGTGAATTATGACTTTGTCAACTAGAATAAGTGTGTTTAAAGTCATTTCTGTGCCTGAAACGGGTCAAAATGGAAGCTTTTGAGTAAGATAAACCTTGTAAAAACGGCAATTTTGGTCACTGTGAGGGTTTAAAAAGTGGTTATTCAACATGAGGCATGATCCAATTGACATTTTGAATCATTTTTGGTACAGTCCAAAAAATCTATTTTCGGATGAAAAACGATGACTCCGGACCTGTCGAACGATCCCAAAATGGTCTATAATGATGAAATTTTAACATTTAATCTTTTGACTCTAAATTACTGTTGGATGTGAATTGTGACTTTGTCAACTAAAATAAGTGTGTTTAAAGTCATTTCTGTGCCTGAAACGGGTCAAAATTGAAGCTTTTGAGTAAGCAAAACTCTGTAAAAATGGCAATTTTGGTCACTGTGAGGGTTTAAAAAGTGGTTATTCAACATGAGGCATGATCCAATTAACATTTTGAATCATTTTTGGTACAGTCCAAAAAATCAATTTTCGGATGAAAAACGATGACTCCGGACCTGTCGAATGATCCCAAAATGGTCTATAATGATGAAATTTTAACATTTAATCTTTTGACTCTAAATGACTGTTGGATGTGAATTATGACTTTGTCAACTAGAATAAGTGTGTTTAAAGTCATTTCTGTGCCTGAAACGGGTCAAAATGGAAGCTTTTGAGTAAGCAAAACTGTGTAAAAATGGCAATTTTGGTCACTGTGAGGGTTTAAAAAGTGGTTATTCAACATGAGGCATGATCCAATTGACATTTTGAATCATTTTTGGTACAGTCCAAAAAATCAATTTTCGGATGAAAAACGATGACTCCGGACCAGTCGAACGATCCCAAAATGGTCTATAATGATGAAATTTTAACATTTAATCTTTTGACTCTAAATTACTGTTGGATGTGAATTGTGACTGTGTCAACTAAAATAAGCGTGTTTAAAGTCATTTCTGTGCCTGAAACGGGTCAAAATTGAAGCTTTTGAG
Source organism: Lissotriton vulgaris (assembly GCF_964263255.1). Classification (NCBI taxonomy): domain Eukaryota; kingdom Metazoa; phylum Chordata; class Amphibia; order Caudata; family Salamandridae; genus Lissotriton; species Lissotriton vulgaris. The sequence continues at coordinate 399,594 of NW_028253655.1, forward strand.
TAAGCAAAACTCTGTAAAAATGGCAATTTTGGTCACTGTGAGGGTTTAAAAAGTGGTTATTCAACATGAGGCATGATCCAATTGACATTTTGAATCATTTTTGGTACAGTCCAAAAAATCAATTTTCGGATGAAAAACGATGACTCCGGACCAGTCGAACGATCCCAAAATGGTCTATAATGATGAAATTTTAACATTTAATCTTTTGACTCTAAATGACTGTTGGATGTGAATTATGACTCTGTCAACTAGAATAAGTGTGTTTAAAGTCATTTCTGTGCCTGAAACGGGTCAAAATGGAAGCTTTTGAGTAAGCAAAACTCTGTAAAAATGGCAATTTTGGTCACTGTGAGGGTTTAAAAAGTGGTTATTCAACATGAGGCATGATCCAATTGATATTTTGAATCATTTTTGGTACAGTCCAAAAAATTAATTTTCGGATGAAAAACGATGACTCCGGACCTGTCGAACGATCCCAAAATGGTCTATAATGATGAAATTTTAACATTTAATCTTTTGACTCTAAATTACTGTTGGATGTGAATTGTGACTTTGTCAACTAAAATAAGTGTGTTTAAAGTCATTTCTGTGCCTGAAACGGGTCAAAATTGAAGCTTTTGAGTAAGCAAAACTCTGTAAAAATGGCAATTTTGGTCACTGTGAGGGTTTAAAAAGTGGTTATTCAACATGAGGCATGATGCAATTGACATTTTGAATAATTTTTGGTACAGTCCAAAAAATCAATTTTTGGATGAAAAACGATGACTCCGGACCAGTCGAACGATCCCAAAATGGTCTATAATGATGAAATTTTAACATTTAATCTTTTGACTCTAAATTACTGATGGATGTGAATTATGACTTTGTCAACTAAAATAAGTGTGTTTAAAGTCATTTCTGTGCCTGAAACGGGTCAAAATTGAAGCTTTTGAGTAAGCAAAACTCTGTAAAAATGGCAATTTTGGTCACTGTGAGGGTTTAAAAAGTGGTTATTCAACATGAGGCATGATCCAATTGACATTTTGAATCATTTTTGGTACAGTCCAAAAAATCAATTTTCGCATGAAAAACGATGACTCCGGACCTGTCGAACGATCCCAAAATGGTCTATAATGATGAAATTTTAACATTTAATCTTTTGACTCTAAATGACTGTTGGATGTGAATTATGACTTTGTCAACTAGAATAAGTGTGTTTAAAGTCATTTCTGTGCCTGAAACGGGTCAAAATGGAAGCTTTTGAGTAAGATAAACTCTGTAAAAATGGCAATTTTGGTCACTGTGAGGGTTTAAAAAGTGGTTATTCAACATGAGGCATGATCCAATTGACATTTTGAATCATTTTTGGTACAGTCCAAAAAATCTATTTTCGGATGAAAAACGATGACTCCGGACCTGTCGAACGATCCCAAAATGGTCTATAATGATGAAATTTTAACATTTAATCTTTTGACTCTAAATTACTGTTGGATGTGAATTGTGACTTTGTCAACTAAAATAAGTGTGTTTAAAGTCATTTCTGTGCCTGAAACGGGTCAAAATTGAAGCTTTTGAGTAAGCAAAACTCTGTAAAAATGGCAATTTTGGTCACTGTGAGGGTTTAAAAAGTGGTTATTCAACATGAGGCATGATCCAATTAACATTTTGAATCATTTTTGGTACAGTCCAAAAAATCAATTTTCGGATGAAAAAAGATGACTCCGGACCTGTCGAACGATCCCAAAATGGTCTATAATGATGAAATTTTAACATTTAATCTTTTGACTCTAAATGACTGTTGGATGTGAATTGTGACTTTGTCAACTAGAATAAGTGTGTTTAAAGTCATTTCTGTGCCTGAAACGGGTCAAAATGGAAGCTTTTGAGTAAGATAAACCTTGTAAAAACGGCAATTTTGGTCACTGTGAGGGTTTAAAAAGTGGTTATTCAACATGAGGCATGATCCAATTGACATTTTGAATCATTTTTGGTACAGTCCAAAAAATCAATTTTCGGATGAAAAACGATGACTCCGGACCTGTCGAATGATCCCAAAATGGTCTATAATGATGAAATTTTAACATTTAATCTTTTGACTCTAAATGACTGTTGGATGTGAATTATGACTTTGTCAACTAGAATAAGTGTGTTTAAAGTCATTTCTGTGCCTGAAACGGGTCAAAATGGAAGCTTTTGAGTAAGCAAAACTGTGTAAAAATGGCAATTTTGGTCACTGTGAGGGTTTAAAAAGTGGTTATTCAACATGAGGCATGATCCAATTGACATTTTGAATCATTTTTGGTACAGTCCAAAAAATCAATTTTCGGATGAAAAACGATGACTCCGGACCAGTCGAACGATCCCAAAATGGTCTATAATGATGAAATTTTAACATTTAATCTTTTGACTCTAAATTACTGTTGGATGTGAATTGTGACTTTGTCAACTAAAATAAGTGTGTTTAAAGTCATTTCTGTGCCTGAAACGGGTCAAAATTGAAGCTTTTGAGTAAGCAAAACTCTGTAAAAATGGCAATTTTGGTCACTGTGAGGGTTTAAAAAGTGGTTATTCAACATGAGGCATGATCCAATTGACATTTTGAATCATTTTTGGTACAGTCCAAAAAATCAATTTTCGGATGAAAAACGATGACTCCGGACCAGTCGAACGATCCCAAAATGGTTTATAATGATGAAATTTTAACATTTAATCTTTTGACTCTAAATGACTGTTGGATGTGAATTATGACTCTGTCAACTAGAATAAGTGTGTTTAAAGTCATTTCTGTGCCTGAAACGGGTCAAAATGGAAGCTTTTGAGTAAGCAAAACTCTGTAAAAATGGCAATTTTGGTCACTGTGAGGGTTTAAAAAGTGGTTATTCAACATGAGGCATGATCCAATTGATATTTTGAATCATTTTTGGTACAGTCCAAAAAATTAATTTTCGGATGAAAAACGATGACTCCGGACCTGTCGAACGATCCCAAAATGGTCTATAATGATGAAATTTTAACATTTAATCTTTTGACTCTAAATTACTGTTGGATGTGAATTGTGACTTTGTCAACTAAATTAAGTGTGTTTAAAGTCATTTCTGTGCCTGAAACGGGTCAAAATTGAAGCTTTTGAGTAAGCAAAACTCTGTAAAAATGGCAATTTTGGTCACTGTGAGGGTTTAAAAAGTGGTTATTCAACATGAGGCATGATGCAATTGACATTTTGAATAATTTTTGGTACAGTCCAAAAAATCAATTTTTGGATGAAAAACGATGACTCCGGACCAGTCGAACGATCCCAAAATGGTCTATAATGATGAAATTTTAACATTTAATCTTTTGACTCTAAATTACTTTTGGATGTGAATTGTGACTTTGTCAACTAAAATAAGTGTGTTTAAAGACATTTCTGTGCCTGAAACGGGTCAAAATTGAAGCTTTTGAGTAAGCAAAACTCTGTAAAAATGGCAATTTTGGTCACTGTGAGGGTTTAAAAAGTGGTTATTCAACATGAGGCATGATCCAATTAACATTTTGAATCATTTTTGGTACAGTCCAAAAAATCAATTTTCGGATGAAAAAAGATGACTCCGGACCTGTCGAACGATCCCAAAATGGTCTATAATGATGAAATTTTAACATTTAATCTTTTGACTCTAAATGACTGTTGGATGTGAATTATGACTTTGTCAACTAGAATAAGTGTGTTTAAAGTCATTTCTGTGCCTGAAACGGGTGAAAATGGAAGCTTTTGAGTAAGCAAAACTCTGTAAAAATGGCAATTTTGGTCACTGTGAGGGTTTAAAAAGTGGTTATTCAACATGAGGCATGATCCAATTGACATTTTGAATCATTTTTGGTACAGTCCAAAAAATCAATTTTCGGATGAAAAACGATGACTCCGGACCTGTCGAACGATCCCAAAATGGTCTATAATGATGAAATTTTAACATTTAATCTTTTGACTCTAAATTACTGTTGGATGTGAATCATGACTCTGTCAACTAGAATAAGTGTGTTTAAAGTCATTTCTGTGCCTGAAACGGGTCAAAATTGAAGCTTTTGAGTAAGCAAAACTCTGTAAAAATGGCAATTTTGGTCACTGTGAGGGTTTAAAAAGTGGTTATTTAACATGAGGCATGATCCAATTAACATTTTGAATCATTTTTGGTACAGTCCAAAAAATCAATTTTCGGATGAAAAACGATGACTCCGGACCTGTCGAACGATCTCAAAATGGTCTATAATGATGAAATTTTAACATTTAATCTTTTGACTCTAAATTACTGTTGGATGTGAATTGTGACTTTCTCAACTAAAATAAGTGTGTTTAAAGTCATTTCTGTGCCTGAAACGGGTCAAAATTGAAGCTTTTGAGTAAGCAAAACTCTGTAAAAATGGCAATTTTGGTCACTGTGAGGGTTTAAAAAGTGGTTATTCAACATGAGGCATGATGCAATTGACATTTTGAATCATTTTTGGTACAGTCCAAAAAATCAATTTTCGGATGAAAAACGATGACTCCGGACCAGTCGAACGATCCCAAAATGGTCTATAATGATGAAATTTTAACATTTAATCTTCTGACTCTAAATTACTGATGGATGTGAATTATGACTTTGTCAACTAAAATAAGTGTGTTTAAAGTCATTTCTGTGCCTGAAACGGGTGAAAATGGAAGCTTTTGAGTAAGCAAAACTCTGTAAAAATGGCAATTTTGGTCACTGTGAGGGTTTAAAAAGTGGTTATTCAACATGAGGCATGATCCAATTGACATTTTGAATCATTTTTGGTACAGTCCAAAAAATCAATTTTCGGATGAAAAACGATGACTCCGGACCAGTCGAACGATCCCAAAATGGTCTATAATGATGAAATTTTAACATTTAATCTTTTGACTCTAAATTACTGATGGATGTGAATTATGACTTTGTCAACTAAAATAAGTGTGTTTAAAGTTATTTCTGTGCCTGAAACGGGTCAAAATTGAAGCTTTTGAGTAAGCAAAACTCTGTAAAAATGGCAATTTTGATCACTGTGAGGGTTTAAAAAGTGGTTATTCAACATGAGGCATGATCCAATTGACATTTTGAATCATTTTTGGTACAGTCCAAAAAATCAATTTTCGGATGAAAAACGATGACTCCGGACCAGTCGAACGATCCCAAAATGGTCTATATTGATGAAATTTTAACATTTAATCTTTTGACTCTAAATGACTGTTGGATGTGAATTATGACTCTGTCAACTAGAATAAGTGTGTTTAAAGTCATTTCTGTGCCTGAAACGGGTCAAAATGGAAGCTTTTGAGTAAGCAAAACTCTGTAAAAATGGCAATTTTGGTCACTGTGAGGGTTTAAAAAGTGGTTATTCAACATGAGGCATGATCCAATTGACATTTTGAATCATTTTTGGTACAGTCCAAAAAATCAATTTTCGGATGAAAAACGATGACTCCGGACCTGTCGAACGATCCCAAAATGGTCTATAATGATGAAATTTTAACATTTAATCTTTTGACTCTAAATTACTGTTGGATGTGAATTGTGACTTTGTCAACTAAAATAAGTGTGTTTAAAGTCATTTCTGTGCCTGAAACGGGTCAAAATTGAAGCTTTTGAGTAAGCAAAACTCTGTAAAAATGGCAATTTTGGTCACTGTGAGGGTTTAAAAAGTGGTTATTCAACATGAGGCATGATGCAATTGACATTTTGAATCATTTTTGGTACAGTCCAAAAAATCAATTTTCGGATGAAAAACGATGACTCCGGACCAGTCGAACGATCCCAAAATGGTCTATAATGATGAAATTTTAACATTTAATCTTTTGACTCTAAATTACTGATGGATGTGAATTATGACTTTGTCAACTAAAATAAGTGTGTTTAAAGTTATTTCTGTGCCTGAAACGGGTCAAAATTGAAGCTTTTGAGTAAGCAAAACTCTGTAAAAATGGCAATTTTGATCACTGTGAGGGTTTAAAAAGTGGTTATTCAACATGAGGCATGATCCAATTGACATTTTGAATCATTTTTGGTACAGTCCAAAAAATCAATTTTCGGATGAAAAACGATGACTCCGGACCAGTCGAACGATCCCAAAATGGTCTATAATGATGAAATTTTAACATTTAATCTTTTGACTCTAAATGACTGTTGGATGTGAATTATGACTCTGTCAACTAGAATAAGTGTGTTTAAAGTCATTTCTGTGCCTGAAACGGGTCAAAATTGAAGCTTTTGAGTAAGCAAAACTCTGTAAAAATGGCAATTTTGATCACTGTGAGGGTTTAAAAAGTGGTTATTCAACATGAGGCATGATCCAATTGACATTTTGAATCATTTTTGGTACAGTCCAAAAAATCAATTTTCGGATGAAAAACGATGACTCCGGACCAGTCGAACGATCCCAAAATGGTCTATAATGATGAAATTTTAACATTTAATCTTTTGACTCTAAATGACTGTTGGATGTGAATTATGACTCTGTCAACTAGAATAAGTGTGTTTAAAGTCATTTCTGTGCCTGAAACGGGTCAAAATGGAAGCTTTTGAGTAAGCAAAACTCTGTAAAAATGGCAATTTTGGTCACTGTGAGGGTTTAAAAAGTGGTTATTCAACATGAGGCATGATCCAATTGACATTTTGAATCATTTTTGGTACAGTCCAAAAAATCAATTTTCGGATGAAAAACGATGACTCCGGACCTGTCGAACGATCCCAAAATGGTCTATAATGATGAAATTTTAACATTTAATCTTTTGACTCTAAATTACTGTTGGATGTGAATTGTGACTTTGTCAACTAAAATAAGTGTGTTTAAAGTCATTTCTGTGCCTGAAACGGGTCAAAATTGAAGCTTTTGAGTAAGCAAAACTCTGTAAAAATGGCAATTTTGGTCACTGTGAGGGTTTAAAAAGTGGTTATTCAACATGAGGCATGATGCAATTGACATTTTGAATCATTTTTGGTACAGTCCAAAAAATCAATTTTCGGATGAAAAACGATGACTCCGGACCAGTCGAACGATCCCAAAATGGTCTATAATGATGAAATTTTAACATTTAATCTTTTGACTCTAAATTACTGATGGATGTGAATTATGACTTTGTCAACTAAAATAAGTGTGTTTAAAGTTATTTCTGTGCCTGAAACGGGTCAAAATTGAAGCTTTTGAGTAAGCAAAACTCTGTAAAAATGGCAATTTTGATCACTGTGAGGGTTTAAAAAGTGGTTATTCAACATGAGGCATGATCCAATTGACATTTTGAATCATTTTTAGTACAGTCCAAAAAATCAATTTTCGGATGAAAAACGATGACTCCGGACCAGTCGAACGATCCCAAAATGGTCTATAATGATGAAATTTTAACATTTAATCTTTTGACTCTAAATGACTGTTGGATGTGAATTATGACTCTGTCAACTAGAATAAGTGTGTTTAAAGTCATTTCTGTGCCTGAAACGGGTCAAAATGGAAGCTTTTGAGTAAGCAAAACTCTGTAAAAATGGCAATTTTGGTCACTGTGAGGGTTTAAAAAGTGGTTATTCAACATGAGGCATGATCCAATTGACATTTTGAATCATTTTTGGTACAGTCCAAAAAATCAATTTTCGGATGAAAAACGATGACTCCGGACCTGTCGAACGATCCCAAAATGGTCTATAATGATGAAATTTTAACATTTAATCTTTTGACTCTAAATTACTGTTGGATGTGAATTGTGACTTTGTCAACTAAAATAAGTGTGTTTAAAGTCATTTCTGTGCCTGAAACGGGTCAAAATTGAAGCTTTTGAGTAAGCAAAACTCTGTAAAATGGCAATTTTGGTCACTGTGAGGGTTAAAAAAGTGGTTATTCAACATGAGGCATGATCCAATTGACATTTTGAATCATTTTTGGTACAGTCCAAAAAATCAATTTTCGGATGAAAAACGATGACTCCGGACCAGTCGAACGATCCCAAAATGGTCTATAATGATGAAATTTTAACATTTAATCTTTTGACTCTAAATGACTGTTGGATGTGAATTATGACTCTGTCAACTAGAATAAGTGTGTTTAAAGTCATTTCTGTGCCTGAAACGGGTCAAAATGGAAGCTTTTGAGTAAGCAAAACTCTGTAAAAATGGCAATTTTGGTCACTGTGAGGGTTTAAAAAGTGGTTATTCAACATGAGGCATGATCCAATTGACATTTTGAATCATTTTTGGTACAGTCCAAAAAATCAATTTTCGGATGAAAAACGATGACTCCGGACCTGTCGAACGATCCCAAAATGGTCTATAATGATGAAATTTTAACATTTAATCTTTTGACTCTAAATTACTGTTGGATGTGAATTGTGACTTTGTCAACTAAAATAAGTGTGTTTAAAGTCATTTCTGTGCCTGAAACGGGTCAAAATTGAAGCTTTTGAGTAAGCAAAACTCTGTAAAAATGGCAATTTTGGTCACTGTGAGGGTTTAAAAAGTGGTTATTCAACATGAGGCATGATGCAATTGACATTTTGAATCATTTTTGGTACAGTCCAAAAAATCAATTTTCGGATGAAAAACGATGACTCCGGACCAGTCGAACGATCCCAAAATGGTCTATAATGATGAAATTTTAACATTTAATCTTTTGACTCTAAATTACTGATGGATGTGAATTATGACTTTGTCAACTAAAATAAGTGTGTTTAAAGTTATTTCTGTGCCTGAAACGGGTCAAAATTGAAGCTTTTGAGTAAGCAAAACTCTGTAAAAATGGCAATTTTGATCACTGTGAGGGTTTAAAAAGTGGTTATTCAACATGAGGCATGATCCAATTGACATTTTGAATCATTTTTGGTACAGTCCAAAAAATCAATTTTCGGATGAAAAACGATGACTCCGGACCAGTCGAACGATCCCAAAATGGTCTATAATGATGAAATTTTAACATTTAATCTTTTGACTCTAAATGACTGTTGGATGTGAATTATGACTCTGTCAACTAGAATAAGTGTGTTTAAAGTCATTTCTGTGCCTGAAACGGGTCAAAATTGAAGCTTTTGAGTAAGCAAAACTCTGTAAAAATGGCAATTTTGATTACTGTGAGGGTTTAAAAAGTGGTTATTCAACATGAGGCATGATCCAATTGACATTTTGAATCATTTTTGGTACAGTCCAAAAAATCAATTTTCGGATGAAAAACGATGACTCCGGACCAGTCGAACGATCCCAAAATGGTCTATAATGATGAAATTTTAACATTTAATCTTTTGACTCTAAATGACTGTTGGATGTGAATTATGACTGTCAACTAGAATAAGTGTGTTTAAAGTCATTTCTGTGCCTGAAACGGGTCAAAATGGAAGCTTTTGAGTAAGCAAAACTCTGTAAAAATGGCAATTTTGGTCACTGTGAGGGTTTAAAAAGTGGTTATTCAACATGAGGCATGATCCAATTGACATTTTGAATCATTTTTGGTACAGTCCAAAAAATCAATTTTCGGATGAAAAACGATGACTCCGGACCTGTCGAACGATCCCAAAATGGTCTATAATGATGAAATTTTAACATTTAATCTTTTGACTCTAAATTACTGTTGGATGTGAATTGTGACGTTGTCAACTAAAATAAGTGTGTTTAAAGTCATTTCTGTGCCTGAAACGGGTCAAAATTGAAGCTTTTGAGTAAGCAAAACTCTGTAAAAATGGCAATTTTGGTCACTGTGAGGGTTTAAAAAGTGGTTATTCAACATGAGGCATGATGCAATTGACATTTTGAATCATTTTTGGTACAGTCCAAAAAATCAATTTTCGGATGAAAAACGATGACTCCGGACCAGTCGAACGATCCCAAAATGGTCTATAATGATGAAATTTTAACATTTAATCTTTTGACTCTAAATTACTGATGGATGTGAATTATGACTTTGTCAACTAAAATAAGTGTGTTTAAAGTTATTTCTGTGCCTGAAACGGGTCAAAATTGAAGCTTTTGAGTAAGCAAAACTCTGTAAAAATGGCAATTTTGATCACTGTGAGGGTTTAAAAAGTGGTTATTCAACATGAGGCATGATCCAATTGACATTTTGAATCATTTTTAGTACAGTCCAAAAAATCAATTTTCGGATGAAAAACGATGACTCCGGACCAGTCGAACGATCCCAAAATGGTCTATAATGATGAAATTTTAACATTTAATCTTTTGACTCTAAATGACTGTTGGATGTGAATTATGACTCTGTCAACTAGAATAAGTGTGTTTAAAGTCATTTCTGTGCCTGAAACGGGTCAAAATGGAAGCTTTTGAGTAAGCAAAACTCTGTAAAAATGGCAATTTTGGTCACTGTGAGGGTTTAAAAAGTGGTTATTCAACATGAGGCATGATCCAATTGACATTTTGAATCATTTTTGGTACAGTCCAAAAAATCAATTTTCGGATGAAAAACGATGACTCCGGACCTGTCGAACGATCCCAAAATGGTCTATAATGATGAAATTTTAACATTTAATCTTTTGACTCTAAATTACTGTTGGATGTGAATTGTGACTTTGTCAACTAAAATAAGTGTGTTTAAAGTCATTTCTGTGCCTGAAACGGGTCAAAATTGAAGCTTTTGAGTAAGCAAAACTCTGTAAAATGGCAATTTTGGTCACTGTGAGGGTTAAAAAAGTGGTTATTCAACATGAGGCATGATCCAATTGACATTTTGAATCATTTTTGGTACAGTCCAAAAAATCAATTTTCGGATGAAAAACGATGACTCCGGACCTGTCGAACGATCCCAAAATGGTCTATAATGATGAAATTTTAACATTTAATCTTTTGACTCTAAATTACTGTTGGATGTGAATTGTGACTTTGTCAACTAAAATAAGTGTGTTTAAAGTCATTTCTGTGCCTGAAACGGGTCAAAATTGAAGCTTTTGAGTAAGCAAAACTCTGTAAAAATGGCAATTTTGGTCACTGTGAGGGTTTAAAAAGTGGTTATTCAACATGAGGCATGATGCAATTGACATTTTGAATCATTTTTGGTACAGTCCAAAAAATCAATTTTCGGATGAAAAACGATGACTCCGGACCAGTCGAATGATCCCAAAATGGTCTATAATGATGAAATTTTAACATTTAATCTTTTGACTCTAAATTACTGATGGATGTGAATTATGACTTTGTCAACTAAAATAAGTGTGTTTAAAGTTATTTCTGTGCCTGAAACGGGTCAAAATTGAAGCTTTTGAGTAAGCAAAACTCTGTAAAAATGGCAATTTTGATCACTGTGAGGGTTTAAAAAGTGGTTATTCAACATGAGGCATGATCCAATTGACATTTTGAATCATTTTTGGTACAGTCCAAAAAATCAATTTTCGGATGAAAAACGATGACTCCGGACCAGTCGAACGATCCCAAAATGGTCTATAATGATGAAATTTTAACATTTAATCTTTTGACTCTAAATGACTGTTGGATGTGAATTATGACTCTGTCAACTAGAATAAGTGTGTTTAAAGTCATTTCTGTGCCTGAAACGGGTCAAAATGGAAGCTTTTGAGTAAGCAAAACTCTGTAAAAATGGCAATTTTGGTCACTGTGAGGGTTTAAAAAGTGGTTATTCAACATGAGGCATGATCCAATTGACATTTTGAATCATTTTTGGTACAGTCCAAAAAATCAATTTTCGGATGAAAAACGATGACTCCGGACCTGTCGAACGATCCCAAAATGGTCTATAATGATGAAATTTTAACATTTAATCTTTTGACTCTAAATTACTGTTGGATGTGAATTGTGACTTTGTCAACTAAAATAAGTGTGTTTAAAGTCATTTCTGTGCCTGAAACGGGTCAAAATTGAAGCTTTTGAGTAAGCAAAACTCTGTAAAAATTGCAATTTTGGTCACTGTGAGGGTTTAAAAAGTGGTTATTCAACATGAGGCATGATGCAATTGACATTTTGAATCATTTTTGGTACAGTCCAAAAAATCAATTTTCGGATGAAAAACGATGACTCCGGACCAGTCGAACGATCCCAAAATGGTCTATAATGATGAAATTTTAACATTTAATCTTTTGACTCTAAATTACTGTTGGATGTGAATTGTGACTTTGTCAACTAAAATAAGTGTGTTTAAAGTCATTTCTGTGCCTGAAACGGGTCAAAATTGAAGCTTTTGAGTAAGCAAAACTCTGTAAAAATGGCAATTTTGGTCACTGTGAGGGTTTAAAAAGTGGTTATTCAACATGAGGCATGATCCAATTGACATTTTGAATCATTTTTGGTACAGTCCAAAAAATCAATTTTCGGATGAAAAACGATGACTCCGGACCAGTCGAACGATCCCAAAATGGTCTATAATGATGAAATTTTAACATTTAATCTTTTGACTCTAAATGACTGTTGGATGTGAATTATGACTCTGTCAACTAGAATAAGTGTGTTTAAAGTCATTTCTGTGCCTGAAACGGGTCAAAATGTAAGCTTTTGAGTAAGCAAAACTCTGTAAAAATGGCAATTTTGGTCACTGTGAGGGTTTAAAAAGTGGTTATTCAACATGAGGCATGATCCAATTGACATTTTGAATCATTTTTGGTACAGTCCAAAAAATCAATTTTCGGATGAAAAACGATGACTCCGGACCTGTCGAACGATCCCAAAATGGTCTATAATGATGAAATTTTAACATTTAATCTTTTGACTCTAAATTACTGTTGGATGTGAATTGTGACTTTGTCAACTAAAATAAGTGTGTTTAAAGTCATTTCTGTGCCTGAAACGGGTCAAAATTGAAGCTTTTGAGTAAGCAAAACTCTGTAAAAATGGCAATTTTGGTCACTGTGAGGGTTTAAAAAGTGGTTATTCAACATGAGGCATGATGCAATTGACATTTTGAATAATTTTTGGTACAGTCCAAAAAATCAATTTTCGGATGAAAAACGATGACTCCGGACCAGTCGAACGATCCCAAAATGGTCTATAATGATGAAATTTTAACATTTAATCTTTTGACTCTAAATTACTGATGGATGTGAATTATGACTTTGTCAACTAAAATAAGTGTGTTTAAAGTCATTTCTGTGCCTGAAACGGGTCAAAATTGAAGCTTTTGAGTAAGCAAAACTCTGTAAAAATGGCAATTTTGGTCACTGTGAGGGTTTAAAAAGTGGTTATTCAACATGAGGCATGATCCAATTGACATTTTGAATCATTTTTGGTACAGTCCAAAAAATCAGTTTTCGCATGAAAAACGATGACTCCGGACCTGTCGAACGATCCCAAAATGGTCTATAATGATGAAATTTTAACATTTAATCTTTTGACTCTAAATGACTGTTGGATGTGAATTATGACTTTGTCAACTAGAATAAGTGTGTTTAAAGTCATTTCTGTGCCTGAAACGGGTCAAAATGGAAACTTTTGAGTAAGATAAACCTTGTAAAAACGGCAATTTTGGTCACTGTGAGGGTTTAAAAAGTGGTTATTCAACATGAGGCATGATCCAATTGACATTTTGAATCATTTTTGGTACAGTCCAAAAAATCTATTTTCGGATGAAAAACGATGACTCCGGACCTGTCGAACGATCCCAAAATGGTCTATAATGATGAAATTTTAACATTTAATCTTTTGACTCTAAATTACTGTTGGATGTGAATTGTGACTTTGTCAACTAAAATAAGTGTGTTTAAAGTCATTTCTGTGCCTGAAACGGGTCAAAATTGAAGCTTTTGAGTAAGCAAAACTGTGTAAAAATGGCAATTTTGGTCACTGTGAGGGTTTAAAAAGTGGTTATTCAACATGAGGCATGATCCAATTGACATTTTGAATCATTTTTGGTACAGTCCAAAAAATCAATTTTCGGATGAAAAACGATGACTCCGGACCAGTCGAACGATCCCAAAATGGTCTATAATGATGAAATTTTAACATTTAATCTTTTGACTCTAAATTACTGTTGGATGTGAATTGTGACTTTGTCAACTAAAATAAGCGTGTTTAAAGTCATTTCTGTGCCTGAAACGGGTCAAAATTGAAGCTTTTGAGTAAGCAAAACTCTGTAAAAATGGCAATTTTGGTCACTGTGAGGGTTTAAAAAGTGGTTATTCAACATGAGGCATGATCCAATTGACATTTTGAATCATTTTTGGTACAGTCCAAAAATCAATTTTCGGATGAAAAACGATGACTCCGGACCAGTCGAACGATCCCAAAATGGTCTATAATGATGAAATTTTAACATTTAATCTTTTGACTCTAAATGACTGTTGGATGTGAATTATGACTCTGTCAACTAGAATAAGTGTGTTTAAAGTCATTTCTGTGCCTGAAACGGGTCAAAATGGAAGCTTTTGAGTAAGCAAAACTCTGTAAAAATGGCAATTTTGGTCACTGTGAGGGTTTAAAAAGTGGTTATTCAACATGAGGCATGATCCAATTGATATTTTGAATCATTTTTGGTACAGTCCAAAAAATTAATTTTCGGATGAAAAACGATGACTCCGGACCTGTCGAACGATCCCAAAATGGTCTATAATGATGAAATTTTAACATTTAATCTTTTGACTCTAAATTACTGTTGGATGTGAATTGTGACTTTGTCAACTAAAATAAGTGTGTTTAAAGTCATTTCTGTGCCTGAAACGGGTCAAAATTGAAGCTTTTGAGTAAGCAAAACTCTGTAAAAATGGCAATTTTGGTCACTGTGAGGGTTTAAAAAGTGGTTATTCAACATGAGGCATGATGCAATTGACATTTTGAATAATTTTTGGTACAGTCCAAAAAATCAATTTTTGGATGAAAAACGATGACTCCGGACCAGTCGAACGATCCCAAAATGGTCTATAATGATGAAATTTTAACATTTAATCTTTTGACTCTAAATTACTGATGGATGTGAATTATGACTTTGTCAACTAAAATAAGTGTGTTTAAAGTCATTTCTGTGCCTGAAACGGGTCAAAATTGAAGCTTTTGAGTAAGCAAAACTCTGTAAAAATGGCAATTTTGGTCACTGTGAGGGTTTAAAAAGTGGTTATTCAACATGAGGCATGATCCAATTGACATTTTGAATCATTTTTGGTACAGTCCAAAAAATCAATTTTCGCATGAAAAACGATGACTCCGGACCTGTCGAACGATCCCAAAATGGTCTATAATGATGAAATTTTAACATTTAATCTTTTGACTCTAAATGACTGTTGGATGTGAATTATGACTTTGTCAACTAGAATAAGTGTGTTTAAAGTCATTTCTGTGCCTGAAACGGGTCAAAATGGAAGCTTTTGAGTAAGATAAACTCTGTAAAAATGGCAATTTTGGTCACTGTGAGGGTTTAAAAAGTGGTTATTCAACATGAGGCATGATCCAATTGACATTTTGAATCATTTTTGGTACAGTCCAAAAAATCTATTTTCGGATGAAAAACGATGACTCCGGACCTGTCGAACGATCCCAAAATGGTCTATAATGATGAAATTTTAACATTTAATCTTTTGACTCTAAATTACTGTTGGATGTGAATTGTGACTTTGTCAACTAAAATAAGTGTGTTTAAAGTCATTTCTGTGCCTGAAACGGGTCAAAATTGAAGCTTTTGAGTAAGCAAAACTCTGTAAAAATGGCAATTTTGGTCACTGTGAGGGTTTAAAAAGTGGTTATTCAACATGAGGCATGATCCAATTAACATTTTGAATCATTTTTGGTACAGTCCAAAAAATCAATTTTCGGATGAAAAAAGATGACTCCGGACCTGTCGAATGATCCCAAAATGGTCTATAATGATGAAATTTTAACATTTAATCTTTTGACTCTAAATGACTGTTGGATGTGAATTATGACTTTGTCAACTAGAATAAGTGTGTTTAAAGTCATTTCTGTGCCTGAAACGGGTCAAAATGGAAGCTTTTGAGTAAGCAAAACTGTGTAAAAATGGCAATTTTGGTCACTGTGAGGGTTTAAAAAGTGGTTATTCAACATGAGGCATGATCCAATTGACATTTTAAATCATTTTTGGTACAGTCCAAAAAATCAATTTTCGGATAAAAAACGATGACTCCGGACCTGTCGAACGATCCCAAAATGGTCTATAATGATGAAATTTCAACATTTAATCTTTTGACTCTAAATGACTGTTGGATGTGAATTATGACTTTGTCAACTAAAATAAGTGTGTTTAAAGTCATTTCTGTGCCTGAAACGGGTCAAAATGGAAGCTTTTGAGTAAGCAAAACTCTGTAAAAATGGCAATTTTGGTCACTGTGAGGGTTTAAAAAGTGGTTATTCAACATGAGGCATGATCCAATTAACATTTTGAATCATTTTTGGTACAGTCCAAAAAATCAATTTTCGGATGAAAAACGATGACTCCGGACCTGTCGAATGATCCCAAAATGGTCTATAATGATGAAATTTTAACATTTAATCTTTTGACTCTAAATGACTGTTGGATGTGAATTATGACTTTGTCAACTAGAATAAGTGTGTTTAAAGTCATTTCTGTGCCTGAAACGGGTCAAAATGGAAGCTTTTGAGTAAGCAAAACTGTGTAAAAATGGCAATTTTGGTCACTGTGAGGGTTTAAAAAGTGGTTATTCAACATGAGGCATGATCCAATTGACATTTTGAATCATTTTTGGTACAGTCCCAAAAATCAATTTTCGGATAAAAAACGATGACTCCGGACCTGTTGAACGATCCCAAAATGGTCTATAATGATGAAATTTTAACATTTAATCTTTTGACTCTAAATTACTGTTGGATGTGAATTGTGACTTTGTCAACTAAAATAAGAGTGTTTAAAGTCATTTCTGTGCCTGAAACGGGTCAAAATTGAAGCTTTTGAGTAAGCAAAACGCTGTAAAGATGGCAATTTTGGTCACTGTGAGGGTTTAAAAAGTGGTTATTCAACATGAGGCATGATCCAATTGACATTTTGAATCATTTTTGGTACAGTCCAAAAAATCAATTTTCGGATGAAAAACGATTACTCCGGACCAGTCGAACGATCCCAAAATGGTCTATAATGATGAAATTTTAACATTTAATCTTTTGACTCTAAATTACTGTTGGATGTGAATTGTGACTTTGTCAACTAAAATAAGTGTGTTTAAAGTCATTTCTGTGCCTGAAACGGGTCAAAATTGAAGCTTTTGATTAAGCAAAACTCTGTAAAAATGGCAATTTTGGTCACTGTGAGGGTTTAAAAAGTGGTTATTCAACATGAGGCATGATCCAATTAACATTTTGAAACATTTTTGGTACAGTCCAAAAAATCAATTTTCGGATGAAAAACGATGACTCCGGACCAGTCGAACGATCCCAAAATGGTCTATAATGATGAA
This sequence comes from Lissotriton vulgaris, assembly GCF_964263255.1. NCBI lineage: Eukaryota > Metazoa > Chordata > Amphibia > Caudata > Salamandridae > Lissotriton > Lissotriton vulgaris. The sequence continues at coordinate 416,881 of NW_028253655.1, forward strand.
ATTTTAACATTTAATCTTTTGACTCTAAATTACTGATGGATGTGAATTATGACTTTGTCAACTAAAATAAGTGTGTTTAAAGTCATTTCTGTGCCTGAAACGGGTCAAAATTGAAGCTTTTGAGTAGGCAAAACTCTGTAAAAATGGCAATTTTGGTCACTGTGAGGGTTTAAAAAGTGGTTATTCAACATGAGGCATGATCCAATTGACATTTTGAATCATTTTTGGTACAGTTCGAAAAATCAATTTTCGGATGAAAAACGATGACTCCGGACCTGTCGAACGATCCCAAAATGGTCTATAATGATGAAATTTTAACATTTAATCTTTTGACTCTAAATGACTGTTGGATGTGAATTATGACTTTGTCAACTAGAATAAGTGTGTTTAAAGTCATTTCTGTGCCTGAAACGGGTCAAAATGGAAGCTTTTGAGTAAGCAAAACTCTGTAAAAATGGCAATTTTGGTCACTGTGAGGGTTTAAAAAGTGGTTATTCAACATGAGGCATGATCCAATTGACATTTTGAATCATTTTTGGTACAGTCCAAAAAATCAATTTTCGGATGAAAAACGATGACTCCGGACCTGTCGAACGATCCCAAAATGGTCTATAATGATGAAATTTTAACATTTAATCTTTTGACTCTAAATTACTGTTGGATGTGAATTGTGACTTTGTCAACTAAAATAAGTGTGTTTAAAGTCATTTTTGTGCCTGAAACGGGTCAAAATGGAAGCGTTTGAGTAAGCAAAACTCTGTAAAATGGCAATTTTGGTCACTGTGAGGGTTTAAAAAGTGGTTATTCAACATGAGGCATGATCCAATTGACATTTTGAATCATTTTTGGTACAGTCCAAAAAATCAATTTTCGGATGAAAAACGATGACTCTGGACCTGTCGAACGATCCCAAAATGGTCTATAATGATGAAATTTTAACATTTAATCTTTTGACTCTAAATTACTGTTGGATGTGAATTGTGACTTTGTCAACTAAAATAAGTGTGTTTAAAGTCATTTCTGTGCCTGAAACGGGTCAAAATTGAAGCTTTTGAGTAAGCAAAACTCTGTAAAAATGGCAATTTTGGTCACTGTGAGGGTTTAAAAAGTGGTTATTCAACATGAGGCATGATCCAATTGACATTTTGAATCATTTTTGGTACAGTCCAAAAAATCAATTTTCGGATGAAAAACGATGACTCCGGACCAGTCGAACGATCCCAAAATGGTCTATAATGATGAAATTTTAACATTTAATCTTTTGACTCTAAATGACTGTTGGATGTGAATCATGACTCTGTCAACTAGAATAAGTGTGTTTAAAGTCATTTCTGTGCCTGAAACGGGTCAAAATTGAAGCTTTTGAGTAAGCAAAACTCTGTAAAAATGGCAATTTTGGTCACTGTGAGGGTTTAAAAAGTGGTTATTCAACATGAGGCATGATCCAATTGACATTTTGAATAATTTTTGGTACAGTCCAAAAAATCAATTTTCGGATGAAAAACGATGACTCCGGACCTGTCGAACGATCCCAAAATGGTCTATAATGATGAAATTTTAACATTTAATCTTTTGACTCTAAATTACTGATGGATGTGAATTATGACTTTGTCAACTAAAATAAGTGTGTTTAAAGTCATTTCTGTGCCTGAAACGGGTCAAAATGGAAGCTTTTGAGTAAGCAAAACTCTGTAAAAATGGCAATTTTGGTCACTGTGAGGGTTTAAAAAGTGGTTATTTAACATGAGGCATGATCCAATTAACATTTTGAATCATTTTTGGTACAGTCCAAAAAATCTATTTTCGGATGAAAAACGATGACTCCGGACCTGTCGAACGATCCCAAAATGGTCTATAATGATGAAATTTTAACATTTAATCTTTTGACTCTAAATTATGTGAATTGTGACTTTGTCAACTAAAATAAGTGTGTTTAAAGTCATTTCTGTGCCTGAAACGGGTCAAAATTGAAGCTTTTGAGTAAGCAAAACTCTGTAAAAATGGCAATTTTGGTCACTGTGAGGGTTTAAAAAGTGGTTATTCAACATGAGGCATGATGCAATTGACATTTTGAATCATTTTTGGTACAGTCCAAAAAATCAATTTTCGGATGAAAAACGATGACTCTGGACCAGTCGAACGATCCCAAAATGGTCTATAATGATGAAATTTTAACATTTAATCTTCTGACTCTAAATTACTGATGGATGTGAATTATGACTTTGTCAACTAAAATAAGTGTGTTTAAAGTCATTTCTGTGCCTGAAACGGGTCAAAATGGAAGCTTTTGAGTAAGCAAAACTCTGTAAAAATGGCAATTTTGGTCACTGTGAGGGTTTAAAAAGTGGTTATTCAACATGAGGCATGATGCAATTGACATTTTGAATCATTTTTGGTACAGTCCAAAAAATCAATTTTCGCATGAAAAACGATGACTCCGGACCTGTCGAACGATCCCAAAATGGTCTATAATGATGAAATTTTAACATTTAATCTTTTGACTCTAAATGACTGTTGGATGTGAATTATGACTTTGTCAACTAGAATAAGTGTGTTTAAAGTCATTTCTGTGCCTGAAACGGGTCAAAATGGAAGCTTTTGAGTAAGATAAACTCTGTAAAAATGGCAATTTTGGTCACTGTGAGGGTTTAAAAAGTGGTTATTCAACATGAGGCATGATCCAATTGACATTTTGAATCATTTTTGGTACAGTCCAAAAAATCTATTTTCGGATGAAAAACGATGACTCCGGACCTGTCGAACGATCCCAAAATGGTCTATAATGATGAAATTTTAACATTTAATCTTTTGACTCTAAATTACTGTTGGATGTGAATTGTGACTTTGTCAACTAAAATAAGTGTGTTTAAAGTCATTTCTGTGCCTGAAACGGGTCAAAATGGAAGCTTTTGAGTAAGCAAAACTGTGTAAAAATGGCAATTTTGGTCACTGTGAGGGTTTAAAAAGTGGTTATTCAACATGAGGCATGATCCAATTGACATTTTGAATCATTTTTGGTACAGTCCAAAAAATCAATTTTCGGATAAAAAACGATGACTCCGGACCTGTCGAACGATCCCAAAATGGTCTATAATGATGAAATTTTAACATTTAATCTTTTGACTCTAAATTACTGATGGATGTGAATTATGACTTTGTCAACTAAAATAAGTGTGTTTAAAGTCATTTCTGTGCCTGAAACGGGTCAAAATGGAAGCTTTTGAGTAAGCAAAACTCTGTAAAAATGGCAATTTTGGTCACTGTGAGGGTTTAAAAAGTGGTTATTCAACATGAGGCATGATCCAATTGACATTTTGAATCATTTTTGGTACAGTCCAAAAAATCAATTTTCGCATGAAAAACGATGACTCCGGACCTGTCGAACGATCCCAAAATGGTCTATAATGATGAAATTTTAACATTTAATCTTTTGACTCTAAATTACTGTTGGATGTGAATTGTGACTTTGTCAACTAAAATAAGTGTGTTTAAAGTCATTTCTGTGCCTGAAACGGGTCAAAATTGAAGCTTTTGAGTAAGCAAAACTGTGTAAAAATGGCAATTTTGGTCACTGTGAGGGTTTAAAAAGTGGTTATTCAACATGAGGCATGATCCAATTAACATTTTGAATCATTTTTGGTACAGTCCAAAAAATCAATTTTTGGATGAAAAACGATGACTCCGGACCAGTCGAACGATCCCAAAATGGTCTATAATGATGAAATTTTAACATTTAATCTTTTGACTCTAAATTACTGATGGATGTGAATTATGACTTTGTCAACTAAAATAAGTGTGTTTAAAGTCATTTCTGTGCCTGAAACGGGTCAAAATTGAAGCTTTTGAGTAGGCAAAACTCTGTAAAAATGGCAATTTTGGTCACTGTGAGGGTTTAAAAAGTGGTTATTCAACATGAGGCATGATCCAATTGACATTTTGAATCATTTTTGGTACAGTTCGAAAAATCAATTTTCGGATGAAAAACGATGACTCCGGACCTGTCGAACGATCCCAAAATGGTCTATAATGATGAAATTTTAACATTTAATCTTTTGACTCTAAATGACTGTTGGATGTGAATTATGACTTTGTCAACTAGAATAAGTGTGTTTAAAGTCATTTCTGTGCCTGAAACGGGTCAAAATGGAAGCTTTTGAGTAAGCAAAACTCTGTAAAAATGGCAATTTTGGTCACTGTGAGGGTTTAAAAAGTGGTTATTCAACATGAGGCATGATCCAATTGACATTTTGAATCATTTTTGGTACAGTCCAAAAAATCAATTTTCGGATGAAAAACGATGACTCCGGACCTGTCGAACGATCCCAAAATGGTCTATAATGATGAAATTTTAACATTTAATCTTTTGACTCTAAATTACTGTTGGATGTGAATTGTGACTTTGTCAACTAAAATAAGTGTGTTTAAAGTCATTTTTGTGCCTGAAACGGGTCAAAATGGAAGCGTTTGAGTAAGCAAAACTCTGTAAAATGGCAATTTTGGTCACTGTGAGGGTTTAAAAAGTGGTTATTCAACATGAGGCATGATCCAATTGACATTTTGAATCATTTTTGGTACAGTCCAAAAAATCAATTTTCGGATGAAAAACGATGACTCTGGACCTGTCGAACGATCCCAAAATGGTCTATAATGATGAAATTTTAACATTTAATCTTTTGACTCTAAATTACTGTTGGATGTGAATTGTGACTTTGTCAACTAAAATAAGTGTGTTTAAAGTCATTTCTGTGCCTGAAACGGGTCAAAATTGAAGCTTTTGAGTAAGCAAAACTCTGTAAAAATGGCAATTTTGGTCACTGTGAGGGTTTAAAAAGTGGTTATTCAACATGAGGCATGATCCAATTGACATTTTGAATCATTTTTGGTACAGTCCAAAAAATCAATTTTCGGATGAAAAACGATGACTCCGGACCAGTCGAACGATCCCAAAATGGTCTATAATGATGAAATTTTAACATTTAATCTTTTGACTCTAAATGACTGTTGGATGTGAATCATGACTCTGTCAACTAGAATAAGTGTGTTTAAAGTCATTTCTGTGCCTGAAACGGGTCAAAATTGAAGCTTTTGAGTAAGCAAAACTCTGTAAAAATGGCAATTTTGGTCACTGTGAGGGTTTAAAAAGTGGTTATTCAACATGAGGCATGATCCAATTGACATTTTGAATAATTTTTGGTACAGTCCAAAAAATCAATTTTCGGATGAAAAACGATGACTCCGGACCTGTCGAACGATCCCAAAATGGTCTATAATGATGAAATTTTAACATTTAATCTTTTGACTCTAAATTACTGATGGATGTGAATTATGACTTTGTCAACTAAAATAAGTGTGTTTAAAGTCATTTCTGTGCCTGAAACGGGTCAAAATGGAAGCTTTTGAGTAAGCAAAACTCTGTAAAAATGGCAATTTTGGTCACTGTGAGGGTTTAAAAAGTGGTTATTTAACATGAGGCATGATCCAATTAACATTTTGAATCATTTTTGGTACAGTCCAAAAAATCTATTTTCGGATGAAAAACGATGACTCCGGACCTGTCGAACGATCCCAAAATGGTCTATAATGATGAAATTTTAACATTTAATCTTTTGACTCTAAATTATGTGAATTGTGACTTTGTCAACTAAAATAAGTGTGTTTAAAGTCATTTCTGTGCCTGAAACGGGTCAAAATTGAAGCTTTTGAGTAAGCAAAACTCTGTAAAAATGGCAATTTTGGTCACTGTGAGGGTTTAAAAAGTGGTTATTCAACATGAGGCATGATGCAATTGACATTTTGAATCATTTTTGGTACAGTCCAAAAAATCAATTTTCGGATGAAAAACGATGACTCCGGACCAGTCGAACGATCCCAAAATGGTCTATAATGATGAAATTTTAACATTTAATCTTCTGACTCTAAATTACTGATGGATGTGAATTATGACTTTGTCAACTAAAATAAGTGTGTTTAAAGTCATTTCTGTGCCTGAAACGGGTCAAAATGGAAGCTTTTGAGTAAGCAAAACTCTGTAAAAATGGCAATTTTGGTCACTGTGAGGGTTTAAAAAGTGGTTATTCAACATGAGGCATGATGCAATTGACATTTTGAATCATTTTTGGTACAGTCCAAAAAATCAATTTTCGCATGAAAAACGATGACTCCGGACCTGTCGAACGATCCCAAAATGGTCTATAATGATGAAATTTTAACATTTAATCTTTTGACTCTAAATGACTGTTGGATGTGAATTATGACTTTGTCAACTAGAATAAGTGTGTTTAAAGTCATTTCTGTGCCTGAAACGGGTCAAAATGGAAGCTTTTGAGTAAGATAAACTCTGTAAAAATGGCAATTTTGGTCACTGTGAGGGTTTAAAAAGTGGTTATTCAACATGAGGCATGATCCAATTGACATTTTGAATCATTTTTGGTACAGTCCAAAAAATCTATTTTCGGATGAAAAACGATGACTCCGGACCTGTCGAACGATCCCAAAATGGTCTATAATGATGAAATTTTAACATTTAATCTTTTGACTCTAAATTACTGTTGGATGTGAATTGTGACTTTGTCAACTAAAATAAGTGTGTTTAAAGTCATTTCTGTGCCTGAAACGGGTCAAAATGGAAGCTTTTGAGTAAGCAAAACTGTGTAAAAATGGCAATTTTGGTCACTGTGAGGGTTTAAAAAGTGGTTATTCAACATGAGGCATGATCCAATTGACATTTTGAATCATTTTTGGTACAGTCCAAAAAATCAATTTTCGGATAAAAAACGATGACTCCGGACCTGTCGAACGATCCCAAAATGGTCTATAATGATGAAATTTTAACATTTAATCTTTTGACTCTAAATTACTGATGGATGTGAATTATGACTTTGTCAACTAAAATAAGTGTGTTTAAAGTCATTTCTGTGCCTGAAACGGGTCAAAATGGAAGCTTTTGAGTAAGCAAAACTCTGTAAAAATGGCAATTTTGGTCACTGTGAGGGTTTAAAAAGTGGTTATTCAACATGAGGCATGATCCAATTGACATTTTGAATCATTTTTGGTACAGTCCAAAAAATCAATTTTCGCATGAAAAACGATGACTCCGGACCTGTCGAACGATCCCAAAATGGTCTATAATGATGAAATTTTAACATTTAATCTTTTGACTCTAAATTACTGTTGGATGTGAATTGTGACTTTGTCAACTAAAATAAGTGTGTTTAAAGTCATTTCTGTGCCTGAAACGGGTCAAAATTGAAGCTTTTGAGTAAGCAAAACTGTGTAAAAATGGCAATTTTGGTCACTGTGAGGGTTTAAAAAGTGGTTATTCAACATGAGGCATGATCCAATTAACATTTTGAATCATTTTTGGTACAGTCCAAAAAATCAATTTTTGGATGAAAAACGATGACTCCGGACCTGTCGAATGATCCCAAAATGGTCTATAATGATGAAATTTTAACATTTAATCTTTTGACTCTAAATGACTGTTGGATGTGAATTATGACTTTGTCAACTAGAATAAGTGTGTTTAAAGTCATTTCTGTGCCTGAAACGGGTCAAAATTGAAGCCTTTGAGTAAGCAAAACTCTGTAAAAATGGCAATTTTGGTCACTGTGAGGGTTTAAAAAGTGGTTATTTAACATGAGGCATGATCCAATTAACATTTTGAATCATTTTTGGTACAGTCCAAAAAATCAATTTTCGGATGAAAAACGATGACTCCGGACCTGTCGAATGATCCCAAAATGGTCTATAATGATGAAATTTTAACATTTAATCTTTTGACTCTAAATTACTGTTGGATGTGAATTGTGACTTTGTCAACTAAAATAAGTGTGTTTAAAGTCATTTCTGTGCCTGAAACGGGTCAAAATGGAAGCTTTTGAGTAAGCAAAACTCTGTAAAAATGGCAATTTTGGTCACTGTGAGGGTTTAAAAAGTGGTTATTCAACATGAGGCATGATCCAATTGACATTTTGAATCATTTTTGGTACAGTCCAAAAAATCAATTTTCGCATGAAAAACGATGACTCCGGACCTGTCGAACGATCCCAAAATGGTCTATAATGATGAAATTTTAACATTTAATCTTTTGACTCTAAATGACTGTTGGATGTGAATTATGACTTTGTCAACTAGAATAAGTGTGTTTAAAGTCATTTCTGTGCCTGAAACGGGTCAAAATGGAAGCTTTTGAGTAAGATAAACTCTGTAAAAATGGCAATTTTGGTCACTGTGAGGGTTTAAAAAGTGGTTATTCAACATGAGGCATGATCCAATTGACATTTTGAATCATTTTTGGTACAGTCCAAAAAATCTATTTTCGGATGAAAAACGATGACTCCGGACCTGTCGAACGATCCCAAAATGGTCTATAATGATGAAATTTTAACATTTAATCTTTTGACTCTAAATTACTGTTGGATGTGAATTGTGACTTTGTCAACTAAAATAAGTGTGTTTAAAGTCATTTCTGTGCCTGAAACGGGTCAAAATTGAAGCTTTTGAGTAAGCAAAACTCTGTAAAAATGGCAATTTTGGTCACTGTGAAGGTTTAAAAAGTGGTTATTCAACATGAGGCATGATCCAATTAACATTTTGAATCATTTTTGGTACAGTCCAAAATATCAATTTTTGGATGAAAAACGATGACTCCGGACCTGTCGAATGATCCCAAAATGGTCTATAATGATGAAATTTTAACATTTAATCTTTTGACTCTAAATGACTGTTGGATGTGAATTATGACTTTGTCAACTAGAATAAGTGTGTTTAAAGTCATTTCTGTGCCTGAAATGGGTCAAAATGGAAGCTTTTGAGTAAGCAAAACTGTGTAAAAATGGCAATTTTGGTCACTGTGAGGGTTTAAAAAGTGGTTATTCAACATGAGGCATGATCCAATTGACATTTTGAATCATTTTTGGTACAGTCCAAAAAATCAATTTTCGGATAAAAAACGATGACTCCGGACCTGTCGAACGATCCCAAAATGGTCTATAATGATGAAATTTTAACATTTAATCTTTTGACTCTAAATTACTGATGGATGTGAATTATGACTTTGTCAACTAAAATAAGTGTGTTTAAAGTCATTTCTGTGCCTGAAACGGGTCAAAATGGAAGCTTTTGAGTAAGCAAAACTCTGTAAAAATGGCAATTTTGGTCACTGTGAGGGTTTAAAAAGTGGTTATTCAACATGAGGCATGATCCAATTAACATTTTGAATCATTTTTGGTACAGTCCAAAAAATCAATTTTCGGATGAAAAACGATGACTCCGGACCTGTCGAATGATCCCAAAATGGTCTATAATGATGAAATTTTAACATTTAATCTTTTGACTCTAAATGACTGTTGGATGTGAATTATGACTTTGTCAACTAGAATAAGTGTGTTTAAAGTCATTTCTGTGCCTGAAACGGCTCAAAATGGAAGCTTTTGAGTAAGCAAAACTGTGTAAAAATGGCAATTTTGGTCACTGTGAGGGTTTAAAAAGTGGTTATTCAACATGAGGCATGATCCAATTGACATTTTGAATCATTTTTGGTACAGTCCCAAAAATCAATTTTCGGATGAAAAACGATGACTCCGGACCTGTCGAATGATCCCAAAATGGTCTATAATGATGAAATTTTAACATTTAATCTTTTGACTCTAAATTACTGTTGGATGTGAATTGTGACTTTGTCAACTAAAATAAGAGTGTTTAAAGTCATTTCTGTGCCTGAAACGGGTCAAAATTGAAGCTTTTGAGTAAGCAAAACGCTGTAAAGATGGCAATTTTGGTCACTGTGAGGGTTTAAAAAGTGGTTATTCAACATGAGGCATGATCCAATCGACATTTTGAATCATTTTTGGTACAGTTCAAAAAATCAATTTTCGGATGAAAAACGATTACTCCGGACCAGTCGAACGATCCCAAAATGGTCTATAATGATGAAATTTTAACATTTAATCTTTTGACTCTAAATTACTGTTGGATGTGAATTGTGACTTTGTCAACTAAAATAAGTGTGTTTAAAGTCATTTCTGTGCCTGAAACGGGTCAAAATGGAAGCTTTTGAGTAAGCAAAACTCTGTAAAAATGGCAATTTTGGTCACTGTGAGGGTTTAAAAAGTGGTTATTCAACATGAGGCATGATCCAATTGACATTTTGAATCATTTTTGGTACAGTCCAAAAAATCAATTTTCGCATGAAAAACGATGACTCCGGACCTGTCAAACGATCCCAAAATGGTCTATAATGATGAAATTTTAACATTTAATCTTTTGACTCTAAATGACTGTTGGATGTGAATTATGACTTTGTCAACTAGAATAAGTGTGTTTAAAGTCATTTCTGTGCCTGAAACGGGTCAAAATGGAAGCTTTTGAGTAAGATAAACTCTGTAAAAATGGCAATTTTGGTCACTGTGAGGGTTTAAAAAGTGGTTATTCAACATGAGGCATGATCCAATTGACATTTTGAATCATTTTTGGTACAGTCCAAAAAATCTATTTTCGGATGAAAAACGATGACTCCGGACCTGTCGAACGATCCCAAAATGGTCTATAATGATGAAATTTTAACATTTAATCTTTTGACTCTAAATTACTGTTGGATGTGAATTGTGACTTTGTCAACTAAAATAAGTGTGTTTAAAGTCATTTCTGTGCCTGAAACTGGTCAAAATGGAAGCTTTTGAGTAAGCAAAACTGTGTAAAAATGGCAATTTTGGTCACTGTGAGGGTTTAAAAAGTGGTTATTCAACATGAGGCATGATCCAATTGACATTTTGAATCATTTTTGGTACAGTCCAAAAAATCAATTTTCGGATAAAAAACGATGACTCCGGACCTGTCGAACGATCCCAAAATGGTCTATAATGATGAAATTTTAACATTTAATCTTTTGACTCTAAATTACTGATGGATGTGAATTATGACTTTGTCAACTAAAATAAGTGTGTTTAAAGTCATTTCTGTGCCTGAAACGGGTCAAAATGGAAGCTTTTGAGTAAGCAAAACTCTGTAAAAATGGCAATTTTGGTCACTGTGAGGGTTTAAAAAGTGGTTATTCAACATGAGGCATGATCCAATTGACATTTTGAATCATTTTTGGTACAGTCCAAAAAATCAATTTTCGCATGAAAAACGATGACTCCGGACCTGTCGAACGATCCCAAAATGGTCTATAATGATGAAATTTTAACATTTAATCTTTTGACTCTAAATTACTGTTGGATGTGAATTGTGACTTTGTCAACTAAAATAAGTGTGTTTAAAGTCATTTCTGTGCCTGAAACGGGTCAAAATTGAAGCTTTTGAGTAAGCAAAACTGTGTAAAAATGGCAATTTTGGTCACTGTGAGGGTTTAAAAAGTGGTTATTCAACATGAGGCATGATCCAATTAACATTTTGAATCATTTTTGGTACAGTCCAAAAAATCAATTTTTGGATGAAAAACGATGACTCCGGACCTGTCGAATGATCCCAAAATGGTCTATAATGATGAAATTTTAACATTTAATCTTTTGACTCTAAATGACTGTTGGATGTGAATTATGACTTTGTCAACTAGAATAAGTGTGTTTAAAGTCATTTCTGTGCCTGAAACGGGTCAAAATGGAAGCTTTTGAGTAAGCAAAACTGTGTAAAAATGGCAATTTTGGTCACTGTGAGGGTTTAAAAAGTGGTTATTCAACATGAGGCATGATCCAATTGACATTTTGAATCATTTTTGGTACAGTCCAAAAAATCAATTTTCGGATAAAAAACGATGACTCCGGACCTGTCGAACGATCCCAAAATGGTCTATAATGATGAACTTTTAACATTTAATCTTTTGACTCTAAATTACTGATGGATGTGAATTATGACTTTGTCATCTAAAATAAGTGTGTTTAAAGTCATTTCTGTGCCTGAAACGGGTCAAAATGGAAGCTTTTGAGTAAGCAAAACTCTGTAAAAATGGCAATTTTGGTCACTGTGAGGGTTTAAAAAGTGGTTATTCAACATGAGGCATGATCCAATTAACATTTTGAATCATTTTTGGTACAGTCCAAAAAATCAATTTTCGGATGAAAAACGATGACTCCGGACCTGTCGAATGATCCCAAAATGGTCTATAATGATGAAATTTTAACATTTAATCTTTTGACTCTAAATGACTGTTGGATGTGAATTATGACTTTGTCAACTAGAATAAGTGTGTTTAAAGTCATTTCTGTGCCTGAAACGGGTCAAAATGGAAGCTTTTGAGTAAGCAAAACTGTGTAAAAATGGCAATTTTGGTCACTGTGAGGGTTTAAAAAGTGGTTATTCAACATAAGGCATGATCCAATTGACATTTTGAATCATTTTTGGTACAGTCCAAAAAATCAATTTTCGGATAAAAAACGATGACTCCAGACCTGTCGAACGATCCCAAAATGGTCTATAATGATGAAATTTTAACATTTAATCTTTTGACTCTAAATTACTGATGGATGTGAATTATGACTTTGTCAACTAAAATAAGTGTGTTTAAAGTCATTTCTGTGCCTGAAACGGGTCAAAATGGAAGCTTTTGAGTAAGCAAAACTCTGTAAAAATGGCAATTTTGGTCACTGTGAGGGTTTAAAAAGTGGTTATTTAACATGAGGCATGATCCAATTAACATTTTGAATCATTTTTGGTACAGTCCAAAAAATCTATTTTCGGATGAAAAACGATGACTCCGGACCTGTCGAACGATCCCAAAATGGTCTATAATGATGAAATTTTAACATTTAATCTTTTGACTCTAAATTACTGTTGGATGTGAATTGTGACTTTGTCAACTAAAATAAGTGTGTTTAAAGTCATTTCTGTGCCTGAAACGGGTCAAAATTGAAGCTTTTGAGTAAGCAAAACTCTGTAAAAATGGCAATTTTGGTCACTGTGAGGGTTTAAAAAGTGGTTATTCAACATGAGGCATGATGCAATTGACATTTTGAATCATTTTTGGTACAGTCCAAAAAATCAATTTTCGGATGAAAAACGATGACTCCGGACCAGTCGAACGATCCCAAAATGGTCTATAATGATGAAATTTTAACATTTAATCTTCTGACTCTAAATTACTGATGGATGTGAATTATGACTTTGTCAACTAAAATAAGTGTGTTTAAAGTCATTTCTGTGCCTGAAACGGGTCAAAATGGAAGCTTTTGAGTAAGCAAAACTCTGTAAAAATGGCAATTTTGGTCACTGTGAGGGTTTAAAAAGTGGTTATTCAACATGAGGCATGATGCAATTGACATTTTGAATCATTTTTGGTACAGTCCAAAAAATCAATTTTCGCATGAAAAACGATGACTCCGGACCTGTCGAACGATCCCAAAATGGTCTATAATGATGAAATTTTAACATTTAATCTTTTGACTCTAAATGACTGTTGGATGTGAATTATGACTTTGTCAACTAGAATAAGTGTGTTTAAAGTCATTTCTGTGCCTGAAACGGGTCAAAATGGAAGCTTTTGAGTAAGATAAACTCTGTAAAAATGGCAATTTTGGTCACTGTGAGGGTTTAAAAAGTGGTTATTCAACATGAGGCATGATCCAATTGACATTTTGAATCATTTTTGGTACAGTCCAAAAAATCTATTTTCGGATGAAAAACGATGACTCCGGACCTGTCGAACGATCCCAAAATGGTCTATAATGATGAAATTTTAACATTTAATCTTTTGACTCTAAATGACTGTTGGATGTGAATTATGACTTTGTCAACTAGAATAAGTGTGTTTAAAGTCATTTCTGTGCCTGAAACGGGTCAAAATTGAAGCTTTTGAGTAAGCAAAACTGTGTAAAAATGGCAATTTTGGTCACTGTGAGGGTTTAAAAAGTGGTTATTCAACATGAGGCATGATCCAATTGACATTTTGAATCATTTTTGGTACAGTCCAAAAAATCAATTTTCGCATGAAAAACGATGACTCCGGACCTGTCGAACGATCCCAAAATGGTCTATAATGATGAAATTTTAACATTTAATCTTTTGACTCTAAATTACTGTTGGATGTGAATTGTGACTTTGTCAACTAAAATAAGTGTGTTTAAAGTCATTTCTGTGCCTGAAACGGGTCAAAATTGAAGCTTTTGAGTAAGCAAAACTGTGTAAAAATGGCAATTTTGGTCACTGTGAGGGTTTAAAAAGTGGTTATTCGACATGAGGCATGATCCAATTAACATTTTGAATCATTTTTGGTACAGTCCAAAAAATCAATTTTTGGATGAAAAACGATGACTCCGGACCTGTCGAATGATCCCAAAATGGTCTATAATGATGAAATTTTAACATTTAATCTTTTGACTCTAAATGACTGTTGGATGTGAATTATGACTTTGTCAACTAGAATAAGTGTGTTTAAAGTCATTTCTGTGCCTGAAACGGGTCAAAATGGAAGCTTTTGAGTAAGATAAACTCTGTAAAAATGGCAATTTTGGTCACTGTGAGGGTTTAAAAAGTGGTTATTCAACATGAGGCATGATCCAATTGACATTTTGAATCATTTTTGGTACAGTCCAAAAAATCTATTTTCGGATGAAAAACGATGACTCCGGACCTGTCGAACGATCCCAAAATGGTCTATAATGATGAAATTTTAACATTTAATCTTTTGACTCTAAATTACTGTTGGATGTGAATTGTGACTTTGTCAACTAAAATAAGTGTGTTTAAAGTCATTTCTGTGCCTGAAACGGGTCAAAATGGAAGCTTTTGAGTAAGCAAAACTGTGTAAAAATGGCAATTTTGGTCACTGTGAGGGTTTAAAAAGTGGTTATTCAACATGAGGCATGATCCAATTGACATTTTGAATCATTTTTGGTACAGTCCAAAAAATCAATTTTCGGATAAAAAACGATGACTCCGGACCTGTCGAACGATCCCAAAATGGTCTATAATGATGAAATTTTAACATTTAATCTTTTGACTCTAAATGACTGTTGGATGTGAATTATGACTTTGTCAACTAAAATAAGTGTGTTTAAAGTCATTTCTGTGCCTGAAACGGGTCAAAATGGAAGCTTTTGAGTAAGCAAAACTCTGTAAAAATGGCAATTTTGGTCACTGTGAGGGTTTAAAAAGTGGTTATTCAACATGAGGCATGATCCAATTGACATTTTGAATCATTTTTGGTACAGTCCAAAAAATCAATTTTCGCATGAAAAACGATGACTCCGGACCTGTCGAACGATCCCAAAATGGTCTATAATGATGAAATTTTAACATTTAATCTTTTGACTCTAAATTACTGTTGGATGTGAATTGTGACTTTGTCAACTAAAATAAGTGTGTTTAAAGTCATTTCTGTGCCTGAAACGGGTCAAAATTGAAGCTTTTGAGTAAGCAAAACTGTGTAAAAATGGCAATTTTGGTCACTGTGAGGGTTTAAAAAGTGGTTATTCAACATGAGGCATGATCCAATTAACATTTTGAATCATTTTTGGTACAGTCCAAAAAATCAATTTTTGGATGAAAAACGATGACTCCGGACCTGTCGAATGATCCCAAAATGGTCTATAATGATGAAATTTTAACATTTAATCTTTTGACTCTAAATGACTGTTGGATGTGAATTATGACTTTGTCAACTAGAATAAGTGTGTTTAAAGTCATTTCTGTGCCTGAAACGGGTCAAAATGGAAGCTTTTGAGTAAGCAAAACTGTGTAAAAATGGCAATTTTGGTCACTGTGACGGTTTAAAAAGTGGTTATTCAACATGAGGCATGATCCAATTGACATTTTGAATCATTTTTGGTACAGTCCAAAAAATCAATTTTCGGATAAAAAACGATGACTCCGGACCTGTCGAACGATCCCAAAATGGTCTATAATGATGAAATTTTAACATTTAATCTTTTGACTCTAAATTACTGTTGGATGTGAATTGTGACTTTGTCAACTAAAATAAGTGTGTTTAAAGTCATTTCTGTGCCTGAAACGGGTCAAAATGGAAGCTTTTGAGTAAGCAAAACTGTGTAAAAATGGCAATTTTGGTCACTGTGAGGGTTTAAAAAGTGGTTATTCAACATGAGGCATGATCCAATTGACATTTTGAATCATTTTTGGTACAGTCCAAAAAATCAATTTTCGGATAAAAAACGATGACTCCGGACCTGTCGAACGATCCCAAAATGGTCTATAATGATGAAATTTTAACATTTAATCTTTTGACTCTAAATTACTGATGGATGTGAATTATGACTTTGTCAACTAAAATAAGTGTGTTTAAAGTCATTTCTGTGCCTGAAACGGGTCAAAATGGAAGCTTTTGAGTAAGCAAAACTCTGTAAAAATGGCAATTTTGGTCACTGTGAGGGTTTAAAAAGTGGTTATTCAACATGAGGCATGATCCAATTGACATTTTGAATCATTTTTGGTACAGTCCAAAAAATCAATTTTCGCATGAAAAACGATGACTCCGGACCTGTCGAACGATCCCAAAATGGTCTATAATGATGAAATTTTAACATTTAATCTTTTGACTCTAAATTACTGTTGGATGTGAATTGTGACTTTGTCAACTAAAATAAGTGTGTTTAAAGTCATTTCTGTGCCTGAAACGGGTCAAAATTGAAGCTTTTGAGTAAGCAAAACTGTGTAAAAATGGCAATTTTGGTCACTGTGAGGGTTTAAAAAGTGGTTATTCAACATGAGGCATGATCCAATTAACATTTTGAATCATTTTTGGTACAGTCCAAAAAATCAATTTTTGGATGAAAAACGATGACTCCGGACCTGTCGAATGATCCCAAAATGGTCTATAATGATGAAATTTTAACATTTAATCTTTTGACTCTAAATGACTGTTGGATGTGAATTATGACTTTGTCAACTAGAATAAGTGTGTTTAAAGTCATTTCTGTGCCTGAAACGGGTCAAAATTGAAGCCTTTGAGTAAGCAAAACTCTGTAAAAATGGCAATTTTGGTCACTGTGAGGGTTTAAAAAGTGGTTATTTAACATGAGGCATGATCCAATTAACATTTTGAATCATTTTTGGTACAGTCCAAAAAATCAATTTTCGGATGAAAAACGATGACTCCGGACCTGTCGAATGATCCCAAAATGGTCTATAATGATGAAATTTTAACATTTAATCTTTTGACTCTAAATTACTGTTGGATGTGAATTGTGACTTTGTCAACTAAAATAAGTGTGTTTAAAGTCATTTCTGTGCCTGAAACGGGTCAAAATGGAAGCTTTTGAGTAAGCAAAACTCTGTAAAAATGGCAATTTTGGTCACTGTGAGGGTTTAAAAAGTGGTTATTCAACATGAGGCATGATCCAATTGACATTTTGAATCATTTTTGGTACAGTCCAAAAAATCAATTTTCGCATGAAAAACGATGACTCCGGACCTGTCGAACGATCCCAAAATGGTCTATAATGATGAAATTTTAACATTTAATCTTTTGACTCTAAATGACTGTTGGATGTGAATTATGACTTTGTCAACTAGAATAAGTGTGTTTAAAGTCATTTCTGTGCCTGAAACGGGTCAAAATGGAAGCTTTTGAGTAAGATAAACTCTGTAAAAATGGCAATTTTGGTCACTGTGAGGGTTTAAAAAGTGGTTATTCAACATGAGGCATGATCCAATTGACATTTTGAATCATTTTTGGTACAGTCCAAAAAATCTATTTTCGGATGAAAAACGATGACTCCGGACCTGTCGAACGATCCCAAAATGGTCTATAATGATGAAATTTTAACATTTAATCTTTTGACTCTAAATTACTGTTGGATGTGAATTGTGACTTTGTCAACTAAAATAAGTGTGTTTAAAGTCATTTCTGTGCCTGAAACGGGTCAAAATTGAAGCTTTTGAGTAAGCAAAACTCTGTAAAAATGGCAATTTTGGTCACTGTGAAGGTTTAAAAAGTGGTTATTCAACATGAGGCATGATCCAATTAACATTTTGAATCATTTTTGGTACAGTCCAAAATATCAATTTTTGGATGAAAAACGATGACTCCGGACCTGTCGAATGATCCCAAAATGGTCTATAATGATGAAATTTTAACATTTAATCTTTTGACTCTAAATGACTGTTGGATGTGAATTATGACTTTGTCAACTAGAATAAGTGTGTTTAAAGTCATTTCTGTGCCTGAAATGGGTCAAAATGGAAGCTTTTGAGTAAGCAAAACTGTGTAAAAATGGCAATTTTGGTCACTGTGAGGGTTTAAAAAGTGGTTATTCAACATGAGGCATGATCCAATTGACATTTTGAATCATTTTTGGTACAGTCCAAAAAATCAATTTTCGGATAAAAAACGATGACTCCGGACCTGTCGAACGATCCCAAAATGGTCTATAATGATGAAATTTTAACATTTAATCTTTTGACTCTAAATTACTGATGGATGTGAATTATGACTTTGTCAACTAAAATAAGTGTGTTTAAAGTCATTTCTGTGCCTGAAACGGGTCAAAATGGAAGCTTTTGAGTAAGCAAAACTCTGTAAAAATGGCAATTTTGGTCACTGTGAGGGTTTAAAAAGTGGTTATTCAACATGAGGCATGATCCAATTAACATTTTGAATCATTTTTGGTACAGTCCAAAAAATCAATTTTCGGATGAAAAACGATGACTCCGGACCTGTCGAATGATCCCAAAATGGTCTATAATGATGAAATTTTAACATTTAATCTTTTGACTCTAAATGACTGTTGGATGTGAATTATGACTTTGTCAACTAGAATAAGTGTGTTTAAAGTCATTTCTGTGCCTGAAACGGCTCAAAATGGAAGCTTTTGAGTAAGCAAAACTGTGTAAAAATGGCAATTTTGGTCACTGTGAGGGTTTAAAAAGTGGTTATTCAACATGAGGCATGATCCAATTGACATTTTGAATCATTTTTGGTACAGTCCCAAAAATCAATTTTCGGATGAAAAACGATGACTCCGGACCTGTCGAATGATCCCAAAATGGTCTATAATGATGAAATTTTAACATTTAATCTTTTGACTCTAAATTACTGTTGGATGTGAATTGTGACTTTGTCAACTAAAATAAGAGTGTTTAAAGTCATTTCTGTGCCTGAAACGGGTCAAAATTGAAGCTTTTGAGTAAGCAAAACGCTGTAAAGATGGCAATTTTGGTCACTGTGAGGGTTTAAAAAGTGGTTATTCAACATGAGGCATGATCCAATCGACATTTTGAATCATTTTTGGTACAGTTCAAAAAATCAATTTTCGGATGAAAAACGATTACTCCGGACCAGTCGAACGATCCCAAAATGGTCTATAATGATGAAATTTTAACATTTAATCTTTTGACTCTAAATTACTGTTGGATGTGAATTGTGACTTTGTCAACTAAAATAAGTGTGTTTAAAGTCATTTCTGTGCCTGAAACGGGTCAAAATGGAAGCTTTTGAGTAAGCAAAACTCTGTAAAAATGGCAATTTTGGTCACTGTGAGGGTTTAAAAAGTGGTTATTCAACATGAGGCATGATCCAATTGACATTTTGAATCATTTTTGGTACAGTCCAAAAAATCAATTTTCGCATGAAAAACGATGACTCCGGACCTGTCAAACGATCCCAAAATGGTCTATAATGATGAAATTTTAACATTTAATCTTTTGACTCTAAATGACTGTTGGATGTGAATTATGACTTTGTCAACTAGAATAAGTGTGTTTAAAGTCATTTCTGTGCCTGAAACGGGTCAAAATGGAAGCTTTTGAGTAAGATAAACTCTGTAAAAATGGCAATTTTGGTCACTGTGAGGGTTTAAAAAGTGGTTATTCAACATGAGGCATGATCCAATTGACATTTTGAATCATTTTTGGTACAGTCCAAAAAATCTATTTTCGGATGAAAAACGATGACTCCGGACCTGTCGAACGATCCCAAAATGGTCTATAATGATGAAATTTTAACATTTAATCTTTTGACTCTAAATTACTGTTGGATGTGAATTGTGACTTTGTCAACTAAAATAAGTGTGTTTAAAGTCATTTCTGTGCCTGAAACTGGTCAAAATGGAAGCTTTTGAGTAAGCAAAACTGTGTAAAAATGGCAATTTTGGTCACTGTGAGGGTTTAAAAAGTGGTTATTCAACATGAGGCATGATCCAATTGACATTTTGAATCATTTTTGGTACAGTCCAAAAAATCAATTTTCGGATAAAAAACGATGACTCCGGACCTGTCGAACGATCCCAAAATGGTCTATAATGATGAAATTTTAACATTTAATCTTTTGACTCTAAATTACTGATGGATGTGAATTATGACTTTGTCAACTAAAATAAGTGTGTTTAAAGTCATTTCTGTGCCTGAAACGGGTCAAAATGGAAGCTTTTGAGTAAGCAAAACTCTGTAAAAATGGCAATTTTGGTCACTGTGAGGGTTTAAAAAGTGGTTATTCAACATGAGGCATGATCCAATTGACATTTTGAATCATTTTTGGTACAGTCCAAAAAATCAATTTTCGCATGAAAAACGATGACTCCGGACCTGTCGAACGATCCCAAAATGGTCTATAATGATGAAATTTTAACATTTAATCTTTTGACTCTAAATTACTGTTGGATGTGAATTGTGACTTTGTCAACTAAAATAAGTGTGTTTAAAGTCATTTCTGTGCCTGAAACGGGTCAAAATTGAAGCTTTTGAGTAAGCAAAACTGTGTAAAAATGGCAATTTTGGTCACTGTGAGGGTTTAAAAAGTGGTTATTCAACATGAGGCATGATCCAATTAACATTTTGAATCATTTTTGGTACAGTCCAAAAAATCAATTTTTGGATGAAAAACGATGACTCCGGACCTGTCGAATGATCCCAAAATGGTCTATAATGATGAAATTTTAACATTTAATCTTTTGACTCTAAATGACTGTTGGATGTGAATTATGACTTTGTCAACTAGAATAAGTGTGTTTAAAGTCATTTCTGTGCCTGAAACGGGTCAAAATGGAAGCTTTTGAGTAAGCAAAACTGTGTAAAAATGGCAATTTTGGTCACTGTGAGGGTTTAAAAAGTGGTTATTCAACATGAGGCATGATCCAATTGACATTTTGAATCATTTTTGGTACAGTCCAAAAAATCAATTTTCGGATAAAAAACGATGACTCCGGACCTGTCGAACGATCCCAAAATGGTCTATAATGATGAACTTTTAACATTTAATCTTTTGACTCTAAATTACTGATGGATGTGAATTATGACTTTGTCATCTAAAATAAGTGTGTTTAAAGTCATTTCTGTGCCTGAAACGGGTCAAAATGGAAGCTTTTGAGTAAGCAAAACTCTGTAAAAATGGCAATTTTGGTCACTGTGAGGGTTTAAAAAGTGGTTATTCAACATGAGGCATGATCCAATTAACATTTTGAATCATTTTTGGTACAGTCCAAAAAATCAATTTTCGGATGAAAAACGATGACTCCGGACCTGTCGAATGATCCCAAAATGGTCTATAATGATGAAATTTTAACATTTAATCTTTTGACTCTAAATGACTGTTGGATGTGAATTATGACTTTGTCAACTAAAATAAGTGTGTTTAAAGTCATTTCTGTGCCTGAAACGGGTCAAAATGGAAGCTTTTGAGTAAGCAAAACTGTGTAAAAATGGCAATTTTGGTCACTGTGAGGGTTTAAAAAGTGGTTATTCAACATAAGGCATGATCCAATTGACATTTTGAATCATTTTTGGTACAGTCCAAAAAATCAATTTTCGGATAAAAAACGATGACTCCAGACCTGTCGAACGATCCCAAAATGGTCTATAATGATGAAATTTTAACATTTAATCTTTTGACTCTAAATTACTGATGGATGTGAATTATGACTTTGTCAACTAAAATAAGTGTGTTTAAAGTCATTTCTGTGCCTGAAACGGGTCAAAATGGAAGCTTTTGAGTAAGCAAAACTCTGTAAAAATGGCAATTTTGGTCACTGTGAGGGTTTAAAAAGTGGTTATTTAACATGAGGCATGATCCAATTAACATTTTGAATCATTTTTGGTACAGTCCAAAAAATCTATTTTCGGATGAAAAACGATGACTCCGGACCTGTCGAACGATCCCAAAATGGTCTATAATGATGAAATTTTAACATTTAATCTTTTGACTCTAAATTACTGTTGGATGTGAATTGTGACTTTGTCAACTAAAATAAGTGTGTTTAAAGTCATTTCTGTGCCTGAAACGGGTCAAAATTGAAGCTTTTGAGTAAGCAAAACTCTGTAAAAATGGCAATTTTGGTCACTGTGAGGGTTTAAAAAGTGGTTATTCAACATGAGGCATGATGCAATTGACATTTTGAATCATTTTTGGTACAGTCCAAAAAATCAATTTTCGGATGAAAAACGATGACTCCGGACCAGTCGAACGATCCCAAAATGGTCTATAATGATGAAATTTTAACATTTAATCTTCTGACTCTAAATTACTGATGGATGTGAATTATGACTTTGTCAACTAAAATAAGTGTGTTTAAAGTCATTTCTGTGCCTGAAACGGGTCAAAATGGAAGCTTTTGAGTAAGCAAAACTCTGTAAAAATGGCAATTTTGGTCACTGTGAGGGTTTAAAAAGTGGTTATTCAACATGAGGCATGATGCAATTGACATTTTGAATCATTTTTGGTACAGTCCAAAAAATCAATTTTCGCATGAAAAACGATGACTCCGGACCTGTCGAACGATCCCAAAATGGTCTATAATGATGAAATTTTAACATTTAATCTTTTGACTCTAAATGACTGTTGGATGTGAATTATGACTTTGTCAACTAGAATAAGTGTGTTTAAAGTCATTTCTGTGCCTGAAACGGGTCAAAATGGAAGCTTTTGAGTAAGCAAAACTGTGTAAAAATGGCAATTTTGGTCACTGTGAGGGTTTAAAAAGTGGTTATTCAACATGAGGCATGATCCAATTGACATTTTGAATCATTTTTGGTACAGTCCAAAAAATCAATTTTCGGATAAAAAACGATGACTCCGGACCTGTCGAACGATCCCAAAATGGTCTATAATGATGAAATTTTAACATTTAATCTTTTGACTCTAAATTACTGTTGGATGTGAATTGTGACTTTGTCAACTAAAATAAGTGTGTTTAAAGTCATTTCTGTGCCTGAAACGGGTCAAAATGGAAGCTTTTGAGTAAGCAAAACTGTGTAAAAATGGCAATTTTGGTCACTGTGAGGGTTTAAAAAGTGGTTATTCAACATGAGGCATGATCCAATTGACATTTTGAATCATTTTTGGTACAGTCCAAAAAATCAATTTTCGGATAAAAAACGATGACTCCGGACCTGTCGAACGATCCCAAAATGGTCTATAATGATGAAATTTTAACATTTAATCTTTTGACTCTAAATTACTGATGGATGTGAATTATGACTTTGTCAACTAAAATAAGTGTGTTTAAAGTCATTTCTGTGCCTGAAACGGGTCAAAATGGAAGCTTTTGAGTAAGCAAAACTCTGTAAAAATGGCAATTTTGGTCACTGTGAGGGTTTAAAAAGTGGTTATTCAACATGAGGCATGATCCAATTGACATTTTGAATCATTTTTGGTACAGTCCAAAAAATCAATTTTCGCATGAAAAACGATGACTCCGGACCTGTCGAACGATCCCAAAATGGTCTATAATGATGAAATTTTAACATTTAATCTTTTGACTCTAAATTACTGTTGGATGTGAATTGTGACTTTGTCAACTAAAATAAGTGTGTTTAAAGTCATTTCTGTGCCTGAAACGGGTCAAAATTGAAGCTTTTGAGTAAGCAAAACTGTGTAAAAATGGCAATTTTGGTCACTGTGAGGGTTTAAAAAGTGGTTATTCAACATGAGGCATGATCCAATTAACATTTTGAATCATTTTTGGTACAGTCCAAAAAATCAATTTTTGGATGAAAAACGATGACTCCGGACCTGTCGAATGATCCCAAAATGGTCTATAATGATGAAATTTTAACATTTAATCTTTTGACTCTAAATGACTGTTGGATGTGAATTATGACTTTGTCAACTAGAATAAGTGTGTTTAAAGTCATTTCTGTGCCTGAAACGGGTCAAAATTGAAGCCTTTGAGTAAGCAAAACTCTGTAAAAATGGCAATTTTGGTCACTGTGAGGGTTTAAAAAGTGGTTATTTAACATGAGGCATGATCCAATTAACATTTTGAATCATTTTTGGTACAGTCCAAAAAATCAATTTTCGGATGAAAAACGATGACTCCGGACCTGTCGAATGATCCCAAAATGGTCTATAATGATGAAATTTTAACATTTAATCTTTTGACTCTAAATTACTGTTGGATGTGAATTGTGACTTTGTCAACTAAAATAAGTGTGTTTAAAGTCATTTCTGTGCCTGAAACGGGTCAAAATGGAAGCTTTTGAGTAAGCAAAACTCTGTAAAAATGGCAATTTTGGTCACTGTGAGGGTTTAAAAAGTGGTTATTCAACATGAGGCATGATCCAATTGACATTTTGAATCATTTTTGGTACAGTCCAAAAAATCAATTTTCGCATGAAAAACGATGACTCCGGACCTGTCGAACGATCCCAAAATGGTCTATAATGATGAAATTTTAACATTTAATCTTTTGACTCTAAATGACTGTTGGATGTGAATTATGACTTTGTCAACTAGAATAAGTGTGTTTAAAGTCATTTCTGTGCCTGAAACGGGTCAAAATGGAAGCTTTTGAGTAAGATAAACTCTGTAAAAATGGCAATTTTGGTCACTGTGAGGGTTTAAAAAGTGGTTATTCAACATGAGGCATGATCCAATTGACATTTTGAATCATTTTTGGTACAGTCCAAAAAATCTATTTTCGGATGAAAAACGATGACTCCGGACCTGTCGAACGATCCCAAAATGGTCTATAATGATGAAATTTTAACATTTAATCTTTTGACTCTAAATTACTGTTGGATGTGAATTGTGACTTTGTCAACTAAAATAAGTGTGTTTAAAGTCATTTCTGTGCCTGAAACGGGTCAAAATTGAAGCTTTTGAGTAAGCAAAACTCTGTAAAAATGGCAATTTTGGTCACTGTGAAGGTTTAAAAAGTGGTTATTCAACATGAGGCATGATCCAATTAACATTTTGAATCATTTTTGGTACAGTCCAAAATATCAATTTTTGGATGAAAAACGATGACTCCGGACCTGTCGAATGATCCCAAAATGGTCTATAATGATGAAATTTTAACATTTAATCTTTTGACTCTAAATGACTGTTGGATGTGAATTATGACTTTGTCAACTAGAATAAGTGTGTTTAAAGTCATTTCTGTGCCTGAAATGGGTCAAAATGGAAGCTTTTGAGTAAGCAAAACTGTGTAAAAATGGCAATTTTGGTCACTGTGAGGGTTTAAAAAGTGGTTATTCAACATGAGGCATGATCCAATTGACATTTTGAATCATTTTTGGTACAGTCCAAAAAATCAATTTTCGGATAAAAAACGATGACTCCGGACCTGTCGAACGATCCCAAAATGGTCTATAATGATGAAATTTTAACATTTAATCTTTTGACTCTAAATTACTGATGGATGTGAATTATGACTTTGTCAACTAAAATAAGTGTGTTTAAAGTCATTTCTGTGCCTGAAACGGGTCAAAATGGAAGCTTTTGAGTAAGCAAAACTCTGTAAAAATGGCAATTTTGGTCACTGTGAGGGTTTAAAAAGTGGTTATTCAACATGAGGCATGATCCAATTAACATTTTGAATCATTTTTGGTACAGTCCAAAAAATCAATTTTCGGATGAAAAACGATGACTCCGGACCTGTCGAATGATCCCAAAATGGTCTATAATGATGAAATTTTAACATTTAATCTTTTGACTCTAAATGACTGTTGGATGTGAATTATGACTTTGTCAACTAGAATAAGTGTGTTTAAAGTCATTTCTGTGCCTGAAACGGCTCAAAATGGAAGCTTTTGAGTAAGCAAAACTGTGTAAAAATGGCAATTTTGGTCACTGTGAGGGTTTAAAAAGTGGTTATTCAACATGAGGCATGATCCAATTGACATTTTGAATCATTTTTGGTACAGTCCCAAAAATCAATTTTCGGATGAAAAACGATGACTCCGGACCTGTCGAATGATCCCAAAATGGTCTATAATGATGAAATTTTAACATTTAATCTTTTGACTCTAAATTACTGTTGGATGTGAATTGTGACTTTGTCAACTAAAATAAGAGTGTTTAAAGTCATTTCTGTGCCTGAAACGGGTCAAAATTGAAGCTTTTGAGTAAGCAAAACGCTGTAAAGATGGCAATTTTGGTCACTGTGAGGGTTTAAAAAGTGGTTATTCAACATGAGGCATGATCCAATCGACATTTTGAATCATTTTTGGTACAGTTCAAAAAATCAATTTTCGGATGAAAAACGATTACTCCGGACCAGTCGAACGATCCCAAAATGGTCTATAATGATGAAATTTTAACATTTAATCTTTTGACTCTAAATTACTGTTGGATGTGAATTGTGACTTTGTCAACTAAAATAAGTGTGTTTAAAGTCATTTCTGTGCCTGAAACGGGTCAAAATGGAAGCTTTTGAGTAAGCAAAACTCTGTAAAAATGGCAATTTTGGTCACTGTGAGGGTTTAAAAAGTGGTTATTCAACATGAGGCATGATCCAATTGACATTTTGAATCATTTTTGGTACAGTCCAAAAAATCAATTTTCGCATGAAAAACGATGACTCCGGACCTGTCAAACGATCCCAAAATGGTCTATAATGATGAAATTTTAACATTTAATCTTTTGACTCTAAATGACTGTTGGATGTGAATTATGACTTTGTCAACTAGAATAAGTGTGTTTAAAGTCATTTCTGTGCCTGAAACGGGTCAAAATGGAAGCTTTTGAGTAAGATAAACTCTGTAAAAATGGCAATTTTGGTCACTGTGAGGGTTTAAAAAGTGGTTATTCAACATGAGGCATGATCCAATTGACATTTTGAATCATTTTTGGTACAGTCCAAAAAATCTATTTTCGGATGAAAAACGATGACTCCGGACCTGTCGAACGATCCCAAAATGGTCTATAATGATGAAATTTTAACATTTAATCTTTTGACTCTAAATGACTGTTGGATGTGAATTATGACTTTGTCAACTAGAATAAGTGTGTTTAAAGTCATTTCTGTGCCTGAAACGGGTCAAAATTGAAGCTTTTGAGTAAGCAAAACTGTGTAAAAATGGCAATTTTGGTCACTGTGAGGGTTTAAAAAGTGGTTATTCAACATGAGGCATGATCCAATTGACATTTTGAATCATTTTTGGTACAGTCCAAAAAATCAATTTTCGCATGAAAAACGATGACTCCGGACCTGTCGAACGATCCCAAAATGGTCTATAATGATGAAATTTTAACATTTAATCTTTTGACTCTAAATTACTGTTGGATGTGAATTGTGACTTTGTCAACTAAAATAAGTGTGTTTAAAGTCATTTCTGTGCCTGAAACGGGTCAAAATTGAAGCTTTTGAGTAAGCAAAACTGTGTAAAAATGGCAATTTTGGTCACTGTGAGGGTTTAAAAAGTGGTTATTCGACATGAGGCATGATCCAATTAACATTTTGAATCATTTTTGGTACAGTCCAAAAAATCAATTTTTGGATGAAAAACGATGACTCCGGACCTGTCGAACGATCCCAAAATGGTCTATAATGATGAAATTTTAACATTTAATCTTTTGACTCTAAATTACTGTTGGATGTGAATTGTGACTTTGTCAACTAAAATAAGTGTGTTTAAAGTCATTTCTGTGCCTGAAACGGGTCAAAATGGAAGCTTTTGAGTAAGCAAAACTGTGTAAAAATGGCAATTTTGGTCACTGTGAGGGTTTAAAAAGTGGTTATTCAACATGAGGCATGATCCAATTGACATTTTGAATCATTTTTGGTACAGTCCAAAAAATCAATTTTCGGATAAAAAACGATGACTCCGGACCTGTCGAACGATCCCAAAATGGTCTATAATGATGAAATTTTAACATTTAATCTTTTGACTCTAAATGACTGTTGGATGTGAATTATGACTTTGTCAACTAAAATAAGTGTGTTTAAAGTCATTTCTGTGCCTGAAACGGGTCAAAATGGAAGCTTTTGAGTAAGCAAAACTCTGTAAAAATGGCAATTTTGGTCACTGTGAGGGTTTAAAAAGTGGTTATTCAACATGAGGCATGATCCAATTGACATTTTGAATCATTTTTGGTACAGTCCAAAAAATCAATTTTCGCATGAAAAACGATGACTCCGGACCTGTCGAACGATCCCAAAATGGTCTATAATGATGAAATTTTAACATTTAATCTTTTGACTCTAAATTACTGTTGGATGTGAATTGTGACTTTGTCAACTAAAATAAGTGTGTTTAAAGTCATTTCTGTGCCTGAAACGGGTCAAAATTGAAGCTTTTGAGTAAGCAAAACTGTGTAAAAATGGCAATTTTGGTCACTGTGAGGGTTTAAAAAGTGGTTATTCAACATGAGGCATGATCCAATTAACATTTTGAATCATTTTTGGTACAGTCCAAAAAATCAATTTTTGGATGAAAAACGATGACTCCGGACCTGTCGAATGATCCCAAAATGGTCTATAATGATGAAATTTTAACATTTAATCTTTTGACTCTAAATGACTGTTGGATGTGAATTATGACTTTGTCAACTAGAATAAGTGTGTTTAAAGTCATTTCTGTGCCTGAAACGGGTCAAAATGGAAGCTTTTGAGTAAGCAAAACTGTGTAAAAATGGCAATTTTGGTCACTGTGAGGGTTTAAAAAGTGGTTATTCAACATGAGGCATGATCCAATTGACATTTTGAATCATTTTTGGTACAGTCCAAAAAATCAATTTTCGGATAAAAAACGATGACTCCGGACCTGTCGAACGATCCCAAAATGGTCTATAATGATGAACTTTTAACATTTAATCTTTTGACTCTAAATTACTGATGGATGTGAATTATGACTTTGTCATCTAAAATAAGTGTGTTTAAAGTCATTTCTGTGCCTGAAACGGGTCAAAATGGAAGCTTTTGAGTAAGCAAAACTCTGTAAAAATGGCAATGTTGGTCACTGTGAGGGTTTAAAAAGTGGTTATTCAACATGAGGCATGATCCAATTAACATTTTGAATCATTTTTGGTACAGTCCAAAAAATCAATTTTCGGATGAAAAACGATGACTCCGGACCTGTCGAATGATCCCAAAATGGTCTATAATGATGAAATTTTAACATTTAATCTTTTGACTCTAAATGACTGTTGGATGTGAATTATGACTTTGTCAACTAGAATAAGTGTGTTTAAAGTCATTTCTGTGCCTGAAACGGGTCAAAATTGAAGCTTTTGAGTAAGCAAAACTGTGTAAAAATGGCAATTTTGGTCACTGTGAGGGTTTAAAAAGTGGTTATTCAACATGAGGCATGATCCAATTAACATTTTGAATCATTTTTGGTACAGTCCAAAAAATCAATTTTTGGATGAAAAACGATGACTCCGGACCTGTCGAATGATCCCAAAATGGTCTATAATGATGAAATTTTAACATTTAATCTTTTGACTCTAAATGACTGTTGGATGTGAATTATGACTTTGTCAACTAGAATAAGTGTGTTTAAAGTCATTTCTGTGCCTGAAACGGGTCAAAATGGAAGCTTTTGAGTAAGCAAAACTGTGTAAAAATGGCAATTTTGGTCACTGTGAGGGTTTAAAAAGTGGTTATTCAACATGAGGCATGATCCAATTGACATTTTGAATCATTTTTGGTACAGTCCAAAAAATCAATTTTCGGATAAAAAACGATGACTCCGGACCTGTCGAACGATCCCAAAATGGTCTATAATGATGAAATTTTAACATTTAATCTTTTGATTCTAAATTACTGATGGATGTGAATTATGACTTTGTCAACTAAAATAAGTGTGTTTAAAGTCATTTCTGTGCCTGAAACGGGTCAAAATGGAAGCTTTTGAGTAAGCAAAACTCTGTAAAAATGGCAATTTTGGTCACTGTGAGGGTTTAAAAAGTGGTTATTTAACATGAGGCATGATCCAATTAACATTTTGAATCATTTTTGGTACAGTCCAAAAAATCTATTTTCGGATGAAAAACGATGACTCCGGACCAGTCGAACGATCCCAAAATGGTCTATAATGATGAAATTTTAACATTTAATCTTCTGACTCTAAATTACTGATGGATGTGAATTATGACTTTGTCAACTAAAATAAGTGTGTTTAAAGTCATTTCTGTGCCTGAAACGGGTCAAAATGGAAGCTTTTGAGTAAGCAAAACTCTGTAAAAATGGCAATTTTGGTCACTGTGAGGGTTTAAAAAGTGGTTATTCAACATGAGGCATGATGCAATTGACATTTTGAATCATTTTTGGTACAGTCCAAAAAATCAATTTTCGCATGAAAAACGATGACTCCGGACCTGTCGAACGATCCCAAAATGGTCTATAATGATGAAATTTTAACATTTAATCTTTTGACTCTAAATGACTGTTGGATGTGAATTATGACTTTGTCAACTAGAATAAGTGTGTTTAAAGTCATTTCTGTGCCTGAAACGGGTCAAAATGGAAGCTTTTGAGTAAGATAAACTCTGTAAAAATGGCAATTTTGGTCACTGTGAGGGTTTAAAAAGTGGTTATTCAACATGA
This sequence comes from Lissotriton vulgaris, assembly GCF_964263255.1. Lineage (NCBI taxonomy): Eukaryota > Metazoa > Chordata > Amphibia > Caudata > Salamandridae > Lissotriton > Lissotriton vulgaris. The sequence continues at coordinate 447,534 of NW_028253655.1, forward strand.
GGCATGATCCAATTGACATTTTGAATCATTTTTGGTACAGTCCAAAAAATCAATTTTCGGATAAAAAACGATGACTCCGGACCTGTCGAACGATCCCAAAATGGTCTATAATGATGAAATTTTAACATTTAATCTTTTGACTCTAAATTACTGATGGATGTGAATTATGACTTTGTCAACTAAAATAAGTGTGTTTAAAGTCATTTCTGTGCCTGAAACGGGTCAAAATGGAAGCTTTTGAGTAAGCAAAACTCTGTAAAAATGGCAATTTTGGTCACTGTGAGGGTTTAAAAAGTGGTTATACAACATGAGGCATGATCCAATTGACATTTTGAATCATTTTTGGTACAGTCCAAAAAATCAATTTTCGCATGAAAAACGATGACTCCGGACCTGTCGAACGATCCCAAAATGGTCTATAATGATGAAATTTTAACATTTAATCTTTTGACTCTAAATTACTGTTGGATGTGAATTGTGACTTTGTCAACTAAAATAAGTGTGTTTAAAGTCATTTCTGTGCCTGAAACGGGTCAAAATTGAAGCTTTTGAGTAAGCAAAACTGTGTAAAAATGGCAATTTTGGTCACTGTGAGGGTTTAAAAAGTGGTTATTCAACATGAGGCATGATCCAATTAACATTTTGAATCATTTTTGGTACAGTCCAAAAAATCAATTTTTGGATGAAAAACGATGACTCCGGACCTGTCGAATGATCCCAAAATGGTCTATAATGATGAAATTTTAACATTTAATCTTTTGACTCTAAATGACTGTTGGATGTGAATTATGACTTTGTCAACTAGAATAAGTGTGTTTAAAGTCATTTCTGTGCCTGAAACGGGTCAAAATGGAGGCTTTTGAGTAAGCAAAACTGTGTAAAAATGGCAATTTTGGTCACTGTGAGGGTTTAAAAAGTGGTTATTCAACATGAGGCATGATCCAATTGACATTTTGAATCATTTTTGGTACAGTCCAAAAAATCAATTTTCGGATGAAAAACGATGACTCCGGACCAGTCGAACGATCCCAAAATGGTCTATAATGATGAAATTTTAACATTTAATCTTTTGACTCTAAATGACTGTTGGATGTGAATCATGACTCTGTCAACTAGAATTTGTGTGTTTAAAGTCATTTCTGTGCCTGAAACGGGTCAAAATTGAAGCCTTTGAGTAAGCAAAACTCTGTAAAAATGGCAATTTTGGTCACTGTGAGGGTTTAAAAAGTGGTTATTTAACATGAGGCATGATCCAATTAACATTTTGAATCATTTTTGGTACAGTCCAAAAAATCAATTTTCGGATGAAAAACGATGACTCCGGACCTGTCGAATGATCCCAAAATGGTCTATAATGATGAAATTTTAACATTTAATCTTTTGACTCTAAATTACTGTTGGATGTGAATTGTGACTTTGTCAACTAAAATAAGTGTGTTTAAAGTCATTTCTGTGCCTGAAACGGGTCAAAATGGAAGCTTTTGAGTAAGCAAAACTCTGTAAAAATGGCAATTTTGGTCACTGTGAGGGTTTAAAAAGTGGTTATTCAACATGAGGCATGATCCAATTGACATTTTGAATCATTTTTGGTACAGTCCAAAAAATCAATTTTCGGATAAAAAACGATGACTCCGGACCTGTCGAACGATCCCAAAATGGTCTATAATGATGAAATTTTAACATTCAATCTTTTGATTCTAAATTACTGATGGATGTGAATTATGACTTTGTCAACTAAAATAAGTGTGTTTAAAGTCATTTCTGTGCCTGAAACGGGTCAAAATGGAAGCTTTTGAGTAAGCAAAACTCTGTAAAAATGGCAATTTTGGTCACTGTGAGGGTTTAAAAAGTGGTTATTTAACATGAGGCATGATCCAATTAACATTTTGAATCATTTTTGGTACAGTCCAAAAAATCTATTTTCGGATGAAAAACGATGACTCCGGACCTGTCGAACGATCCCAAAATGGTCTATAATGATGAAATTTTAACATTTAATCTTTTGACTCTAAATTACTGTTGGATGTGAATTGTGACTTTGTCAACTAAAATAAGTGTGTTTAAAGTCATTTCTGTGCCTGAAACGGGTCAAAATTGAAGCTTTTGAGTAAGCAAAACTCTGTAAAAATGGCAATTTTGGTCACTGTGAGGGTTTAAAAAGTGGTTATTCAACATGAGGCATGATGCAATTGACATTTTGAATCATTTTTGGTACAGTCCAAAAAATCAATTTTCGGATGAAAAACGATGACTCCGGACCAGTCGAACGATCCCAAAATGGTCTATAATGATGAAATTTTAACATTTAATCTTCTGACTCTAAATTACTGATGGATGTGAATTATGACTTTGTCAACTAAAATAAGTGTGTTTAAAGTCATTTCTGTGCCTGAAACGGGTCAAAATGGAAGCTTTTGAGTAAGCAAAACTCTGTAAAAATGGCAATTTTGGTCACTGTGAGGGTTTAAAAAGTGGTTATTCAACATGAGGCATGATGCAATTGACATTTTGAATCATTTTTGGTACAGTCCAAAAAATCAATTTTCGCATGAAAAACGATGACTCCGGACCTGTCGAACGATCCCAAAATGGTCTATAATGATGAAATTTTAACATTTAATCTTTTGACTCTAAATGACTGTTGGATGTGAATTATGACTTTGTCAACTAGAATAAGTGTGTTTAAAGTCATTTCTGTGCCTGAAACGGGTCAAAATGGAAGCTTTTGAGTAAGATAAACTCTGTAAAAATGGCAATTTTGGTCACTGTGAGGGTTTAAAAAGTGGTTATTCAACATGAGGCATGATCCAATTGACATTTTGAATCATTTTTGGTACAGTCCAAAAAATCTATTTTCGGATGAAAAACGATGACTCCGGACCTGTCGAACGATCCCAAAATGGTCTATAATGATGAAATTTTAACATTTAATCTTTTGACTCTAAATTACTGTTGGATGTGAATTGTGACTTTGTCAACTAAAATAAGTGTGTTTAAAGTCATTTCTGTGCCTGAAACGGGTCAAAATGGAAGCTTTTGAGTAAGCAAAACTGTGTAAAAATGGCAATTTTGGTCACTGTGAGGGTTTAAAAAGTGGTTATTCAACATGAGGCATGATCCAATTGACATTTTGAATCATTTTTGGTACAGTCCAAAAAATCAATTTTCGGATAAAAAACGATGACTCCGGACCTGTCGAACGATCCCAAAATGGTCTATAATGATGAAATTTTAACATTTAATCTTTTGACTCTAAATTACTGATGGATGTGAATTATGACTTTGTCAACTAAAATAAGTGTGTTTAAAGTCATTTCTGTGCCTGAAACGGGTCAAAATGGAAGCTTTTGAGTAAGCAAAACTCTGTAAAAATGGCAATTTTGGTCACTGTGAGGGTTTAAAAAGTGGTTATTCAACATGAGGCATGATGCAATTGACATTTTGAATCATTTTTGGTACAGTCCAAAAAATCAATTTTCGCATGAAAAACGATGACTCCGGACCTGTCGAACGATCCCAAAATGGTCTATAATGATGAAATTTTAACATTTAATCTTTTGACTCTAAATGACTGTTGGATGTGAATTATGACTTTGTCAACTAGAATAAGTGTGTTTAAAGTCATTTCTGTGCCTGAAACGGGTCAAAATGGAAGCTTTTGAGTAAGATAAACTCTGTAAAAATGGCAATTTTGGTCACTGTGAGGGTTTAAAAAGTGGTTATTCAACATGAGGCATGATCCAATTGACATTTTGAATCATTTTTGGTACAGTCCAAAAAATCTATTTTCGGATGAAAAACGATGACTCCGGACCTGTCGAACGATCCCAAAATGGTCTATAATGATGAAATTTTAACATTTAATCTTTTGACTCTAAATTACTGTTGGATGTGAATTATGACTTTGTCAACTAAAATAAGTGTGTTTAAAGTCATTTCTGTGCCTGAAACGGGTCAAAATGGAAGCTTTTGAGTAAGCAAAACTGTGTAAAAATGGCAATTTTGGTCACTGTGAGGGTTTAAAAAGTGGTTATTCAACATGAGGCATGATCCAATTGACATTTTGAATCATTTTTGGTACAGTCCAAAAAATCAATTTTCGGATAAAAAACGATGACTCCGGACCTGTCGAACGATCCCAAAATGGTCTATAATGATGAAATTTTAACATTTAATCTTTTGACTCTAAATTACTGATGGATGTGAATTATGACTTTGTCAACTAAAATAAGTGTGTTTAAAGTCATTTCTGTGCCTGAAACGGGTCAAAATGGAAGCTTTTGAGTAAGCAAAACTCTGTAAAAATGGCAATTTTGGTCACTGTGAGGGTTTAAAAAGTGGTTATACAACATGAGGCATGATCCAATTGACATTTTGAATCATTTTTGGTACAGTCCAAAAAATCAATTTTCGCATGAAAAACGATGACTCCGGACCTGTCGAACGATCCCAAAATGGTCTATAATGATGAAATTTTAACATTTAATCTTTTGACTCTAAATTACTGTTGGATGTGAATTGTGACTTTGTCAACTAAAATAAGTGTGTTTAAAGTCATTTCTGTGCCTGAAACGGGTCAAAATTGAAGCTTTTGAGTAAGCAAAACTGTGTAAAAATGGCAATTTTGGTCACTGTGAGGGTTTAAAAAGTGGTTATTCAACATGAGGCATGATCCAATTAACATTTTGAATCATTTTTGGTACAGTCCAAAAAATCAATTTTTGGATGAAAAACGATGACTCCGGACCTGTCGAATGATCCCAAAATGGTCTATAATGATGAAATTTTAACATTTAATCTTTTGACTCTAAATGACTGTTGGATGTGAATTATGACTTTGTCAACTAGAATAAGTGTGTTTAAAGTCATTTCTGTGCCTGAAACGGGTCAAAATGGAGGCTTTTGAGTAAGCAAAACTGTGTAAAAATGGCAATTTTGGTCACTGTGAGGGTTTAAAAAGTGGTTATTCAACATGAGGCATGATCCAATTGACATTTTGAATCATTTTTGGTACAGTCCAAAAAATCAATTTTCGGATGAAAAACGATGACTCCGGACCAGTCGAACGATCCCAAAATGGTCTATAATGATGAAATTTTAACATTTAATCTTTTGACTCTAAATGACTGTTGGATGTGAATCATGACTCTGTCAACTAGAATTTGTGTGTTTAAAGTCATTTCTGTGCCTGAAACGGGTCAAAATTGAAGCCTTTGAGTAAGCAAAACTCTGTAAAAATGGCAATTTTGGTCACTGTGAGGGTTTAAAAAGTGGTTATTTAACATGAGGCATGATCCAATTAACATTTTGAATCATTTTTGGTACAGTCCAAAAAATCAATTTTCGGATGAAAAACGATGACTCCGGACCTGTCGAATGATCCCAAAATGGTCTATAATGATGAAATTTTAACATTTAATCTTTTGACTCTAAATTACTGTTGGATGTGAATTGTGACTTTGTCAACTAAAATAAGTGTGTTTAAAGTCATTTCTGTGCCTGAAACGGGTCAAAATGGAAGCTTTTGAGTAAGCAAAACTCTGTAAAAATGGCAATTTTGGTCACTGTGAGGGTTTAAAAAGTGGTTATTCAACATGAGGCATGATCCAATTGACATTTTGAATCATTTTTGGTACAGTCCAAAAAATCAATTTTCGGATAAAAAACGATGACTCCGGACCTGTCGAACGATCCCAAAATGGTCTATAATGATGAAATTTTAACATTCAATCTTTTGATTCTAAATTACTGATGGATGTGAATTATGACTTTGTCAACTAAAATAAGTGTGTTTAAAGTCATTTCTGTGCCTGAAACGGGTCAAAATGGAAGCTTTTGAGTAAGCAAAACTCTGTAAAAATGGCAATTTTGGTCACTGTGAGGGTTTAAAAAGTGGTTATTTAACATGAGGCATGATCCAATTAACATTTTGAATCATTTTTGGTACAGTCCAAAAAATCTATTTTCGGATGAAAAACGATGACTCCGGACCTGTCGAACGATCCCAAAATGGTCTATAATGATGAAATTTTAACATTTAATCTTTTGACTCTAAATTACTGTTGGATGTGAATTGTGACTTTGTCAACTAAAATAAGTGTGTTTAAAGTCATTTCTGTGCCTGAAACGGGTCAAAATTGAAGCTTTTGAGTAAGCAAAACTCTGTAAAAATGGCAATTTTGGTCACTGTGAGGGTTTAAAAAGTGGTTATTCAACATGAGGCATGATGCAATTGACATTTTGAATCATTTTTGGTACAGTCCAAAAAATCAATTTTCGGATGAAAAACGATGACTCCGGACCAGTCGAACGATCCCAAAATGGTCTATAATGATGAAATTTTAACATTTAATCTTCTGACTCTAAATTACTGATGGATGTGAATTATGACTTTGTCAACTAAAATAAGTGTGTTTAAAGTCATTTCTGTGCCTGAAACGGGTCAAAATGGAAGCTTTTGAGTAAGCAAAACTCTGTAAAAATGGCAATTTTGGTCACTGTGAGGGTTTAAAAAGTGGTTATTCAACATGAGGCATGATGCAATTGACATTTTGAATCATTTTTGGTACAGTCCAAAAAATCAATTTTCGCATGAAAAACGATGACTCCGGACCTGTCGAACGATCCCAAAATGGTCTATAATGATGAAATTTTAACATTTAATCTTTTGACTCTAAATGACTGTTGGATGTGAATTATGACTTTGTCAACTAGAATAAGTGTGTTTAAAGTCATTTCTGTGCCTGAAACGGGTCAAAATGGAAGCTTTTGAGTAAGATAAACTCTGTAAAAATGGCAATTTTGGTCACTGTGAGGGTTTAAAAAGTGGTTATTCAACATGAGGCATGATCCAATTGACATTTTGAATCATTTTTGGTACAGTCCAAAAAATCTATTTTCGGATGAAAAACGATGACTCCGGACCTGTCGAACGATCCCAAAATGGTCTATAATGATGAAATTTTAACATTTAATCTTTTGACTCTAAATTACTGTTGGATGTGAATTGTGACTTTGTCAACTAAAATAAGTGTGTTTAAAGTCATTTCTGTGCCTGAAACGGGTCAAAATGGAAGCTTTTGAGTAAGCAAAACTGTGTAAAAATGGCAATTTTGGTCACTGTGAGGGTTTAAAAAGTGGTTATTCAACATGAGGCATGATCCAATTGACATTTTGAATCATTTTTGGTACAGTCCAAAAAATCAATTTTCGGATAAAAAACGATGACTCCGGACCTGTCGAACGATCCCAAAATGGTCTATAATGATGAAATTTTAACATTTAATCTTTTGACTCTAAATTACTGATGGATGTGAATTATGACTTTGTCAACTAAAATAAGTGTGTTTAAAGTCATTTCTGTGCCTGAAACGGGTCAAAATGGAAGCTTTTGAGTAAGCAAAACTCTGTAAAAATGGCAATTTTGGTCACTGTGAGGGTTTAAAAAGTGGTTATTCAACATGAGGCATGATGCAATTGACATTTTGAATCATTTTTGGTACAGTCCAAAAAATCAATTTTCGCATGAAAAACGATGACTCCGGACCTGTCGAACGATCCCAAAATGGTCTATAATGATGAAATTTTAACATTTAATCTTTTGACTCTAAATGACTGTTGGATGTGAATTATGACTTTGTCAACTAGAATAAGTGTGTTTAAAGTCATTTCTGTGCCTGAAACGGGTCAAAATGGAAGCTTTTGAGTAAGATAAACTCTGTAAAAATGGCAATTTTGGTCACTGTGAGGGTTTAAAAAGTGGTTATTCAACATGAGGCATGATCCAATTGACATTTTGAATCATTTTTGGTACAGTCCAAAAAATCTATTTTCGGATGAAAAACGATGACTCCGGACCTGTCGAACGATCCCAAAATGGTCTATAATGATGAAATTTTAACATTTAATCTTTTGACTCTAAATTACTGTTGGATGTGAATTATGACTTTGTCAACTAAAATAAGTGTGTTTAAAGTCATTTCTGTGCCTGAAACGGGTCAAAATGGAAGCTTTTGAGTAAGCAAAACTGTGTAAAAATGGCAATTTTGGTCACTGTGAGGGTTTAAAAAGTGGTTATTCAACATGAGGCATGATCCAATTGACATTTTGAATCATTTTTGGTACAGTCCAAAAAATCAATTTTCGGATAAAAAACGATGACTCCGGACCTGTCGAACGATCCCAAAATGGTCTATAATGATGAAATTTTAACATTTAATCTTTTGACTCTAAATTACTGATGGATGTGAATTATGACTTTGTCAACTAAAATAAGTGTGTTTAAAGTCATTTCTGTGCCTGAAACGGGTCAAAATGGAAGCTTTTGAGTAAGCAAAACTCTGTAAAAATGGCAATTTTGGTCACTGTGAGGGTTTAAAAAGTGGTTATACAACATGAGGCATGATCCAATTGACATTTTGAATCATTTTTGGTACAGTCCAAAAAATCAATTTTCGCATGAAAAACGATGACTCCGGACCTGTCGAACGATCCCAAAATGGTCTATAATGATGAAATTTTAACATTTAATCTTTTGACTCTAAATTACTGTTGGATGTGAATTGTGACTTTGTCAACTAAAATAAGTGTGTTTAAAGTCATTTCTGTGCCTGAAACGGGTCAAAATTGAAGCTTTTGAGTAAGCAAAACTGTGTAAAAATGGCAATTTTGGTCACTGTGAGGGTTTAAAAAGTGGTTATTCAACATGAGGCATGATCCAATTAACATTTTGAATCATTTTTGGTACAGTCCAAAAAATCAATTTTTGGATGAAAAACGATGACTCCGGACCTGTCGAATGATCCCAAAATGGTCTATAATGATGAAATTTTAACATTTAATCTTTTGACTCTAAATGACTGTTGGATGTGAATTATGACTTTGTCAACTAGAATAAGTGTGTTTAAAGTCATTTCTGTGCCTGAAACGGGTCAAAATGGAGGCTTTTGAGTAAGCAAAACTGTGTAAAAATGGCAATTTTGGTCACTGTGAGGGTTTAAAAAGTGGTTATTCAACATGAGGCATGATCCAATTGACATTTTGAATCATTTTTGGTACAGTCCAAAAAATCAATTTTCGGATGAAAAACGATGACTCCGGACCAGTCGAACGATCCCAAAATGGTCTATAATGATGAAATTTTAACATTTAATCTTTTGACTCTAAATGACTGTTGGATGTGAATCATGACTCTGTCAACTAGAATTTGTGTGTTTAAAGTCATTTCTGTGCCTGAAACGGGTCAAAATTGAAGCCTTTGAGTAAGCAAAACTCTGTAAAAATGGCAATTTTGGTCACTGTGAGGGTTTAAAAAGTGGTTATTTAACATGAGGCATGATCCAATTAACATTTTGAATCATTTTTGGTACAGTCCAAAAAATCAATTTTCGGATGAAAAACGATGACTCCGGACCTGTCGAATGATCCCAAAATGGTCTATAATGATGAAATTTTAACATTTAATCTTTTGACTCTAAATTACTGTTGGATGTGAATTGTGACTTTGTCAACTAAAATAAGTGTGTTTAAAGTCATTTCTGTGCCTGAAACGGGTCAAAATGGAAGCTTTTGAGTAAGCAAAACTCTGTAAAAATGGCAATTTTGGTCACTGTGAGGGTTTAAAAAGTGGTTATTCAACATGAGGCATGATCCAATTGACATTTTGAATCATTTTTGGTACAGTCCAAAAAATCAATTTTCGGATAAAAAACGATGACTCCGGACCTGTCGAACGATCCCAAAATGGTCTATAATGATGAAATTTTAACATTCAATCTTTTGATTCTAAATTACTGATGGATGTGAATTATGACTTTGTCAACTAAAATAAGTGTGTTTAAAGTCATTTCTGTGCCTGAAACGGGTCAAAATGGAAGCTTTTGAGTAAGCAAAACTCTGTAAAAATGGCAATTTTGGTCACTGTGAGGGTTTAAAAAGTGGTTATTTAACATGAGGCATGATCCAATTAACATTTTGAATCATTTTTGGTACAGTCCAAAAAATCTATTTTCGGATGAAAAACGATGACTCCGGACCTGTCGAACGATCCCAAAATGGTCTATAATGATGAAATTTTAACATTTAATCTTTTGACTCTAAATTACTGTTGGATGTGAATTGTGACTTTGTCAACTAAAATAAGTGTGTTTAAAGTCATTTCTGTGCCTGAAACGGGTCAAAATTGAAGCTTTTGAGTAAGCAAAACTCTGTAAAAATGGCAATTTTGGTCACTGTGAGGGTTTAAAAAGTGGTTATTCAACATGAGGCATGATGCAATTGACATTTTGAATCATTTTTGGTACAGTCCAAAAAATCAATTTTCGGATGAAAAACGATGACTCCGGACCAGTCGAACGATCCCAAAATGGTCTATAATGATGAAATTTTAACATTTAATCTTCTGACTCTAAATTACTGATGGATGTGAATTATGACTTTGTCAACTAAAATAAGTGTGTTTAAAGTCATTTCTGTGCCTGAAACGGGTCAAAATGGAAGCTTTTGAGTAAGCAAAACTCTGTAAAAATGGCAATTTTGGTCACTGTGAGGGTTTAAAAAGTGGTTATTCAACATGAGGCATGATGCAATTGACATTTTGAATCATTTTTGGTACAGTCCAAAAAATCAATTTTCGCATGAAAAACGATGACTCCGGACCTGTCGAACGATCCCAAAATGGTCTATAATGATGAAATTTTAACATTTAATCTTTTGACTCTAAATGACTGTTGGATGTGAATTATGACTTTGTCAACTAGAATAAGTGTGTTTAAAGTCATTTCTGTGCCTGAAACGGGTCAAAATGGAAGCTTTTGAGTAAGATAAACTCTGTAAAAATGGCAATTTTGGTCACTGTGAGGGTTTAAAAAGTGGTTATTCAACATGAGGCATGATCCAATTGACATTTTGAATCATTTTTGGTACAGTCCAAAAAATCTATTTTCGGATGAAAAACGATGACTCCGGACCTGTCGAACGATCCCAAAATGGTCTATAATGATGAAATTTTAACATTTAATCTTTTGACTCTAAATTACTGTTGGATGTGAATTGTGACTTTGTCAACTAAAATAAGTGTGTTTAAAGTCATTTCTGTGCCTGAAACGGGTCAAAATGGAAGCTTTTGAGTAAGCAAAACTGTGTAAAAATGGCAATTTTGGTCACTGTGAGGGTTTAAAAAGTGGTTATTCAACATGAGGCATGATCCAATTGACATTTTGAATCATTTTTGGTACAGTCCAAAAAATCAATTTTCGGATAAAAAACGATGACTCCGGACCTGTCGAACGATCCCAAAATGGTCTATAATGATGAAATTTTAACATTTAATCTTTTGACTCTAAATTACTGATGGATGTGAATTATGACTTTGTCAACTAAAATAAGTGTGTTTAAAGTCATTTCTGTGCCTGAAACGGGTCAAAATGGAAGCTTTTGAGTAAGCAAAACTCTGTAAAAATGGCAATTTTGGTCACTGTGAGGGTTTAAAAAGTGGTTATTCAACATGAGGCATGATCCAATTGACATTTTGAATCATTTTTGGTACAGTCCAAAAAATCAATTTTCGCATGAAAAACGATGACTCCGGACCTGTCGAACGATCCCAAAATGGTCTATAATGATGAAATTTTAACATTTAATCTTTTGACTCTAAATTACTGTTGGATGTGAATTGTGACTTTGTCAACTAAAATAAGTGTGTTTAAAGTCATTTCTGTGCCTGAAACGGGTCAAAATTGAAGCTTTTGAGTAAGCAAAACTGTGTAAAAATGGCAATTTTGGTCACTGTGAGGGTTTAAAAAGTGGTTATTCAACATGAGGCATGATCCAATTAACATTTTGAATCATTTTTGGTACAGTCCAAAAAATCAATTTTTGGATGAAAAACGATGACTCCGGACCTGTCGAATGATCCCAAAATGGTCTATAATGATGAAATTTTAACATTTAATCTTTTGACTCTAAATGACTGTTGGATGTGAATTATGACTTTGTCAACTAGAATAAGTGTGTTTAAAGTCATTTCTGTGCCTGAAACGGCTCAAAATGGAAGCTTTTGAGTAAGCAAAACTGTGTAAAAATGGCAATTTTGGTCACTGTGAGGGTTTAAAAAGTGGTTATTCAACATGAGGCATGATCCAATTGACATTTTGAATCATTTTTGGTACAGTCCAAAAAATCAATTTTCGGATGAAAAACGATGACTCCGGACCAGTCGAACGATCCCAAAATGGTCTATAATGATGAAATTTTAACATTTAATCTTTTGACTCTAAATGACTGTTGGATGTGAATCATGACTCTGTCAACTAGAATTTGTGTGTTTAAAGTCATTTCTGTGCCTGAAACGGGTCAAAATTGAAGCCTTTGAGTAAGCAAAACTCTGTAAAAATGGCAATTTTGGTCACTGTGAGGGTTTAAAAAGTGGTTATTTAACATGAGGCATGATCCAATTAACATTTTGAATCATTTTTGGTACAGTCCAAAAAATCAATTTTCGGATGAAAAACGATGACTCCGGACCTGTCGAATGATCCCAAAATGGTCTATAATGATGAAATTTTAACATTTAATCTTTTGACTCTAAATTACTGTTGGATGTGAATTGTGACTTTGTCAACTAAAATAAGTGTGTTTAAAGTCATTTCTGTGCCTGAAACGGGTCAAAATGGAAGCTTTTGAGTAAGCAAAACTCTGTAAAAATGGCAATTTTGGTCACTGTGAGGGTTTAAAAAGTGGTTATTCAACATGAGGCATGATCCAATTGACATTTTGAATCATTTTTGGTACAGTCCAAAAAATCAATTTTCGCATGAAAAACGATGACTCCGGACCTGTCGAACGATCCCAAAATGGTCTATAATGATGAAATTTTAACATTTAATCTTTTGACTCTAAATGACTGTTGGATGTGAATTATGACTTTGTCAACTAGAATAAGTGTGTTTAAAGTCATTTCTGTGCCTGAAACGGGTCAAAATGGAAGCTTTTGAGTAAGATAAACTCTGTAAAAATGGCAATTTTGGTCACTGTGAGGGTTTAAAAAGTGGTTATTCAACATGAGGCATGATCCAATTGACATTTTGAATCATTTTTGGTACAGTCCAAAAAATCTATTTTCGGATGAAAAACGATGACTCCGGACCTGTCGAACGATCCCAAAATGGTCTATAATGATGAAATTTTAACATTTAATCTTTTGACTCTAAATTACTGTTGGATGTGAATTGTGACTTTGTCAACTAAAATAAGTGTGTTTAAAGTCATTTCTGTGCCTGAAACGGGTCAAAATGGAAGCTTTTGAGTAAGCAAAACTGTGTAAAAATGGCAATTTTGGTCACTGTGAGGGTTTAAAAAGTGGTTATTCAACATGAGGCATGATCCAATTGACATTTTGAATAATTTTTGGTACAGTCCAAAAAATCAATTTTCGGATAAAAAACGATGACTCCGGACCTGTCGAACGATCCCAAAATGGTCTATAATGATGAAATTTTAACATTTAATCTTTTGACTCTAAATTACTGATGGATGTGAATTATGACTTTGTCAACTAAAATAAGTGTGTTTAAAGTCATTTCTGTGCCTGAAACGGGTCAAAATGGAAGCTTTTGAGTAAGCAAAACTCTGTAAAAATGGCAATTTTGGTCACTGTGAGGGTTTAAAAAGTGGTTATTCAACATGAGGCATGATCCAATTAACATTTTGAATCATTTTTGGTACAGTCCAAAAAATCAATTTTCGGATGAAAAACGATGACTCCGGACCTGTCGAATGATCCCAAAATGGTCTATAATGATGAAATTTTAACATTTAATCTTTTGACTCTAAATGACTGTTGGATGTGAATTATGACTTTGTCAACTAGAATAAGTGTGTTTAAAGTCATTTCTGTGCCTGAAACGGCTCAAAATGGAAGCTTTTGAGTAAGCAAAACTTTGTAAAAATGGCAATTTTGGTCACTGTGAGGGTTTAAAAAGTGGTTATTCAACATGAGGCATGATCCAATTGACATTTTGAATCATTTTTGGTACAGTCCCAAAAATCAATTTTCGGATGAAAAACGATGACTCCGGACCTGTCGAATGATCCCAAAATGGTCTATAATGATGAAATTTTAACATTTAATCTTTTGACTCTAAATTACTGTTGGATGTGAATTGTGACTTTGTCAACTAAAATAAGAGTGTTTAAAGTCATTTCTGTGCCTGAAACGGGTCAAAATTGAAGCTTTTGAGTAAGCAAAACGCTGTAAAGATGGCAATTTTGGTCACTGTGAGGGTTTAAAAAGTGGTTATTCAACATGAGGCATGATCCAATCGACATTTTGAATCATTTTTGGTACAGTTCAAAAAATCAATTTTCGGATGAAAAACGATTACTCCGGACCAGTCGAACGATCCCAAAATGGTCTATAATGATGAAATTTTAACATTTAATCTTTTGACTCTAAATTACTGTTGGATGTGAATTGTGACTTTGTCAACTAAAATAAGTGTGTTTAAAGTCATTTCTGTGCCTGAAACGGGTCAAAATGGAAGCTTTTGAGTAAGCAAAACTCTGTAAAAATGGCAATTTTGGTCACTGTGAGGGTTTAAAAAGTGGTTATTCAACATGAGGCATGATCCAATTGACATTTTGAATCATTTTTGGTACAGTCCAAAAAATCAATTTTCGCATGAAAAACGATGACTCCGGACCTGTCAAACGATCCCAAAATGGTCTATAATGATGAAATTTTAACATTTAATCTTTTGACTCTAAATGACTGTTGGATGTGAATTATGACTTTGTCAACTAGAATAAGTGTGTTTAAAGTCATTTCTGTGCCTGAAACGGGTCAAAATGGAAGCTTTTGAGTAAGATAAACTCTGTAAAAATGGCAATTTTGGTCACTGTGAGGGTTTAAAAAGTGGTTATTCAACATGAGGCATGATCCAATTGACATTTTGAATCATTTTTGGTACAGTCCAAAAAATCTATTTTCGGATGAAAAACGATGACTCCGGACCTGTCGAACGATCCCAAAATGGTCTATAATGATGAAATTTTAACATTTAATCTTTTGACTCTAAATTACTGTTGGATGTGAATTGTGACTTTGTCAACTAAAATAAGTGTGTTTAAAGTCATTTCTGTGCCTGAAACGGGTCAAAATGGAAGCTTTTGAGTAAGCAAAACTGTGTAAAAATGGCAATTTTGGTCACTGTGAGGGTTTAAAAAGTGGTTATTCAACATGAGGCATGATCCAATTGACATTTTGAATCATTTTTGGTACAGTCCAAAAAATCAATTTTCGGATAAAAAACGATGACTCCGGACCTGTCGAACGATCCCAAAATGGTCTATAATGATGAAATTTTAACATTTAATCTTTTGACTCTAAATTACTGATGGATGTGAATTATGACTTTGTCAACTAAAATAAGTGTGTTTAAAGTCATTTCTGTGCCTGAAACGGGTCAAAATGGAAGCTTTTGAGTAAGCAAAACTCTGTAAAAATGGCAATTTTGGTCACTGTTAGGGTTTAAAAAGTGGTTATTCAACATGAGGCATGATCCAATTGACATTTTGAATCATTTTTGGTACAGTCCAAAAAATCAATTTTCGCATGAAAAACGATGACTCCGGACCTGTCGAACGATCCCAAAATGGTCTATAATGATGAAATTTTAACATTTAATCTTTTGACTCTAAATTACTGTTGGATGTGAATTGTGACTTTGTCAACTAAAATAAGTGTGTTTAAAGTCATTTCTGTGCCTGAAACGGGTCAAAATTGAAGCTTTTGAGTAAGCAAAACTGTGTAAAAATGGCAATTTTGGTCACTGTGAGGGTTTAAAAAGTGGTTATTCAACATGAGGCATGATCCAATTAACATTTTGAATCATTTTTGGTACAGTCCAAAAAATCAATTTTTGGATGAAAAACGATGACTCCGGACCTGTCGAATGATCCCAAAATGGTCTATAATGATGAAATTTTAACATTTAATCTTTTGACTCTAAATGACTGTTGGATGTGAATTATGACTTTGTCAACTAGAATAAGTGTGTTTAAAGTCATTTCTGTGCCTGAAACGGGTCAAAATGGAAGCTTTTGAGTAAGCAAAACTGTGTAAAAATGGCAATTTTGGTCACTGTGAGGGTTTAAAAAGTGGTTATTCAACATGAGGCATGATCCAATTGACATTTTGAATCATTTTTGGTACAGTCCAAAAAATCAATTTTCGGATAAAAAACGATGACTCCGGACCTGTCGAACGATCCCAAAATGGTCTATAATGATGAACTTTTAACATTTAATCTTTTGACTCTAAATTACTGATGGATGTGAATTATGACTTTGTCAACTAAAATAAGTGTGTTTAAAGTCATTTCTGTGCCTGAAACGGGTCAAAATGGAAGCTTTTGAGTAAGCAAAACTCTGTAAGAATGGCAATTTTGGTCACTGTGAGGGTTTAAAAAGTGGTTATTTAACATGAGGCATGATCCAATTAACATTTTGAATCATTTTTGGTACAGTCCAAAAAATCTATTTTCGGATGAAAAACGATGACTCCGGACCAGTCGAACGATCCCAAAATGGTCTATAATGATGAAATTTTAACATTTAATCTTTTGACTCTAAATTACTGTTGGATGTGAATTGTGA
This sequence comes from Lissotriton vulgaris, assembly GCF_964263255.1. Taxonomy (NCBI): domain Eukaryota; kingdom Metazoa; phylum Chordata; class Amphibia; order Caudata; family Salamandridae; genus Lissotriton; species Lissotriton vulgaris. Next base: position 464,187 of record NW_028253655.1, read on the forward strand.
CTTTGTCAACTAAAATAAGTGTGTTTAAAGTCATTTCTGTGCCTGAAACGGGTCAAAATTGAAGCTTTTGAGTAAGCAAAACTCTGTAAAAATGGCAATTTTGGTCACTGTGAGGGTTTAAAAAGTGGTTATTCAACATGAGGCATGATGCAATTGACATTTTGAATCATTTTTGGTACAGTCCAAAAAATCAATTTTCGGATGAAAAACGATGACTCCGGACCAGTCGAACGATCCCAAAATGGTCTATAATGATGAAATTTTAACATTTAATCTTCTGACTCTAAATTACTGATGGATGTGAATTATGACTTTGTCAACTAAAATAAGTGTGTTTAAAGTCATTTCTGTGCCTGAAACGGGTCAAAATGGAAGCTTTTGAGTAAGCAAAACTCTGTAAAAATGGCAATTTTGGTCACTGTGAGGGTTTAAAAAGTGGTTATTCAACATGAGGCATGATGCAATTGACATTTTGAATCATTTTTGGTACAGTCCAAAAAATCAATTTTCGGATGAAAAACGATGACTCCGGACCTGTCGAACGATCCCAAAATGGTCTATAATGATGAAATTTTAACATTTAATCTTTTGACTCTAAATGACTGTTGGATGTGAATTATGACTTTGTCAACTAGAATAAGTGTGTTTAAAGTCATTTCTGTGCCTGAAACGGGTCAAAATTGAAGCTTTTGAGTAAGCAAAACTGTGTAAAAATGGCAATTTTGGTCACTGTGAGGGTTTAAAAAGTGGTTATTCAACATGAGGCATGATCCAATTGACATTTTGAATCATTTTTGGTACAGTCCAAAAAATCAATTTTCGCATGAAAAACGATGACTCCGGACCTGTCGAACGATCCCAAAATGGTCTATAATGATGAAATTTTAACATTTAATCTTTTGACTCTAAATTACTGTTGGATGTGAATTGTGACTTTGTCAACTAAAATAAGTGTGTTTAAAGTCATTTCTGTGCCTGAAACGGGTCAAAATTGAAGCTTTTGAGTAAGATAAACTCTGTAAAAATGGCAATTTTGGTCACTGTGAGGGTTTAAAAAGTGGTTATTCAACATGAGGCATGATCCAATTGACATTTTGAATCATTTTTGGTACAGTCCAAAAAATCAATTTTCGGATAAAAAACGATGACTCCGGACCTGTCGAACGATCCCAAAATGGTCTATAATGATGAAATTTTAACATTTAATCTTTTGACTCTAAATGACTGTTGGATGTGAATTATGACTTTGTCAACTAAAATAAGTGTGTTTAAAGTCATTTCTGTGCCTGAAACGGGTCAAAATGGAAGCTTTTGAGTAAGCAAAACTCTGTAAAAATGGCAATTTTGGTCACTGTGAGGGTTTAAAAAGTGGTTATTCAACATGAGGCATGATCCAATTGACATTTTGAATCATTTTTGGTACAGTCCAAAAAATCAATTTTCGCATGAAAAACGATGACTCCGGACCTGTCGAACGATCCCAAAATGGTCTATAATGATGAAATTTTAACATTTAATCTTTTGACTCTAAATTACTGTTGGATGTGAATTGTGACTTTGTCAACTAAAATAAGTGTGTTTAAAGTCATTTCTGTGCCTGAAACGGGTCAAAATTGAAGCTTTTGAGTAAGCAAAACTGTGTAAAAATGGCAATTTTGGTCACTGTGAGGGTTTAAAAAGTGGTTATTCAACATGAGGCATGATCCAATTAACATTTTGAATCATTTTTGGTACAGTCCAAAAAATCAATTTTTGGATGAAAAACGATGACTCCGGACCTGTCGAATGATCCCAAAATGGTCTATAATGATGAAATTTTAACATTTAATCTTTTGACTCTAAATGACTGTTGGATGTGAATTATGACTTTGTCAACTAGAATAAGTGTGTTTAAAGTCATTTCTGTGCCTGAAACGGGTCAAAATTGAAGCTTTTGAGTAAGATAAACTCTGTAAAAATGGCAATTTTGGTCACTGTGAGGGTTTAAAAAGTGGTTATTCAACATGAGGCATGATCCAATTGACATTTTGAATCATTTTTGGTACAGTCCAAAAAATCTATTTTCGGATGAAAAACGATGACTCCGGACCTGTCGAACGATCCCAAAATGGTCTATAATGATGAAATTTTAACATTTAATCTTTTGACTCTAAATTACTGTTGGATGTGAATTGTGACTTTGTCAACTAAAATAAGTGTGTTTAAAGTCATTTCTGTGCCTGAAACGGGTCAAAATGGAAGCTTTTGAGTAAGCAAAACTGTGTAAAAATGGCAATTTTGGTCACTGTGAGGGTTTAAAAAGTGGTTATTCAACATGAGGCATGATCCAATTGACATTTTGAATCATTTTTGGTACAGTCCAAAAAATCAATTTTCGGATAAAAAACGATGACTCCGGACCTGTCGAACGATCCCAAAATGGTCTATAATGATGAAATTTTAACATTTAATCTTTTGACTCTAAATGACTGTTGGATGTGAATTATGACTTTGTCAACTAAAATAAGTGTGTTTAAAGTCATTTCTGTGCCTGAAACGGGTCAAAATGGAAGCTTTTGAGTAAGCAAAACTCTGTAAAAATGGCAATTTTGGTCACTGTGAGGGTTTAAAAAGTGGTTATTCAACATGAGGCATGATCCAATTGACATTTTGAATCATTTTTGGTACAGTCCAAAAAATCAATTTTCGCATGAAAAACGATGACTCCGGACCTGTCGAACGATCCCAAAATGGTCTATAATGATGAAATTTTAACATTTAATCTTTTGACTCTAAATTACTGTTGGATGTGAATTGTGACTTTGTCAACTAAAATAAGTGTGTTTAAAGTCATTTCTGTGCCTGAAACGGGTCAAAATTGAAGCTTTTGAGTAAGCAAAACTGTGTAAAAATGGCAATTTTGGTCACTGTGAGGGTTTAAAAAGTGGTTATTCAACATGAGGCATGATCCAATTAACATTTTGAATCATTTTTGGTACAGTCCAAAAAATCAATTTTTGGATGAAAAACGATGACTCCGGACCTGTCGAATGATCCCAAAATGGTCTATAATGATGAAATTTTAACATTTAATCTTTTGACTCTAAATGACTGTTGGATGTGAATTATGACTTTGTCAACTAGAATAAGTGTGTTTAAAGTCATTTCTGTGCCTGAAACGGGTCAAAATGGAAGCTTTTGAGTAAGCAAAACTGTGTAAAAATGGCAATTTTGGTCACTGTGAGGGTTTAAAAAGTGGTTATTCAACATGAGGCATGATCCAATTGACATTTTGAATCATTTTTGGTACAGTCCAAAAAATCAATTTTCGGATAAAAAACGATGACTCCGGACCTGTCGAACGATCCCAAAATGGTCTATAATGATGAACTTTTAACATTTAATCTTTTGACTCTAAATTACTGATGGATGTGAATTATGACTTTGTCATCTAAAATAAGTGTGTTTAAAGTCATTTCTGTGCCTGAAACGGGTCAAAATGGAAGCTTTTGAGTAAGCAAAACTCTGTAAAAATGGCAATGTTGGTCACTGTGAGGGTTTAAAAAGTGGTTATTCAACATGAGGCATGATCCAATTAACATTTTGAATCATTTTTGGTACAGTCCAAAAAATCAATTTTCGGATGAAAAACGATGACTCCGGACCTGTCGAATGATCCCAAAATGGTCTATAATGATGAAATTTTAACATTTAATCTTTTGACTCTAAATGACTGTTGGATGTGAATTATGACTTTGTCAACTAGAATAAGTGTGTTTAAAGTCATTTCTGTGCCTGAAACGGGTCAAAATTGAAGCTTTTGAGTAAGCAAAACTGTGTAAAAATGGCAATTTTGGTCACTGTGAGGGTTTAAAAAGTGGTTATTCAACATGAGGCATGATCCAATTAACATTTTGAATCATTTTTGGTACAGTCCAAAAAATCAATTTTTGGATGAAAAACGATGACTCCGGACCTGTCGAATGATCCCAAAATGGTCTATAATGATGAAATTTTAACATTTAATCTTTTGACTCTAAATGACTGTTGGATGTGAATTATGACTTTGTCAACTAGAATAAGTGTGTTTAAAGTCATTTCTGTGCCTGAAACGGGTCAAAATGGAAGCTTTTGAGTAAGCAAAACTGTGTAAAAATGGCAATTTTGGTCACTGTGAGGGTTTAAAAAGTGGTTATTCAACATGAGGCATGATCCAATTGACATTTTGAATCATTTTTGGTACAGTCCAAAAAATCAATTTTCGGATAAAAAACGATGACTCCGGACCTGTCGAACGATCCCAAAATGGTCTATAATGATGAAATTTTAACATTTAATCTTTTGATTCTAAATTACTGATGGATGTGAATTATGACTTTGTCAACTAAAATAAGTGTGTTTAAAGTCATTTCTGTGCCTGAAACGGGTCAAAATGGAAGCTTTTGAGTAAGCAAAACTCTGTAAAAATGGCAATTTTGGTCACTGTGAGGGTTTAAAAAGTGGTTATTTAACATGAGGCATGATCCAATTAACATTTTGAATCATTTTTGGTACAGTCCAAAAAATCTATTTTCGGATGAAAAACGATGACTCCGGACCTGTCGAACGATCCCAAAATGGTCTATAATGATGAAATTTTAACATTTAATCTTTTGACTCTAAATTACTGTTGGATGTGAATTGTGACTTTGTCAACTAAAATAAGTGTGTTTAAAGTCATTTCTGTGCCTGAAACGGGTCAAAATTGAAGCTTTTGAGTAAGCAAAACTCTGTAAAAATGGCAATTTTGGTCACTGTGAGGGTTTAAAAAGTGGTTATTCAACATGAGGCATGATGCAATTGACATTTTGAATCATTTTTGGTACAGTCCAAAAAATCAATTTTCGGATGAAAAACGATGACTCCGGACCAGTCGAACGATCCCAAAATGGTCTATAATGATGAAATTTTAACATTTAATCTTCTGACTCTAAATTACTGATGGATGTGAATTATGACTTTGTCAACTAAAATAAGTGTGTTTAAAGTCATTTCTGTGCCTGAAACGGGTCAAAATGGAAGCTTTTGAGTAAGCAAAACTCTGTAAAAATGGCAATTTTGGTCACTGTGAGGGTTTAAAAAGTGGTTATTCAACATGAGGCATGATGCAATTGACATTTTGAATCATTTTTGGTACAGTCCAAAAAATCAATTTTCGCATGAAAAACGATGACTCCGGACCTGTCGAACGATCCCAAAATGGTCTATAATGATGAAATTTTAACATTTAATCTTTTGACTCTAAATGACTGTTGGATGTGAATTATGACTTTGTCAACTAGAATAAGTGTGTTTAAAGTCATTTCTGTGCCTGAAACGGGTCAAAATGGAAGCTTTTGAGTAAGATAAACTCTGTAAAAATGGCAATTTTGGTCACTGTGAGGGTTTAAAAAGTGGTTATTCAACATGAGGCATGATCCAATTGACATTTTGAATCATTTTTGGTACAGTCCAAAAAATCTATTTTCGGATGAAAAACGATGACTCCGGACCTGTCGAACGATCCCAAAATGGTCTATAATGATGAAATTTTAACATTTAATCTTTTGACTCTAAATGACTGTTGGATGTGAATTATGACTTTGTCAACTAGAATAAGTGTGTTTAAAGTCATTTCTGTGCCTGAAACGGGTCAAAATTGAAGCTTTTGAGTAAGCAAAACTGTGTAAAAATGGCAATTTTGGTCACTGTGAGGGTTTAAAAAGTGGTTATTCAACATGAGGCATGATCCAATTGACATTTTGAATCATTTTTGGTACAGTCCAAAAAATCAATTTTCGCATGAAAAACGATGACTCCGGACCTGTCGAACGATCCCAAAATGGTCTATAATGATGAAATTTTAACATTTAATCTTTTGACTCTAAATTACTGTTGGATGTGAATTGTGACTTTGTCAACTAAAATAAGTGTGTTTAAAGTCATTTCTGTGCCTGAAACGGGTCAAAATTGAAGCTTTTGAGTAAGCAAAACTGTGTAAAAATGGCAATTTTGGTCACTGTGAGGGTTTAAAAAGTGGTTATTCAACATGAGGCATGATCCAATTAACATTTTGAATCATTTTTGGTACAGTCCAAAAAATCAATTTTTGGATGAAAAACGATGACTCCGGACCTGTCGAATGATCCCAAAATGGTCTATAATGATGAAATTTTAACATTTAATCTTTTGACTCTAAATGACTGTTGGATGTGAATTATGACTTTGTCAACTAGAATAAGTGTGTTTAAAGTCATTTCTGTGCCTGAAACGGGTCAAAATGGAAGCTTTTGAGTAAGATAAACTCTGTAAAAATGGCAATTTTGGTCACTGTGAGGGTTTAAAAAGTGGTTATTCAACATGAGGCATGATCCAATTGACATTTTGAATCATTTTTGGTACAGTCCAAAAAATCTATTTTCAGATGAAAAACGATGACTCCGGACCTGTCGAACGATCCCAAAATGGTCTATAATGATGAAATTTTAACATTTAATCTTTTGACTCTAAATTACTGTTGGATGTGAATTGTGACTTTGTCAACTAAAATAAGTGTGTTTAAAGTCATTTCTGTGCCTGAAACGGGTCAAAATGGAAGCTTTTGAGTAAGCAAAACTGTGTAAAAATGGCAATTTTGGTCACTGTGAGGGTTTAAAAAGTGGTTATTCAACATGAGGCATGATCCAATTGACATTTTGAATCATTTTTGGTACAGTCCAAAAAATCAATTTTCGGATAAAAAACGATGACTCCGGACCTGTCGAACGATCCCAAAATGGTCTATAATGATGAAATTTTAACATTTAATCTTTTGACTCTAAATGACTGTTGGATGTGAATTATGACTTTGTCAACTAAAATAAGTGTGTTTAAAGTCATTTCTGTGCCTGAAACGGGTCAAAATGGAAGCTTTTGAGTAAGCAAAACTCTGTAAAAATGGCAATTTTGGTCACTGTGAGGGTTTAAAAAGTGGTTATTCAACATGAGGCATGATCCAATTGACATTTTGAATCATTTTTGGTACAGTCCAAAAAATCAATTTACGCATGAAAAACGATGACTCCGGACCTGTCGAACGATCCCAAAATGGTCTATAATGATGAAATTTTAACATTTAATCTTTTGACTCTAAATTACTGTTGGATGTGAATTGTGACTTTGTCAACTAAAATAAGTGTGTTTAAAGTCATTTCTGTGCCTGAAACGGGTCAAAATTGAAGCTTTTGAGTAAGCAAAACTGTGTAAAAATGGCAATTTTGGTCACTGTGAGGGTTTAAAAAGTGGTTATTCAACATGAGGCATGATCCAATTAACATTTTGAATCATTTTTGGTACAGTCCAAAAAATCAATTTTTGGATGAAAAACGATGACTCCGGACCTGTCGAATGATCCCAAAATGGTCTATAATGATGAAATTTTAACATTTAATCTTTTGACTCTAAATGACTGTTGGATGTGAATTATGACTTTGTCAACTAGAATAAGTGTGTTTAAAGTCATTTCTGTGCCTGAAACGGGTCAAAATGGAAGCTTTTGAGTAAGCAAAACTGTGTAAAAATGGCAATTTTGGTCACTGTGAGGGTTTAAAAAGTGGTTATTCAACATGAGGCATGATCCAATTGACATTTTGAATCATTTTTGGTACAGTCCAAAAAATCAATTTTCGGATAAAAAACGATGACTCCGGACCTGTCGAACGATCCCAAAATGGTCTATAATGATGAACTTTTAACATTTAATCTTTTGACTCTAAATTACTGATGGATGTGAATTATGACTTTGTCATCTAAAATAAGTGTGTTTAAAGTCATTTCTGTGCCTGAAACGGGTCAAAATGGAAGCTTTTGAGTAAGCAAAACTCTGTAAAAATGGCAATGTTGGTCACTGTGAGGGTTTAAAAAGTGGTTATTCAACATGAGGCATGATCCAATTAACATTTTGAATCATTTTTGGTACAGTCCAAAAAATCAATTTTCGGATGAAAAACGATGACTCCGGACCTGTCGAATGATCCCAAAATGGTCTATAATGATGAAATTTTAACATTTAATCTTTTGACTCTAAATGACTGTTGGATGTGAATTATGACTTTGTCAACTAGAATAAGTGTGTTTAAAGTCATTTCTGTGCCTGAAACGGGTCAAAATTGAAGCTTTTGAGTAAGCAAAACTGAGTAAAAATGGCAATTTTGGTCACTGTGAGGGTTTAAAAAGTGGTTATTCAACATGAGGCATGATCCAATTAACATTTTGAATCATTTTTGGTACAGTCCAAAAAATCAATTTTTGGATGAAAAACGATGACTCCGGACCTGTCGAATGATCCCAAAATGGTCTATAATGATGAAATTTTAACATTTAATCTTTTGACTCTAAATGACTGTTGGATGTGAATTATGACTTTGTCAACTAGAATAAGTGTGTTTAAAGTCATTTCTGTGCCTGAAACGGGTCAAAATGGAAGCTTTTGAGTAAGCAAAACTGTGTAAAAATGGCAATTTTGGTCACTGTGAGGGTTTAAAAAGTGGTTATTCAACATGAGGCATGATCCAATTGACATTTTGAATCATTTTTGGTACAGTCCAAAAAATCAATTTTCGGATAAAAAACGATGACTCCGGACCTGTCGAACGATCCCAAAATGGTCTATAATGATGAAATTTTAACATTTAATCTTTTGATTCTAAATTACTGATGGATGTGAATTATGACTTTGTCAACTAAAATAAGTGTGTTTAAAGTCATTTCTGTGCCTGAAACGGGTCAAAATGGAAGCTTTTGAGTAAGCAAAACTCTGTAAAAATGGCAATTTTGGTCACTGTGAGGGTTTAAAAAGTGGTTATTTAACATGAGGCATGATCCAATTAACATTTTGAATCATTTTTGGTACAGTCCAAAAAATCTATTTTCGGATGAAAAACGATGACTCCGGACCTGTCGAACGATCCCAAAATGGTCTATAATGATGAAATTTTAACATTTAATCTTTTGACTCTAAATTACTGTTGGATGTGAATTGTGACTTTGTCAACTAAAATAAGTGTGTTTAAAGTCATTTCTGTGCCTGAAACGGGTCAAAATTGAAGCTTTTGAGTAAGCAAAACTCTGTAAAAATGGCAATTTTGGTCACTGTGAGGGTTTAAAAAGTGGTTATTCAACATGAGGCATGATGCAATTGACATTTTGAATCATTTTTGGTACAGTCCAAAAAATCAATTTTCGGATGAAAAACGATGACTCCGGACCAGTCGAACGATCCCAAAATGGTCTATAATGATGAAATTTTAACATTTAATCTTCTGACTCTAAATTACTGATGGATGTGAATTATGACTTTGTCAACTAAAATAAGTGTGTTTAAAGTCATTTCTGTGCCTGAAACGGGTCAAAATGGAAGCTTTTGAGTAAGCAAAACTCTGTAAAAATGGCAATTTTGGTCACTGTGAGGGTTTAAAAAGTGGTTATTCAACATGAGGCATGATGCAATTGACATTTTGAATCATTTTTGGTACAGTCCAAAAAATCAATTTTCGCATGAAAAACGATGACTCCGGACCTGTCGAACGATCCCAAAATGGTCTATAATGATGAAATTTTAACATTTAATCTTTTGACTCTAAATGACTGTTGGATGTGAATTATGACTTTGTCAACTAGAATAAGTGTGTTTAAAGTCATTTCTGTGCCTGAAACGGGTCAAAATGGAAGCTTTTGAGTAAGATAAACTCTGTAAAAATGGCAATTTTGGTCACTGTGAGGGTTTAAAAAGTGGTTATTCAACATGAGGCATGATCCAATTGACATTTTGAATCATTTTTGGTACAGTCCAAAAAATCTATTTTCGGATGAAAAACGATGACTCCGGACCTGTCGAACGATCCCAAAATGGTCTATAATGATGAAATTTTAACATTTAATCTTTTGACTCTAAATTACTGTTGGATGTGAATTGTGACTTTGTCAACTAAAATAAGTGTGTTTAAAGTCATTTCTGTGCCTGAAACGGGTCAAAATGGAAGCTTTTGAGTAAGCAAAACTGTGTAAAAATGGCAATTTTGGTCACTGTGAGGGTTTAAAAAGTGGTTATTCAACATGAGGCATGATCCAATTGACATTTTGAATCATTTTTGGTACAGTCCAAAAAATCAATTTTCGGATAAAAAACGATGACTCCGGACCTGTCGAACGATCCCAAAATGGTCTATAATGATGAAATTTTAACATTTAATCTTTTGACTCTAAATTACTGATGGATGTGAATTATGACTTTGTCAACTAAAATAAGTGTGTTTAAAGTCATTTCTGTGCCTGAAACGGGTCAAAATGGAAGCTTTTGAGTAAGCAAAACTCTGTAAAAATGGCAATTTTGGTCACTGTGAGGGTTTAAAAAGTGGTTATTCAACATGAGGCATGATCCAATTGACATTTTGAATCATTTTTGGTACAGTCCAAAAAATCAATTTTCGCATGAAAAACGATGACTCCGGACCTGTCGAACGATCCCAAAATGGTCTATAATGATGAAATTTTAACATTTAATCTTTTGACTCTAAATTACTGTTGGATGTGAATTGTGACTTTGTCAACTAAAATAAGTGTGTTTAAAGTCATTTCTGTGCCTGAAACGGGTCAAAATTGAAGCTTTTGAGTAAGCAAAACTGTGTAAAAATGGCAATTTTGGTCACTGTGAGGGTTTAAAAAGTGGTTATTCAACATGAGGCATGATCCAATTAACATTTTGAATCATTTTTGGTACAGTCCAAAAAATCAATTTTTGGATGAAAAACGATGACTCCGGACCTGTCGAATGATCCCAAAATGGTCTATAATGATGAAATTTTAACATTTAATCTTTTGACTCTAAATGACTGTTGGATGTGAATTATGACTTTGTCAACTAGAATAAGTGTGTTTAAAGTCATTTCTGTGCCTGAAACGGCTCAAAATGGAAGCTTTTGAGTAAGCAAAACTGTGTAAAAATGGCAATTTTGGTCACTGTGAGGGTTTAAAAAGTGGTTATTCAACATGAGGCATGATCCAATTGACATTTTGAATCATTTTTGGTACAGTCCAAAAAATCAATTTTCGGATGAAAAACGATGACTCCGGACCAGTCGAACGATCCCAAAATGGTCTATAATGATGAAATTTTAACATTTAATCTTTTGACTCTAAATGACTGTTGGATGTGAATCATGACTCTGTCAACTAGAATTTGTGTGTTTAAAGTCATTTCTGTGCCTGAAACGGGTCAAAATTGAAGCCTTTGAGTAAGCAAAACTCTGTAAAAATGGCAATTTTGGTCACTGTGAGGGTTTAAAAAGTGGTTATTTAACATGAGGCATGATCCAATTAACATTTTGAATCATTTTTGGTACAGTCCAAAAAATCAATTTTCGGATGAAAAACGATGACTCCGGACCTGTCGAATGATCCCAAAATGGTCTATAATGATGAAATTTTAACATTTAATCTTTTGACTCTAAATTACTGTTGGATGTGAATTGTGACTTTGTCAACTAAAATAAGTGTGTTTAAAGTCATTTCTGTGCCTGAAACGGGTCAAAATGGAAGCTTTTGAGTAAGCAAAACTCTGTAAAAATGGCAATTTTGGTCACTGTGAGGGTTTAAAAAGTGGTTATTCAACATGAGGCATGATCCAATTGACATTTTGAATCATTTTTGGTACAGTCCAAAAAATCAATTTTCGCATGTAAAACGATGACTCCGGACCTGTCGAACGATCCCAAAATGGTCTATAATGATGAAATTTTAACATTTAATCTTTTGACTCTAAATGACTGTTGGATGTGAATTATGACTTTGTCAACTAGAATAAGTGTGTTTAAAGTCATTTCTGTGCCTGAAACGGGTCAAAATGGAAGCTTTTGAGTAAGATAAACTCTGTAAAAATGGCAATTTTGGTCACTGTGAGGGTTTAAAAAGTGGTTATTCAACATGAGGCATGATCCAATTGACATTTTGAATCATTTTTGGTACAGTCCCAAAAATCTATTTTCGGATGAAAAACGATGACTCCGGACCTGTCGAACGATCCCAAAATGGTCTATAATGATGAAATTTTAACATTTAATCTTTTGACTCTAAATTACTGTTGGATGTGAATTGTGACTTTGTCAACTAAAATAAGTGTGTTTAAAGTCATTTCTGTGCCTGAAACGGGTCAAAATTGAAGCTTTTGAGTAAGCAAAACTCTGTAAAAATGGCAATTTTGGTCACTGTGAAGGTTTAAAAAGTGGTTATTCAACATGAGGCATGATCCAATTAACATTTTGAATCATTTTTGGTACAGTCCAAAATATCAATTTTTGGATGAAAAACGATGACTCCGGACCTGTCGAATGATCCCAAAATGGTCTATAATGATGAAATTTTAACATTTAATCTTTTGACTCTAAATGACTGTTGGATGTGAATTATGACTTTGTCAACTAGAATAAGTGTGTTTAAAGTCATTTCTGTGCCTGAAACGGGTCAAAATGGAAGCTTTTGAGTAAGCAAAACTGTGTAAAAATGGCAATTTTGGTCACTGTGAGGGTTTAAAAAGTGGTTATTCAACATGAGGCATGATCCAATTGACATTTTGAATCATTTTTGGTACAGTCCAAAAAATCAATTTTCTGATAAAAAACGATGACTCCGGACCTGTCGAACGATCCCAAAATGGTCTATAATGATGAAATTTTAACATTTAATCTTTTGACTCTAAATTACTGATGGATGTGAATTATGACTTTGTCAACTAAAATAAGTGTGTTTAAAGTCATTTCTGTGCCTGAAACGGGTCAAAATGGAAGCTTTTGAGTAAGCAAAACTCTGTAAAAATGGCAATTTTGGTCACTGTGAGGGTTTAAAAAGTGGTTATTCAACATGAGGCATGATCCAATTAACATTTTGAATCATTTTTGGTACAGTCCAAAAAATCAATTTTCGGATGAAAAACGATGACTCCGGACCTGTCGAATGATCCCAAAATGGTCTATAATGATGAAATTTTAACATTTAATCTTTTGACTCTAAATGACTGTTGGATGTGAATTATGACTTTGTCAACTAGAATAAGTGTGTTTAAAGTCATTTCTGTGCCTGAAACGGCTCAAAATGGAAGCTTTTGAGTAAGCAAAACTGTGTAAAAATGGCAATTTTGGTCACTGTGAGGGTTTAAAAAGTGGTTATTCAACATGAGGCATGATCCAATTGACATTTTGAATCATTTTTGGTACAGTCCCAAAAATCAATTTTCGGATGAAAAACGATGACTCCGGACCTGTCGAATGATCCCAAAATGGTCTATAATGATGAAATTTTAACATTTAATCTTTTGACTCTAAATTACTGTTGGATGTGAATTGTGACTTTGTCAACTAAAATAAGAGTGTTTAAAGTCATTTCTGTGCCTGAAACGGGTCAAAATTGAAGCTTTTGAGTAAGCAAAACGCTGTAAAGATGGCAATTTTGGTCACTGTGAGGGTTTAAAAAGTGGTTATTCAACATGAGGCATGATCCAATCGACATTTTGAATCATTTTTGGTACAGTTCAAAAAATCAATTTTCGGATGAAAAACGATTACTCCGGACCAGTCGAACGATCCCAAAATGGTCTATAATGATGAAATTTTAACATTTAATCTTTTGACTCTAAATTACTGTTGGATGTGAATTGTGACTTTGTCAACTAAAATAAGTGTGTTTAAAGTCATTTCTGTGCCTGAAACGGGTCAAAATGGAAGCTTTTGAGTAAGCAAAACTCTGTAAAAATGGCAATTTTGGTCACTGTGAGGGTTTAAAAAGTGGTTATTCAACATGAGGCATGATCCAATTGACATTTTGAATCATTTTTGGTACAGTCCAAAAAATCAATTTTCGCATGAAAAACGATGACTCCGGACCTGTCAAACGATCCCAAAATGGTCTATAATGATGAAATTTTAACATTTAATCTTTTGACTCTAAATGACTGTTGGATGTGAATTATGACTTTGTCAACTAGAATAAGTGTGTTTAAAGTCATTTCTGTGCCTGAAACGGGTCAAAATGGAAGCTTTTGAGTAAGATAAACTCTGTAAAAATGGCAATTTTGGTCACTGTGAGGGTTTAAAAAGTGGTTATTCAACATGAGGCATGATCCAATTGACATTTTGAATCATTTTTGGTACAGTCCAAAAAATCTATTTTCGGATGAAAAACGATGACTCCGGACCTGTCGAACGATCCCAAAATGGTCTATAATGATGAAATTTTAACATTTAATCTTTTGACTCTAAATTACTGTTGGATGTGAATTGTGACTTTGTCAACTAAAATAAGTGTGTTTAAAGTCATTTCTGTGCCTGAAACGGGTCAAAATGGAAGCTTTTGAGTAAGCAAAACTGTGTAAAAATGGCAATTTTGGTCACTGTGAGGGTTTAAAAAGTGGTTATTCAACATGAGGCATGATCCAATTGACATTTTGAATCATTTTTGGTACAGTCCAAAAAATCAATTTTCGGATAAAAAACGATGACTCCGGACCTGTCGAACGATCCCAAAATGGTCTATAATGATGAAATTTTAACATTTAATCTTTTGACTCTAAATTACTGATGGATGTGAATTATGACTTTGTCAACTAAAATAAGTGTGTTTAAAGTCATTTCTGTGCCTGAAACGGGTCAAAATGGAAGCTTTTGAGTAAGCAAAACTCTGTAAAAATGGCAATTTTGGTCACTGTGAGGGTTTAAAAAGTGGTTATTCAACATGAGGCATGATCCAATTGACATTTTGAATCATTTTTGGTACAGTCCAAAAAATCAATTTTCGCATGAAAAACGATGACTCCGGACCTGTCGAACGATCCCAAAATGGTCTATAATGATGAAATTTTAACATTTAATCTTTTGACTCTAAATTACTGTTGGATGTGAATTGTGACTTTGTCAACTAAAATAAGTGTGTTTAAAGTCATTTCTGTGCCTGAAACGGGTCAAAATTGAAGCTTTTGAGTAAGCAAAACTGTGTAAAAATGGCAATTTTGGTCACTGTGAGGGTTTAAAAAGTGGTTATTCAACATGAGGCATGATCCAATTAACATTTTGAATCATTTTTGGTACAGTCCAAAAAATCAATTTTTGGATGAAAAACGATGACTCCGGACCTGTCGAATGATCCCAAAATGGTCTATAATGATGAAATTTTAACATTTAATCTTTTGACTCTAAATGACTGTTGGATGTGAATTATGACTTTGTCAACTAGAATAAGTGTGTTTAAAGTCATTTCTGTGCCTGAAACGGGTCAAAATGGAAGCTTTTGAGTAAGCAAAACTGTGTAAAAATGGCAATTTTGGTCACTGTGAGGGTTTAAAAAGTGGTTATTCAACATGAGGCATGATCCAATTGACATTTTGAATCATTTTTGGTACAGTCCAAAAAATCAATTTTCGGATAAAAAACGATGACTCCGGACCTGTCGAACGATCCCAAAATGGTCTATAATGATGAACTTTTAACATTTAATCTTTTGACTCTAAATTACTGATGGATGTGAATTATGACTTTGTCATCTAAAATAAGTGTGTTTAAAGTCATTTCTGTGCCTGAAACGGGTCAAAATGGAAGCTTTTGAGTAAGCAAAACTCTGTAAAAATGGCAATTTTGGTCACTGTGAGGGTTTAAAAAGTGGTTATTCAACATAAGGCATGATCCAATTGACATTTTGAATCATTTTTGGTACAGTCCAAAAAATCAATTTTCGGATAAAAAACGATGACTCCAGACCTGTCGAACGATCCCAAAATGGTCTATAATGATGAAATTTTAACATTTAATCTTTTGACTCTAAATTACTGATGGATGTGAATTATGACTTTGTCAACTAAAATAAGTGTGTTTAAAGTCATTTCTGTGCCTGAAACGGGTCAAAATGGAAGCTTTTGAGTAAGCAAAACTCTGTAAAAATGGCAATTTTGGTCACTGTGAGGGTTTAAAAAGTGGTTATTTAACATGAGGCATGATCCAATTAACATTTTGAATCATTTTTGGTACAGTCCAAAAAATCTATTTTCGGATGAAAAACGATGACTCCGGACCTGTCGAACGATCCCAAAATGGTCTATAATGATGAAATTTTAACATTTAATCTTTTGACTCTAAATTACTGTTGGATGTGAATTGTGACTTTGTCAACTAAAATAAGTGTGTTTAAAGTCATTTCTGTGCCTGAAACGGGTCAAAATTGAAGCTTTTGAGTAAGCAAAACTCTGTAAAAATGGCAATTTTGGTCACTGTGAGGGTTTAAAAAGTGGTTATTCAACATGAGGCATGATGCAATTGACATTTTGAATCATTTTTGGTACAGTCCAAAAAATCAATTTTCGGATGAAAAACGATGACTCCGGACCAGTCGAACGATCCCAAAATGGTCTATAATGATGAAATTTTAACATTTAATCTTCTGACTCTAAATTACTGATGGATGTGAATTATGACTTTGTCAACTAAAATAAGTGTGTTTAAAGTCATTTCTGTGCCTGAAACGGGTCAAAATGGAAGCTTTTGAGTAAGCAAAACTCTGTAAAAATGGCAATTTTGGTCACTGTGAGGGTTTAAAAAGTGGTTATTCAACATGAGGCATGATCCAATTGACATTTTGAATCATTTTTGGTACAGTCCAAAAAATCAATTTTCGCATGAAAAACGATGACTCCGGACCTGTCGAACGATCCCAAAATGGTCTATAATGATGAAATTTTAACATTTAATCTTTTGACTCTAAATGACTGTTGGATGTGAATTATGACTTTGTCAACTAGAATAAGTGTGTTTAAAGTCATTTCTGTGCCTGAAACGGGTCAAAATGGAAGCTTTTGAGTAAGATAAACTCTGTAAAAATGGCAATTTTGGTCACTGTGAGGGTTTAAAAAGTGGTTATTCAACATGAGGCATGATCCAATTGACATTTTGAATCATTTTTGGTACAGTCCAAAAAATCTATTTTCGGATGAAAAACGATGACTCCGGACCTGTCGAACGATCCCAAAATGGTCTATAATGATGAAATTTTAACATTTAATCTTTTGACTCTAAATTACTGTTGGATGTGAATTGTGACTTTGTCAACTAAAATAAGTGTGTTTAAAGTCATTTCTGTGCCTGAAACGGGTCAAAATGGAAGCTTTTGAGTAAGCAAAACTGTGTAAAAATGGCAATTTTGGTCACTGTGAGGGTTTAAAAAGTGGTTATTCAACATGAGGCATGATCCAATTGACATTTTGAATCATTTTTGGTACAGTCCAAAAAATCAATTTTCGGATAAAAAACGATGACTCCGGACCTGTCGAACGATCCCAAAATGGTCTATAATGATGAAATTTTAACATTTAATCTTTTGACTCTAAATGACTGTTGGATGTGAATTATGACTTTGTCAACTAAAATAAGTGTGTTTAAAGTCATTTCTGTGCCTGAAACGGGTCAAAATGGAAGCTTTTGAGTAAGCAAAACTCTGTAAAAATGGCAATTTTGGTCACTGTGAGGGTTTAAAAAGTGGTTATTCAACATGAGGCATGATCCAATTGACATTTTGAATCATTTTTGGTACAGTCCAAAAAATCAATTTTCGCATGAAAAACGATGACTCCGGACCTGTCGAACGATCCCAAAATGGTCTATAATGATGAAATTTTAACATTTAATCTTTTGACTCTAAATTACTGTTGGATGTGAATTGTGACTTTGTCAACTAAAATAAGTGTGTTTAAAGTCATTTCTGTGCCTGAAACGGGTCAAAATTGAAGCTTTTGAGTAAGCAAAACTGTGTAAAAATGGCAATTTTGGTCACTGTGAGGGTTTAAAAAGTGGTTATTCAACATGAGGCATGATCCAATTAACATTTTGAATCATTTTTGGTACAGTCCAAAAAATCAATTTTTGGATGAAAAACGATGACTCCGGACCTGTCGAATGATCCCAAAATGGTCTATAATGATGAAATTTTAACATTTAATCTTTTGACTCTAAATGACTGTTGGATGTGAATTATGACTTTGTCAACTAGAATAAGTGTGTTTAAAGTCATTTCTGTGCCTGAAACGGGTCAAAATGGAAGCTTTTGAGTAAGCAAAACTGTGTAAAAATGGCAATTTTGGTCACTGTGAGGGTTTAAAAAGTGGTTATTCAACATGAGGCATGATCCAATTGACATTTTGAATCATTTTTGGTACAGTCCAAAAAATCAATTTTCGGATAAAAAACGATGACTCCGGACCTGTCGAACGATCCCAAAATGGTCTATAATGATGAACTTTTAACATTTAATCTTTTGACTCTAAATTACTGATGGATGTGAATTATGACTTTGTCATCTAAAATAAGTGTGTTTAAAGTCATTTCTGTGCCTGAAACGGGTCAAAATGGAAGCTTTTGAGTAAGCAAAACTCTGTAAAAATGGCAATGTTGGTCACTGTGAGGGTTTAAAAAGTGGTTATTCAACATGAGGCATGATCCAATTAACATTTTGAATCATTTTTGGTACAGTCCAAAAAATCAATTTTCGGATGAAAAACGATGACTCCGGACCTGTCGAATGATCCCAAAATGGTCTATAATGATGAAATTTTAACATTTAATCTTTTGACTCTAAATGACTGTAGGATGTGAATTATGACTTTGTCAACTAGAATAAGTGTGTTTAAAGTCATTTCTGTGCCTGAAACGGGTCAAAATTGAAGCTTTTGAGTAAGCAAAACTGTGTAAAAATGGCAATTTTGGTCACTGTGAGGGTTTAAAAAGTGGTTATTCAACATGAGGCATGATCCAATTAACATTTTGAATCATTTTTGGTACAGTCCAAAAAATCAATTTTTGGATGAAAAACGATGACTCCGGACCTGTCGAATGATCCCAAAATGGTCTATAATGATGAAATTTTAACATTTAATCTTTTGACTCTAAATGACTGTTGGATGTGAATTATGACTTTGTCAACTAGAATAAGTGTGTTTAAAGTCATTTCTGTGCCTGAAACGGGTCAAAATGGAAGCTTTTGAGTAAGCAAAACTGTGTAAAAATGGCAA
Organism: Lissotriton vulgaris; assembly: GCF_964263255.1. Taxonomy (NCBI): domain Eukaryota; kingdom Metazoa; phylum Chordata; class Amphibia; order Caudata; family Salamandridae; genus Lissotriton; species Lissotriton vulgaris. Next base: position 483,256 of record NW_028253655.1, read on the forward strand.
TTTTGGTCACTGTGAGGGTTTAAAAAGTGGTTATTCAACATGAGGCATGATCCAATTGACATTTTGAATCATTTTTGGTACAGTCCAAAAAATCAATTTTCGGATAAAAAACGATGACTCCGGACCTGTCGAACGATCCCAAAATGGTCTATAATGATGAAATTTTAACATTTAATCTTTTGATTCTAAATTACTGATGGATGTGAATTATGACTTTGTCAACTAAAATAAGTGTGTTTAAAGTCATTTCTGTGCCTGAAACGGGTCAAAATGGAAGCTTTTGAGTAAGCAAAACTCTGTAAAAATGGCAATATTGGTCACTGTGAGGGTTTAAAAAGTGGTTATTTAACATGAGGCATGATCCAATTAACATTTTGAATCATTTTTGGTACAGTCCAAAAAATCTATTTTCGGATGAAAAACGATGACTCCGGACCTGTCGAACGATCCCAAAATGGTCTATAATGATGAAATTTTAACATTTAATCTTTTGACTCTAAATTACTGTTGGATGTGAATTGTGACTTTGTCAACTAAAATAAGTGTGTTTAAAGTCATTTCTGTGCCTGAAACGGGTCAAAATTGAAGCTTTTGAGTAAGCAAAACTCTGTAAAAATGGCAATTTTGGTCACTGTGAGGGTTTAAAAAGTGGTTATTCAACATGAGGCATGATGCAATTGACATTTTGAATCATTTTTGGTACAGTCCAAAAAATCAATTTTCGGATGAAAAACGATGACTCCGGACCAGTCGAACGATCCCAAAATGGTCTATAATGATGAAATTTTAACATTTAATCTTCTGACTCTAAATTACTGATGGATGTGAATTATGACTTTGTCAACTAAAATAAGTGTGTTTAAAGTCATTTCTGTGCCTGAAACGGGTCAAAATGGAAGCTTTTGAGTAAGCAAAACTCTGTAAAAATGGCAATTTTGGTCACTGTGAGGGTTTAAAAAGTGGTTATTCAACATGAGGCATGATGCAATTGACATTTTGAATCATTTTTGGTACAGTCCAAAAAATCAATTTTCGCATGAAAAACGATGACTCCGGACCTGTCGAACGATCCCAAAATGGTCTATAATGATGAAATTTTAACATTTAATCTTTTGACTCTAAATGACTGTTGGATGTGAATTATGACTTTGTCAACTAGAATAAGTGTGTTTAAAGTCATTTCTGTGCCTGAAACGGGTCAAAATGGAAGCTTTTGAGTAAGATAAACTCTGTAAAAATGGCAATTTTGGTCACTGTGAGGGTTTAAAAAGTGGTTATTCAACATGAGGCATGATCCAATTGACATTTTGAATCATTTTTGGTACAGTCCAAAAAATCTATTTTCGGATGAAAAACGATGACTCCGGACCTGTCGAACGATCCCAAAATGGTCTATAATGATGAAATTTTAACATTTAATCTTTTGACTCTAAATTACTGTTGGATGTGAATTGTGACTTTGTCAACTAAAATAAGTGTGTTTAAAGTCATTTCTGTGCCTGAAACGGGTCAAAATGGAAGCTTTTGAGTAAGCAAAACTGTGTAAAAATGGCAATTTTGGTCACTGTGAGGGTTTAAAAAGTGGTTATTCAACATGAGGCATGATCCAATTGACATTTTGAATCATTTTTGGTACAGTCCAAAAAATCAATTTTCGGATAAAAAACGATGACTCCGGACCTGTCGAACGATCCCAAAATGGTCTATAATGATGAACTTTTAACATTTAATCTTTTGACTCTAAATTACTGATGGATGTGAATTATGACTTTGTCATCTAAAATAAGTGTGTTTAAAGTCATTTCTGTGCCTGAAACGGGTCAAAATGGAAGCTTTTGAGTAAGCAAAACTCTGTAAAAATGGCAATGTTGGTCACTGTGAGGGTTTAAAAAGTGGTTATTCAACATGAGGCATGATCCAATTAACATTTTGAATCATTTTTGGTACAGTCCAAAAAATCAATTTTCGGATGAAAAACGATGACTCCGGACCTGTCGAATGATCCCAAAATGGTCTATAATGATGAAATTTTAACATTTAATCTTTTGACTCTAAATGACTGTTGGATGTGAATTATGACTTTGTCAACTAGAATAAGTGTGTTTAAAGTCATTTCTGTGCCTGAAACGGGTCAAAATTGAAGCTTTTGAGTAAGCAAAACTGTGTAAAAATGGCAATTTTGGTCACTGTGAGGGTTTAAAAAGTGGTTATTCAACATGAGGCATGATCCAATTAACATTTTGAATCATTTTTGGTACAGTCCAAAAAATCAATTTTTGGATGAAAAACGATGACTCCGGACCTGTCGAATGATCCCAAAATGGTCTATAATGATGAAATTTTAACATTTAATCTTTTGACTCTAAATGACTGTTGGATGTGAATTATGACTTTGTCAACTAGAATAAGTGTGTTTAAAGTCATTTCTGTGCCTGAAACGGGTCAAAATGGAAGCTTTTGAGTAAGCAAAACTGTGTAAAAATGGCAATTTTGGTCACTGTGAGGGTTTAAAAAGTGGTTATTCAACATGAGGCATGATCCAATTGACATTTTGAATCATTTTTGGTACAGTCCAAAAAATCAATTTTCGGATAAAAAACGATGACTCCGGACCTGTCGAACGATCCCAAAATGGTCTATAATGATGAACTTTTAACATTTAATCTTTTGACTCTAAATTACTGATGGATGTGAATTATGACTTTGTCATCTAAAATAAGTGTGTTTAAAGTCATTTCTGTGCCTGAAACGGGTCAAAATGGAAGCTTTTGAGTAAGCAAAACTCTGTAAAAATGGCAATTTTGGTCACTGTGAGGGTTTAAAAAGTGGTTATTCAACATAAGGCATGATCCAATTGACATTTTGAATCATTTTTGGTACAGTCCAAAAAATCAATTTTCGGATAAAAAACGATGACTCCAGACCTGTCGAACGATCCCAAAATGGTCTATAATGATGAAATTTTAACATTTAATCTTTTGACTCTAAATTACTGATGGATGTGAATTATGACTTTGTCAACTAAAATAAGTGTGTTTAAAGTCATTTCTGTGCCTGAAACGGGTCAAAATGGAAGCTTTTGAGTAAGCAAAACTCTGTAAAAATGGCAATTTTGGTCACTGTGAGGGTTTAAAAAGTGGTTATTTAACATGAGGCATGATCCAATTAACATTTTGAATCATTTTTGGTACAGTCCAAAAAATCTATTTTCGGATGAAAAACGATGACTCCGGACCTGTCGAACGATCCCAAAATGGTCTATAATGATGAAATTTTAACATTTAATCTTCTGACTCTAAATTACTGATGGATGTGAATTATGACTTTGTCAACTAAAATAAGTGTGTTTAAAGTCATTTCTGTGCCTGAAACGGGTCAAAATGGAAGCTTTTGAGTAAGCAAAACTCTGTAAAAATGGCAATTTTGGTCACTGTGAGGGTTTAAAAAGTGGTTATTCAACATGAGGCATGATCCAATTGACATTTTGAATCATTTTTGGTACAGTCCAAAAAATCAATTTTCGCATGAAAAACGATGACTCCGGACCTGTCGAACGATCCCAAAATGGTCTATAATGATGAAATTTTAACATTTAATCTTTTGACTCTAAATGACTGTTGGATGTGAATTATGACTTTGTCAACTAGAATAAGTGTGTTTAAAGTCATTTCTGTGCCTGAAACGGGTCAAAATGGAAGCTTTTGAGTAAGATAAACTCTGTAAAAATGGCAATTTTGGTCACTGTGAGGGTTTAAAAAGTGGTTATTCAACATGAGGCATGATCCAATTGACATTTTGAATCATTTTTGGTACAGTCCAAAAAATCTATTTTCGGATGAAAAACGATGACTCCGGACCTGTCGAACGATCCCAAAATGGTCTATAATGATGAAATTTTAACATTTAATCTTTTGACTCTAAATTACTGTTGGATATGAATTGTGACTTTGTCAACTAAAATAAGTGTGTTTAAAGTCATTTCTGTGCCTGAAACGGGTCAAAATGGAAGCTTTTGAGTAAGCAAAACTGTGTAAAAATGGCAATTTTGGTCACTGTGAGGGTTTAAAAAGTGGTTATTCAACATGAGGCATGATCCAATTGACATTTTGAATCATTTTTGGTACAGTCCAAAAAATCAATTTTCGGATAAAAAACGATGACTCCGGACCTGTCGAACGATCCCAAAATGGTCTATAATGATGAAATTTTAACATTTAATCTTTTGACTCTAAATGACTGTTGGATGTGAATTATGACTTTGTCAACTAAAATAAGTGTGTTTAAAGTCATTTCTGTGCCTGAAACGGGTCAAAATGGAAGCTTTTGAGTAAGCAAAACTCTGTAAAAATGGCAATTTTGGTCACTGTGAGGGTTTAAAAAGTGGTTATTCAACATGAGGCATGATCCAATTGACATTTTGAATCATTTTTGGTACAGTCCAAAAAATCAATTTTCGCATGAAAAACGATGACTCCGGACCTGTCGAACGATCCCAAAATGGTCTATAATGATGAAATTTTAACATTTAATCTTTTGACTCTAAATTACTGTTGGATGTGAATTGTGACTTTGTCAACTAAAATAAGTGTGTTTAAAGTCATTTCTGTGCCTGAAACGGGTCAAAATTGAAGCTTTTGAGTAAGCAAAACTGTGTAAAAATGGCAATTTTGGTCACTGTGAGGGTTTAAAAAGTGGTTATTCAACATGAGGCATGATCCAATTAACATTTTGAATCATTTTTGGTACAGTCCAAAAAATCAATTTTTGGATGAAAAACGATGACTCCGGACCTGTCGAATGATCCCAAAATGGTCTATAATGATGAAATTTTAACATTTAATCTTTTGACTCTAAATGACTGTTGGATGTGAATTATGACTTTGTCAACTAGAATAAGTGTGTTTAAAGTCATTTCTGTGCCTGAAACGGGTCAAAATGGAAGCTTTTGAGTAAGCAAAACTGTGTAAAAATGGCAATTTTGGTCACTGTGAGGGTTTAAAAAGTGGTTATTCAACATGAGGCATGATCCAATTGACATTTTGAATCATTTTTGGTACAGTCCAAAAAATCAATTTTCGGATAAAAAACGATGACTCCGGACCTGTCGAACGATCCCAAAATGGTCTATAATGATGAACTTTTAACATTTAATCTTTTGACTCTAAATTACTGATGGATGTGAATTATGACTTTGTCATCTAAAATAAGTGTGTTTAAAGTCATTTCTGTGCCTGAAACGGGTCAAAATGGAAGCTTTTGAGTAAGCAAAACTCTGTAAAAATGGCAATGTTGGTCACTGTGAGGGTTTAAAAAGTGGTTATTCAACATGAGGCATGATCCAATTAACATTTTGAATCATTTTTGGTACAGTCCAAAAAATCAATTTTCGGATGAAAAACGATGACTCCGGACCTGTCGAATGATCCCAAAATGGTCTATAATGATGAAATTTTAACATTTAATCTTTTGACTCTAAATGACTGTTGGATGTGAATTATGACTTTGTCAACTAGAATAAGTGTGTTTAAAGTCATTTCTGTGCCTGAAACGGGTCAAAATTGAAGCTTTTGAGTAAGCAAAACTGTGTAAAAATGGCAATTTTGGTCACTGTGAGGGTTTAAAAAGTGGTTATTCAACATGAGGCATGATCCAATTAACATTTTGAATCATTTTTGGTACAGTCCAAAAAATCAATTTTTGGATGAAAAACGATGACTCCGGACCTGTCGAATGATCCCAAAATGGTCTATAATGATGAAATTTTAACATTTAATCTTTTGACTCTAAATGACTGTTGGATGTGAATTATGACTTTGTCAACTAGAATAAGTGTGTTTAAAGTCATTTCTGTGCCTGAAACGGGTCAAAAGGGAAGCTTTTGAGTAAGCAAAACTGTGTAAAAATGGCAATTTTGGTCACTGTGAGGGTTTAAAAAGTGGTTATTCAACATGAGGCATGATCCAATTGACATTTTGAATCATTTTTGGTACAGTCCAAAAAATCAATTTTCGGATAAAAAACGATGACTCCGGACCTGTCGAACGATCCCAAAATGGTCTATAATGATGAAATTTTAACATTTAATCTTTTGATTCTAAATTACTGATGGATGTGAATTATGACTTTGTCAACTAAAATAAGTGTGTTTAAAGTCATTTCTGTGCCTGAAACGGGTCAAAATGGAAGCTTTTGAGTAAGCAAAACTCTGTAAAAATGGCAATTTTGGTCACTGTGAGGGTTTAAAAAGTGGTTATTTAACATGAGGCATGATCCAATTAACATTTTGAATCATTTTTGGTACAGTCCAAAAAATCTATTTTCGGATGAAAAACGATGACTCCGGACCTGTCGAACGATCCCAAAATGGTCTATAATGATGAAATTTTAACATTTAATCTTTTGACTCTAAATTACTGTTGGATGTGAATTGTGACTTTGTCAACTAAAATAAGTGTGTTTAAAGTCATTTCTGTGCCTGAAACGGGTCAAAATTGAAGCTTTTGAGTAAGCAAAACTCTGTAAAAATGGCAATTTTGGTCACTGTGAGGGTTTAAAAAGTGGTTATTCAACATGAGGCATGATGCAATTGACATTTTGAATCATTTTTGGTACAGTCCAAAAAATCAATTTTCGGATGAAAAACGATGACTCCGGACCAGTCGAACGATCCCAAAATGGTCTATAATGATGAAATTTTAACATTTAATCTTCTGACTCTAAATTACTGATGGATGTGAATTATGACTTTGTCAACTAAAATAAGTGTGTTTAAAGTCATTTCTGTGCCTGAAACGGGTCAAAATGGAAGCTTTTGAGTAAGCAAAACTCTGTAAAAATGGCAATTTTGGTCACTGTGAGGGTTTAAAAAGTGGTTATTCAACATGAGGCATGATCCAATTGACATTTTGAATCATTTTTGGTACAGTCCAAAAAATCTATTTTCGGATGAAAAACGATGACTCCGGACCTGTCGAACGATCCCAAAATGGTCTATAATGATGAAATTTTAACATTTAATCTTTTGACTCTAAATTACTGTTGGATGTGAATTGTGACTTTGTCAACTAAAATAAGTGTGTTTAAAGTCATTTCTGTGCCTGAAACGGGTCAAAATGGAAGCTTTTGAGTAAGCAAAACTGTGTAAAAATGGCAATTTTGGTCACTGTGAGGGTTTAAAAAGTGGTTATTCAACATGAGGCATGATCCAATTGACATTTTGAATCATTTTTGGTACAGTCCAAAAAATCAATTTTCGGATAAAAAACGATGACTCCGGACCTGTAGAACGATCCCAAAATGGTCTATAATGATGAAATTTTAACATTTAATCTTTTGACTCTAAATTACTGATGGATGTGAATTATGACTTTGTCAACTAAAATAAGTGTGTTTAAAGTCATTTCTGTGCCTGAAACGGGTCAAAATGGAAGCTTTTGAGTAAGCAAAACTCTGTAAAAATGGCAATTTTGGTCACTGTGAGGGTTTAAAAAGTGGTTATTCAACATGAGGCATGATCCAATTGACATTTTGAATCATTTTTGGTACAGTCCAAAAAATCAATTTTCGCATGAAAAACGATGACTCCGGACCTGTCGAACGATCCCAAAATGGTCTATAATGATGAAATTTTAACATTTAATCTTTTGACTCTAAATTACTGTTGGATGTGAATTGTGACTTTGTCAACTAAAATAAGTGTGTTTAAAGTCATTTCTGTGCCTGAAACGGGTCAAAATTGAAGCTTTTGAGTAAGCAAAACTGTGTAAAAATGGCAATTTTGGTCACTGTGAGGGTTTAAAAAGTGGTTATTCAACATGAGGCATGATCCAATTAACATTTTGAATCATTTTTGGTACAGTCCAAAAAATCAATTTTTGGATGAAAAACGATGACTCCGGACCTGTCGAATGATCCCAAAATGGTCTATAATGATGAAATTTTAACATTTAATCTTTTGACTCTAAATGACTGTTGGATGTGAATTATGACTTTGTCAACTAGAATAAGTGTGTTTAAAGTCATTTCTGTGCCTGAAACGGGTCAAAATGGAAGCTTTTGAGTAAGCAAAACTGTGTAAAAATGGCAATTTTGGTCACTGTGAGGGTTTAAAAAGTGGTTATTCAACATGAGGCATGATCCAATTGACATTTTGAATCATTTTTGGTACAGTCCAAAAAATCAATTTTCGGATAAAAAACGATGACTCCGGACCTGTCGAACGATCCCAAAATGGTCTATAATGATGAACTTTTAACATTTAATCTTTTGACTCTAAATTACTGATGGATGTGAATTATGACTTTGTCATCTAAAATAAGTGTGTTTAAAGTCATTTCTGTGCCTGAAACGGGTCAAAATGGAAGCTTTTGAGTAAGCAAAACTCTGTAAAAATGGCAATTTTGGTCACTGTGAGGGTTTAAAAAGTGGTTATTCAACATGAGGCATGATCCAATTAACATTTTGAATCATTTTTGGTACAGTCCAAAAAATCAATTTTCGGATGAAAAACGATGACTCCGGACCTGTCGAATGATCCCAAAATGGTCTATAATGATGAAATTTTAACATTTAATCTTTTGACTCTAAATGACTGTTGGATGTGAATTATGACTTTGTCAACTAGAATAAGTGTGTTTAAAGTCATTTCTGTGCCTGAAACGGGTCAAAATTGAAGCTTTTGAGTAAGCAAAACTGTGTAAAAATGGCAATTTTGGTCACTGTGAGGGTTTAGAAAGTGGTTATTCAACATGAGGCATGATCCAATTAACATTTTGAATCATTTTTGGTACAGTCCAAAAAATCAATTTTTGGATGAAAAACGATGACTCCGGACCTGTCGAATGATCCCAAAATGGTCTATAATGATGAAATTTTAACATTTAATCTTTTGACTCTAAATGACTGTTGGATGTGAATTATGACTTTGTCAACTAGAATAAGTGTGTTTAAAGTCATTTCTGTGCCTGAAACGGGTCAAAATGGAAGCTTTTGAGTAAGCAAAACTGTGTAAAAATGGCAATTTTGGTCACTGTGAGGGTTTAAAAAGTGGTTATTCAACATGAGGCATGATCCAATTGACATTTTGAATCATTTTTGGTACAGTCCAAAAAATCAATTTTCGGATAAAAAACGATGACTCCGGACCTGTCGAACGATCCCAAAATGGTCTATAATGATGAAATTTTAACATTTAATCTTTTGACTCTAAATTACTGATGGATGTGAATTATGAATTTGTCAACTAAAATAAGTGTGTTTAAAGTCATTTCTGTGCCTGAAACGGGTCAAAATGGAAGCTTTTGAGTAAGCAAAACTCTGTAAAAATGGCAATTTTGGTCACTGTGAGGGTTTAAAAAGTGGTTATTCAACATGAGGCATGATCCAATTAACATTTTGAATCATTTTTGGTACAGTCCAAAAAATCAATTTTCGGATGAAAAACGATGACTCCGGACCTGTCGAATGATCCCAAAATGGTCTATAATGATGAAATTTTAACATTTAATCTTTTGACTCTAAATGATTGTTGGATGTGAATTATGACTTTGTCAACTAGAATAAGTGTGTTTAAAGTCATTTCTGTGCCTGAAACGGCTCAAAATGGAAGCTTTTGAGTAAGCAAAACTGTGTAAAAATGGCAATTTTGGTCACTGTGAGGTTTTAAAAAGTGGTTATTCAACATGAGGCATGATCCAATTGACATTTTGAATCATTTTTGGTACAGTCCAAAAAATCAATTTTCGGATGAAAAACGATGACTCCGGACCAGTCGAACGATCCCAAAATGGTCTATAATGATGAAATTTTAACATTTAATCTTTTGACTCTAAATGACTGTTGGATGTGAATCATGACTCTGTCAACTAGAATTTGTGTGTTTAAAGTCATTTCTGTGCCTGAAACGGGTCAAAATTGAAGCCTTTGAGTAAGCAAAACTCTGTAAAAATGGCAATTTTGGTCACTGTGAGGGTTTAAAAAGTGGTTATTTAACATGAGGCATGATCCAATTAACATTTTGAATCATTTTTGGTACAGTCCAAAAAATCAATTTTCGCATGAAAAACGATGACTCCGGACCTGTCGAACGATCCCAAAATGGTCTATAATGATGAAATTTTAACATTTAATCTTTTGACTCTAAATTACTGTTGGATGTGAATTGTGACTTTGTCAACTAAAATAAGTGTGTTTAAAGTCATTTCTGTGCCTGAAACGGGTCAAAATGGAAGCTTTTGAGTAAGCAAAACTCTGTAAAAATGGCAATTTTGGTCACTGTGAGGGTTTAAAAAGTGGTTATTCAACATGAGGCATGATCCAATTGACATTTTGAATCATTTTTGGTACAGTCCAAAAAATCTATTTTCGGATGAAAAACGATGACTCCGGACCTGTCGAACGATCCCAAAATGGTCTATAATTATGAAATTTTAACATTTAATCTTTTGACTCTAAATTACTGTTGGATGTGAATTGTGACTTTGTCAACTAAAATAAGTGTGTTTAAAGTCATTTCTGTGCCTGAAACGGGTCAAAATTGAAGCTTTTGAGTAAGCAAAACTCTGTAAAAATGGCAATTTTGGTCACTGTGAAGGTTTAAAAAGTGGTTATTCAACATGAGGCATGATCCAATTAACATTTTGAATAATTTTTGGTACAGTCCAAAAAATCAATTTTTGGATGAAAAACGATGACTCCGGACCTGTCGAATGATCCCAAAATGGTCTATAATCATGAAATTTTAACATTTAATCTTTTGACTCTAAATGACTGTTGGATGTGAATTATGACTTTGTCAACTAGAATAAGTGTGTTTAAAGTCATTTCTGTGCCTGAAACGGGTCAAAATGGAAGCTTTTGAGTAAGCAAAACTGTGTAAAAATGGCAATTTTGGTCACTGTGAGGGTTTAAAAAGTGGTTATTCAACATGAGGCATGATCCAATTGACATTTTGAATCATTTTTGGTACAGTCCAAAAAATCAATTTTCGGATAAAAAACGATGACTCCGGACCTGTCGAACGATCCCAAAATGGTCTATAATGATGAAATTTTAACATTTAATCTTTTGACTCTAAATTACTGATGGATGTGAATTATGACTTTGTCAACTAAAATAAGTGTGTTTAAAGTCATTTCTGTGCCTGAAACGGGTCAAAATGGAAGCTTTTGAGTAAGCAAAACTCTGTAAAAATGGCAATTTTGGTCACTGTGAGGGTTTAAAAAGTGGTTATTCAACATGAGGCATGATCCAATTAACATTTTGAATCATTTTTGGTACAGTCCAAAAAATCAATTTTCGGATGAAAAACGATGACTCCGGACCTGTCGAATGATCCCAAAATGGTCTATAATGATGAAATTTTAACATTTAATCTTTTGACTCTAAATGACTGTTGGATGTGAATTATGACTTTGTCAACTAGAATAAGTGTGTTTAAAGTCATTTCTGTGCCTGAAACGGCTCAAAGTGGAAGCTTTTGAGTAAGCAAAACTGTGTAAAAATGGCAATTTTGGTCACTGTGAGGGTTTAAAAAGTGGTTATTCAACATGAGGCATGATCCAATTGACATTTTGAATCATTTTTGGTACAGTCCCAAAAATCAATTTTCGGATGAAAAACGATGACTCCGGACCTGTCGAATGATCCCAAAATGGTCTATAATGATGAAATTTTAACATTTAATCTTTTGACTCTAAATTACTGTTGGATGTGAATTGTGACTTTGTCAACTAAAATAAGAGTGTTTAAAGTCATTTCTGTGCCTGAAACGGGTCAAAATTGAAGCTTTTGAGTAAGCAAAACGCTGTAAAGATGGCAATTTTGGTCACTGTGAGGGTTTAAAAAGTGGTTATTCAACATGAGGCATGATCCAATCGACATTTTGAATCATTTTTGGTACAGTTCAAAAAATCAATTTTCGGATGAAAAACGATTACTCCGGACCAGTCGAACGATCCCAAAATGGTCTATAATGATGAAATTTTAACATTTAATCTTTGACTCTAAATTACTGTTGGATGTGAATTGTGACTTTGTCAACTAAAATAAGTGTGTTTAAAGTCATTTCTGTGCCTGAAACGGGTCAAAATTGAAGCTTTTGATTAAGCAAAACTCTGTAAAAATGGCAATTTTGGTCACTGTGAGGGTTTAAAAAATGGTTATTCAACATGAGGCATTATCCAATTAACATTTTGAATCATTTTTGGTACAGTCCAAAAAATCAATTTTCGGATGAAAAACGATGACTCCGGACCAGTCGAACGATCCCAAAATGGTCTATAATGATGAAATTTTAACATTTAATCTTTTGACTCTAAATGACTGTTGGATGTGAATCATGACTCTGTCAACTAGAATAAGTGTGTTTAAAGTCATTTCTGTGCCTGAAACGGGTCAAAATTGAAGCTTTTGAGTAAGCAAAACTCTGTAAAAATGGCAATTTTGGTCACTGTGAGGGTTTAAAAAGTGGTTATTTAACATGAGGCATGATCCAATTAACATTTTGAATCATTTTTGGTACAGTCCAGAAAATCTATTTTCGGATGAAAAACGATGACTCCGGACCTGTCGAACGATCCCAAAATGGTCTATAATGATGAAATTTTAACATTTAATCTTTTGACTCTAAATTACTGTTGGATGTGAATTGTGACTTTGTCAACTAAAATAAGTGTGTTTAAAGTCATTTCTGTGCCTGAAACGGGTCAAAATTGAAGCTTTTGAGTAAGCAAAACTCTGTAAAAATGGCAATTTTGGTCACTGTGAGGGTTTAAAAAGTGGTTATTAAACATGAGGCATGATGCAATTGACATTTTGAATCATTTTTGGTACAGTCCAAAAAATCAATTTTCGGATGAAAAACGATGACTCCGGACCAGTCGAACGATCCCAAAATGGTCTATAATGATGAAATTTTAACATTTAATCTTCTGACTCTAAATTACTGATGGATGTGAATTATGACTTTGTCAACTAAAATAAGTGTGTTTAAAGTCATTTCTGTGCCTGAAACGGGTCAAAATGGAAGCTTTTGAGTAAGCAAAACTCTGTAAAAATGGCAATTTTGGTCACTGTGAGGGTTTAAAAAGTGGTTATTCAACATGAGGCATGATCCAATTGACATTTTGAATCATTTTTGGTACAGTCCAAAAACCAATTTTCGCATGAAAAACGATGACTCCGGACCTGTCGAACGATCCCAAAATGGTCTATAATGATGACATTTTAACATTTAATCTTTTGACTCTAAATGACTGTTGGATGTGAATTATGACTTTGTCAACTAGAATAAGTGTGTTTAAAGTCATTTCTGTGCCTGAAACGGGTCAAAATGGAAGCTTTTGAGTAAGCAAAACTGTGTAAAAATGGCAATTTTGGTCACTGTGAGGGTTTAAAAAGTGGTTATTCAACATGAGGCATGATCCAATTGACATTTTGAATCATTTTTGGTACAGTCCAAAAAATCAATTTTCGGATAAAAAACGATGACTCCGGACCTGTCAAACGATCCCAAAATGGTCTATAATGATGAAATTTTAACATTTAATCTTTTGACTCTAAATTACTGATGGATGTGAATTATGACTTTGTCAACTAAAATAAGTGTGTTTAAAGTCATTTCTGTGCCTGAAACGGGTCAAAATGGAAGCTTTTGAGTAAGCAAAACTCTGTAAAAATGGCAATTTTGGTCACTGTGAGGGTTTAAAAAGTGGTTATTCAACATGAGGCATGATCCAATTGACATTTTGAATCATTTTTGGTACAGTCCAAAAAATCAATTTTCGCATGAAAAACGATGACTCCGGACCTGTCGAACGATCCCAAAATGGTCTATAATGATGAAATTTTAACATTTAATCTTTTGACTCTAAATTACTGTTGGATGTGAATTGTGACTTTGTCAACTAAAATAAGTGTGTTTAAAGTCATTTCTGTGCCTGAAACGGGTCAAAATTGAAGCTTTTGAGTAAGCAAAACTCTGTAAAAATGGCAATTTTGGTCACTGTGAGGGTTTAAAAAGTGGTTATTCAACATGAGGCATGATCCAATTAACATTTTGAATCATTTTTGGTACAGTCCAAAAAATCAATTTTCGGATGAAAAACGATGACTCCGGACCTGTCGAATGATCCCAAAATGGTCTATAATGATGAAATTTTAACATTTAATCTTTTGACTCTAAATGACTGTTGGATGTGAATTATGACTTTGTCAACTAGAATAAGTGTGTTTAAAGTCATTTCTGTGCCTGAAACGGGTCAAAATGGAAGCTTTTGAGTAAGATAAACTCTGTAAAAATGGCAATTTTGGTCACTGTGAGGGTTTAAAAAGTGGTTATTCAACATGAGGCATGATCCAATTGACATTTTGAATCATTTTTGGTACAGTCCAAAAAATCTATTTTCGGATGAAAAACGATGACTCCGGACCTGTCGAACGATCCCAAAATGGTCTATAATGATGAAATTTTAACATTTAATCTTTTGACTCTAAATTACTGTTGGATGTGAATTGTGACTTTGTCAACTAAAATAAGTGTGTTTAAAGTCATTTTTGTGCCTGAAACGGGTCAAAATGGAAGCGTTTGAGTAAGCAAAACTCTGTAAAATGGCAATTTTGGTCACTGTGAGGGTTTAAAAAGTGGTTATTCAACATGAGGCATGATCCAATTGACATTTTGAATCATTTTTGGTACAGTCCAAAAAATCAATTTTCGGATGAAAAACGATGACTCCGGACCTGTCGAACGATCCCAAAATGGTCTATAATGATGAAATTTTAACATTTAATCTTTTGACTCTAAATTACTGTTGGATGTGAATTGTGACTTTGTCAACTAAAATAAGTGTGTTTAAAGTCATTTCTGTGCCTGAAACGGGTCAAAATTGAAGCTTTTGAGTAAGCAAAACTCTGTAAAAATGGCAATTTTGGTCACTGTGAGGGTTTAAAAAGTGGTTATTCAACATGAGGCATGATCCAATTGACATTTTGAATCATTTTTGGTACAGTCCAAAAAATCAATTTTCGGATGAAAAACGATGACTCCGGACCAGTCGAACGATCCCAAAATGGTCTATAATGATGAAAGTTTAACATTTAATCTTTTGACTCTAAATGACTGATGGATGTGAATTATGAATTTGTCAACTAAAATAAGTGTGTTTAAAGTCATTTCTGTGCCTGAAACGGGTCAAAATTGAAGCTTTTGAGTAAGCAAAACTCTGTAAAAATGGCAATTTTGGTCACTGCGAGGGTTTAAAAAGTGGTTATTTAACATGAGGCATGATCCAATTGACATTTTGAATAATTTTTGGTACAGTCCAAAAAATCAATTTTCGGATGAAAAACGATGACTCCGGACCAGTCGAACGATCCCAAAATGGTCTATAATGATGAAATTTTAACATTTAATCTTTTGACTCTAAATGACTGTTGGATGTGAATCATGACTCTGTCAACTAGAATAAGTGTGTTTAAAGTCATTTCTGTGCCTGAAACGGGTCAAAATTGAAGCCTTTGAGTAAGCAAAACTCTGTAAAAATGGCAATTTTGGTCACTGTGAGGGTTTAAAAAGTGGTTATTCAACATGAGGCATGATGCAATTGACATTTTGAATCATTTTTGGTACAGTCCAAAAAATCAATTTTCGGATGAAAAACGATGACTCCGGACCAGTCGAACCATCCCAAAGTGGTCTATAATGATGAAATTTTAACATTTAATCTTTTGACTCTAAATTACTGTTGGATGTGAATTGTGACTTTGTCAACTAAAATAAGTGTGTTTAAAGTCATTTCTGTGCCTGAAACGGGTCAAAATTGAAGCTTTTGAGTAAGCAAAACTCTGTAAAAATGGCAATTTTGGTCACTGTAAGGGTTTAAAAAGTGGTTATTCAACATGAGGCATGATCCAATTGACATTTTGAATCATTTTTGGTACAGTCCAAAAAATCAATTTTCGGATGAAAAACGATGACTCCGGACCAGTCGAACGATCCCAAAATGGTCTATAATGATGAAATTTTAACATTTAATCTTTTGACTCTAAATGACTGTTGGATGTGAATCATGACTCTGTCAACTAGAATAAGTGTGTTTAAAGTCATTTCTGTGCCTGAAACGGGTCAAAATTGAAGCCTTTGAGTAAGCAAAACTCTGTAAAAATGGCAATTTTGGTCACTGTGAGGGTTTAAAAAGTGGTTATTTAACATGAGGCATGATCCAATTAACATTTTGAATCATTTTTGGTACAGTCCAAAAAATCAATTTTCGGATGAAAAACGATGACTCCGGACCTGTCGAACGATCCCAAAATGGTCTATAATGATGAAATTTTAACATTTAATCTTTTGACTCTAAATTACTGTTGGATGTGAATTGTGACTTTGTCAACTAAAATAAGTGTGTTTAAAGTCATTTCTGTGCCTGAAACGGGTCAAAATTGAAGCTTTTGAGTAAGCAAAACTCTGTAAAAATGGCAATTTTGGTCACTGTGAGGGTTTAAAAAGTGGTTATTCAACATGAGGCATGATGCAATTGACATTTTGAATCATTTTTGGTACAGTCCAAAAAATCAATTTTCGGATGAAAAACGATGACTCCGGACCAGTCGAACGATCCCAAAATGGTCTATAATGATGAAATTTTAACATTTAATCTTTTGACTCTAAATTACTGATGGATGTGAATTATGACTTTGTCAACTAAAATAAGTGTGTTTAAAGTCATTTCTGTGCCTGAAACGGGTCAAAATTGAAGCTTTTGAGTAAGCAAAACTCTGTAAAAATGGCAATTTTGGTCACTGTGAGGGTTTAAAAAGTGGTTATTCAACATGAGGCATGATCCAATTGACATTTTGAATAATTTTTGGTACAGTCCAAAAAATCAATTTTCGGAAGAAAAACGATGACTCCGGACCTGTCGAACGATCCCAAAGTGGTCTATAATGATGAAATTTTAACATTTAATCTTTTGACTCTAAATTACTGTTGGATGTGAATTGTGACTTTGTCAACTAAAATAAGTGTGTTTAAAGTCATTTCTGTGCCTGAAACGGGTCAAAATTGAAGCTTTTGAGTAAGCAAAACTCTGTAAAAATGGCAATTTTGGTCACTGTAAGGGTTTAAAAAGTGGTTATTCAACATGAGGCATGATCCAATTGACATTTTGAATCATTTTTGGTACAGTCCAAAAAATCAATTTTCGGATGAAAAACGATGACTCCGGACCAGTCGAACGATCCCAAAATGGTCTATAATGATGAAATTTTAACATTTAATCTTTTGACTCTAAATGACTGTTGGATGTGAATCATGACTCTGTCAACTAGAATAAGTGTGTTTAAAGTCATTTCTGTGCCTGAAACGGGTCAAAATTGAAGCCTTTGAGTAAGCAAAACTCTGTAAAAATGGCAATTTTGGTCACTGTGAGGGTTTAAAAAGTGGTTATTCAACATGAGGCATGATGCAATTGACATTTTGAATCATTTTTGGTACAGTCCAAAAAATCAATTTTCGGATGAAAAACGATGACTCCGGACCAGTCGAACGATCCCAAAATGGTCTATAAAGATGAAATTTTAACATTTAATCTTCTGACTCTAAATTACTGATGGATGTGAATTATGACTTTGTCAACTAAAATAAGTGTGTTTAAAGTCATTTCTGTGCCTGAAACGGGTCAAAATGGAAGCTTTTGAGTAAGCAAAACTCTGTAAAAATGGCAATTTTGGTCACTGTGAGGGTTTAAAAAGTGGTTATTCAACATGAGGCATGATCCAATTAACATTTTGAATCATTTTTGGTACAGTCCAAAAAATCAATTTTTGGATGAAAAACGATGACTCCGGACCTGTCGAATGATCCCAAAATGGTCTATAATGATGAAATTTTAACATTTAATCTTTTGACTCTAAATGACTGTTGGATGTGAATTATGACTTTGTCAACTAGAATAAGTGTGTTTAAAGTCATTTCTGTGCCTGAAACGGGTCAAAATGGAAGCTTTTGAGTAAGCAAAACTGTGTAAAAATGGCAATTTTGGTCACTGTGAGGGTTTAAAAAGTGGTTATTCAACATGAGGCATGATCCAATTGACATTTTGAATCATTTTTGGTACAGTCCAAAAAATCAATTTTCGGATAAAAAACGATGACTCCGGACCTGTCGAACGATCCCAAAATGGTCTATAACGATGAAATTTTAACATTTAATCTTTTGACTCTAAATTACTGATGGATGTGAATTATGACTTTGTCAACTAAAATAAGTGTGTTTAAAGTCATTTCTGTGCCTGAAACGGGTCAAAATGGAAGCTTTTGAGTAAGCAAAACTCTGTAAAAATGGCAATTTTGGTCACTGTGAGGGTTTAAAAAGTGGTTATTCAACATGAGGCATGATCCAATTAACATTTTGAATCATTTTTGGTACAGTCCAAAAAATCAATTTTCGGATGAAAAACGATGACTCCGGACCTGTCGAATGATCCCAAAATGGTCTATAATGATGAAATTTTAACATTTAATCTTTTGACTCTAAATGACTGTTGGATGTGAATTATAACTTTGTCAACTAGAATAAGTGTGTTTAAAGTCATTTCTGTGCCTGAAACGGGTCAAAATGGAAGCTTTTGAGTAAGCAAAACTGTGTAAAAATGGCAATTTTGGTCACTGTGAGGGTTTAAAAAGTGGTTATTCAACATGAGGCATGATCCAATTGACATTTTGAATCATTTTTGGTACAGTCCCAAAAATCAATTTTCGGATGAAAAACGATGACTCCGGACCTGTCGAATGATCCCAAAATGGTCTATAATGATGAAATTTTAACATTTAATCTTTTGACTCTAAATTACTGTTGGATGTGAATTGTGACTTTGTCAACTAAAATAAGAGTGTTTAAAGTCATTTCTGTGCCTGAAACGGGTCAAAATTGAAGCTTTTGAGTAAGCAAAACGCTGTAAAGATGGCAATTTTGGTCACTGTGAGGGTTTAAAAAGTGGTTATTCAACATGAGGCATGATCCAATTGACATTTTGAATCATTTTTGGTACAGTTCAAAAAATCAATTTTCGGATGAAAAACGATTACTCCGGACCAGTCGAACGATCCCAAAATGGTCTATAATGATGAAATTTTAACATTTAATCTTTTGACTCTAAATTACTGTTGGATGTGAATTGTGACTTTGTCAACTAAAATAAGTGTGTTTAAAGTCATTTCTGTGCCTGAAACGGGTCAAAATTGAAGCTTTTGATTAAGCAAAACTCTGTAAAAATGGCAATTTTGGTCACTGTGAGGGTTTAAAAAGTGGTTATTCAACATGAGGCATTATCCAATTAACATTTTGAATCATTTTTGGTACAGTCCAAAAAATCAATTTTCGGATGAAAAACGATGACTCCGGACCAGTCGAACGATCCCAAAATGGTCTATAATGATGAAATTTTAACATTTAATCTTTTGACTCTAAATGACTGTTGGATGTGAATCATGACTCTGTCAACTAGAATAAGTGTGTTTAAAGTCATTTCTGTGCCTGAAACGGGTCAAAATTGAAGCTTTTGAGTAAGCAAAACTCTGTAAAAATGGCAATTTTGGTCACTGTGAGGGTTTAAAAAGTGGTTATTTAACATGAGGCATGATCCAATTAACATTTTGAATCATTTTTGGTACAGTCCAAAAAATCAATTTTCGGATGAAAAACGATGACTCCGGACCTGTCGAACGATCCCAAAATGGTCTATAATGATGAAATTTTAACATTTAATCTTTTGACTCTAAATTACTGTTGGATGTGAATTGTGACTTTGTCAACTAAAATAAGTGTGTTTAAAGTCATTTCTGTGCCTGAAACGGGTCAAAATTGAAGCTTTTGAGTAAGCAAAACTCTGTAAAAATGGCAATTTTGGTCACTGTGAGGGTTTAAAAAGTGGTTATTCAACATGAGGCATGATGCAATTGACATTTTGAATCATTTTTGGTACAGTCCAAAAAATCAATTTTCGGATGAAAAACGATGACTCCGGACCAGTCGAACGATCCCAAAATGGTCTATAATGATGAAATTTTAACATTTAATCTTCTGACTCTAAATTACTGATGGATGTGAATTATGACTTTGTCAACTAAAATAAGTGTGTTTAAAGTCATTTCTGTGCCTGAAACGGGTCAAAATGGAAGCTTTTGAGTAAGCAAAACTCTGTAAAAATGGCAATTTTGGTCACTGTGAGGGTTTAAAAAGTGGTTATTCAACATGAGGCATGATCCAATTGACATTTTGAATCATTTTTGGTACAGTCCAAAAAATCAATTTTCGCATGAAAAACGATGACTCCGGACCTGTCGAACGATCCCAAAATGGTCTATAATGATGAAATTTTAACATTTAATCTTTTGACTCTAAATGACTGTTGGATGTGAATTATGACTTTGTCAACTAGAATAAGTGTGTTTAAAGTCATTTCTGTGCCTGAAACGGGTCAAAATGGAAGCTTTTGAGTAAGATAAACTCTGTAAAAATGGCAATTTTGGTCACTGTGAGGGTTTAAAAAGTGGTTATTCAACATGAGGCATGATCCAATTGACATTTTGAATCATTTTTGGTACAGTCCAAAAAATCTATTTTCGGATGAAAAACGATGACTCCGGACCTGTCGAACGATCCCAAAATGGTCTATAATGATGAAATTTTAACATTTAATCTTTTGACTCTAAATTACTGTTGGATGTGAATTGTGACTTTGTCAACTAAAATAAGTGTGTTTAAAGTCATTTCTGTGCCTGAAACGGGTCAAAATTGAAGCTTTTGAGTAAGCAAAACTCTGTAAAAATGGCAATTTTGGTCACTGTGAGGGTTTAAAAAGTGGTTATTCAACATGAGGCATGATCCAATTAACATTTTGAATCATTTTTGGTACAGTCCAAAAAATCAATTTTCGGATGAAAAACGATGACTCCGGACCTGTCGAATGATCCCAAAATGGTCTATAATGATGAAATTTTAACATTTAATCTTTTGACTCTAAATGACTGTTGGATGTGAATTATGACTTTGTCAACTAGAATAAGTGTGTTTAAAGTCATTTCTGTGCCTGAAACGGGTCAAAATGGAAGCTTTTGAGTAAGCAAAACTGTGTAAAAATGGCAATTTTGGTCACTGTGAGGGTTTAAAAAGTGGTTATTCAACATGAGGCATGATCCAATTGACATTTTGAATCATTTTTGGTACAGTCCAAAAAATCAATTTTCGGATAAAAAACGATGACTCCGGACCTGTCGAACGATCCCAAAATGGTCTATAATGATGAAATTTTAACATTTAATCTTTTGACTCTAAATTACTGATGGATGTGAATTATGACTTTGTCAACTAAAATAAGTGTGTTTAAAGTCATTTCTGTGCCTGAAACGGGTCAAAATGGAAGCTTTTGAGTAAGCAAAACTCTGTAAAAATGGCAATTTTGGTCACTGTGAGGGTTTAAAAAGTGGTTATTCAACATGAGGCATGATCCAATTAACATTTTGAATCATTTTTGGTACAGTCCAAAAAATCAATTTTCGGATGAAAAACGATGACTCCGGACCTGTCGAATGATCCCAAAATGGTCTATAATGATGAAATTTTAACATTTAATCTTTTGACTCTAAATGACTGTTGGATGTGAATTATGACTTTGTCAACTAGAATAAGTGTGTTTAAAGTCATTTCTGTGCCTGAAACGGGTCAAAATGGAAGCTTTTGAGTAAGCAAAACTGTGTAAAAATGGCAATTTTGGTCACTGTGAGGGTTTAAAAAGTGGTTATTCAACATGAGGCATGATCCAATTGACATTTTGAATCATTTTTGGTACAGTCCCAAAAATCAATTTTCGGATGAAAAACGATGACTCCGGACCTGTCGAATGATCCCAAAATGGTCTATAATGATGAAATTTTAACATTTAATCTTTTGACTCTAAATTACTGTTGGATGTGAATTGTGACTTTGTCAACTAAAATAAGAGTGTTTAAAGTCATTTCTGTGCCTGAAACGGGTCAAAATTGAAGCTTTTGAGTAAGCAAAACGCTGTAAAGATGGCAATTTTGGTCACTGTGAGGGTTTAAAAAGTGGTTATTCAACATGAGGCATGATCCAATTGACATTTTGAATCATTTTTGGTACAGTTCAAAAAATCAATTTTCGGATGAAAAACGATTACTCCGGACCAGTCGAACGATCCCAAAATGGTCTATAATGATGAAATTTCAACATTTAATCTTTTGACTCTAAATTACTGTTGGATGTGAATTGTGACTTTGTCAACTAAAATAAGTGTGTTTAAAGTCATTTCTGTGCCTGAAACGGGTCAAAATTGAAGCTTTTGATTAAGCAAAACTCTGTAAAAATGGCAATTTTGGTCACTGTGAGGGTTTAAAAAGTGGTTATTCAACATGAGGCATTATCCAATTAACATTTTGAATCATTTTTGGTACAGTCCAAAAAATCAATTTTCGGATGAAAAACGATGACTCCGGACCAGTCGAACGATCCCAAAATGGTCTATAATGATGAAATTTTAACATTTAATCTTTTGACTCTAAATGACTGTTGGATGTGAATCATGACTCTGTCAACTAGAATAAGTGTGTTTAAAGTCATTTCTGTGCCTGAAACGGGTCAAAATTGAAGCTTTTGAGTAAGCAAAACTCTGTAAAAATGGCAATTTTGGTCACTGTGAGGGTTTAAAAAGTGGTTATTTAACATGAGGCATGATCCAATTAACATTTTGAATCATTTTTGGTACAGTCCAAAAAATCAATTTTCGGATGAAAAACGATGACTCCGGACCTGTCGAACGATCCCAAAATGGTCTATAATGATGAAATTTTAACATTTAATCTTTTGACTCTAAATTACTGTTGGATGTGAATTGTGACTTTGTCAACTAAAATAAGTGTGTTTAAAGTCATTTCTGTGCCTGAAACGGGTCAAAATTGAAGCTTTTGAGTAAGCAAAACTCTGTAAAAATGGCAATTTTGGTCACTGTGAGGGTTTAAAAAGTGGTTATTCAACATGAGGCATGATGCAATTGACATTTTGAATCATTTTTGGTACAGTCCAAAAAATCAATTTTCGGATGAAAAACGATGACTCCGGACCAGTCGAACGATCCCAAAATGGTCTATAATGATGAAATTTTAACATTTAATCTTCTGACTCTAAATTACTGATGGATGTGAATTATGACTTTGTCAACTAAAATAAGTGTGTTTAAAGTCATTTCTGTGCCTGAAACGGGTCAAAATGGAAGCTTTTGAGTAAGCAAAACTCTGTAAAAATGGCAATTTTGGTCACTGTGAGGGTTTAAAAAGTGGTTATTCAACATGAGGCATGATCCAATTGACATTTTGAATCATTTTTGGTACAGTCCAAAAAATCAATTTTCGCATGAAAAACGATGACTCCGGACCTGTCGAACGATCCCAAAATGGTCTATAATGATGAAATTTTAACATTTAATCTTTTGACTCTAAATGACTGTTGGATGTGAATTATGACTTTGTCAACTAGAATAAGTGTGTTTAAAGTCATTTCTGTGCCTGAAACGGGTCAAAATGGAAGCTTTTGAGTAAGATAAACTCTGTAAAAATGGCAATTTTGGTCACTGTGAGGGTTTAAAAAGTGGTTATTCAACATGAGGCATGATCCAATTGACATTTTGAATCATTTTTGGTACAGTCCAAAAAATCTATTTTCGGATGAAAAACGATGACTCCGGACCTGTCGAACGATCCCAAAATGGTCTATAATGATGAAATTTTAACATTTAATCTTTTGACTCTAAATTACTGTTGGATGTGAATTGTGACTTTGTCAACTAAAATAAGTGTGTTTAAAGTCATTTCTGTGCCTGAAACGGGTCAAAATTGAAGCTTTTGAGTAAGCAAAACTCTGTAAAAATGGCAATTTTGGTCACTGTGAGGGTTTAAAAAGTGGTTATTCAACATGAGGCATGATCCAATTAACATTTTGAATCATTTTTGGTACAGTCCAAAAAATCAATTTTCGGATGAAAAACGATGACTCCGGACCTGTCGAATGATCCCAAAATGGTCTATAATGATGAAATTTTAACATTTAATCTTTTGACTCTAAATGACTGTTGGATGTGAATTATGACTTTGTCAACTAGAATAAGTGTGTTTAAAGTCATTTCTGTGCCTGAAACGGGTCAAAATGGAAGCTTTTGAGTAAGCAAAACTGTGTAAAAATGGCAATTTTGGTCACTGTGAGGGTTTAAAAAGTGGTTATTCAACATGAGGCATGATCCAATTGACATTTTGAATCATTTTTGGTACAGTCCAAAAAATCAATTTTCGGATAAAAAACGATGACTCCGGACCTGTCGAACGATCCCAAAATGGTCTATAATGATGAAATTTTAACATTTAATCTTTTGACTCTAAATTACTGATGGATGTGAATTATGACTTTGTCAACTAAAATAAGTGTGTTTAAAGTCATTTCTGTGCCTGAAACGGGTCAAAATGGAAGCTTTTGAGTAAGCAAAACTCTGTAAAAATGGCAATTTTGGTCACTGTGAGGGTTTAAAAAGTGGTTATTCAACATGAGGCATGATCCAATTGACATTTTGAATCATTTTTGGTACAGTCCAAAAAATCAATTTTCGCATGAAAAACGATGACTCCGGACCTGTCGAACGATCCCAAAATGGTCTATAATGATGAAATTTTAACATTTAATCTTTTGACTCTAAATTACTGTTGGATGTGAATTGTGACTTTGTCAACTAAAATAAGTGTGTTTAAAGTCATTTCTGTGCCTGAAACGGGTCAAAATTGAAGCTTTTGAGTAAGCAAAACTGTGTAAAAATGGCAATTTTGGTCACTGTGAGGGTTTAAAAAGTGGTTATTCAACATGAGTCATGATCCAATTAACATTTTGAATCATTTTTTGTACAGTCCAAAAAATCAACTTTTGGATGAAAAACGATGACTCCGGACCTGTCGAATGATCCCAAAATGGTCTATAATGATGAAATTTTAACATTTAATCTTTTGACTCTAAATTACTGTTGGATGTGAATTGTGACTTTGTCAACTAAAATAAGTGTGTTTAAAGTCATTTCTGTGCCTGAAACGGGTCAAAATTGAAGCTTTTGAGTAAGCAAAACTCTGTAAAAATGGCAATTTTGGTCACTGTGAGGGTTTAAAAAGTGGTTATTCAACATGAGGCATGATCCAATTGACATTTTGAATCATTTTTGGTACAGTCCAAAAAATCAATTTTCGCATGAAAAACGATGACTCCGGACCTGTCGAACGATCCCAAAATGGTCTATAATGATGAAATTTTAACATTTAATCTTTTGACTCTAAATGACTGTTGGATGTGAATTATGACTTTGTCAACTAGAATAAGTGTGTTTAAAGTCATTTCTGTGCCTGAAACGGGTCAAAATGGAAGCTTTTGAGTAAGATAAACTCTGTAAAATTGGCAATTTTGGTCACTGTGAGGGTTTAAAAAGTGGTTATTCAACATGAGGCATGATCCAATTGACATTTTGAATCATTTTTGGTACAGTCCAAAAAATCAATTTTCGGATAAAAAACGATGACTCCGGACCTGTCGAACGATCCCAAAATGGTCTACAATGATGAAATTTTAACATTTAATCTTTTGACTCCAAATTACTGTTGGATGTGAATTGTGACTTTGTCAACTAAAATAAGTGTGTTTAAAGTCATTTCTGTGCCTGAAACGGGTCAAAATTGAAGCTTTTGAGTAAGCAAAACTCTGTAAAAATGGCAATTTTGGTCACTGTGAGGGTTTAAAAAGTGGTTATTCAACATGAGGCATGATCCAATTGACATTTTGAATCATTTTTGGTACAGTCCAAAAAATCAATTTTCGGATGAAAAACGATGACTCCGGACCAGTCGAACGATCCCAAAATGGTCTATAATGATGAAATTTTAACATTTAATCTTTTGACTCTAAATGACTGTTGGATGTGAATCATGACTCTGTCAACTAGAATAAGTGTGTTTAAAGTCATTTCTGTGCCTGAAACGGGTCAAAATTGAAGCTTTTGAGTAAGCAAAACTCTGTAAAAATGGCAATTTTGGTCACTGCGAGGGTTTAAAAAGTGGTTATTTAACATGAGTCATGATCCAATTAACATTTTGAATCATTTTTGGTACAGTCCAAAAAATCAATTTTCGGATGAAAAACGATGACTCCGGACCTGTCGAACGATCCCAAAATGGTCTATAATGATGAAATTTTAACATTTAATCTTTTGACTCTAAATTACTGTTGGATGTGAATTGTGACTTTGTCAACTAAAATAAGTGTGTTTAAAGTCATTTCTGTGCCTGAAACGGGTCAAAATTGAAGCTTTTGAGTAAGCAAAACTCTGTAAAAATGGCAATTTTGGTCACTGTGAGGGTTTAAAAAGTGGTTATTCAACATGAGGCATGATGCAATTGACATTTTGAATCATTTTTGGTACAGTCCAAAAAATCAATTTTCGGATGAAAAACGATGACTCCGGACCAGTCGAACGATCCCAAAATGGTCTATAATTATGAAATTTTAACATTTAATCTTTTGACTCTAAATTACTGATGGATGTGAATTATGACTTTGTCAACTAAAATAAGTGTGTTTAAAGTCATTTCTGTGCCTGAAACGGGTCAAAATTGAAGCTTTTGAGTAAGCAAAACTCTGTAAAAATGGCAATTTTGGTCACTGTGAGGGTTTAAAAAGTGGTTATTCAACATGAGGCATGATCCAATTGACATTTTGAATAATTTTTGGTACAGTCCAAAAAATCAATTTTCGGATGAAAAACGATGACTCCGGACCTGTCGAACGATCCCAAAATGGTCTATAATGATGAAATTTTAACATTTAATCTTTTGACTCTAAATTACTGTTGGATGTGAATTGTGACTTTGTCAACTAAAATAAGTGTGTTTAAAGTCATTTCTGTGCCTGAAACGGGTCAAAATTGAAGCTTTTGAGTAAGCAAAACTCTGTAAAAATGGCAATTTTGGTCACTGTGAGGGTTTAAAAAGTGGTTATTCAACATGAGGCATGATCCAATTGACATTTTGAATCATTTTTGGTACAGTCCAAAAAATCAATTTTCGGATGAAAAACGATGACTCCGGACCAGTCGAACGATCCCAAAATGGTCTATAATGATGAAATTTTAACATTTAATCTTTTGACTCTAAATGACTGTTGGATGTGAATCATGACTCTGTCAACTAGAATAAGTGTGTTTAAAGTCATTTCTGTGCCTGAAACGGGTCAAAATTGAAGCCTTTGAGTAAGCAAAACTCTGTAAAAATGGCAATTTTGGTCACTGTGAGGGTTTAAAAAGTGGTTATTTAACATGAGGCATGATCCAATTAACATTTTGAATCATTTTTGGTACAGTCCAAAAAATCAATTTTCGGATGAAAAACGATGACTCCGGACCTGTCGAACGATCCCAAAATGGTCTATAATGATGAAATTTTAACATTTAATCTTTTGACTCTAAATTACTGTTGGATGTGAATTGTGACTTTGTCAACTAAAATAAGTGTGTTTAAAGTTATTTCTGTGCCTGAAACGGGTCAAAATTGAAGCTTTTGAGTAAGCAAAACTCTGTAAAAATGGCAATTTTGGTCACTGTGAGGGTTTAAAAAGTGGTTATTCAACATGAGGCATGATGCAATTGACATTTTGAATCATTTTTGGTACAGTCCAAAAAATCAATTTTCGGATGAAAAACGATGACTCCGGACCAGTCGAACGATCCCAAAATGGTCTATAATGATGAAATTTTAACATTTAATCTTCTGACTCTAAATTACTGATGGATGTGAATTATGACTTTGTCAACTAAAATAAGTGTGTTTAAAGTCATTTCTGTGCCTGAAAGGGGTCAAAATGGAAGCTTTTGAGTAAGCAAAACTCTGTAAAAATGGCAATTTTGGTCACTGTGAGGGTTTAAAAAGTGGTTATTCAACATGAGGCATGATCCAATTGACATTTTGAATCATTTTTGGTACAGTCCAAAAAATCAATTTTCGCATGAAAAACGATGACTCCGGACCTGTCGAACGATCCCAAAATGGTCTATAATGATGAAATTTTAACATTTAATCTTTTGACTCTAAAAGACTGTTGGATGTGAATTATGACTTTGTCAACTAGAATAAGTGTGTTTAAAGTCATTTCTGTGCCTGAAACGGGTCAAAATGGAAGCTTTTGAGTAAGATAAACTCTGTAAAAATGGCAATTTTGGTCACTGTGAGGGTTTAAAAAGTGGTTATTCAACATGAGGCATGATCCAATTGACATTTTGAATCATTTTTGGTACAGTCCAAAAAATCTATTTTCGGATGAAAAACGATGACTCCGGACCTGTCGAACGATCCCAAAATGGTCTATAATGATGAAATTTTAACATTTAATCTTTTGACTCTAAATTACTGTTGGATGTGAATTGTGACTTTGTCAACTAAAATAAGTGTGTTTAAAGTCATTTCTGTGCCTGAAACGGGTCAAAATTGAAGCTTTTGAGTAAGCAAAACTCTGTAAAAATGGCAATTTTGGTCACTGTGAGGGTTTAAAAAGTGGTTATTCAACATGAGGCATGATCCAATTAACATTTTGAATCATTTTTGGTACAGTCCAAAAAATCAATTTTTGGATGAAAAACGATGACTCCGGACCTGTCGAATGATCCCAAAATGGTCTATAATGATGAAATTTTAACATTTAATCTTTTGACTCTAAATGACTGTTGGATGTGAATTATGACTTTGTCAACTAGAATAAGTGTGTTTAAAGTCATTTCTGTGCCTGAAACGGGTCAAAATGGAAGCTTTTGAGTAAGCAAAACTGTGTAAAAATGGCAATTTTGGTCACTGTGAGGGTTTAAAAAGTGGTTATTCAACATGAGGCATGATCCAATTGACATTTTGAATCATTTTTGGTACAGTCCAAAAAATCAATTTTCGGATAAAAAACGATGACTCCGGACCTGTCGAACGATCCCAAAATGGTCTATAATGATGAAATTTTAACATTTAATCTTTTGACTCTAAATTACTGTTGGATGTGAATTGTGACTTTGTCAACTAAAATAAGTGTGTTTAAAGTCATTTTTGTGCCTGAAACGGGTCAAAATGGAAGCGTTTGAGTAAGCAAAACTCTGTAAAATGGCAATTTTGGTCACTGTGAGGGTTTAAAAAGTGGTTATTCAACATGAGGCATGATCCAATTGACATTTTGAATCATTTTTGGTACAGTCCAAAAAATCAATTTTCGGATGAAAAACGATGACTCCGGACCTGTCGAACGATCCCAAAATGGTCTATAATGATGAAATTTTAACATTTAATCTTTTGACTCTAAATTACTGTTGGATGTGAATTGTGACTTTGTCAACTAAAATAAGTGTGTTTAAAGTCATTTCTGTGCCTGAAACGGGTCAAAATTGAAGCTTTTGAGTAAGCAAAACTCTGTAAAAATGGCAATTTTGGTCACTGTGAGGGTTTAAAAAGTGGTTATTCAACATGAGGCATGATCCAATTGACATTTTGAATCATTTTTGGTACAGTCCAAAAAATCAATTTTCGGATGAAAAACGATGACTCCGGACCAGTCGAACGATCCCAAAATGGTCTATAATGATGAAAGTTTAACATTTAATCTTTTGACTCTAAATGACTGTTGGATGTGAATCATGACTCTGTCAACTAGAATAAGTGTGTTTAAAGTCATTTCTGTGCCTGAAACGGGTCAAAATTGAAGCTTTTGAGTAAGCAAAACTCTGTAAAAATGGCAATTTTGGTCACTGCGAGGGTTTAAAAAGTGGTTATTTAACATGAGGCATGATCCAATTAACAATTTGAATCATTTTTGGTACAGTCCAAAAAATCAATTTTCGGATGAAAAACGATGACTCCGGACCTGTCGAATGATCCCAAAATGGTCTATAATGATGAAATTTTAACATTTAATCTTTTGACTCTAAATTACTGTTGGATGTGAATTGTGACTTTGTCAACTAAAATAAGTGTGTTTAAAGTCATTTCTGTGCCTGAAACGGGTCAAAATTGAAGCTTTTGAGTAAGCAAAACTCTGTAAAAATGGCAATTTTGGTCACTGTGAGGGTTTAAAAAGTGGTTATTCAACATGAGGCATGATGCAATTGACATTTTGAATCATTTTTGGTACAGTCCAAAAAATCAATTTTCGGATGAAAAACGATGACTCCGGACCAGTCGAACGATCCCAAAATGGTCTATAATGATGAAATTTTAACATTTAATCTTTTGACTCTAAATTACTGATGGATGTGAATTATGAATTTGTCAACTAAAATAAGTGTGTTTAAAGTCATTTCTGTGCCTGAAACGGGTCAAAATTGAAGCTTTTGAGTAAGCAAAACTCTGTAAAAATGGCAATTTTGGTCACTGTGAGGGTTTAAAAAGTGGTTATTCAACATGAGGCATGATCCAATTGACATTTTGAATAATTTTTGGTACAGTCCAAAAAATCAATTTTCGGATGAAAAACGATGACTCCGGACCTGTCGAACGATCCCAAAGTGGTCTATAATGATGAAATTTTAACATTTAATCTTTTGACTCTAAATTACTGTTGGATGTGAATTGTGACTTTGTCAACTAAAATAAGTGTGTTTAAAGTCATTTCTGTGCCTGAAACGGGTCAAAATTGAAGCTTTTGAGTAAGCAAAACTCTGTAAAAATGGCAATTTTGGTCACTGTAAGGGTTTAAAAAGTGGTTATTCAACATGAGGCATGATCCAATTGACATTTTGAATCATTTTTGGTACAGTCCAAAAAATCAATTTTCGGATGAAAAACGATGACTCCGGACCAGTCGAACGATCCCAAAATGGTCTATAATGATGAAATTTTAACATTTAATCTTTTGACTCTAAATGACTGTTGGATGTGAATCATGACTCTGTCAACTAGAATAAGTGTGTTTAAAGTCATTTCTGTGCCTGAAACGGGTCAAAATTGAAGCTTTTGAGTAAGATAAACTCTGTAAAATTGGCAATTTTGGTCACTGTGAGGGTTTAAAAAGTGGTTATTCAACATGAGGCATGATCCAATTGACATTTTGAATCATTTTTGGTACAGTCCAAAAAATCAATTTTCGGATAAAAAACGATGACTCCGGACCTGTCGAACGATCCCAAAATGGTCTACAATGATGAAATTTTAACATTTAATCTTTTGACTCTAAATTACTGTTGGATGTGAATTGTGACTTTGTCAACTAAAATAAGTGTGTTTAAAGTCATTTCTGTGCCTGAAACGGGTCAAAATTGAAGCTTTTGAGTAAGCAAAACTCTGTAAAAATGGCAATTTTGGTCACTGTGAGGGTTTAAAAAGTGGTTATTCAACATGAGGCATGATCCAATTGACATTTTGAATCATTTTTGGTACAGTCCAAAAAATCAATTTTCGGATGAAAAACGATGACTCCGGACCAGTCGAACGATCCCAAAATGGTCTATAATGATGAAATTTTAACATTTAATCTTTTGACTCTAAATGACTGTTGGATGTGAATCATGACTCTGTCAACTAGAATAAGTGTGTTTAAAGTCATTTCTGTGCCTGAAACGGGTCAAAATTGAAGCTTTTGAGTAAGCAAAACTCTGTAAAAATGGCAATTTTGGTCACTGCGAGGGTTTAAAAAGTGGTTATTTAACATGAGTCATGATCCAATTAACATTTTGAATCATTTTTGGTACAGTCCAAAAAATCAATTTTCGGATGAAAAACGATGACTCCGGACCTGTCGAACGATCCCAAAATGGTCTATAATGATGAAATTTTAACATTTAATCTTTTGACTCTAAATTACTGTTGGATGTGAATTGTGACTTTGTCAACTAAAATAAGTGTGTTTAAAGTCATTTCTGTGCCTGAAACGGGTCAAAATTGAAGCTTTTGAGTAAGCAAAACTCTGTAAAAATGGCAATTTTGGTCACTGTGAGGGTTTAAAAAGTGGTTATTCAACATGAGGCATGATGCAATTGACATTTTGAATCATTTTTGGTACAGTCCAAAAAATCAATTTTCGGATGAAAAACGATGACTCCGGACCAGTCGAACGATCCCAAAATGGTCTATAATTATGAAATTTTAACATTTAATCTTTTGACTCTAAATTACTGATGGATGTGAATTATGACTTTGTCAACTAAAATAAGTGTGTTTAAAGTCATTTCTGTGCCTGAAACGGGTCAAAATTGAAGCTTTTGAGTAAGCAAAACTCTGTAAAAATGGCAATTTTGGTCACTGTGAGGGTTTAAAAAGTGGTTATTCAACATGAGGCATGATCCAATTGACATTTTGAATAATTTTTGGTACAGTCCAAAAAATCAATTTTCGGATGAAAAACGATGACTCCGGACCTGTCGAACGATCCCAAAATGGTCTATAATGATGAAATTTTAACATTTAATCTTTTGACTCTAAATTACTGTTGGATGTGAATTGTGACTTTGTCAACTAAAATAAGTGTGTTTAAAGTCATTTCTGTGCCTGAAACGGGTCAAAATTGAAGCTTTTGAGTAAGCAAAACTCTGTAAAAATGGCAATTTTGGTCACTGTGAGGGTTTAAAAAGTGGTTATTCAACATGAGGCATGATCCAATTGACATTTTGAATCATTTTTGGTACAGTCCAAAAAATCAATTTTCGGATGAAAAACGATGACTCCGGACCAGTCGAACGATCCCAAAATGGTCTATAATGATGAAATTTTAACATTTAATCTTTTGACTCTAAATGACTGTTGGATGTGAATCATGACTCTGTCAACTAGAATAAGTGTGTTTAAAGTCATTTCTGTGCCTGAAACGGGTCAAAATTGAAGCCTTTGAGTAAGCAAAACTCTGTAAAAATGGCAATTTTGGTCACTGTGAGGGTTTAAAAAGTGGTTATTTAACATGAGGCATGATCCAATTAACATTTTGAATCATTTTTGGTACAGTCCAAAAAATCAATTTTCGGATGAAAAACGATGACTCCGGACCTGTCGAACGATCCCAAAATGGTCTATAATGATGAAATTTTAACATTTAATCTTTTGACTCTAAATTACTGTTGGATGTGAATTGTGACTTTGTCAACTAAAATAAGTGTGTTTAAAGTCATTTCTGTGCCTGAAACGGGTCAAAATTGAAGCTTTTGAGTAAGCAAAACTCTGTAAAAATGGCAATTTTGGTCACTGTGAGGGTTTAAAAAGTGGTTATTCAACATGAGGCATGATGCAATTGACATTTTGAATCATTTTTGGTACAGTCCAAAAAATCAATTTTCGGATGAAAAACGATGACTCCGGACCAGTCGAACGATCCCAAAATGGTCTATAATGATGAAATTTTAACATTTAATCTTCTGACTCTAAATTACTGATGGATGTGAATTATGACTTTGTCAACTAAAATAAGTGTGTTTAAAGTCATTTCTGTGCCTGAAACGGGTCAAAATGGAAGCTTTTGAGTAAGCAAAACTCTGTAAAAATGGCAATTTTGGTCACTGTGAGGGTTTAAAAAGTGGTTATTCAACATGAGGCATGATCCAATTGACATTTTGAATCATTTTTGGTACAGTCCAAAAAATCAATTTTCGCATGAAAAACGATGACTCCGGACCTGTCGAACGATCCCAAAATGGTCTATAATGATGAAATTTTAACATTTAATCTTTTGACTCTAAATGACTGTTGGATGTGAATTATGACTTTGTCAACTAGAATAAGTGTGTTTAAAGTCATTTCTGTGCCTGAAACGGGTCAAAATGGAAGCTTTTGAGTAAGATAAACTCTGTAAAAATGGCAATTTTGGTCACTGTGAGGGTTTAAAAAGTGGTTATTCAACATGAGGCATGATCCAATTGACATTTTGAATCATTTTTGGTACAGTCCAAAAAATCTATTTTCGGATGAAAAACGATGACTCCGGACCTGTCGAACGATCCCAAAATGGTCTATAATGATGAAATTTTAACATTTAATCTTTTGACTCTAAATTACTGTTGGATGTGAATTGTGACTTTGTCAACTAAAATAAGTGTGTTTAAAGTCATTTCTGTGCCTGAAACGGGTCAAAATTGAAGCTTTTGAGTAAGCAAAACTCTGTAAAAATGGCAATTTTGGTCACTGTGAGGGTTTAAAAAGTGGTTATTCAACATGAGGCATGATCCAATTAACATTTTGAATCATTTTTGGTACAGTCCAAAAAATCAATTTTTGGATGAAAAACGATGACTCCGGACCTGTCGAATGATCCCAAAATGGTCTATAATGATGAAATTTTAACATTTAATCTTTTGACTCTAAATGACTGTTGGATGTGAATTATGACTTTGTCAACTAGAATAAGTGTGTTTAAAGTCATTTCTGTGCCTGAAACGGGTCAAAATGGAAGCTTTTGAGTAAGCAAAACTGTGTAAAAATGGCAATTTTGGTCACTGTGAGGGTTTAAAAAGTGGTTATTCAACATGAGGCATGATCCAATTGACATTTTGAATCATTTTTGGTACAGTCCAAAAAATCAATTTTCGGATAAAAAACGATGACTCCGGACCTGTCGAACGATCCCAAAATGGTCTATAATGATGAAATTTTAACATTTAATCTTTTGACTCTAAATTACTGTTGGATGTGAATTGTGACTTTGTCAACTAAAATAAGTGTGTTTAAAGTCATTTTTGTGCCTGAAACGGGTCAAAATGGAAGCGTTTGAGTAAGCAAAACTCTGTAAAATGGCAATTTTGGTCACTGTGAGGGTTTAAAAAGTGGTTATTCAACATGAGGCATGATCCAATTGACATTTTGAATCATTTTTGGTACAGTCCAAAAAATCAATTTTCGGATGAAAAACGATGACTCCGGACCTGTCGAACGATCCCAAAATGGTCTATAATGATGAAATTTTAACATTTAATCTTTTGACTCTAAATTACTGTTGGATGTGAATTGTGACTTTGTCAACTAAAATAAGTGTGTTTAAAGTCATTTCTGTGCCTGAAACGGGTCAAAATTGAAGCTTTTGAGTAAGCAAAACTCTGTAAAAATGGC
Organism: Lissotriton vulgaris; assembly: GCF_964263255.1. NCBI lineage: Eukaryota > Metazoa > Chordata > Amphibia > Caudata > Salamandridae > Lissotriton > Lissotriton vulgaris. The sequence goes on from NW_028253655.1 coordinate 518,392, forward strand.
AATTTTGGTCACTGTGAGGGTTTAAAAAGTGGTTATTCAACATGAGGCATGATCCAATTGACATTTTGAATCATTTTTGGTACAGTCCAAAAAATCAATTTTCGGATGAAAAACGATGACTCCGGACCAGTCGAACGATCCCAAAATGGTCTATAATGATGAAATTTTAACATTTAATCTTTTGACTCTAAATTACTGTTGGATGTGAATCATGACTCTGTCAACTAGAATAAGTGTGTTTAAAGTCATTTCTGTGCCTGAAACGGGTCAAAATTGAAGCTTTTGAGTAAGCAAAACTCTGTAAAAATGGCAATTTTGGTCACTGTAAGGGTTTAAAAAGTGGTTATTCAACATGAGGCATGATCCAATTAACAATTTGAATCATTTTTGGTACAGTCCAAAAAATCAATTTTCGGATGAAAAACGATGACTCCGGACCAGTCGAACGATCCCAAAATGGTCTATAATGATGAAATTTTAACATTTAATCTTTTGACTCTAAATTACTGTTGGATGTGAATCATGACTCTGTCAACTAGAATAAGTGTGTTTAAAGTCATTTCTGTGCCTGAAACGGGTCAAAATTGAAGCCTTTGAGTAAGCAAAACTCTGTAAAAATGGCAATTTTGGTCACTGTGAGGGTTTAAAAAGTGGTTATTTAACATGAGGCATGATCCAATTAACATTTTGAATCATTTTTGGTACAGTCCAAAAAATCAATTTTCGGATGAAAAACGATGACTCCGGACCTGTCGAACGATCCCAAAATGGTCTATAATGATGAAATTTTAACATTTAATCTTTTGACTCTAAATTACTGTTGGATGTGAATTGTGACTTTGTCAACTAAAATAAGTGTGTTTAAAGTCATTTCTGTGCCTGAAACGGGTCAAAATTGAAGCTTTTGAGTAAGCAAAACTCTGTAAAAATGGCAATTTTGGTCACTGTGAGGGTTTAAAAAGTGGTTATTCAACATGAGGCATGATGCAATTGACATTTTGAATCATTTTTGGTACAGTCCAAAAAATCAATTTTCGGATGAAAAACGATGACTCCGGACCAGTCGAACGATCCCAAAATGGTCTATAATGATGAAATTTTAACATTTAATCTTTTGACTCTAAATTACTGATGGATGTGAATTATGACTTTGTCAACTAAAATAAGTGTGTTTAAAGTCATTTCTGTGCCTGAAACGGGTCAAAATTGAAGCTTTTGAGTAAGCAAAACTCTGTAAAAATGGCAATTTTGGTCACTGTGAGGGTTTAAAAAGTGGTTATTCAACATGAGGCATGATCCAATTGACATTTTGAATAATTTTTGGTACAGTCCAAAAAATCAATTTTCGGATGAAAAACGATGACTCCGGACCTGTCGAACGATCCCAAAGTGGTCTATAATGATGAAATTTTAACATTTAATCTTTTGACTCTAAATTACTGTTGGATGTGAATTGTGACTTTGTCAACTAAAATAAGTGTGTTTAAAGTCATTTCTGTGCCTGAAACGGGTCAAAATTGAAGCTTTTGAGTAAGCAAAACTCTGTAAAAATGGCAATTTTGGTCACTGTAAGGGTTTAAAAAGTGGTTATTCAACATGAGGCATGATCCAATTGACATTTTGAATCATTTTTGGTACAGTCCAAAAAATCAATTTTCGGATGAAAAACGATGACTCCGGACCAGTCGAACGATCCCAAAATGGTCTATAATGATGAAATTTTAACATTTAATCTTTTGACTCTAAATGACTGTTGGATGTGAATCATGACTCTGTCAACTAGAATAAGTGTGTTTAAAGTCATTTCTGTGCCTGAAACGGGTCAAAATTGAAGCCTTTGAGTAAGCAAAACTCTGTAAAAATGGCAATTTTGGTCACTGTGAGGGTTTAAAAAGTGGTTATTCAACATGAGGCATGATGCAATTGACATTTTGAATCATTTTTGGTACAGTCCAAAAAATCAATTTTCGGATGAAAAACGATGACTCCGGACCAGTCGAACGATCCCAAAATGGTCTATAATGATGAAATTTTAACATTTAATCTTCTGACTCTAAATTACTGATGGATGTGAATTATGACTTTGTCAACTAAAATAAGTGTGTTTAAAGTCATTTCTGTGCCTGAAACGGGTCAAAATGGAAGCTTTTGAGTAAGCAAAACTCTGTAAAAATGGCAATTTTGGTCACTGTGAGGGTTTAAAAAGTGGTTATTCAACATGAGGCATGATCCAATTAACATTTTGAATCATTTTTGGTACAGTCCAAAAAATCAATTTTTGGATGAAAAACGATGACTCCGGACCTGTCGAATGATCCCAAAATGGTCTATAATGATGAAATTTTAACATTTAATCTTTTGACTCTAAATGACTGTTGGATGTGAATTATGACTTTGTCAACTAGAATAAGTGTGTTTAAAGTCATTTCTGTGCCTGAAACGGGTCAAAATGGAAGCTTTTGAGTAAGCAAAACTGTGTAAAAATGGCAATTTTGGTCACTGTGAGGGTTTAAAAAGTGGTTATTCAACATGAGGCATGATCCAATTGACATTTTGAATCATTTTTGGTACAGTCCAAAAAATCAATTTTCGGATAAAAAACGATGACTCCGGACCTGTCGAACGATCCCAAAATGGTCTATAATGATGAAATTTTAACATTTAATCTTTTGACTCTAAATTACTGATGGATGTGAATTATGACTTTGTCAACTAAAATAAGTGTGTTTAAAGTCATTTCTGTGCCTGAAACGGGTCAAAATGGAAGCTTTTGAGTAAGCAAAACTCTGTAAAAATGGCAATTTTGGTCACTGTGAGGGTTTAAAAAGTGGTTATTCAACATGAGGCATGATCCAATTAACATTTTGAATCATTTTTGGTACAGTCCAAAAAATCAATTTTCGGATGAAAAACGATGACTCCGGACCTGTCGAATGATCCCAAAATGGTCTATAATGATGAAATTTTAACATTTAATCTTTTGACTCTAAATGACTGTTGGATGTGAATTATGACTTTGTCAACTAGAATAAGTGTGTTTAAAGTCATTTCTGTGCCTGAAACGGGTCAAAATGGAAGCTTTTGAGTAAGCAAAACTGTGTAAAAATGGCAATTTTGGTCACTGTGAGGGTTTAAAAAGTGGTTATTCAACATGAGGCATGATCCAATTGACATTTTGAATCATTTTTGGTACAGTCCCAAAAATCAATTTTCGGATGAAAAACGATGACTCCGGACATGTCGAATGATCCCAAAATGGTCTATAATGATGAAATTTTAACATTTAATCTTTTGACTCTAAATTACTGTTGGATGTGAATTGTGACTTTGTCAACTAAAATAAGAGTGTTTAAAGTCATTTCTGTGCCTGAAACGGGTCAAAATTGAAGCTTTTGAGTAAGCAAAACGCTGTAAAGATGGCAATTTTGGTCACTGTGAGGGTTTAAAAAGTGGTTATCCAACATGAGGCATGATCCAATTGACATTTTGAATCATTTTTGGTACAGTTCAAAAAATCAATTTTCGGATGAAAAACGATTACTCCGGACCAGTCGAACGATCCCAAAATGGTCTATAATGATGAAATTTTAACATTTAATCTTTTGACTCTAAATTACTGTTGGATGTGAATTGTGACTTTGTCAACTAAAATAAGTGTGTTTAAAGTCATTTCTGTGCCTGAAACGGGTCAAAATTGAAGCTTTTGATTAAGCAAAACTCTGTAAAAATGGCAATTTTGGTCACTGTGAGGGTTTAAAAAGTGGTTATTCAACATGAGGCATTATCCAATTAACATTTTGAATCATTTTTGGTACAGTCCAAAAAATCAATTTTCGGATGAAAAACGATGACTCCGGACCAGTCGAACGATCCCAAAATGGTCTATAATGATGAAATTTTAACATTTAATCTTTTGACTCTAAATGACTGTTGGATGTGAATCATGACTCTGTCAACTAGAATAAGTGTGTTTAAAGTCATTTCTGTGCCTGAAACGGGTCAAAATTGAAGCTTTTGAGTAAGCAAAACTCTGTAAAAATGGCAATTTTGGTCACTGTGAGGGTTTAAAAAGTGGTTATTTAACATGAGGCATGATCCAATTAACATTTTGAATCATTTTTGGTACAGTCCAAAAAATCAATTTTCGGATGAAAAACGATGACTCCGGACCTGTCGAACGATCCCAAAATGGTCTATAATGATGAAATTTTAACATTTAATCTTTTGACTCTAAATTACTGTTGGATGTGAATTGTGACTTTGTCAACTAAAATAAGTGTGTTTAAAGTCATTTCTGTGCCTGAAACGGGTCAAAATTGAAGCTTTTGAGTAAGCAAAACTCTGTAAAAATGGCAATTTTGGTCACTGTGAGGGTTTAAAAAGTGGTTATTCAACATGAGGCATGATGCAATTGACATTTTGAATCATTTTTGGTACAGTCCAAAAAATCAATTTTCGGATGAAAAACGATGACTCCGGACCAGTCGAACGATCCCAAAATGGTCTATAATGATGAAATTTTAACATTTAATCTTCTGACTCTAAATTACTGATGGATGTGAATTATGACTTTGTCAACTAAAATAAGTGTGTTTAAAGTCATTTCTGTGCCTGAAACGGGTCAAAATGGAAGCTTTTGAGTAAGCAAAACTCTGTAAAAATGGCAATTTTGGTCACTGTGAGGGTTTAAAAAGTGGTTATTCAACATGAGGCATGATCCAATTGACATTTTGAATCATTTTTGGTACAGTCCAAAAAATCAATTTTCGCATGAAAAACGATGACTCCGGACCTGTCGAACGATCCCAAAATGGTCTATAATGATGAAATTTTAACATTTAATCTTTTGACTCTAAATGACTGTTGGATGTGAATTATGACTTTGTCAACTAGAATAAGTGTGTTTAAAGTCATTTCTGTGCCTGAAACGGGTCAAAATGGAAGCTTTTGAGTAAGATAAACTCTGTAAAAATGGCAATTTTGGTCACTGTGAGGGTTTAAAAAGTGGTTATTCAACATGAGGCATGATCCAATTGACATTTTGAATCATTTTTGGTACAGTCCAAAAAATCTATTTTCGGATGAAAAACGATGACTCCGGACCTGTCGAACGATCCCAAAATGGTCTATAATGATGAAATTTTAACATTTCATCTTTTGACTCTAAATTACTGTTGGATGTGAATTGTGACTTTGTCAACTAAAATAAGTGTGTTTAAAGTCATTTCTGTGCCTGAAACGGGTCAAAATTGAAGCTTTTGAGTAAGCAAAACTCTGTAAAAATGGCAATTTTGGTCACTGTGAGGGTTTAAAAAGTGGTTATTCAACATGAGGCATGATCCAATTAACATTTTGAATCATTTTTGGTACAGTCCAAAAAATCAATTTTCGGATGAAAAACGATGACTCCGGACCTGTCGAATGATCCCAAAATGGTCTATAATGATGAAATTTTAACATTTAATCTTTTGACTCTAAATGACTGTTGGATGTGAATTATGACTTTGTCAACTAGAATAAGTGTGTTTAAAGTCATTTCTGTGCCTGAAACGGGTCAAAATGGAAGCTTTTGAGTAAGCAAAACTGTGTAAAAATGGCAATTTTGGTCACTGTGAGGGTTTAAAAAGTGGTTATTCAACATGAGGCATGATCCAATTGACATTTTGAATCATTTTTGGTACAGTCCAAAAAATCAATTTTCGGATAAAAAACGATGACTCCGGACCTGTCGAACGATCCCAAAATGGTCTATAATGATGAAATTTTAACATTTAATCTTTTGACTCTAAATTACTGATGGATGTGAATTATGACTTTGTCAACTAAAATAAGTGTGTTTAAAGTCATTTCTGTGCCTGAAACGGGTCAAAATGGAAGCTTTTGAGTAAGCAAAACTCTGTAAAAATGGCAATTTTGGTCACTGTGAGGGTTTAAAAAGTGGTTATTCAACATGAGGCATGATCCAATTAACATTTTGAATCATTTTTGGTACAGTCCAAAAAATCAATTTTCGGATGAAAAACGATGACTCCGGACCTGTCGAATGATCCCAAAATGGTCTATAATGATGAAATTTTAACATTTAATCTTTTGACTCTAAATGACTGTTGGATGTGAATTATGACTTTGTCAACTAGAATAAGTGTGTTTAAAGTCATTTCTGTGCCTGAAACGGGTCAAAATGGAAGCTTTTGAGTAAGCAAAACTGTGTAAAAATGGCAATTTTGGTCACTGTGAGGGTTTAAAAAGTGGTTATTCAACATGAGGCATGATCCAATTGACATTTTGAATCATTTTTGGTACAGTCCCAAAAATCAATTTTCGGATGAAAAACGATGACTCCGGACCTGTCGAATGATCCCAAAATGGTCTATAATGATGAAATTTTAACATTTAATCTTTTGACTCTAAATTACTGTTGGATGTGAATTGTGACTTTGTCAACTAAAATAAGAGTGTTTAAAGTCATTTCTGTGCCTGAAACGGGTCAAAATTGAAGCTTTTGAGTAAGCAAAACGCTGTAAAGATGGCAATTTTGGTCACTGTGAGGGTTTAAAAAGTGGTTATTCAACATGAGGCATGATCCAATTGACATTTTGAATCATTTTTGGTACAGTTCAAAAAATCAATTTTCGGATGAAAAACGATTACTCCGGACCAGTCGAACGATCCCAAAATGGTCTATAATGATGAAATTTTAACATTTAATCTTTTGACTCTAAATTACTGTTGGATGTGAATTGTGACTTTGTCAACTAAAATAAGTGTGTTTAAAGTCATTTCTGTGCCTGAAACGGGTCAAAATTGAAGCTTTTGATTAAGCAAAACTCTGTAAAAATGGCAATTTTGGTCACTGTGAGGGTTTAAAAAGTGGTTATTCAACATGAGGCATTATCCAATTAACATTTTGAATCATTTTTGGTACAGTCCAAAAAATCAATTTTCGGATGAAAAACGATGACTCCGGACCAGTCGAACGATCCCAAAATGGTCTATAATGATGAAATTTTAACATTTAATCTTTTGACTCTAAATGACTGTTGGATGTGAATCATGACTCTGTCAACTAGAATAAGTGTGTTTAAAGTCATTTCTGTGCCTGAAACGGGTCAAAATTGAAGCTTTTGAGTAAGCAAAACTCTGTAAAAATGGCAATTTTGGTCACTGTGAGGGTTTAAAAAGTGGTTATTTAACATGAGGCATGATCCAATTAACATTTTGAATCATTTTTGGTACAGTCCAAAAAATCAATTTTCGGATGAAAAACGATGACTCCGGACCTGTCGAACGATCCCAAAATGGTCTATAATGATGAAATTTTAACATTTAATCTTTTGACTCTAAATTACTGTTGGATGTGAATTGTGACTTTGTCAACTAAAATAAGTGTGTTTAAAGTCATTTCTGTGCCTGAAACGGGTCAAAATTGAAGCTTTTGAGTAAGCAAAACTCTGTAAAAATGGCAATTTTGGTCACTGTGAGGGTTTAAAAAGAGGTTATTCAACATGAGGCATGATGCAATTGACATTTTGAATCATTTTTGGTACAGTCCGAAAAATCAATTTTCGGATGAAAAACGATGACTCCGGACCAGTCGAACGATCCCAAAATGGTCTATAATGATGAAATTTTAACATTTAATCTTCTGACTCTAAATTACTGATGGATGTGAATTATGACTTTGTCAACTAAAATAAGTGTGTTTAAAGTCATTTCTGTGCCTGAAACGGGTCAAAATGGAATCTTTTGAGTAAGCAAAACTCTGTAAAAATGGCAATTTTGGTCACTGTGAGGGTTTAAAAAGTGGTTATTCAACATGAGGCATGATCCAATTGACATTTTGAATCATTTTTGGTACAGTCCAAAAAATCAATTTTCGCATGAAAAACGATGACTCCGGACCTGTCGAACGATCCCAAAATGGTCTATAATGATGAAATTTTAACATTTAATCTTTTGACTCTAAATGACTGTTGGATGTGAATGATGACTTTGTCAACTAGAATAAGTGTGTTTAAAGTCATTTCTGTGCCTGAAACGGGTCAAAATGGAAGCTTTTGAGTAAGATAAACTCTGTAAAAATGGCAATTTTGGTCACTGTGAGGGTTTAAAAAGTGGTTATTCAACATGAGGCATGATCCAATTGACATTTTGAATCATTTTTGGTACAGTCCAAAAAATCTATTTTCGGATGAAAAACGATGACTCCGGACCTGTCGAACGATCCCAAAATGGTCTATAATGATGAAATTTTAACATTTAATCTTTTGACTCTAAATTACTGTTGGATGTGAATTGTGACTTTGTCAACTAAAATAAGTGTGTTTAAAGTCATTTCTGTGCCTGAAACGGGTCAAAATTGAAGCTTTTGAGTAAGCAAAACTCTGTAAAAATGGCAATTTTGGTCACTGTGAGGGTTTAAAAAGTGGTTATTCAACATGAGGCATGATCCAATTAACATTTTGAATCATTTTTGGTACAGTCCAAAAAATCAATTTTCGGATGAAAAACGATGACTCCGGACCTGTCGAATGATCCCAAAATGGTCTATAATGATGAAATTTTAACATTTAATCTTTTGACTCTAAATGACTGTTGGATGTGAATTATGACTTTGTCAACTAGAATAAGTGTGTTTAAAGTCATTTCTGTGCCTGAAACGGGTCAAAATGGAAGCTTTTGAGTAAGCAAAACTGTGTAAAAATGGCAATTTTGGTCACTGTGAGGGTTTAAAAAGTGGTTATTCAACATGAGGCATGATCCAATTGACATTTTGAATCATTTTTGGTACAGTCCAAAAAATCAATTTTCGGATAAAAAACGATGACTCCGGACCTGTCGAACGATCCCAAAATGGTCTATAATGATGAAATTTTAACATTTAATCTTTTGACTCTAAATTACTGATGGATGTGAATTATGACTTTGTCAACTAAAATAAGTGTGTTTAAAGTCATTTCTGTGCCTGAAACGGGTCAAAATGGAAGCTTTTGAGTAAGCAAAACTCTGTAAAAATGGCAATTTTGGTCACTGTGAGGGTTTAAAAAGTGGTTATTCAACATGAGGCATGATCCAATTGACATTTTGAATCATTTTTGGTACAGTCCAAAAAATCAATTTTCGCATGAAAAACGATGACTCCGGACCTGTCGAACGATCCCAAAATGGTCTATAATGATGAAATTTTAACATTTAATCTTTTGACTCTAAATTACTGTTGGATGTGAATTGTGACTTTGTCAACTAAAATAAGTGTGTTTAAAGTCATTTCTGTGCCTGAAACGGGTCAAAATTGAAGCTTTTGAGTAAGCAAAACTGTGTAAAAATGGCAATTTTGGTCACTGTGAGGGTTTAAAAAGTGGTTATTCAACATGAGTCATGATCCAATTAACATTTTGAATCATTTTTGGTACAGTCCAAAAAATCAACTTTTGGATGAAAAACGATGACTCCGGACCTGTCGAATGATCCCAAAATGGTCTATAATGATGAAATTTTAACATTTAATCTTTTGACTCTAAATGACTGTTGGATGTGAATTATGACTTTGTCAACTAGAATAAGTGTGTTTAAAGTCATTTCTGTGCCTGAAACGGGTCAAAATGGAAGCTTTTGAGTAAGCAAAACTGTGTAAAAATGGCAATTTTGGTCACTGTGAGGGTTTAAAAAGTGGTTATTCAACATGAGGCATGATCCAATTGACATTTTGAATCATTTTTGGTACAGTCCAAAAAATCAATTTTCTGATAAAAAACGATGACTCCGGACCTGTCGAACGATCCCAAATGGTCTATAATGATGAAATTTTAACATTTAATCTTTTGACTCTAAATTACTGATGGATGTGAATTATGACTTTGTCATCTAAAATAAGTGTGTTTAAAGTCATTTCTGTGCCTGAAACGGGTCAAAATTGAAGCTTTTGAGTAAGCAAAACTCTGTAAAAATGGCAATTTTGGTCACTGTGAGGGTTTAAAAAGTGGTTATTTAACATGAGGCATGATCCAATTAACATTTTGAATCATTTTTGGTACAGTCCAAAAAATCACTTTTCGGATGAAAAACAATGACTCCGGACCTGTCGAACGATCCCAAAATGGTCTATAATGATGAAATTTTAACATTTAATCTTTTGACTCTAAATTACTGTTGGATGTGAATTGTGACTTTGTCAACTAAAATAAGTGTGTTTAAAGTCATTTCTGTGCCTGAAACGGGTCAAAATTGAAGCTTTTGATTAAGCAAAACTCTGTAAAAATGGCAATTTTGGTCACTGTGAGGGTTTAAAAAGTGGTTATTCAACATGAGGCATTATCCAATTAACATTTTGAATCATTTTTGGTACAGTCCAAAAAATCAATTTTCGGATGAAAAACGATGACTCCGGACCAGTCGAACGATCCCAAAATGGTCTATAATGATGAAATTTTAACATTTAATCTTTTGACTCTAAATGACTGTTGGATGTGAATCATGACTCTGTCAACTAGAATAAGTGTGTTTAAAGTCATTTCTGTGCCTGAAACGGGTCAAAATTGAAGCTTTTGAGTAAGCAAAACTCTGTAAAAATGGCAATTTTGGTCACTGTGAGGGTTTAAAAAGTGGTTATTTAACATGAGGCATGATCCAATTAACATTTTGAATCATTTTTGGTACAGTCCAAAAAATCAATTTTCGGATGAAAAACGATGACTCCGGACCTGTCGAACGATCCCAAAATGGTCTATAATGATGAAATTTTAACATTTAATCTTTTGACTCTAAATTACTGTTGGATGTGAATTGTGACTTTGTCAACTAAAATAAGTGTGTTTAAAGTCATTTCTGTGCCTGAAACGGGTCAAAATTGAAGCTTTTGAGTAAGCAAAACTCTGTAAAAATGGCAATTTTGGTCACTGTGAGGGTTTAAAAAGAGGTTATTCAACATGAGGCATGATGCAATTGACATTTTGAATCATTTTTGGTACAGTCCGAAAAATCAATTTTCGGATGAAAAACGATGACTCCGGACCAGTCGAACGATCCCAAAATGGTCTATAATGATGAAATTTTAACATTTAATCTTCTGACTCTAAATTACTGATGGATGTGAATTATGACTTTGTCAACTAAAATAAGTGTGTTTAAAGTCATTTCTGTGCCTGAAACGGGTCAAAATGGAATCTTTTGAGTAAGCAAAACTCTGTAAAAATGGCAATTTTGGTCACTGTGAGGGTTTAAAAAGTGGTTATTCAACATGAGGCATGATCCAATTGACATTTTGAATCATTTTTGGTACAGTCCAAAAAATCAATTTTCGCATGAAAAACGATGACTCCGGACCTGTCGAACGATCCCAAAATGGTCTATAATGATGAAATTTTAACATTTAATCTTTTGACTCTAAATGACTGTTGGATGTGAATGATGACTTTGTCAACTAGAATAAGTGTGTTTAAAGTCATTTCTGTGCCTGAAACGGGTCAAAATGGAAGCTTTTGAGTAAGATAAACTCTGTAAAAATGGCAATTTTGGTCACTGTGAGGGTTTAAAAAGTGGTTATTCAACATGAGGCATGATCCAATTGACATTTTGAATCATTTTTGGTACAGTCCAAAAAATCTATTTTCGGATGAAAAACGATGACTCCGGACCTGTCGAACGATCCCAAAATGGTCTATAATGATGAAATTTTAACATTTAATCTTTTGACTCTAAATTACTGTTGGATGTGAATTGTGACTTTGTCAACTAAAATAAGTGTGTTTAAAGTCATTTCTGTGCCTGAAACGGGTCAAAATTGAAGCTTTTGAGTAAGCAAAACTCTGTAAAAATGGCAATTTTGGTCACTGTGAGGGTTTAAAAAGTGGTTATTCAACATGAGGCATGATCCAATTAACATTTTGAATCATTTTTGGTACAGTCCAAAAAATCAATTTTCGGATGAAAAACGATGACTCCGGACCTGTCGAATGATCCCAAAATGGTCTATAATGATGAAATTTTAACATTTAATCTTTTGACTCTAAATGACTGTTGGATGTGAATTATGACTTTGTCAACTAGAATAAGTGTGTTTAAAGTCATTTCTGTGCCTGAAACGGGTCAAAATGGAAGCTTTTGAGTAAGCAAAACTGTGTAAAAATGGCAATTTTGGTCACTGTGAGGGTTTAAAAAGTGGTTATTCAACATGAGGCATGATCCAATTGACATTTTGAATCATTTTTGGTACAGTCCAAAAAATCAATTTTCGGATAAAAAACGATGACTCCGGACCTGTCGAACGATCCCAAAATGGTCTATAATGATGAAATTTTAACATTTAATCTTTTGACTCTAAATTACTGATGGATGTGAATTATGACTTTGTCAACTAAAATAAGTGTGTTTAAAGTCATTTCTGTGCCTGAAACGGGTCAAAATGGAAGCTTTTGAGTAAGCAAAACTCTGTAAAAATGGCAATTTTGGTCACTGTGAGGGTTTAAAAAGTGGTTATTCAACATGAGGCATGATCCAATTGACATTTTGAATCATTTTTGGTACAGTCCAAAAAATCAATTTTCGCATGAAAAACGATGACTCCGGACCTGTCGAACGATCCCAAAATGGTCTATAATGATGAAATTTTAACATTTAATCTTTTGACTCTAAATTACTGTTGGATGTGAATTGTGACTTTGTCAACTAAAATAAGTGTGTTTAAAGTCATTTCTGTGCCTGAAACGGGTCAAAATTGAAGCTTTTGAGTAAGCAAAACTGTGTAAAAATGGCAATTTTGGTCACTGTGAGGGTTTAAAAAGTGGTTATTCAACATGAGTCATGATCCAATTAACATTTTGAATCATTTTTGGTACAGTCCAAAAAATCAACTTTTGGATGAAAAACGATGACTCCGGACCTGTCGAATGATCCCAAAATGGTCTATAATGATGAAATTTTAACATTTAATCTTTTGACTCTAAATGACTGTTGGATGTGAATTATGACTTTGTCAACTAGAATAAGTGTGTTTAAAGTCATTTCTGTGCCTGAAACGGGTCAAAATGGAAGCTTTTGAGTAAGCAAAACTGTGTAAAAATGGCAATTTTGGTCACTGTGAGGGTTTAAAAAGTGGTTATTCAACATGAGGCATGATCCAATTGACATTTTGAATCATTTTTGGTACAGTCCAAAAAATCAATTTTCTGATAAAAAACGATGACTCCGGACCTGTCGAACGATCCCAAATGGTCTATAATGATGAAATTTTAACATTTAATCTTTTGACTCTAAATTACTGATGGATGTGAATTATGACTTTGTCATCTAAAATAAGTGTGTTTAAAGTCATTTCTGTGCCTGAAACGGGTCAAAATTGAAGCTTTTGAGTAAGCAAAACTCTGTAAAAATGGCAATTTTGGTCACTGTGAGGGTTTAAAAAGTGGTTATTTAACATGAGGCATGATCCAATTAACATTTTGAATCATTTTTGGTACAGTCCAAAAAATCACTTTTCGGATGAAAAACAATGACTCCGGACCTGTCGAACGATCCCAAAATGGTCTATAATGATGAAATTTTAACATTTAATCTTTTGACTCTAAATTACTGTTGGATGTGAATTGTGACTTTGTCAACTAAAATAAGTGTGTTTAAAGTCATTTCTGTGCCTGAAACGGGTCAAAATTGAAGCTTTTGAGTAAGCAAAACTCTGTAAAAATGGCAATTTTGGTCACTGTGAGGGTTTAAAAAGTGGTTATTCAACATGAGGCATGATCCAATTGACATTTTGAATCATTTTTGGTACAGTCCAAAAAATCAATTTTCGCATGAAAAACGATGACTCCGGACCTGTCGAACGATCCCAAAATGGTCTATAATGATGAAATTTTAACATTTAATCTTTTGACTCTAAATGACTGTTGGATGTGAATTATGACTTTGTCAACTAGAATAAGTGTGTTTAAAGTCATTTCTGTGCCTGAAACGGGTCAAAATGGAAGCTTTTGAGTAAGATAAACTCTGTAAAATTGGCAATTTTGGTCACTGTGAGGGTTTAAAAAGTGGTTATTCAACATGAGGCATGATCCAATTGACATTTTGAATCATTTTTGGTACAGTCCAAAAAATCAATTTTCGGATGAAAAACGATGACTCCGGACCTGTCGAACGATCCCAAAATGGTCTATAATGATGAAATTTTAACATTTAATCTTTTGACTCTAAATTACTGTTGGATGTGAATTGTGACTTTGTCAACTAAAATAAGTGTGTTTAAAGTCATTTCTGTGCCTGAAACGGGTCAAAATTGAAGCTTTTGAGTAAGCAAAACTCTGTAAAAATGGCAATTTTGGTCACTGTGAGGGTTTAAAAAGTGGTTATTCAACATGAGGCATGATGCAATTGACATTTTGAATCATTTTTGGTACAGTCCAAAAAATCAATTTTCGGATGAAAAACGATGACTCCGGACCAGTCGAACGATCCCAAAATGGTCTATAATGATGAAATTTTAACATTTAATCTTTTGACTCTAAATTACTGATGGATGTGAATTATGACTTTGTCAACTAAAATAAGTGTGTTTAAAGTCATTTCTGTGCCTGAAACGGGTCAAAATTGAAGCTTTTGAGTAAGCAAAACTCTGTAAAAATGGCAATTTTGGTCACTGTGAGGGTTTAAAAAGTGGTTATTCAACATGAGGCATGATCCAATTGACATTTTGAATCATTTTTGGTACAGTCCAAAAAATCAATTTTCGGATGAAAAACGATGACTCCGGACCTGTCGAACGATCCCAAAATGGTCTATAATGATGATATTTTAACATTTAATCTTTTGACTCTAAATTACTGTTGGATGTGAATTGTGACTTTGTCAACTAAAATAAGTGTGTTTAAAGTCATTTCTGTGCCTGAAACGGGTCAAAATTGAAGCTTTTGAGTAAGCAAAACTGTGTAAAAATGGCAATTTTGGTCACTGTGAGGGTTTAAAAAGTGGTTATTCAACATGAGGCATGATACAATTGACATTTTGAATCATTTTTGGTACAGTCCCAAAAATCAATTTTCGGATAAAAAACGATGACTCCGGACCTGTCGAACGATCCCAAAATGGTCTATAATGATGAAATTTTAACATTTAATCTTTTGACTCTAAATTACTGTTGGATGTGAATTGTGACTTTGTCAACTAAAATAAGAGTGTTTAAAGTCATTTCTGTGCCTGAAACGGGTCAAAATTGAAGCTTTTGAGTAAGCAAAACGCTGTAAAGATGGCAATTTTGGTCACTGTGAGGGTTTAAAAAGTGGTTATTCAACATGAGGCATGATCCAATTGACATTTTGAATCATTTTTGGTACAGTCCAAAAAATCAATTTTCGGATGAAAAACGATTACTCCGGACCAGTCGAACGATCCCAAAATGGTCTATAATGATGAAATTTTAACATTTAATCTTTTGACTCTAAATTACTGTTGGATGTGAATTGTGACTTTGTCAACTAAAATAAGTGTGTTTAAAGTCATTTCTGTGCCTGAAACGGGTCAAAATTGAAGCTTTTGATTAAGCAAAACTCTGTAAAAATGGCAATTTTGGTCACTGTGAGGGTTTAAAAAGTGGTTATTCAACATGAGGCATTATCCAATTGACATTTTGAATCATTTTTGGTACAGTCCAAAAAATCAATTTTCGGATGAAAAACGATGACTCCGGACCAGTCGAACGATCCCAAAATGGTCTATAATGATGAAATTTTAACATTTAATCTTTTGACTCTAAATGACTGTTGGATGTGAATCATGACTCTGTCAACTAGAATAAGTGTGTTTAAAGTCATTTCTGTGCCTGAAACGGGTCAAAATTGAAGCTTTTGAGTAAGCAAAACTCTGTAAAAATGGCAATTTTGGTCACTGTGAGGGTTTAAAAAGTGGTTATTTAACATGAGGCATGATCCAATTAACATTTTGAATCATTTTTGGTACAGTCCAAAAAATCAATTTTCGGATGAAAAACGATGACTCCGGACCTGTCGAACGATCCCAAAATGGTCTATAATGATGAAATTTTAACATTTAATCTTTTGACTCTAAATGACTGTTGGATGTGAATTATGACTTTGTCAACTAGAATAAGTGTGTTTAAAGTAATTTCTGTGCCTGAAACGGGTCAAAATGGAAGCTTTTGAGTAAGATAAACTCTGTAAAAATGGCAATTTTGGTCACTGTGAGGGTTTAAAAAGTGGTTATTCAACATGAGGCATGATCCAATTGACATTTTGAATCATTTTTAGTACAGTCCAAAAAATCTATTTTCGGATGAAAAACGATGACTCCGGACCTGTCGAACGATCCCAAAATGGTCTATAATGATGAAATTTTAACATTTAATCTTTTGACTCTAAATTACTGTTGGATGTGAATTGTGACTTTGTCAACTAAAATAAGTGTGTTTAAAGTCATTTTTGTGCCTGAAACGGGTCAAAATGGAAGCGTTTGAGTAAGCAAAACTCTGTAAAATGGCAATTTTGGTCACTGTGAGGGTTTAAAAAGTGGTTATTCAACATGAGGCA
Organism: Lissotriton vulgaris; assembly: GCF_964263255.1. Classification (NCBI taxonomy): domain Eukaryota; kingdom Metazoa; phylum Chordata; class Amphibia; order Caudata; family Salamandridae; genus Lissotriton; species Lissotriton vulgaris. The sequence goes on from NW_028253655.1 coordinate 534,921, forward strand.
TGATCCAATTGACATTTTGAATCATTTTTGGTACAGTCCAAAAAATCAATTTTCGGATGAAAAACGATGACTCCGGACCTGTCGAACGATCCCAAAATGGTCTATAATGATGAAATTTTAACATTTAATCTTTTGACTCTAAATTACTGTTGGATGTGAATTGTGACTTTGTCAACTAAAATAAGTGTGTTTAAAGTCATTTCTGTGCCTGAAACGGGTCAAAATTGAAGCTTTTGAGTAAGCAAAACTCTGTAAAAATGGCAATTTTGGTCACTGTGAGGGTTTAAAAAGTGGTTATTCAACATGAGGCATGATCCAATTGACATTTTGAATCATTTTTGGTACAGTCCAAAAAATCAATTTTCGGATGAAAAACGATGACTCCGGACCAGTCGAACGATCCCAAAATGGTCTATAATGATGAAATTTTAACATTTAATCTTTTGACTCTAAATTACTGATGGATGTGAATTATGACTTTGTCAACTAAAATAAGTGTGTTTAAAGTCATTTCTGTGCCTGAAACGGGTCAAAATTGAAGCTTTTGAGTAAGCAAAACTCTGTAAAAATGGCAATTTTGGTCACTGTGAGGGTTTAAAAAGTGGTTATTCAACATGAGGCATGATCCAATTGACATTTTGAATCATTTTTGGTACAGTCCAAAAAATCAATTTTCGGATGAAAAACGATGACTCCGGACCTGTCGAACGATCCCAAAATGGTCTATAATGATGATATTTTAACATTTAATCTTTTGACTCTAAATTACTGTTGGATGTGAATTGTGACTTTGTCAACTAAAATAAGTGTGTTTAAAGTCATTTCTGTGCCTGAAACGGGTCAAAATTGAAGCTTTTGAGTAAGCAAAACTGTGTAAAAATGGCAATTTTGGTCACTGTGAGGGTTTAAAAAGTGGTTATTCAACATGAGGCATGATACAATTGACATTTTGAATCATTTTTGGTACAGTCCCAAAAATCAATTTTCGGATAAAAAACGATGACTCCGGACCTGTCGAACGATCCCAAAATGGTCTATAATGATGAAATTTTAACATTTAATCTTTTGACTCTAAATTACTGTTGGATGTGAATTGTGACTTTGTCAACTAAAATAAGAGTGTTTAAAGTCATTTCTGTGCCTGAAACGGGTCAAAATTGAAGCTTTTGAGTAAGCAAAACGCTGTAAAGATGGCAATTTTGGTCACTGTGAGGGTTTAAAAAGTGGTTATTCAACATGAGGCATGATCCAATTGACATTTTGAATCATTTTTGGTACAGTCCAAAAAATCAATTTTCGGATGAAAAACGATTACTCCGGACCAGTCGAACGATCCCAAAATGGTCTATAATGATGAAATTTTAACATTTAATCTTTTGACTCTAAATTACTGTTGGATGTGAATTGTGACTTTGTCAACTAAAATAAGTGTGTTTAAAGTCATTTCTGTGCCTGAAACGGGTCAAAATTGAAGCTTTTGATTAAGCAAAACTCTGTAAAAATGGCAATTTTGGTCACTGTGAGGGTTTAAAAAGTGGTTATTCAACATGAGGCATTATCCAATTGACATTTTGAATCATTTTTGGTACAGTCCAAAAAATCAATTTTCGGATGAAAAACGATGACTCCGGACCAGTCGAACGATCCCAAAATGGTCTATAATGATGAAATTTTAACATTTAATCTTTTGACTCTAAATGACTGTTGGATGTGAATCATGACTCTGTCAACTAGAATAAGTGTGTTTAAAGTCATTTCTGTGCCTGAAACGGGTCAAAATTGAAGCTTTTGAGTAAGCAAAACTCTGTAAAAATGGCAATTTTGGTCACTGTGAGGGTTTAAAAAGTGGTTATTTAACATGAGGCATGATCCAATTAACATTTTGAATCATTTTTGGTACAGTCCAAAAAATCAATTTTCGGATGAAAAACGATGACTCCGGACCTGTCGAACGATCCCAAAATGGTCTATAATGATGAAATTTTAACATTTAATCTTTTGACTCTAAATGACTGTTGGATGTGAATTATGACTTTGTCAACTAGAATAAGTGTGTTTAAAGTAATTTCTGTGCCTGAAACGGGTCAAAATGGAAGCTTTTGAGTAAGATAAACTCTGTAAAAATGGCAATTTTGGTCACTGTGAGGGTTTAAAAAGTGGTTATTCAACATGAGGCATGATCCAATTGACATTTTGAATCATTTTTAGTACAGTCCAAAAAATCTATTTTCGGATGAAAAACGATGACTCCGGACCTGTCGAACGATCCCAAAATGGTCTATAATGATGAAATTTTAACATTTAATCTTTTGACTCTAAATTACTGTTGGATGTGAATTGTGACTTTGTCAACTAAAATAAGTGTGTTTAAAGTCATTTTTGTGCCTGAAACGGGTCAAAATGGAAGCGTTTGAGTAAGCAAAACTCTGTAAAATGGCAATTTTGGTCACTGTGAGGGTTTAAAAAGTGGTTATTCAACATGAGGCATGATCCAATTGACATTTTGAATCATTTTTGGTACAGTCCAAAAAATCAATTTTCGGATGAAAAACGATGACTCCGGACCTGTCGAACGATCCCAAAATGGTCTATAATGATGAAATTTTAACATTTAATCTTTTGACTCTAAATTACTGTTGGATGTGAATTGTGACTTTGTCAACTAAAATAAGTGTGTTTAAAGTCATTTCTGTGCCTGAAACGGGTCAAAATTGAAGCTTTTGAGTAAGCAAAACTCTGTAAAAATGGCAATTTTGGTCACTGTGAGGGTTTAAAAAGTGGTTATTCAACATGAGGCATGATCCAATTGACATTTTGAATCATTTTTGGTACAGTCCAAAAAATCAATTTTCGGATGAAAAACGATGACTCCGGACCAGTCGAACGATCCCAAAATGGTCTATAATGATGAAATTTTAACATTTAATCTTTTGACTCTAAATTACTGATGGATGTGAATTATGACTTTGTCAACTAAAATAAGTGTGTTTAAAGTCATTTCTGTGCCTGAAACGGGTCAAAATTGAAGCTTTTGAGTAAGCAAAACTCTGTAAAAATGGCAATTTTGGTCACTGTGAGGGTTTAAAAAGTGGTTATTCAACATGAGGCATGATCCAATTGACATTTTGAATCATTTTTGGTACAGTCCAAAAAATCAATTTTCGGATGAAAAACGATGACTCCGGACCTGTCGAACGATCCCAAAATGGTCTATAATGATGATATTTTAACATTTAATCTTTTGACTCTAAATTACTGTTGGATGTGAATTGTGACTTTGTCAACTAAAATAAGTGTGTTTAAAGTCATTTCTGTGCCTGAAACGGGTCAAAATTGAAGCTTTTGAGTAAGCAAAACTCTGTAAAAATGGCAATTTTGGTCACTGTGAGGGTTTAAAAAGTGGTTATTCAACATGAGGCATGATCCAATTGACATTTTGAATCATTTTTGGTACAGTCCAAAAAATCAATTTTCGGATGAAAAACGATGACTCCGGACCAGTCGAACGATCCCAAAATGGTCTATAATGATGAAATTTTAACATTTAATCTTTTGACTCTAAATGACTGTTGGATGTGAATCATGACTCTGTCAACTAGAATAAGTGTGTTTAAAGTCATTTCTGTGCCTGAAACGGGTCAAAATTGAAGCCTTTGAGTAAGCAAAACTCTGTAAAAATGGCAATTTTGGTCACTGTGAGGGTTTAAAAAGTGGTTATTTAACATGAGGCATGATCCAATTAACATTTTGAATCATTTTTGGTACAGTCCAAAAAATCAATTTTCGGATGAAAAACGATGACTCCGGACCTGTCGAACGATCCCAAAATGGTCTATAATGATGAAATTTTAACATTTCATCTTTTGACTCTAAATTACTGTTGGATGTGAATTGTGACTTTGTCAACTAAAATAAGTGTGTTTAAAGTCATTTCTGTGCCTGAAACGGGTCAAAATTGAAGCTTTTGAGTAAGCAAAACTCTGTAAAAATGGCAATTTTGGTCACTGTGAGGGTTTAAAAAGTGGTTATTCAACATGAGGCATGATCCAATTAACATTTTGAATCATTTTTGGTACAGTCCAAAAAATCAATTTTCGGATGAAAAACGATGACTCCGGACCTGTCGAATGATCCCAAAATGGTCTATAATGATGAAATTTTAACATTTAATCTTTTGACTCTAAATGACAGTTGGATGTGAATTATGACTTTGTCAACTAGAATAAGTGTGTTTAAAGTCATTTCTGTGCCTGAAACGGGTCAAAATGGAAGCTTTTGAGTAAGCAAAACTGTGTAAAAATGGCAATTTTGGTCACTGTGAGGGTTTAAAAAGTGGTTATTCAACATGAGGCATGATCCAATTGACATTTTGAATCATTTTTGGTACAGTCCAAAAAATCAATTTTCGGATAAAAAACGATGACTCCGGACCTGTCGAACGATCCCAAAATGGTCTATAATGATGAAATTTTAACATTTAATCTTTTGACTCTAAATTACTGATGGATGTGAATTATGACTTTGTCAACTAAAATAAGTGTGTTTAAAGTCATTTCTGTGCCTGAAACGGGTCAAAATGGAAGCTTTTGAGTAAGCAAAACTCTGTAAAAATGGCAATTTTGGTCACTGTGAGGGTTTAAAAAGTGGTTATTCAACATGAGGCATGATCCAATTAACATTTTGAATCATTTTTGGTACAGTCCAAAAAATCAATTTTCGGATGAAAAACGATGACTCCGGACCTGTCGAATGATCCCAAAATGGTCTATAATGATGAAATTTTAACATTTAATCTTTTGACTCTAAATGACTGTTGGATGTGAATTATGACTTTGTCAACTAGAATAAGTGTGTTTAAAGTCATTTCTGTGCCTGAAACGGGTCAAAATGGAAGCTTTTGAGTAAGCAAAACTGTGTAAAAATGGCAATTTTGGTCACTGTGAGGGTTTAAAAAGTGGTTATTCAACATGAGGCATGATCCAATTGACATTTTGAATCATTTTTGGTACAGTCCCAAAAATCAATTTTCGGATGAAAAACGATGACTCCGGACCTGTCGAATGATCCCAAAATGGTCTATAATGATGAAATTTTAACATTTAATCTTTTGACTCTAAATTACTGTTGGATGTGAATTGTGACTTTGTCAACTAAAATAAGAGTGTTTAAAGTCATTTCTGTGCCTGAAACGGGTCAAAATTGAAGCTTTTGAGTAAGCAAAACGCTGTAAAGATGGCAATTTTGGTCACTGTGAGGGTTTAAAAAGTGGTTATTCAACATGAGGCATGATCCAATTGACATTTTGAATCATTTTTGGTACAGTTCAAAAAATCAATTTTCGGATGAAAAACGATTACTCCGGACCAGTCGAACGATCCCAAAATGGTCTATAATGATGAAATTTTAACATTTAATCTTTTGACTCTAAATTACTGTTGGATGTGAATTGTGACTTTGTCAACTAAAATAAGTGTGTTTAAAGTCATTTCTGTGCCTGAAACGGGTCAAAATTGAAGCTTTTGATTAAGCAAAACTCTGTAAAAATGGCAATTTTGGTCACTGTGAGGGTTTAAAAAGTGGTTATTCAACATGAGGCATTATCCAATTAACATTTTGAATCATTTTTGGTACAGTCCAAAAAATCAATTCTCGGATGAAAAACGATGACTCCGGACCAGTCGAACGATCCCAAAATGGTCTATAATGATGAAATTTTAACATTTAATCTTTTGACTCTAAATGACTGTTGGATGTGAATCATGACTCTGTCAACTAGAATAAGTGTGTTTAAAGTCATTTCTGTGCCTGAAACGGGTCAAAATTGAAGCTTTTGAGTAAGCAAAACTCTGTAAAAATGGCAATTTTGGTCACTGTGAGGGTTTAAAAAGTGGTTATTTAACATGAGGCATGATCCAATTAACATTTTGAATCATTTTTGGTACAGTCCAAAAAATCAATTTTCGGATGAAAAACGATGACTCCGGACCTGTCGAACGATCCCAAAATGGTCTATAATGATGAAATTTTAACATTTAATCTTTTGACTCTAAATTACTGTTGGATGTGAATTGTGACTTTGTCAACTAAAATAAGTGTGTTTAAAGTCATTTCTGTGCCTGAAACGGGTCAAAATTGAAGCTTTTGAGTAAGCAAAACTCTGTAAAAATGGCAATTTTGGTCACTGTGAGGGTTTAAAAAGAGGTTATTCAACATGAGGCATGATGCAATTGACATTTTGAATCATTTTTGGTACAGTCCGAAAAATCAATTTTCGAATGAAAAACGATGACTCCGGACCAGTCGAACGATCCCAAAATGGTCTATAATGATGAAATTTTAACATTTAATCTTCTGACTCTAAATTACTGATGGATGTGAATTATGACTTTGTCAACTAAAATAAGTGTGTTTAAAGTCATTTCTGTGCCTGAAACGGGTCAAAATGGAATCTTTTGAGTAAGCAAAACTCTGTAAAAATGGCAATTTTGGTCACTGTGAGGGTTTAAAAAGTGGTTATTCAACATGAGGCATGATCCAATTGACATTTTGAATCATTTTTGGTACAGTCCAAAAAATCAATTTTCGCATGAAAAACGATGACTCCGGACCTGTCGAACGATCCCAAAATGGTCTATAATGATGAAATTTTAACATTTAATCTTTTGACTCTAAATGACTGTTGGATGTGAATGATGACTTTGTCAACTAGAATAAGTGTGTTTAAAGTCATTTCTGTGCCTGAAACGGGTCAAAATGGAAGCTTTTGAGTAAGATAAACTCTGTAAAAATGGCAATTTTGGTCACTGTGAGGGTTTAAAAAGTGGTTATTCAACATGAGGCATGATCCAATTGACATTTTGAATCATTTTTGGTACAGTCCAAAAAATCTATTTTCGGATGAAAAACGATGACTCCGGACCTGTCGAACGATCCCAAAATGGTCTATAATGATGAAATTTTAACATTTAATCTTTTGACTCTAAATTACTGTTGGATGTGAATTGTGACTTTGTCAACTAAAATAAGTGTGTTTAAAGTCATTTCTGTGCCTGAAACGGGTCAAAATTGAAGCTTTTGAGTAAGCAAAACTCTGTAAAAATGGCAATTTTGGTCACTGTGAGGGTTTAAAAAGTGGTTATTCAACATGAGGCATGATCCAATTAACATTTTGAATCATTTTTGGTACAGTCCAAAAAATCAATTTTCGGATGAAAAACGATGACTCCGGACCTGTCGAATGATCCCAAAATGGTCTATAATGATGAAATTTTAACATTTAATCTTTTGACTCTAAATGACTGTTGGATGTGAATTATGACTTTGTCAACTAGAATAAGTGTGTTTAAAGTCATTTCTGTGCCTGAAACGGGTCAAAATGGAAGCTTTTGAGTAAGCAAAACTGTGTAAAAATGGCAATTTTGGTCACTGTGAGGGTTTAAAAAGTGGTTATTCAACATGAGGCATGATCCAATTGACATTTTGAATCATTTTTGGTACAGTCCAAAAAATCAATTTTCGGATAAAAAACGATGACTCCGGACCTGTCGAACGATCCCAAAATGGTCTATAATGATGAAATTTTAACATTTAATCTTTTGACTCTAAATTACTGATGGATGTGAATTATGACTTTGTCAACTAAAATAAGTGTGTTTAAAGTCATTTCTGTGCCTGAAACGGGTCAAAATGGAAGCTTTTGAGTAAGCAAAACTCTGTAAAAATGGCAATTTTGGTCACTGTGAGGGTTTAAAAAGTGGTTATTCAACATGAGGCATGATCCAATTGACATTTTGAATCATTTTTGGTACAGTCCAAAAAATCAATTTTCGCATGAAAAACGATGACTCCGGACCTGTCGAACGATCCCAAAATGGTCTATAATGATGAAATTTTAACATTTAATCTTTTGACTCTAAATTACTGTTGGATGTGAATTGTGACTTTGTCAACTAAAATAAGTGTGTTTAAAGTCATTTCTGTGCCTGAAACGGGTCAAAATTGAAGCTTTTGAGTAAGCAAAACTGTGTAAAAATGGCAATTTTGGTCACTGTGAGGGTTTAAAAAGTGGTTATTCAACATGAGTCATGATCCAATTAACATTTTGAATCATTTTTGGTACAGTCCAAAAAATCAACTTTTGGATGAAAAACGATGACTCCGGACCTGTCGAATGATCCCAAAATGGTCTATAATGATGAAATTTTAACATTTAATCTTTTGACTCTAAATGACTGTTGGATGTGAATTATGACTTTGTCAACTAGAATAAGTGTGTTTAAAGTCATTTCTGTGCCTGAAACGGGTCAAAATGGAAGCTTTTGAGTAAGCAAAACTGTGTAAAAATGGCAATTTTGGTCACTGTGAGGGTTTAAAAAGTGGTTATTCAACATGAGGCATGATCCAATTGACATTTTGAATCATTTTTGGTACAGTCCAAAAAATCAATTTTCTGATAAAAAACGATGACTCCGGACCTGTCGAACGATCCCAAATGGTCTATAATGATGAAATTTTAACATTTAATCTTTTGACTCTAAATTACTGATGGATGTGAATTATGACTTTGTCATCTAAAATAAGTGTGTTTAAAGTCATTTCTGTGCCTGAAACGGGTCAAAATTGAAGCTTTTGAGTAAGCAAAACTCTGTAAAAATGGCAATTTTGGTCACTGTGAGGGTTTAAAAAGTGGTTATTTAACATGAGGCATGATCCAATTAACATTTTGAATCATTTTTGGTACAGTCCAAAAAATCACTTTTCGGATGAAAAACAATGACTCCGGACCTGTCGAACGATCCCAAAATGGTCTATAATGATGAAATTTTAACATTTAATCTTTTGACTCTAAATTACTGTTGGATGTGAATTGTGACTTTGTCAACTAAAATAAGTGTGTTTAAAGTCATTTCTGTGCCTGAAACGGGTCAAAATTGAAGCTTTTGAGTAAGCAAAACTCTGTAAAAATGGCAATTTTGGTCACTGTGAGGGTTTAAAAAGTGGTTATTCAACATGAGGCATGATCCAATTGACATTTTGAATCATTTTTGGTACAGTCCAAAAAATCAATTTTCGCATGAAAAACGATGACTCCGGACCTGTCGAACGATCCCAAAATGGTCTATAATGATGAAATTTTAACATTTAATCTTTTGACTCTAAATGACTGTTGGATGTGAATTATGACTTTGTCAACTAGAATAAGTGTGTTTAAAGTCATTTCTGTGCCTGAAACGGGTCAAAATGGAAGCTTTTGAGTAAGATAAACTCTGTAAAATTGGCAATTTTGGTCACTGTGAGGGTTTAAAAAGTGGTTATTCAACATGAGGCATGATCCAATTGACATTTTGAATCATTTTTGGTACAGTCCAAAAAATCAATTTTCGGATGAAAAACGATGACTCCGGACCTGTCGAACGATCCCAAAATGGTCTATAATGATGAAATTTTAACATTTAATCTTTTGACTCTAAATTACTGTTGGATGTGAATTGTGACTTTGTCAACTAAAATAAGTGTGTTTAAAGTCATTTCTGTGCCTGAAACGGGTCAAAATTGAAGCTTTTGAGTAAGCAAAACTCTGTAAAAATGGCAATTTTGGTCACTGTGAGGGTTTAAAAAGTGGTTATTCAACATGAGGCATGATGCAATTGACATTTTGAATCATTTTTGGTACAGTCCAAAAAATCAATTTTCGGATGAAAAACGATGACTCCGGACCAGTCGAACGATCCCAAAATGGTCTATAATGATGAAATTTTAACATTTAATCTTTTGACTCTAAATTACTGATGGATGTGAATTATGACTTTGTCAACTAAAATAAGTGTGTTTAAAGTCATTTCTGTGCCTGAAACGGGTCAAAATTGAAGCTTTTGAGTAAGCAAAACTCTGTAAAAATGGCAATTTTGGTCACTGTGAGGGTTTAAAAAGTGGTTATTCAACATGAGGCATGATCCAATTGACATTTTGAATCATTTTTGGTACAGTCCAAAAAATCAATTTTCGGATGAAAAACGATGACTCCGGACCTGTCGAACGATCCCAAAATGGTCTATAATGATGATATTTTAACATTTAATCTTTTGACTCTAAATTACTGTTGGATGTGAATTGTGACTTTGTCAACTAAAATAAGTGTGTTTAAAGTCATTTCTGTGCCTGAAACGGGTCAAAATTGAAGCTTTTGAGTAAGCAAAACTGTGTAAAAATGGCAATTTTGGTCACTGTGAGGGTTTAAAAAGTGGTTATTCAACATGAGGCATGATACAATTGACATTTTGAATCATTTTTGGTACAGTCCCAAAAATCAATTTTCGGATAAAAAACGATGACTCCGGACCTGTCGAACGATCCCAAAATGGTCTATAATGATGAAATTTTAACATTTAATCTTTTGACTCTAAATTACTGTTGGATGTGAATTGTGACTTTGTCAACTAAAATAAGAGTGTTTAAAGTCATTTCTGTGCCTGAAACGGGTCAAAATTGAAGCTTTTGAGTAAGCAAAACGCTGTAAAGATGGCAATTTTGGTCACTGTGAGGGTTTAAAAAGTGGTTATTCAACATGAGGCATGATCCAATTGACATTTTGAATCATTTTTGGTACAGTCCAAAAAATCAATTTTCGGATGAAAAACGATTACTCCGGACCAGTCGAACGATCCCAAAATGGTCTATAATGATGAAATTTTAACATTTAATCTTTTGACTCTAAATTACTGTTGGATGTGAATTGTGACTTTGTCAACTAAAATAAGTGTGTTTAAAGTCATTTCTGTGCCTGAAACGGGTCAAAATTGAAGCTTTTGATTAAGCAAAACTCTGTAAAAATGGCAATTTTGGTCACTGTGAGGGTTTAAAAAGTGGTTATTCAACATGAGGCATTATCCAATTGACATTTTGAATCATTTTTGGTACAGTCCAAAAAATCAATTTTCGGATGAAAAACGATGACTCCGGACCAGTCGAACGATCCCAAAATGGTCTATAATGATGAAATTTTAACATTTAATCTTTTGACTCTAAATGACTGTTGGATGTGAATCATGACTCTGTCAACTAGAATAAGTGTGTTTAAAGTCATTTCTGTGCCTGAAACGGGTCAAAATTGAAGCTTTTGAGTAAGCAAAACTCTGTAAAAATGGCAATTTTGGTCACTGTGAGGGTTTAAAAAGTGGTTATTTAACATGAGGCATGATCCAATTAACATTTTGAATCATTTTTGGTACAGTCCAAAAAATCAATTTTCGGATGAAAAACGATGACTCCGGACCTGTCGAACGATCCCAAAATGGTCTATAATGATGAAATTTTAACATTTAATCTTTTGACTCTAAATGACTGTTGGATGTGAATTATGACTTTGTCAACTAGAATAAGTGTGTTTAAAGTAATTTCTGTGCCTGAAACGGGTCAAAATGGAAGCTTTTGAGTAAGATAAACTCTGTAAAAATGGCAATTTTGGTCACTGTGAGGGTTTAAAAAGTGGTTATTCAACATGAGGCATGATCCAATTGACATTTTGAATCATTTTTAGTACAGTCCAAAAAATCTATTTTCGGATGAAAAACGATGACTCCGGACCTGTCGAACGATCCCAAAATGGTCTATAATGATGAAATTTTAACATTTAATCTTTTGACTCTAAATTACTGTTGGATGTGAATTGTGACTTTGTCAACTAAAATAAGTGTGTTTAAAGTCATTTTTGTGCCTGAAACGGGTCAAAATGGAAGCGTTTGAGTAAGCAAAACTCTGTAAAATGGCAATTTTGGTCACTGTGAGGGTTTAAAAAGTGGTTATTCAACATGAGGCATGATCCAATTGACATTTTGAATCATTTTTGGTACAGTCCAAAAAATCAATTTTCGGATGAAAAACGATGACTCCGGACCTGTCGAACGATCCCAAAATGGTCTATAATGATGAAATTTTAACATTTAATCTTTTGACTCTAAATTACTGATGGATGTGAATTATGACTTTGTCAACTAAAATAAGTGTGTTTAAAGTCATTTCTGTGCCTGAAACGGGTCAAAATTGAAGCTTTTGAGTAAGCAAAACTCTGTAAAAATGGCAATTTTGGTCACTGTGAGGGTTTAAAAAGTGGTTATTCAACATGAGGCATGATCCAATTGACATTTTGAATCATTTTTGGTACAGTCCAAAAAATCAATTTTCGGATGAAAAACGATGACTCCGGACCTGTCGAACGATCCCAAAATGGTCTATAATGATGATATTTTAACATTTAATCTTTTGACTCTAAATTACTGTTGGATGTGAATTGTGACTTTGTCAACTAAAATAAGTGTGTTTAAAGTCATTTCTGTGCCTGAAACGGGTCAAAATTGAAGCTTTTGAGTAAGCAAAACTCTGTAAAAATGGCAATTTTGGTCACTGTGAGGGTTTAAAAAGTGGTTATTCAACATGAGGCATGATCCAATTGACATTTTGAATCATTTTTGGTACAGTCCAAAAAATCAATTTTCGGATGAAAAACGATGACTCCGGACCAGTCGAACGATCCCAAAATGGTCTATAATGATGAAATTTTAACATTTAATCTTTTGACTCTAAATGACTGTTGGATGTGAATCATGACTCTGTCAACTAGAATAAGTGTGTTTAAAGTCATTTCTGTGCCTGAAACGGGTCAAAATTGAAGCCTTTGAGTAAGCAAAACTCTGTAAAAATGGCAATTTTGGTCACTGTGAGGGTTTAAAAAGTGGTTATTTAACATGAGGCATGATCCAATTAACATTTTGAATCATTTTTGGTACAGTCCAAAAAATCAATTTTCGGATGAAAAACGATGACTCCGGACCTGTCGAACGATCCCAAAATGGTCTATAATGATGAAATTTTAACATTTAATCTTTTGACTCTAAATTACTGTTGGATGTGAATTGTGACTTTGTCAACTAAAATAAGTGTGTTTAAAGTCATTTCTGTGCCTGAAACGGGTCAAAATTGAAGCTTTTGAGTAAGCAAAACTCTGTAAAAATGGCAATTTTGGTCACTGTGAGGGTTTAAAAAGTGGTTATTCAACATGAGGCATGATGCAATTGACATTTTGAATCATTTTTGGTACAGTCCAAAAAATCAATTTTCGGATGAAAAACGATGACTCCGGACCAGTCGAACGATCCCAAAATGGTCTATAATGATGAAATTTTAACATTTAATCTTCTGACTCTAAATTACTGATGGATGTGAATTATGACTTTGTCAACTAAAATAAGTGTGTTTAAAGTCATTTCTGTGCCTGAAACGGGTCAAAATGGAAGCTTTTGAGTAAGATAAACTCTGTAAAAATGGCAATTTTGGTCACTGTGAGGGTTTAAAAAGTGGTTATTCAACATGAGGCATGATCCAATTGACATTTTGAATCATTTTTGGTACAGTCCAAAAAATCTATTTTCGGATGAAAAACGATGACTCCGGACCTGTCGAACGATCCCAAAATGGTCTATAATGATGAAATTTTAACATTTAATCTTTTGACTCTAAATTACTGTTGGATGTGAATTATGACTTTGTCAACTAAAATAAGTGTGTTTAAAGTCATTTCTGTGCCTGAAACGGGTCAAAATGGAAGCTTTTGAGTAAGCAAAACTCTGTAAAAATGGCAATTTTGGTCACTGTGAGGGTTTAAAAAGTGGTTATTCAACATGAGGCATGATCCAATTAACATTTTGAATCATTTTTGGTACAGTCCAAAAAATCAATTTTCGGATGAAAAACGATGACTCCGGACCTGTCGAATGATCCCAAAATGGTCTATAATGATGAAATTTTAACATTTAATCTTTTGACTCTAAATGACTGTTGGATGTGAATTATGACTTTGTCAACTAGAATAAGTGTGTTTAAAGTCATTTCTGTGCCTGAAACGGCTCAAAATGGAAGCTTTTGAGTAAGCAAAACTGTGTAAAAATGGCAATTTTGGTCACTGTGAGGGTTTAAAAAGTGGTTATTCAACATGAGGCATGATCCAATTGACATTTTGAATCATTTTTGGTACAGTGCCAAAAATCAATTTTCGGATGAAAAACGATGACTCCGGACCTGTCGAATGATCCCAAAATGGTCTATAATGATGAAATTTTAACATTTAATCTTTTGACTCTAAATTACTGTTTGATGTGAATTGTGACTTTGTCAACTAAAATAAGAGTGTTTAAAGTCATTTCTGTGCCTGAAACGGGTCAAAATTGAAGCTTTTGAGTAAGCAAAATGCTGTAAAGATGGCAATTTTGGTCACTGTGAGGGTTTAAAAAGTGGTTATTCAACATGAGGCATGATCCAATTGACATTTTGAATCATTTTTGGTACAGTTCAAAAAATCAATTTTCGGATGAAAAACGATTACTCCGGACCAGTCGAACGATCCCAAAATGGTCTATAATGATGAAATTTTAACATTTAATCTTTTGACTCTAAATTACTGTTGGATGTGAATTGTGACTTTGTCAACTAAAATAAGTGTGTTTAAAGTCATTTCTGTGCCTGAAACGGGTCAAAATGGAAGCTTTTGAGTAAGCAAAACTCTGTAAAAATGGCAATTTTGGTCACTGTGAGGGTTTAAAAAGTGGTTATTCAACATGAGGCATGATCCAATTGACATTTTGAATCATTTTTGGTACAGTCCAAAAAATCAATTTTCGCATGAAAAACGATGACTCCGGACCTGTCGAACGATCCCAAAATGGTCTATAATGATGAAATTTTAACATTTAATCTTTTGACTCTAAATTACTGTTGGATGTGAATTGTGACTTTGTCAACTAAAATAAGTGTGTTTAAAGTCATTTCTGTGCCTGAAACGGGTCAAAATTGAAGCTTTTGAGTAAGCAAAACTGTGTAAAAATGGCAATTTTGGTCACTGTGAGGGTTTAAAAAGTGGTTATTCAACATGAGGCATGATCCAATTAACATTTTGAATCATTTTTGGTACAGTCCAAAAAATCAATTTTTGGATGAAAAACGATGACTCCGGACCTGTCGAATGATCCCAAAATGGTCTATAATGATGAAATTTTAACATTTAATCTTTTGACTCTAAATGACTGTTGGATGTGAATTATGACTTTGTCAACTAGAATAAGTGTGTTTAAAGTCATTTCTGTGCCTGAAACGGGTCAAAATGGAAGCTTTTGAGTAAGCAAAACTGTGTAAAAATGGCAATTTTGGTCACTGTGAGGGTTTAAAAAGTGGTTATTCAACATGAGGCATGATCCAATTGACATTTTGAATCATTTTTGGTACAGTCCCAAAAATCAATTTTCGGATGAAAAACGATGACTCCGGACCTGTCGAATGATCCCAAAATGGTCTATAATGATGAAATTTTAACATTTAATCTTTTGACTCTAAATTACTGTTGGATGTGAATTGTGACTTTGTCAACTAAAATAAGAGTGTTTAAAGTCATTTCTGTGCCTGAAACGGGTCAAAATTGAAGCTTTTGAGTAAGCAAAATGCTGTAAAGATGGCAATTTTGGTCACTGTGAGGGTTTAAAAAGTGGTTATTCAACATGAGGCATGATCCAATTGACATTTTGAATCATTTTTGGTACAGTTCAAAAAATCAATTTTCGGATGAAAAACGATTACTCCGGACCAGTCGAACGATCCCAAAATGGTCTATAATGATGAAATTTTAACATTTAATCTTTTGACTCTAAATTACTGTTGGATGTGAATTGTGACTTTGTCAACTAAAATAAGTGTGTTTAAAGTCATTTCTGTGCCTGAAACGGGTCAAAATGGAAGCTTTTGAGTAAGCAAAACTCTGTAAAAATGGCAATTTTGGTCACTGTGAGGGTTTAAAAAGTGGTTATTCAACATGAGGCATGATCCAATTGACATTTTGAATCATTTTTGGTACAGTCCAAAAAATCAATTTTCGCATGAAAAACGATGACTCCGGACCTGTCGAACGATCCCAAAATGGTCTATAATGATGAAATTTTAACATTTAATCTTTTGACTCTAAATTACTGTTGGATGTGAATTGTGACTTTGTCAACTAAAATAAGTGTGTTTAAAGTCATTTCTGTGCCTGAAACGGGTCAAAATTGAAGCTTTTGAGTAAGCAAAACTGTGTAAAAATGGCAATTTTGGTCACTGTGAGGGTTTAAAAAGTGGTTATTCAACATGAGGCATGATCCAATTAACATTTTGAATCATTTTTGGTACAGTCCAAAAAATCAATTTTTGGATGAAAAACGATGACTCCGGACCTGTCGAATGATCCCAAAATGGTCTATAATGATGAAATTTTAACATTTAATCTTTTGACTCTAAATGACTGTTGGATGTGAATTATGACTTTGTCAACTAGAATAAGTGTGTTTAAAGTCATTTCTGTGCCTGAAACGGGTCAAAATGGAAGCTTTTGAGTAAGCAAAACTGTGTAAAAATGGCAATTTTGGTCACTGTGAGGGTTTAAAAAGTGGTTATTCAACATGAGGCATGATCCAATTGACATTTTGAATCATTTTTGGTACAGTCCAAAAAATCAATTTTCGGATAAAAAACGATGACTCCGGACCTGTCGAACGATCCCAAAATGGTCTATAATGATGAACTTTTAACATTTAATCTTTTGACTCTAAATTACTGATGGATGTGAATTATGACTTTGTCATCTAAAATAAGTGTGTTTAAAGTCATTTCTGTGCCTGAAACGGGTCAAAATGGAAGCTTTTGAGTAAGCAAAACTCTGTAAAAATGGCAATTTTGGTCACTGTGAGGGTTTAAAAAGTGGTTATTCAACATGAGGCATGATCCAATTAACATTTTGAATCATTTTTGGTACAGTCCAAAAAATCAATTTTCGGATGAAAAACGATGACTCCGGACCTGTCGAATGATCCCAAAATGGTCTATAATGATGAAATTTTAACATTTAATCTTTTGACTCTAAATGACTGTTGGATGTGAATTATGACTTTGTCAACTAGAATAAGTGTGTTTAAAGTCATTTCTGTGCCTGAAACGGGTCAAAATGGAAGCTTTTGAGTAAGCAAAACTGTGTAAAAATGGCAATTTTGGTCACTGTGAGGGTTTAAAAAGTGGTTATTCAACATGAGGCATGATCCAATTGACATTTTGAATCATTTTTGGTACAGTCCCAAAAATCAATTTTCGGATAAAAAACGATGACTCCGGACCTGTCGAACGATCCCAAAATGGTCTATAATGATGAAATTTTAACATTTAATCTTTTGACTCTAAATTACTGTTGGATGTGAATTGTGACTTTGTCAACTAAAATAAGAGTGTTTAAAGTCATTTCTGTGCCTGAAACGGGTCAAAATTGAAGCTTTTGAGTAAGCAAAACGCTGTAAAGATGGCAATTTTGGTCACTGTGAGGGTTTAAAAAGTGGTTATTCAACATGAGGCATGATCCAATTGACATTTTGAATCATTTTTGGTACAGTCCAAAAAATCAATTTTCGGATGAAAAACGATTACTCCGGACCAGTCGAACGATCCCAAAATGGTCTATAATGATGAAATTTTAACATTTAATCTTTTGACTCTAAATTACTGTTGGATGTGAATTGTGACTTTGTCAACTAAAATAAGTGTGTTTAAAGTCATTTCTGTGCCTGAAACGGGTCAAAATTGAAGCTTTTGATTAAGCAAAACTCTGTAAAAATGGCAATTTTGGTCACTGTGAGGGTTTAAAAAGTGGTTATTCAACATGAGGCATTATCCAATTAACATTTTGAATCATTTTTGGTACAGTCCAAAAAATCAATTTTCGGATGAAAAACGATGACTCCGGACCAGTCGAACGATCCCAAAATGGTCTATAATGATGAAATTTTAACATTTAATCTTTTGACTCTAAATGACTGTTGGATGTGAATCATGACTCTGTCAACTAGAATAAGTGTGTTTAAAGTCATTTCTGTGCCTGAAACGGGTCAAAATTGAAGCTTTTGAGTAAGCAAAACTCTGTAAAAATGGCAATTTTGGTCACTGTGAGGGTTTAAAAAGTGGTTATTTAACATGAGGCATGATCCAATTAACATTTTGAATCATTTTTGGTACAGTCCAAAAAATCAATTTTCGGATGAAAAACGATGACTCCGGACCAGTCGAACGATCCCAAAATGGTCTATAATGATGAAATTTTAACATTTAATTTTTTGACTCTAAATGACTGTTGGATGTGAATCATGACTCTGTCAACTAGAATAAGTGTGTTTAAAGTCATTTCTGTGCCTGAAACGGGTCAAAATTGAAGCTTTTGAGTAAGCAAAACTCTGTAAAAATGGCAATTTTGGTCACTGTGAGGGTTTAAAAAGTGGTTATTCAACCTGAGGCATGATGCAATTGACATTTTGAATCATTTTTGGTACAGTCCAAAAAATCAATTTTCGGATGAAAAACGATGACTCCGGACCAGTCGAACGATCCCAAAATGGTTTATAATGATGAAATTTTAACATTTAATTTTTTGACTCTAAATGACTGTTGGATGTGAATCATGACTCTGTCAACTAGAATAAGTGTGTTTAAAGTCATTTCTGTGCCTGAAACGGGTCAAAATTGAAGCTTTTGAGTAAGCAAAACTCTGTAAAAATGGCAATTTTGGTCACTGTGAGGGTTTAAAAAGTGGTTATTCAACCTGAGGCATGATGCAATTGACATTTTGAATCATTTTTGGTACAGTCCAAAAAATCAATTTTCGGATGAAAAACGATGACTCCGGACCAGTCGAACGATCCCAAAATGGTCTATAATGATGAAATTTTAACATTTAATCTTTTGACTCTAAATTACTGATGGATGTGAATTGTGACTTTGTCAACTAAAATAAGTGTGTTTAAAGTCATTTCTGTGCCTGAAACGGGTCAAAATTGAAGCTTTTGATTAAGCAAAACTCTGTAAAAATGGCAATTTTGGTCACTGTGAGGGTTTAAAAAGTGGTTATTCAACATGAGGCATTATCCAATTAACATTTTGAATCATTTTTGGTACAGTCCAAAAAATCAATTTTCGGATGAAAAACGATGACTCCGGACCAGTCGAACGATCCCAAAATGGTCTATAATGATGAAATTTTAACATTTAATCTTTTGACTCTAAATGACTGTTGGATGTGAATCATGACTCTGTCAACTAGAATAAGTGTGTTTAAAGTCATTTCTGTGCCTGAAACGGGTCAAAATTGAAGCTTTTGAGTAAGCAAAACTCTGTAAAAATGGCAATTTTGGTCACTGTGAGGGTTTAAAAAGTGGTTATTTAACATGAGGCATGATCCAATTAACATTTTGAATCATTTTTGGTACAGTCCAAAAAATCAATTTTCGGATGAAAAACGATGACTCCGGACCTGTCGAACGATCCCAAAATGGTCTATAATGATGAAATTTTAACATTTAATCTTTTGACTCTAAATTACTGTTGGATGTGAATTGTGACTTTGTCAACTAAAATAAGTGTGTTTAAAGTCATTTCTGTGCCTGAAACGGGTCAAAATTGAAGCTTTTGAGTAAGCAAAACTCTGTAAAAATGGCAATTTTGGTCACTGTGAGGGTTTAAAAAGTGGTTATTCAACATGAGGCATGTTCCAATTGACATTTTGAATCATTTTTGGTACAGTCCAAAAAATCAATTTTCGGATGAAAAACGATGACTCCGGACCAGTCGAACGATCCCAAAATGGTCTATAATGATGAAATTTTAACATTTAATTTTTTGACTCTAAATGACTGTTGGATGTGAATCATGACTCTGTCAACTAGAATAAGTGTGTTTAAAGTCATTTCTGTGCCTGAAACGGGTCAAAATTGAAGCTTTTGAGTAAGCAAAACTCTGTAAAAATGGCAATTTTGGTCACTGTGAGGGTTTAAAAAGTGGTTATTCAACCTGAGGCATGATGCAATTGACATTTTGAATCATTTTTGGTACAGTCCAAAAAATCAATTTTCGGATGAAAAACGATGACTCCGGACCAGTCGAACGATCCCAAAATGGTCTATAATGATGAAATTTTAACATTTAATCTTTTGACTCTAAATTACTGATGGATGTGAATTATGACTTTGTCAACTAAAATAAGTGTGTTTAAAGTCATTTCTGTGCCTGAAACGGGTCAAAATTGAAGCTTTTGAGTAAGCAAAACTCTGTAAAAATGGCAATTTTGGTCACTGTGAGGGTTTAAAAAGTGGTTATTCAACATGAGGCATGATCCAATTGACATTTTGAATCATTTTTGGTACAGTCCAAAAAATCAATTTTCGGATGAAAAACGATGACTCCGGACCTGTCGAACGATCCCAAAATGGTCTATAATGATGAAATTTTAACATTTAATCTTTTGACTCTAAATGACTGTTGGATGTGAATCATGACTCTGTCAACTAGAATGAGTGTGTTTAAAGTCATTTCTGTGCCTGAAACGGGTCAAAATTGAAGCCTTTGAGTAAGCAAAACTCTGTAAAAATGGCAATTTTGGTCACTATGAGGGTTTAAAAAGTGGTTATTTAACATGAGGCATGATCCAATTAACATTTTGAATCATTTTTGGTACAGTCCAAAAAATCAATTTTCGGATGAAAAACGATGACTCCGGACCTGTCGAACGATCCCAAAATGGTCTATAATGATGAAATTTTAACATTTATTCTTTTGACTCTAAATTACTGTTGGATGTGAATTGTGACTTTGTCAACTAAAATAAGTGTGTTTAAAGTCATTTCTGTGCCTGAAACGGGTCAAAATTGAAGCTTTTGAGTAAGCAAAACTCTGTAAAAATGGCAATTTTGGTCACTGTGAGGGTTTAAAAAGTGGTTATTCAACATGAGGCATGATGCAATTGACATTTTGAATCATTTTTGGTACAGTCCAAAAAATCAATTTTCGGATGAAAAACGATGACTCCGGACCAGTCGAACGATCCCAAAATGGTCTATAATGATGAAATTTTAACATTTAATCTTCTGACTCTAAATTACTGATGGATGTGAATTATGACTTTGTCAACTAAAATAAGTGTGTTTAAAGTCATTTCTGTGCCTGAAACGGGTCAAAATGGAAGCTTTTGAGTAAGCAAAACTCTGTAAAAATGGCAATTTTGGTCACTGTGAGGGTTTAAAAAGTGGTTATTCAACATGAGGCATGATCCAATTGACATTTTGAATCATTTTTGGTACAGTCCAAAAAATCAATTTTCGCATGAAAAACGATGACTCCGGACCTGTCGAACGATCCCAAAATGGTCTATAATGATGAAATTTTAACATTTAATCTTTTGACTCTAAATGACTGTTGGATGTGAATTATGACTTTGTCAACTAGAATAAGTGTGTTTAAAGTCATTTCTGTGCCTGAAACGGGTCAAAATGGAAGCTTTTGAGTAAGATAAACTCTGTAAAAATGGCAATTTTGGTCACTGTGAGGGTTTAAAAAGTGGTTATTCAACATGAGGCATGATCCAATTGACATTTTGAATCATTTTTGGTACAGTCCAAAAAATCTATTTTCGGATGAAAAACGATTACTCCGGACCTGTCGAACGATCCCAAAATGGTCTATAATGATGAAATTTTAACATTTAATCTTTTGACTCTAAATTACTGTTGGATGTGAATTGTGACTTTGTCAACTAAAATAAGTGTGTTTAAAGTCATTTCTGTGCCTGAAACGGGTCAAAATTGAAGCTTTTGAGTAAGCAAAACTCTGTAAAAATGGCAATTTTGGTCACTGTGAGGGTTTAAAAAGTGGTTATTCAACATGAGGCATGATCCAATTAACATTTTGAATCATTTTTGGTACAGTCCAAAAAATCAATTTTTGGATGAAAAACGATGACTCCGGACCTGTCGAATGATCCCAAAATGGTCTATAATGATGAAATTTTAACATTTAATCTTTTGACTCTAAATGACTGTTGGATGTGAATTATGACTTTGTCAACTAGAATAAGTGTGTTTAAAGTCATTTCTGTGCCTGAAACGGGTCAAAATGGAAGCTTTTGAGTAAGCAAAACTGTGTAAAAATGGCAATTTTGGTCACTGTGAGGGTTTAAAAAGTGGTTATTCAACATGAGGCATGATCCAATTGACATTTTGAATCATTTTTGGTACAGTCCAAAAAATCAATTTTCGGATAAAAAACGATGACTCCGGACCTGTCGAACGATCCCAAAATGGTCTATAATGATGAAATTTTAACATTTAATCTTTTGACTCTAAATTACTGATGGATGTGAATTATGACTTTGTCAACTAAAATAAGTGTGTTTAAAGTCATTTCTGTGCCTGAAACGGGTCAAAATTGAAGCTTTTGATTAAGCAAAACTCTGTAAAAATGGCAATTTTGGTCACTGTGAGGGTTTAAAAAGTGGTTATTCAACATGAGGCATTATCCAATTAACATTTTGAATCATTTTTGGTACAGTCCAAAAAATCAATTTTCGGATGAAAAACGATGACTCCGGACCAGTCGAACGATCCCAAAATGGTCTATAATGATGAAATTTTAACATTTAATCTTTTGACTCTAAATGACTGTTGGATGTGAATCATGACTCTGTCAACTAGAATAAGTGTGTTTAAAGTCATTTCTGTGCCTGAAACGGGTCAAAATTGAAGCTTTTGAGTAAGCAAAACTCTGTAAAAATGGCAATTTTGGTCACTGTGAGGGTTTAAAAAGTGGTTATTTAACATGAGGCATGATCCAATTAACATTTTGAATCATTTTTGGTACAGTCCAAAAAATCAATTTTCGGATGAAAAACGATGACTCCGGACCTGTCGAACGATCCCAAAATGGTCTATAATGATGAAATTTTAACATTTAATCTTTTGACTCTAAATTACTGTTGGATGTGAATTGTGACTTTGTCAACTAAAATAAGTGTGTTTAAAGTCATTTCTGTGCCTGAAACGGGTCAAAATTGAAGCTTTTGAGTAAGCAAAACTCTGTAAAAATGGCAATTTTGGTCACTGTGAGGGTTTAAAAAGTGGTTATTCAACATGAGGCATGATGCAATTGACATTTTGAATCATTTTTGGTACAGTCCAAAAAATCAATTTTCGGATGAAAAACGATGACTCCGGACCAGTCGAACGATCCCAAAATGGTCTATAATGATGACATTTTAACATTTAATCTTCTGACTCTAAATTACTGATGGATGTGAATTATGACTTTGTCAACTAAAATAAGTGTGTTTAAAGTCATTTCTGTGCCCGAAACGGGTCAAAATGGAAGCTTTTGAGTAAGCAAAACTCTGTAAAAATGGCAATTTTGGTCACTGTGAGGGTTTAAAAAGTGGTTATTCAACATGAGGCATGATCCAATTGACATTTTGAATCATTTTTGGTACAGTCCAAAAAATCTATTTTCGGATGAAAAACGATGACTCCGGACCTGTCGAACGATCCCAAAATGGTCTATAATGATGAAATTTTAACATTTAATCTTTTGACTCTAAATGACTGTTGGATGTGAATTATGACTTTGTCAACTAGAATAAGTGTGTTTAAAGTCATTTCTGTGCCTGAAACGGGTCAAAATGGAAGCTTTTGAGTAAGCAAAACTGTGTAAAAATGGCAATTTTGGTCACTGTGAGGGTTTAAAAAGTGGTTATTCAACATGAGGCATGATCCAATTGACATTTTGAATCATTTTTGGTACAGTCCAAAAAATCAATTTTCGGATAAAAAACGATGACTCCGGACCTGTCGAACGATCCCAAAATGGTCTATAATGATGAAATTTTAACATTTAATCTTTTGACTCTAAATTACTGATGGATGTGAATTATGACTTTGTCAACTAAAATAAGTGTGTTTAAAGTCATTTCTGTGCCTGAAACGGGTCAAAATGGAAGCTTTTGAGTAAGCAAAACTCTGTAAAAATGGCAATTTTGGTCACTGTGAGGGTTTAAAAAGTGGTTATTCAACATGAGGCATGATCCAATTAACATTTTGAATCATTTTTGGTACAGTCCAAAAAATCAATTTTCGCATGAAAAATGATGATTTCGGACCTGTCGAACGATCCCAAAATGGTCTATAATGATGAAATTTTAACATTTAATGTTTTGACTCTAAATTACTGTTGGATGTGAATTGTGACTTTGTCAACTAAAATAAGTGTGTTTAAAGTCATTTCTGTGCCTGAAACGGGTCAAAATTGAAGCTTTTGAGTAAGCAAAACTGTGTAAAAATGGCAATTTTGGTCACTGTGAGGGTTTAAAAAGTGGTTATTCAACATGAGGCATGATCCAATTAACATTTTGAATCATTTTTGGTACAGTCCAAAAAATCAATTTTTGGATGAAAAACGATGACTCCGGACCTGTCGAATGATCCCAAAATGGTCTATAATGATGAAATTTTAACATTTAATCTTTTGACTCTAAATGACTGTTGGATGTGAATTATGACTTTGTCAACTAGAATAAGTGTGTTTAAAGTCATTTCTGTGCCTGAAACGGGTCAAAATGGAAGCTTTTGAGTAAGCAAAACTGTGTAAAAATGGCAATTTTGGTCACTGTGAGGGTTTAAAAAGTGGTTATTCAACATGAGGCATGATCCAATTGACATTTTGAATCATTTTTGGTACAGTCCAAAAATCAATTTTCGGATAAAAAACGATGACTCCGGACCTGTCGAACGATCCCAAAATGGTCTATAATGATGAAATTTTAACATTTAATCTTTTGACTCTAAATTACTGATGGATGTGAATTATGACTTTGTCATCTAAAATAAGTGTGTTTAAAGTCATTTCTGTGCCTGAAACGGGTCAAAATGGAAGCTTTTGAGTAAGCAAAACTCTGTAAAAATGGCAATTTTGGTCACTGTGAGGGTTTAAAAAGTGGTTATTCAACATGAGGCATGATCCAATTGACATTTTGAATCATTTTTGGTACAGTCCAAAAAATCTATTTTCGGATGAAAAACGATGACTCCGGACCTGTCGAACGATCCCAAAATGGTCTATAATGATGAAATTTTAACATTTAATCTTTTGACTCTAAATTACTGTTGGATGTGAATTATGACTTTGTCAACTAAAATAAGTGTGTTTAAAGTCATTTCTGTGCCTGAAACGGGTCAAAATGGAAGCTTTTGAGTAAGCAAAACTCTGTAAAAATGGCAATTTTGGTCACTGTGAGGGTTTAAAAAGTGGTTATTCAACATGAGGCATGATCCAATTAACATTTTGAATCATTTTTGGTACAGTCCAAAAAATCAATTTTCGGATGAAAAACGATGACTCCGGACCTGTCGAATGATCCCAAAATGGTCTATAATGATGAAATTTTAACATTTAATCTTTTGACTCTAAATGACTGTTGGATGTGAATTATGACTTTGTCAACTAGAATAAGTGTGTTTAAAGTCATTTCTGTGCCTGAAACGGCTCAAAATGGAAGCTTTTGAGTAAGCAAAACTGTGTAAAAATGGCAATTTTGGTCACTGTGAGGGTTTAAAAAGTGGTTATTCAACATGAGGCATGATCCAATTGACATTTTGAATCATTTTTGGTACAGTCCCAAAAATCAATTTTCGGATGAAAAACGATGACTCCGGACCTGTCGAATGATCCCAAAATGGTCTATAATGATGAAATTTTAACATTTAATCTTTTGACTCTAAATTACTGTTGGATGTGAATTGTGACTTTGTCAACTAAAATAAGAGTGTTTAAAGTCATTTCTGTGCCTGAAACGGGTCAAAATTGAAGCTTTTGAGTAAGCAAAATGCTGTAAAGATGGCAATTTTGGTCACTGTGAGGGTTTAAAAAGTGGTTATTCAACATGAGGCATGATCCAATTGACATTTTGAATCATTTTTGGTACAGTTCAAAAAATCAATTTTCGGATGAAAAACGATTACTCCGGACCAGTCGAACGATCCCAAAATGGTCTATAATGATGAAATTTTAACATTTAATCTTTTGACTCTAAATTACTGTTGGATGTGAATTGTGACTTTGTCAACTAAAATAAGTGTGTTTAAAGTCATTTCTGTGCCTGAAACGGGTCAAAATGGAAGCTTTTGAGTAAGCAAAACTCTGTAAAAATGGCAATTTTGGTCACTGTGAGGGTTTAAAAAGTGGTTATTCAACATGAGGCATGATCCAATTGACATTTTGAATAATTTTTGGTACAGTCCAAAAAATCAA
Organism: Lissotriton vulgaris; assembly: GCF_964263255.1. Classification (NCBI taxonomy): domain Eukaryota; kingdom Metazoa; phylum Chordata; class Amphibia; order Caudata; family Salamandridae; genus Lissotriton; species Lissotriton vulgaris. The sequence continues at coordinate 561,090 of NW_028253655.1, forward strand.
TTTTCGCATGAAAAACGATGACTCCGGACCTGTCGAACGATCCCAAAATGGTCTATAATGATGAAATTTTAACATTTAATCTTTTGACTCTAAATTACTGTTGGATGTGAATTGTGACTTTGTCAACTAAAATAAGTGTGTTTAAAGTCATTTCTGTGCCTGAAACGGGTCAAAATTGAAGCTTTTGAGTAAGCAAAACTGTGTAAAAATGGCAATTTTGGTCACTGTGAGGGTTTAAAAAGTGGTTATTCAACATGAGGCATGATCCAATTAACATTTTGAATCATTTTTGGTACAGTCCAAAAAATCAATTTTTGGATGAAAAACGATGACTCCGGACCTGTCGAATGATCCCAAAATGGTCTATAATGATGAAATTTTAACATTTAATCTTTTGACTCTAAATGACTGTTGGATGTGAATTATGACTTTGTCAACTAGAATAAGTGTGTTTAAAGTCATTTCTGTGCCTGAAACGGGTCAAAATGGAAGCTTTTGAGTAAGCAAAACTGTGTAAAAATGGCAATTTTGGTCACTGTGAGGGTTTAAAAAGTGGTTATTCAACATGAGGCATGATCCAATTGACATTTTGAATCATTTTTGGTACAGTCCCAAAAATCAATTTTCGGATGAAAAACGATGACTCCGGACCTGTCGAATGATCCCAAAATGGTCTATAATGATGAAATTTTAACATTTAATCTTTTGACTCTAAATTACTGTTGGATGTGAATTGTGACTTTGTCAACTAAAATAAGAGTGTTTAAAGTCATTTCTGTGCCTGAAACGGGTCAAAATTGAAGCTTTTGAGTAAGCAAAATGCTGTAAAGATGGCAATTTTGGTCACTGTGAGGGTTTAAAAAGTGGTTATTCAACATGAGGCATGATCCAATTGACATTTTGAATCATTTTTGGTACAGTTCAAAAAATCAATTTTCGGATGAAAAACGATTACTCCGGACCAGTCGAACGATCCCAAAATGGTCTATAATGATGAAATTTTAACATTTAATCTTTTGACTCTAAATTACTGTTGGATGTGAATTGTGACTTTGTCAACTAAAATAAGTGTGTTTAAAGTCATTTCTGTGCCTGAAACGGGTCAAAATGGAAGCTTTTGAGTAAGCAAAACTCTGTAAAAATGGCAATTTTGGTCACTGTGAGGGTTTAAAAAGTGGTTATTCAACATGAGGCATGATCCAATTGACATTTTGAATCATTTTTGGTACAGTCCAAAAAATCAATTTTCGCATGAAAAACGATGACTCCGGACCTGTCGAACGATCCCAAAATGGTCTATAATGATGAAATTTTAACATTTAATCTTTTGACTCTAAATTACTGTTGGATGTGAATTGTGACTTTGTCAACTAAAATAAGTGTGTTTAAAGTCATTTCTGTGCCTGAAACGGGTCAAAATTGAAGCTTTTGAGTAAGCAAAACTGTGTAAAAATGGCAATTTTGGTCACTGTGAGGGTTTAAAAAGTGGTTATTCAACATGAGGCATGATCCAATTAACATTTTGAATCATTTTTGGTACAGTCCAAAAAATCAATTTTTGGATGAAAAACGATGACTCCGGACCTGTCGAATGATCCCAAAATGGTCTATAATGATGAAATTTTAACATTTAATCTTTTGACTCTAAATGACTGTTGGATGTGAATTATGACTTTGTCAACTAGAATAAGTGTGTTTAAAGTCATTTCTGTGCCTGAAACGGGTCAAAATGGAAGCTTTTGAGTAAGCAAAACTGTGTAAAAATGGCAATTTTGGTCACTGTGAGGGTTTAAAAAGTGGTTATTCAACATGAGGCATGATCCAATTGACATTTTGAATCATTTTTGGTACAGTCCCAAAAATCAATTTTCGGATAAAAAACGATGACTCCGGACCTGTCGAACGATCCCAAAATGGTCTATAATGATGAAATTTTAACATTTAATCTTTTGACTCTAAATTACTGTTGGATGTGAATTGTGACTTTGTCAACTAAAATAAGAGTGTTTAAAGTCATTTCTGTGCCTGAAACGGGTCAAAATTGAAGCTTTTGAGTAAGCAAAACGCTGTAAAGATGGCAATTTTGGTCACTGTGAGGGTTTAAAAAGTGGTTATTCAACATGAGGCATGATCCAATTGACATTTTGAATCATTTTTGGTACAGTCCAAAAAATCAATTTTCGGATGAAAAACGATTACTCCGGACCAGTCGAACGATCCCAAAATGGTCTATAATGATGAAATTTTAACATTTAATCTTTTGACTCTAAATTACTGTTGGATGTGAATTGTGACTTTGTCAACTAAAATAAGTGTGTTTAAAGTCATTTCTGTGCCTGAAACGGGTCAAAATTGAAGCTTTTGATTAAGCAAAACTCTGTAAAAATGGCAATTTTGGTCACTGTGAGGGTTTAAAAAGTGGTTATTCAACATGAGGCATTATCCAATTAACATTTTGAATCATTTTTGGTACAGTCCAAAAAATCAATTTTCGGATGAAAAACGATGACTCCGGACCAGTCGAACGATCCCAAAATGGTCTATAATGATGAAATTTTAACATTTAATCTTTTGACTCTAAATGACTGTTGGATGTGAATCATGACTCTGTCAACTAGAATAAGTGTGTTTAAAGTCATTTCTGTGCCTGAAACGGGTCAAAATTGAAGCTTTTGAGTAAGCAAAACTCTGTAAAAATGGCAATTTTGGTCACTGTGAGGGTTTAAAAAGTGGTTATTTAACATGAGGCATGATCCAATTAACATTTTGAATCATTTTTGGTACAGTCCAAAAAATCAATTTTCGGATGAAAAACGATGACTCCGGACCTGTCGAACGATCCCAAAATGGTCTATAATGATGAAATTTTAACATTTAATCTTTTGACTCTAAATGACTGTTGGATGTGAATTATGACTTTGTCAACTAGAATAAGTGTGTTTAAAGTAATTTCTGTGCCTGAAACGGGTCAAAATGGAAGCTTTTGAGTAAGATAAACTCTGTAAAAATGGCAATTTTGGTCACTGTGAGGGTTTAAAAAGTGGTTATTCAACATGAGGCATGATCCAATTGACATTTTGAATCATTTTTGGTACAGTCCAAAAAATCTATTTTCGGATGAAAAACGATGACTCCGGACCTGTCGAACGATCCCAAAATGGTCTATAATGATGAAATTTTAACATTTAATCTTTTGACTCTAAATTACTGTTGGATGTGAATTGTGACTTTGTCAACTAAAATAAGTGTGTTTAAAGTCATTTTTGTGCCTGAAACGGGTCAAAATGGAAGCGTTTGAGTAAGCAAAACTCTGTAAAATGGCAATTTTGGTCACTGTGAGGGTTTAAAAAGTGGTTATTCAACATGAGGCATGATCCAATTGACATTTTGAATCATTTTTGGTACAGTCCAAAAAATCAATTTTCGGATGAAAAACGATGACTCCGGACCTGTCGAACGATCCCAAAATGGTCTATAATGATGAAATTTTAACATTTAATCTTTTGACTCTAAATTACTGTTGGATGTGAATTGTGACTTTGTCAACTAAAATAAGTGTGTTTAAAGTCATTTCTGTGCCTGAAACGGGTCAAAATTGAAGCTTTTGAGTAAGCAAAACTCTGTAAAAATGGCAATTTTGGTCACTGTGAGGGTTTAAAAAGTGGTTATTCAACATGAGGCATGATCCAATTGACATTTTGAATCATTTTTGGTACAGTCCAAAAAATCAATTTTCGGATGAAAAACGATGACTCCGGACCAGTCGAACGATCCCAAAATGGTCTATAATGATGAAATTTTAACATTTAATCTTTTGACTCTAAATGACTGTTGGATGTGAATCATGACTCTGTCAACTAGAATAAGTGTGTTTAAAGTCATTTCTGTGCCTGAAACGGGTCAAAATTGAAGCTTTTGAGTAAGCAAAACTCTGTAAAAATGGCAATTTTGGTCACTGTGAGGGTTTAAAAAGTGGTTATTCAACATGAGGCATGATGCAATTGACATTTTGAATCATTTTTGGTACAGTCCAAAAAATCAATTTTCGGATGAAAAACGATGACTCCGGACCAGTCGAACGATCCCAAAATGGTCTATAATGATGAAATTTTAACATTTAATCTTTTGACTCTAAATTACTGATGGATGTGAATTATGACTTTGTCAACTAAAATAAGTGTGTTTAAAGTCATTTCTGTGCCTGAAACGGGTCAAAATTGAAGCTTTTGAGTAAGCAAAACTCTGTAAAAATGGCAATTTTGGTCACTGTGAGGGTTTAAAAAGTGGTTATTCAACATGAGGCATGATCCAATTGACATTTTGAATAATTTTTGGTACAGTCCAAAAAATCAATTTTCGGATGAAAAACGATGACTCCGGACCTGTCGAACCATCCCAAAATGGTCTATAATGATGAAATTTTAACATTTAATCTTTTGACTCTAAATTACTGTTGGATGTGAATTGTGACTTTGTCAACTAAAATAAGTGTGTTTAAAGTCATTTCTGTGCCTGAAACGGGTCAAAATTGAAGCTTTTGAGTAAGCAAAACTCTGTAAAAATGGCAATTTTGGTCACTGTAAGGGTTTAAAAAGTGGTTATTCAACATGAGGCATGATCCAATTGACATTTTGAATCATTTTTGGTACAGTCCAAAAAATCAATTTTCGGATGAAAAACGATGACTCCGGACCAGCCGAACGATCCCAAAATGGTCTATAATGATGAAATTTTAACATTTAATCTTTTGACTCTAAATGACTGTTGGATGTGAATCATGACTCTGTCAACTAGAATGAGTGTGTTTAAAGTCATTTCTGTGCCTGAAACGGGTCAAAATTGAAGCCTTTGAGTAAGCAAAACTCTGTAAAAATGGCAATTTTGGTCACTATGAGGGTTTAAAAAGTGGTTATTTAACATGAGGCATGATCCAATTAACATTTTGAATCATTTTTGGTACAGTCCAAAAAATCAATTTTCGGATGAAAAACGATGACTCCGGACCTGTCGAACGATCCCAAAATGGTCTATAATGATGAAATTTTAACATTAATTCTTTTGACTCTAAATTACTGTTGGATGTGAATTGTGACTTTGTCAACTAAAATAAGTGTGTTTAAAGTCATTTCTGTGCCTGAAACGGGTCAAAATTGAAGCTTTTGAGTAAGCAAAACTCTGTAAAAATGGCAATTTTGGTCACTGTGAGGGTTTAAAAAGTGGTTATTCAACATGAGGCATGATGCAATTGACATTTTGAATCATTTTTGGTACAGTCCAAAAAATCAATTTTCGGATGAAAAACGATGACTCCGGACCAGTCGAACGATCCCAAAATGGTCTATAATGATGAAATTTTAACATTTAATCTTCTGACTCTAAATTACTGATGGATGTGAATTATGACTTTGTCAACTAAAATAAGTGTGTTTAAAGTCATTTCTGTGCCTGAAACGGGTCAAAATGGAAGCTTTTGAGTAAGCAAAACTCTGTAAAAATGGCAATTTTGGTCACTGTGAGGGTTTAAAAAGTGGTTATTCAACATGAGGCATGATCCAATTGACATTTTGAATCATTTTTGGTACAGTCCAAAAAATCAATTTTCGCATGAAAAACGATGACTCCGGACCTGTCGAACGATCCCAAAATGGTCTATAATGATGAAATTTTAACATTTAATCTTTTGACTCTAAATGACTGTTGGATGTGAATTATGACTTTGTCAACTAGAATAAGTGTGTTTAAAGTCATTTCTGTGCCTGAAACGGGTCAAAATGGAAGCTTTTGAGTAAGATAAACTCTGTAAAAATGGCAATTTTGGTCACTGTGAGGGTTTAAAAAGTGGTTATTCAACATGAGGCATGATCCAATTGACATTTTGAATCATTTTTGGTACAGTCCAAAAAATCTATTTTCGGATGAAAAACGATGACTCCGGACCTGTCGAACGATCCCAAAATGGTCTATAATGATGAAATTTTAACATTTAATCTTTTGACTCTAAATTACTGTTGGATGTGAATTGTGACTTTGTCAACTAAAATAAGTGTGTTTAAAGTCATTTCTGTGCCTGAAACGGGTCAAAATTGAAGCTTTTGAGTAAGCAAAACTCTGTAAAAATGGCAATTTTGGTCACTGTGAGGGTTTAAAAAGTGGTTATTCAACATGAGGCATGATCCAATTAACATTTTGAATCATTTTTGGTACAGTCCAAAAAATCAATTTTTGGATGAAAAACGATGACTCCGGACCTGTCGAATGATCCCAAAATGGTCTATAATGATGAAATTTTAACATTTAATCTTTTGACTCTAAATGACTGTTGGATGTGAATTATGACTTTGTCAACTAGAATAAGTGTGTTTAAAGTCATTTCTGTGCCTGAAACGGGTCAAAATGGAAGCTTTTGAGTAAGCAAAACTGTGTAAAAATGGCAATTTTGGTCACTGTGAGGGTTTAAAAAGTGGTTATTCAACATGAGGCATGATCCAATTGACATTTTGAATCATTTTTGGTACAGTCCAAAAAATCAATTTTCGGATAAAAAACGATGACTCCGGACCTGTCGAACGATCCCAAAATGGTCTATAATGATGAAATTTTAACATTTAATCTTTTGACTCTAAATTACTGATGGATGTGAATTATGACTTTGTCAACTAAAATAAGTGTGTTTAAAGTCATTTCTGTGCCTGAAACGGGTCAAAATGGAAGCTTTTGAGTAAGCAAAACTCTGTAAAAATGGCAATTTTGGTCACTGTGAGGGTTTAAAAAGTGGTTATTCAACATGAGGCATGATCCAATTGACATTTTGAATCATTTTTGGTACAGTCCCAAAAATCAATTTTCGGATGAAAAACGATGACTCCGGACCTGTCGAATGATCCCAAAATGGTCTATAATGATGAAATTTTAACATTTAATCTTTTGACTCTAAATAACTGTTGGATGTGAATTGTGACTTTGTCAACTAAAATAAGAGTGTTTAAAGTCATTTCTGTGCCTGAAACGGGTCAAAATTGAAGCTTTTGAGTAAGCAAAACGCTGTAAAGATGGCAATTTTGGTCACTGTGAGGGTTTAAAAAGTGGTTATTCAACATGAGGCATGATCCAATTGACATTTTGAATCATTTTTGGTACAGTTCAAAAAATCAATTTTCGGATGAAAAACGATTACTCCGGACCAGTCGAACGATCCCAAAATGGTCTATAATGATGAAATTTTAACATTTAATCTTTTGACTCTAAATTACTGTTGGATGTGAATTGTGACTTTGTCAACTAAAATAAGTGTGTTTAAAGTCATTTCTGTGCCTGAAACGGGTCAAAATTGAAGCTTTTGATTAAGCAAAACTCTGTAAAAATGGCAATTTTGGTCACTGTGAGGGTTTAAAAAGTGGTTATTCAACATGAGGCATTATCCAATTAACATTTTGAATCATTTTTGGTACAGTCCAAAAAATCAATTTTCGGATGAAAAACGATGACTCCGGACCAGTCGAACGATCCCAAAATGGTCTATAATGATGAAATTTTAACATTTAATCTTTTGACTCTAAATGACTGTTGGATGTGAATCATGACTCTGTCAACTAGAATAAGTGTGTTTAAAGTCATTTCTGTGCCTGAAACGGGTCAAAATTGAAGCTTTTGAGTAAGCAAAACTCTGTAAAAATGGCAATTTTGGTCACTGTGAGGGTTTAAAAAGTGGTTATTTAACATGAGGCATGATCCAATTAACATTTTGAATCATTTTTGGTACAGTCCAAAAAATCAATTTTCGGATGAAAAACGATGACTCCGGACCTGTCGAACGATCCCAAAATGGTCTATAATGATGAAATTTTAACATTTAATCTTTTGACTCTAAATTACTGTTGGATGTGAATTGTGACTTTGTCAACTAAAATAAGTGTGTTTAAAGTCATTTCTGTGCCTGAAACGGGTCAAAATTGAAGCTTTTGAGTAAGCAAAACTCTGTAAAAATGGCAATTTTGGTCACTGTGAGGGTTTAAAAAGTGGTTATTCAACATGAGGCATGATGCAATTGACATTTTGAATCATTTTTGGTACAGTCCAAAAAATCAATTTTCGGATGAAAAACGATGACTCCGGACCAGTCGAACGATCCCAAAATGGTCTATAATGATGAAATTTTAACATTTAATCTTCTGACTCTAAATTACTGATGGATGTGAATTATGACTTTGTCAACTAAAATAAGTGTGTTTAAAGTCATTTCTGTGCCTGAAACGGGTCAAATGGAAGCTTTTGAGTAAGCAAAACTCTGTAAAAATGGCAATTTTGGTCACTGTGAGGGTTTAAAAAGTGGTTATTCAACATGAGGCATGATCCAATTGACATTTTGAATCATTTTTGGTACAGTCCAAAAAATCTATTTTCGGATGAAAAACGATGACTCCGGACCTGTCGAACAATCCCAAAATGGTCTATAATGATGAAATTTTAACATTTAATCTTTTGACTCTAAATGACTGTTGGATGTGAATTATGACTTTGTCAACTAGAATAAGTGTGTTTAAAGTCATTTCTGTGCCTGAAACGGGTCAAAATGGAAGCTTTTGAGTAAGCAAAACTGTGTAAAAATGGCAATTTTGGTCACTGTGAGGGTTTAAAAAGTGGTTATTCAACATGAGGCATGATCCAATTGACATTTTGAATCATTTTTGGTACAGTCCAAAAAATCAATTTTCGGATAAAAAACGATGACTCCGGACCTGTCGAACGATCCCAAAATGGTCTATAATGATGAAATTTTAACATTTAATCTTTTGACTCTAAATTACTGATGGATGTGAATTATGACTTTGTCAACTAAAATAAGTGTGTTTAAAGTCATTTCTGTGCCTGAAACGGGTCAAAATGGAAGCTTTTGAGTAAGCAAAACTCTGTAAAAATGGCAATTTTGGTCACTGTGAGGGTTTAAAAAGTGGTTATTCAACATGAGGCATGATCCAATTGACATTTTGAATCATTTTTGGTACAGTCCAAAAAATCTATTTTCGCATGAAAAATGATGATTTCGGACCTGTCGAACGATCCCAAAATGGTCTATAATGATGAAATTTTAACATTTAATGTTTTGACTCTAAATTACTGTTGGATGTGAATTGTGACTTTGTCAACTAAAATAAGTGTGTTTAAAGTCATTTCTGTGCCTGAAACGGGTCAAAATTGAAGCTTTTGAGTAAGCAAAACTGTGTAAAAATGGCAATTTTGGTCACTGTGAGGGTTTAAAAAGTGGTTATTCAACATGAGGCATGATCCAATTAACATTTTGAATCATTTTTGGTACAGTCCAAAAAATCAATTTTTGGATGAAAAACGATGACTCCGGACCTGTCGAATGATCCCAAAATGGTCTATAATGATGAAATTTTAACATTTAATCTTTTGACTCTAAATGACTGTTGGATGTGAATTATGACTTTGTCAACTAGAATAAGTGTGTTTAAAGTCATTTCTGTGCCTGAAACGGGTCAAAATGGAAGCTTTTGAGTAAGCAAAACTGTGTAAAAATGGCAATTTTGGTCACTGTGAGGGTTTAAAAAGTGGTTATTCAACATGAGGCATGATCCAATTGACATTTTGAATCATTTTTGGTACAGTCCAAAAAATCAATTTTCGGATAAAAAACGATGACTCCGGACCTGTCGAACGATCCCAAAATGGTCTATAATGATGAAATTTTAACATTTAATCTTTTGACTCTAAATTACTGATGGATGTGAATTATGACTTTGTCATCTAAAATAAGTGTGTTTAAAGTCATTTCTGTGCCTGAAACGGGTCAAAATGGAAGCTTTTGAGTAAGCAAAACTCTGTAAAAATGGCAATTTTGGTCACTGTGAGGGTTTAAAAAGTGGTTATTCAACATGAGGCATTATCCAATTAACATTTTGAATAATTTTTGGTACAGTCCAAAAAATCAATTTTCGGATGAAAAACGATGACTCCGGACCAGTCGAACGATCCCAAAATGGTCTATAATGATGAAATTTTAACATTTAATCTTTTGACTCTAAATGACTGTTGGATGTGAATCATGACTCTGTCAACTAGAATAAGTGTGTTTAAAGTCATTTCTGTGCCTGAAACGGGTCAAAATTGAAGCTTTTGAGTAAGCAAAACTCTGTAAAAATGGCAATTTTGGTCACTGTGAGGGTTTAAAAAGTGGTTATTTAACATGAGGCATGATCCAATTAACATTTTGAATCATTTTTGGTACAGTCCAAAAAAATCAATGTTCGGATGAAAAACAATGACTCCGGACCTGTCGAACGATCCCAAAATGGTCTATAATGATGAAATTTTAACATTTAATCTTTTGACTCTAAATTACTGTTGGATGTGAATTGTGACTTTGTCAACTAAAATAAGTGTGTTTAAAGTCATTTCTGTGCCTGAAACGGGTCAAAATTGAAGCTTTTGAGTAAGCAAAACTCTGTAAAAATGGCAATTTTGGTCACTGTGAGGGTTTAAAAAGTGGTTATTCAACATGAGGCATGATGCAATTGACATTTTGAATCATTTTTGGTACAGTCCAAAAAATCAATTTTCGGATGAAAAACGATGACTCCGGACCAGTCGAACGATCCCAAAATGGTCTATAATGATGAAATTTTAACATTTAATCTTCTGACTCTAAATTACTGATGGATGTGAATTATGACTTTGTCAACTAAAATAAGTGTGTTTAAAGTCATTTCTGTGCCTGAAACGGGTCAAAATGGAAGCTTTTGAGTAAGCAAAACTCTGTAAAAATGGCACTTTTGGTCACTGTGAGGGTTTAAAAAGTGGTTATTCAACATGAGGCATGATCCAATTGACATTTTGAATCATTTTTGGTACAGTCCAAAAAATCAATTTTCGCATGAAAAACGATGACTCCGGACCTGTCGAACGATCCCAAAATGGTCTATAATGATGAAATTTTAACATTTAATCTTTTGACTCTAAATGACTGTTGGATGTGAATTATGACTTTGTCAACTAGAATAAGTGTGTTTAAAGTCATTTCTGTGCCTGAAACGGGTCAAAATGGAAGCTTTTGAGTAAGATAAACTCTGTAAAATTGGCAATTTTGGTCACTGTGAGGGTTTAAAAAGTGGTTATTCAACATGAGGCATGATCCAATTGACATTTTGAATCATTTTTGGTACAGTCCAAAAAATCAATTTTCGGATAAAAAACGATGACTCCGGACCTGTCGAACGATCCCAAAATGGTCTACAATGATGAAATTTTAACATTTAATCTTTTGACTCTAAATTACTGTTGGATGTGAATTGTGACTTTGTCAACTAAAATAAGTGTGTTTAAAGTCATTTCTGTGCCTGAAACGGGTCAAAATTGAAGCTTTTGTGTAAGCAAAACTCTGTAAAAATGGCAATTTTGGTCACTGTGAGGGTTTAAAAAGTGGTTATTCAACATGAGGCATGATCCAATTAACATTTTGAATCATTTTTGGTACAGTCCAAAAAATCAATTTTCGGATGAAAAACGATGACTCCGGACCTGTCGAATGATCCCAAAATGGTCTATAATGATGAAATTTTAACATTTAATCTTTTGACTCTAAATGACTGTTGGATGTGAATTATGACTTTGTCAACTAGAATAAGTGTGTTTAAAGTCATTTCTGTGCCTGAAACGGGTCAAAATGGAAGCTTTTGAGTAAGCAAAACTGTGTAAAAATGGCAATTTTGGTCACTGTGAGGGTTTAAAAAGTGGTTATTCAACATGAGGCATGATCCAATTGACATTTTGAATCATTTTTGGTACAGTCCAAAAAATCAATTTTCGGATAAAAAACGATGACTCCGGACCTGTCGAACGATCCCAAAATGGTCTATAATGATGAAATTTTAACATTTAATCTTTTGACTCTAAATTACTGATGGATGTGAATTATGACTTTGTCAACTAAAATAAGTGTGTTTAAAGTCATTTCTGTGCCTGAAACGGGTCAAAATGGAAGCTTTTGAGTAAGCAAAACTCTGTAAAAATGGCAATTTTGGTCACTGTGAGGGTTTAAAAAGTGGTTATTCAACATGAGGCATGATCCAATTAACATTTTGAATCATTTTTGGTACAGTCCAAAAAATCAATTTTCGGATGAAAAACGATGACTCCGGACCTGTCGAATGATCCCAAAATGGTCTATAATGATGAAATTTTAACATTTAATCTTTTGACTCTAAATGACTGTTGGATGTGAATTATGACTTTGTCAACTAGAATAAGTGTGTTTAAAGTCATTTCTGTGCCTGAAACGGGTCAAAATGGAAGCTTTTGAGTAAGCAAAACTGTGTAAAAATGGCAATTTTGGTCACTGTGAGGGTTTAAAAAGTGGTTATTCAACATGAGGCATGATCCAATTGACATTTTGAATCATTTTTGGTACAGTCCCAAAAATCAATTTTCGGATAAAAAACGATGACTCCGGACCTGTCGAACGATCCCAAAATGGTCTATAATGATGAAATTTTAACATTTAATCTTTTGACTCTAAATGACTGTTGGATGTGAATTATGACTTTGTCAACTAGAATAAGTGTGTTTAAAGTCATTTCTGTGCCTGAAACGGGTCAAAATGGAAGCTTTTGAGTAAGATAAACTCTGTAAAAATGGCAATTTTGGTCACTGTGAGGGTTTAAAAAGTGGTTATTCAACATGAGGCATGATGCAATTGACATTTTGAATCATTTTTGGTACAGTCCAAAAAATCAATTTTCGGATGAAAAACGATGACTCCGGACCAGTCGAACGATCCCAAAATGGTCTATAATGATGAAATTTTAACATTTAATCTTCTGACTCTAAATTACTGATGGATGTGAATTATGACTTTGTCAACTAAAATAAGTGTGTTTAAAGTCATTTCTGTGCCTGAAACGGGTCAAAATGGAAGCTTTTGAGTAAGCAAAACTCTGTAAAAATGGCAATTTTGGTCACTGTGAGGGTTTAAAAAGTGGTTATTCAACATGAGGCATGATCCAATTGACATTTTGAATCATTTTTGGTACAGTCCAAAAAATCAATTTTCGCATGAAAAACGATGACTCCGGACCTGTCGAACGATCCCAAAATGGTCTATAATGATGAAATTTTAACATTTAATCTTTTGACTCTAAATGACTGTTGGATGTGAATTATGACTTTGTCAACTAGAATAAGTGTGTTTAAAGTCATTTCTGTGCCTGAAACGGGTCAAAATGGAAGCTTTTGAGTAAGATAAACTCTGTAAAATTGGCAATTTTGGTCACTGTGAGGGTTTAAAAAGTGGTTATTCAACATGAGGCATGATCCAATTGACATTTTGAATCATTTTTGGTACAGTCCAAAAAATCAATTTTCGGATAAAAAACGATGACTCCGGACCTGTCGAACGATCCCAAAATGGTCTACAATGATGAAATTTTAACATTTAATCTTTTGACTCTAAATTACTGTTGGATGTGAATTGTGACTTTGTCAACTAAAATAAGTGTGTTTAAAGTCATTTCTGTGCCTGAAACGGGTCAAAATTGAAGCTTTTGTGTAAGCAAAACTCTGTAAAAATGGCAATTTTGGTCACTGTGAGGGTTTAAAAAGTGGTTATTCAACATGAGGCATGATCCAATTAACATTTTGAATCATTTTTGGTACAGTCCAAAAAATCAATTTTCGGATGAAAAACGATGACTCCGGACCTGTCGAATGATCCCAAAATGGTCTATAATGATGAAATTTTAACATTTAATCTTTTGACTCTAAATGACTGTTGGATGTGAATTATGACTTTGTCAACTAGAATAAGTGTGTTTAAAGTCATTTCTGTGCCTGAAACGGGTCAAAATGGAACCTTTTGAGTAAGCAAAACTGTGTAAAAATGGCAATTTTGGTCACTGTGAGGGTTTAAAAAGTGGTTATTCAACATGAGGCATGATCCAATTGACATTTTGAATCATTTTTGGTACAGTCCAAAAAATCAATTTTCGGATAAAAAACGATGACTCCGGACCTGTCGAACGATCCCAAAATGGTCTATAATGATGAAATTTTAACATTTAATCTTTTGACTCTAAATTACTGATGGATGTGAATTATGACTTTGTCAACTAAAATAAGTGTGTTTAAAGTCATTTCTGTGCCTGAAACGGGTCAAAATGGAAGCTTTTGAGTAAGCAAAACTCTGTAAAAATGGCAATTTTGGTCACTGTGAGGGTTTAAAAAGTGGTTATTCAACATGAGGCATGATCCAATTAACATTTTGAATCATTTTTGGTACAGTCCAAAAAATCAATTTTCGGATGAAAAACGATGACTCCGGACCTGTCGAATGATCCCAAAATGGTCTATAATGATGAAATTTTAACATTTAATCTTTTGACTCTAAATGACTGTTGGATGTGAATTATGACTTTGTCAACTAGAATAAGTGTGTTTAAAGTCATTTCTGTGCCTGAAACGGGTCAAAATGGAAGCTTTTGAGTAAGCAAAACTGTGTAAAAATGGCAATTTTGGTCACTGTGAGGGTTTAAAAAGTGGTTATTCAACATGAGGCATGATCCAATTGACATTTTGAATCATTTTTGGTACAGTCCCAAAAATCAATTTTCGGATAAAAAACGATGACTCCGGACCTGTCGAACGATCCCAAAATGGTCTATAATGATGAAATTTTAACATTTAATCTTTTGACTCTAAATTACTGTTGGATGTGAATTGTGACTTTGTCAACTAAAATAAGTGTGTTTAAAGTCATTTCTGTGCCTGAAACGGGTCAAAATTGAAGCTTTTGAGTAAGCAAAACTCTGTAAAAATGGCAATTTTGGTCACTGTGAGGGTTTAAAAAGTGGTTATTCAACATGAGGCATGATCCAATTAACATTTTGAATCATTTTTGGTACAGTCCAAAATATCAATTTTCGGATGAAAAACGATGACTCCGGACCTGTCGAATGATCCCAAAATGGTCTATAATGATGAAATTTTAACATTTAATCTTTTGACTCTAAATGACTGTTGGATGTGAATTATGACTTTGTCAACTAGAATAAGTGTGTTTAAAGTCATTTCTGTGCCTGAAACGGGTCAAAATGGAAGCTTTTGAGTAAGATAAACTCTGTAAAAATGGCAATTTTGGTCACTGTGAGGGTTTAAAAAGTGGTTATTCAACATGAGGCATGATCCAATTGACATTTTGAATCATTTTTGGTACAGTCCAAAAAATCTATTTTCGGATGAAAAACGATGACTCCGGACCTGTCGAACGATCCCAAAATGGTCTATAATGATGAAATTTTAACATTTAATCTTTTGACTCTAAATTACTGTTGGATGTGAATTGTGACTTTGTCAACTAAAATAAGTGTGTTTAAAGTCATTTCTGTGCCTGAAACGGGTCAAAATTGAAGCTTTTGAGTAAGCAAAACTCTGTAAAAATGGCAATTTTGGTCACTGTGAGGGTTTAAAAAGTGGTTATTCAACATGAGGCATGATCCAATTAACATTTTGAATCATTTTTGGTACAGTCCAAAAAATCAATTTTCGGATGAAAAACGATGACTCCGGACCTGTCGAATGATCCCAAAATGGTCTATAATGATGAAATTTTAACATTTAATCTTTTGACTCTAAATGACTGTTGGATGTGAATTATGACTTTGTCAACTAGAATAAGTGTGTTTAAAGTCATTTCTGTGCCTGAAACGGGTCAAAATGGAAGCTTTTGAGTAAGCAAAACTCTGTAAAAATGGCAATTTTGGTCACTGTGAGGGTTTAAAAAGTGGTTATTCAACATGAGACATGATCCAATTAACATTTTGAATCATTTTTGGTACAGTCCAAAAAATCAATTTTCGCATGAAAAACGATGACTCCGGACCTGTCGAATGATCCCAAAATGGTCTATAATGATGAAATTTTAACATTTAATGTTTTGACTCTAAATGACTGTTGGATGTGAATTATGACTTTGTCAACTAGAATAAGTGTGTTTAAAGTCATTTCTGTGCCTGAAACGGGTCAAAATGGAAGCTTTTGAGTAAGCAAAACTGTGTAAAAATGGCAATTTTGGTCACTGTGAGGGTTTAAAAAGTGGTTATTCAACATGAGGCATGATCCAATTGACATTTTGAATCATTTTTGGTACAGTCCCAAAAATCAATTTTCGGATAAAAAACGATGACTCCGGACCTGTCGAATGATCCCAAAATGGTCTATAATGATGAAATTTTAACATTTAATCTTTTGACTCTAAATTACTGTTGGATGTGAATTGTGACTTTGTCAACTAAAATAAGAGTGTTTAAAGTCATTTCTGTGCCTGAAACGGGTCAAAATTGAAGCTTTTGAGTAAGCAAAACTCTGTAAAAATGGCAATTTTGGTCACTGTGAGGGTTTAAAAAGTGGTTATTCAACATGAGGCATGATCCAATTGACATTTTGAATCATTTTTGGTACAGTCCAAAAAATCAATTTTCGGATGAAAAACGATGACTCCGGACCAGTCGAACGATCCCAAAATGGTCTATAATGATGAAATTTTAACATTTAATCTTTTGACTCTAAATTACTGTTGGATGTGAATTGTGACTTTGTCAACTAAAATAAGTGTGTGTAAAGTCATTTCTGTGCCTGAAACGGGTCAAAATTGAAGCTTTTGAGTAAGCAAAACTCTGTAAAAATGGCAATTTTGGTCACTGTGAGGGTTTAAAAAGTGGTTATTCAACATGAGGCATGATCCAATTAACATTTTGAATCATTTTTGGTACAGTCCAAAAAATCAATTTTTGGATGAAAAACGATGACTCCGGACCTGTCGAATGATCCCAAAATGGTCTATAATGATGAAATTTTAACATTTAATCTTTTGACTGTAAATGACTGTTGGATGTGAATTATGACTTTGTCAACTAGAATAAGTGTGTTTAAAGTCATTTCTGTGCCTGAAACGGGTCAAAATGGAAGCTTTTGAGTAAGCAAAACTGTGTAAAAATGGCAATTTTGGTCACTGTGAGGGTTTAAAAAGTGGTTATTCAACATGAGGCATGATCCAATTGACATTTTGAATCATTTTTGGTACAGTCCAAAAAATCAATTTTCGGATAAAAAACGATGACTCCGGACCTGTCGAACGATCCCAAAATGGTCTACAATGATGAAATTTTAACATTTAATCTTTTGACTCTAAATTACTGATGGATGTGAATTATGACTTTGTCAACTAAAATAAGTGTGTTTAAAGTCATTTCTGTGCCTGAAACGGGTCAAAATTGAAGCTTTTGAGTAAGCAAAACTCTGTAAAAATGGCAATTTTGGTCACTGTGAGGGTTTAAAAAGTGGTTATTCAACATGAGGCATGATCCAATTAACATTTTGAATCATTTTTGGTACAGTCCAAAAAATCAATTTTCGGATGAAAAACGATGACTCCGGACCTGTCGAATGATCCCAAAATGGTCTATAATGATGAAATTTTAACATTTAATCTTTTGACTCTAAATGACTGTTGGATGTGAATTATGACTTTGTCAACTAGAATAAGTGTGTTTAAAGTCATTTCTGTGCCTGAAACGGGTCAAAATGGAAGCTTTTGAGTAAGCAAAACTCTGTAAAAATGGCAATTTTGGTCACTGTGAGGGTTTAAAAAGTGGTTATTCAACATGAGACATGATCCAATTAACATTTTGAATCATTTTTGGTACAGTCCAAAAAATCAATTTTCGCATGAAAAACGATGACTCCGGACCTGTCGAATGATCCCAAAATGGTCTATAATGATGAAATTTTAACATTTAATGTTTTGACTCTAAATGACTGTTGGATGTGAATTATGACTTTGTCAACTAGAATAAGTGTGTTTAAAGTCATTTCTGTGCCTGAAACGGGTCAAAATGGAAGCTTTTGAGTAAGCAAAACTGTGTAAAAATGGCAATTTTGGTCACTGTGAGGGTTTAAAAAGTGGTTATTCAACATGAGGCATGATCCAATTGACATTTTGAATCATTTTTGGTACAGTCCCAAAAATCAATTTTCAGATAAAAAACGATGACTCCGGACCTGTCGAATGATCCCAAAATGGTCTATAATGATGAAATTTTAACATTTAATCTTTTGACTCTAAATTACTGTTGGATGTGAATTGTGACTTTGTCAACTAAAATAAGAGTGTTTAAAGTCATTTCTGTGCCTGAAACGGGTCAAAATTGAAGCTTTTGAGTAAGCAAAACTCTGTAAAAATGGCAATTTTGGTCACTGTGAGGGTTTAAAAAGTGGTTATTCAACATGAGGCATGATCCAATTGACATTTTGAATCATTTTTGGTACAGTCCAAAAAATCAATTTTCGGATGAAAAACGATGACTCCGGACCAGTCGAACGATCCCAAAATGGTCTATAATGATGAAATTTTAACATTTAATCTTTTGACTCTAAATTACTGTTGGATGTGAATTGTGACTTTGTCAACTAAAATAAGTGTGTGTAAAGTCATTTCTGTGCCTGAAACGGGTCAAAATTGAAGCTTTTGAGTAAGCAAAACTCTGTAAAAATGGCAATTTTGGTCACTGTGAGGGTTTAAAAAGTGGTTATTCAACATGAGGCATGATCCAATTAACATTTTGAATCATTTTTGGTACAGTCCAAAAAATCAATTTTTGGATGAAAAACGATGACTCCGGACCTGTCGAATGATCCCAAAATGGTCTATAATGATGAAATTTTAACATTTAATCTTTTGACTGTAAATGACTGTTGGATGTGAATTATGACTTTGTCAACTAGAATAAGTGTGTTTAAAGTCATTTCTGTGCCTGAAACGGGTCAAAATGGAAGCTTTTGAGTAAGCAAAACTGTGTAAAAATGGCAATTTTGGTCACTGTGAGGGTTTAAAAAGTGGTTATTCAACATGAGGCATGATCCAATTGACATTTTGAATCATTTTTGGTACAGTCCAAAAAATCAATTTTCGGATAAAAAACGATGACTCCGGACCTGTCGAACGATCCCAAAATGGTCTACAATGATGAAATTTTAACATTTAATCTTTTGACTCTAAATTACTGATGGATGTGAATTATGACTTTGTCAACTAAAATAAGTGTGTTTAAAGTCATTTCTGTGCCTGAAACGGGTCACAATGGAAGCTTTTGAGTAAGCAAAACTCTGTAAAAATGGCAATTTTGGTCACTGTGAGGGTTTAAAAAGTGGTTATTCAACATGAGGCATGATCCAATTGACATTTTGAATCATTTTTGGTACAGTCCAAAAAATCAATTTTCGAATGAAAAACGATGACTCCGGACCTGTCGAACGATCCCAAAATGGTCTATAATGATGAAATTTTAACATTTAATCTTTTGACTCTAAATGACTGTTGGATGTGAATTATGACTTTGTCAACTAGAATAAGTGTGTTTAAAGTCATTTCTGTGCCTGAAACGGGTCAAAATGGAAGCTTTTGAGTAAGATAAACTCTGTAAAATTGGCAATTTTGGTCACTGTGAGGGTTTAAAAAGTGGTTATTCAACATGAGGCATGATCCAATTGACATTTTGAATCATTTTTGGTACAGTCCAAAAAATCAATTTTCGGATAAAAAACGATGACTCCGGACCTGTCGAACGATCCCAAAATGGTCTACAATGATGAAATTTTAACATTTAATCTTTTGACTCTAAATTACTGTTGGATGTGAATTGTGACTTTGTCAACTAAAATAAGTGTGTTTAAAGTCATTTCTGTGCCTGAAACGGGTCAAAATTGAAGCTTTTGTGTAAGCAAAACTCTGTAAAAATGGCAATTTTGGTCACTGTGAGGGTTTAAAAAGTGGTTATTCAACATGAGGCATGATCCAATTAACATTTTGAATCATTTTTGGTACAGTCCAAAAAATCAATTTTCGGATGAAAAACGATGACTCCGGACCTGTCGAATGATCCCAAAATGGTCTATAATGATGAAATTTTAACATTTAATCTTTTGACTCTAAATGACTGTTGGATGTGAATTATGACTTTGTCAACTAGAATAAGTGTGTTTAAAGTCATTTCTGTGCCTGAAACGGGTCAAAATGGAAGCTTTTGAGTAAGCAAAACTGTGTAAAAATGGCAATTTTGGTCACTGTGAGGGTTTAAAAAGTGGTTATTCAACATGAGGCATGATCCAATTGACATTTTGAATCATTTTTGGTACAGTCCAAAAAATCAATTTTCGGATAAAAAACGATGACTCCGGACCTGTCAAACGATCCCAAAATGGTCTATAATGATGAAATTTTAACATTTAATCTTTTGACTCTAAATTACTGATGGATGTGAATTATGACTTTGTCAACTAAAATAAGTGTGTTTAAAGTCATTTCTGTGCCTGAAACGGGTCAAAATGGAAGCTTTTGAGTAAGCAAAACTCTGTAAAAATGGCAATTTTGGTCACTGTGAGGGTTTAAAAAGTGGTTATTCAACATGAGGCATGATCCAATTAACATTTTGAATCATTTTTGGTACAGTCCAAAAAATCAATTTTCGGATGAAAAACGATGACTCCGGACCTGTCGAATGATCCCAAAATGGTCTATAATGATGAAATTTTAACATTTAATCTTTTGACTCTAAATGACTGCTGGATGTGAATTATGACTTTGTCAACTAGAATAAGTGTGTTTAAAGTCATTTCTGTGCCTGAAACGGGTCAAAATGGAAGCTTTTGAGTAAGCAAAACTGTGTAAAAATGGCAATTTTGGTCACTGTGAGGGTTTAAAAAGTGGTTATTCAACATGAGGCATGATCCAATTGACATTTTGAATCATTTTTGGTACAGTCCCAAAAATCAATTTTCGGATAAAAAACGATGACTCCGGACCTGTCGAACGATCCCAAAATGGTCTATAATGATGAAATTTTAACATTTAATCTTTTGACTCTAAATGACTGTTGGATGTGAATTATGACTTTGTCAACTAGAATAAGTGTGTTTAAAGTCATTTCTGTGCCTGAAACGGGTCAAAATGGAAGCTTTTGAGTAAGCAAAACTCTGTAAAAATGGCAATTTTGGTCACTGTGAGGGTTTAAAAAGTGGTTATTCAACATGAGGCATGATCCAATTGACATTTTGAATCATTTTTGGTACAGTCCAAAAAATCTATTTTCGGATGAAAAACGATGACTCCGGACCTGTCGAACGATCCCAAAATGGTCTATAATGATGAAATTTTAACATTTAATCTTTTGACTCTAAATTACTGTTGGATGTGAATTGTGACTTTGTCAACTAAAATAAGTGTGTTTAAAGTCATTTCTGTGCCTGAAACGGGTCAAAATTGAAGCTTTTGAGTAAGCAAAACTCTGTAAAAATGGCAATTTTGGTCACTGTGAGGGTTTAAAAAGTGGTTATTCAACATGAGGCATGATCCAATTAACATTTTGAATCATTTTTGGTACAGTCCAAAAAATCAATTTTCGGATGAAAAACGATGACTCCGGACCTGTCGAATGATCCCAAAATGGTCTATAATGATGAAATTTTAACATTTAATCTTTTGACTCTAAATGACTGTTGGATGTGAATTATGACTTTGTCAACTAGAATAAGTGTGTTTAAAGTCATTTCTGTGCCTGAAACGGGTCAAAATGGAAGCTTTTGAGTAAGATAAACTCTGTAAAAATGGCAATTTTGGTCACTGTGAGGGTTTAAAAAGTGGTTGTTCAACATGAGGCATGATCCAATTGACATTTTGAATCATTTTTGGTACAGTCCAAAAAATCTATTTTCGGATGAAAAACGATGACTCCGGACCTGTCGAACGATCCCAAAATGGTCTATAATGATGAAATTTTAACATTTAATCTTTTGACTCTAAATTACTGTTGGATGTGAATTCTGACTTTGTCAACTAAAATAAGTGTGTTTAAAGTCATTTCTGTGCCTGAAACGGGTCAAAATTGAAGCTTTTGAGTAAGCAAAACTCTGTAAAAATGGCAATTTTGGTCACTGTGAGGGTTTAAAAAGTGGTTATTCAACATGAGGCATGATCCAATTAACATTTTGAATCATTTTTGGTACAGTCCAAAAAATCAATTTTCGGATGAAAAACGATGACTCCGGACCTGTCGAATGATCCCAAAATGGTCTATAATGATGAAATTTTAACATTTAATCTTTTGACTCTAAATGACTGTTGGATGTGAATTATGACTTTGTCAACTAGAATAAGTGTGTTTAAAGTCATTTCTGTGCCTGAAACGGGTCAAAATGGAAGCTTTTGAGTAAGCAAAACTCTGTAAAAATGGCAATTTTGGTCACTGTGAGGGTTTAAAAAGTGGTTATTCAACATGAGGCATGATCCAATTAACATTTTGAATCATTTTTGGTACAGTCCAAAAAATCAATTTTCGGATGAAAAACAATGACTCCGGACCTGTCGAATGATCCCAAAATGGTCTATAATGATAAAATTTTAACATTTAATGTTTTGACTCTAAATGACTGTTGGATGTGAATTATGACTTTGTCAACTAGAATAAGTGTGTTTAAAGTCATTTCTGTGCCTGAAACGGGTCAAAATGGAAGCTTTTGAGTAAGCAAAACTGTGTAAAAATGGCAATTTTGGTCACTGTGAGGGTTTAAAAAGTGGTTATTCAACATGAGGCATGATCCAATTGACATTTTGAATCATTTTTGGTACAGTCCCAAAAATCAATTTTCGGATAAAAAACGATTACTCCGGACCTGTCGAACGATCCCAAAATGGTCTATAATGATGAAATTTTAACATTTAATCTTTTGACTCTAAATTACTGTTGGATGTGAATTGTGACTTTGTCAACTAAAATAAGAGTGTTTAAAGTCATTTCTGTGCCTGAAACGGGTCAAAATTGAAGCTTTTGAGTAAGCAAAACGCTGTAAAGATGGCAATTTTGGTCACTGTGAGGGTTTAAAAAGTGGTTATTCAACATGAGGCATGATCCAATTAACATTTTGAATCATTTTTGGTACAGTCCAAAAAATCAATTTTCGGATGAAAAACGATGACTCCGGACTAAGCGTGGGCGGAAAATCCGTTCCGCTCGCGGATTTTGCGGATTTTCGGGAAATCCGCAATCCGCGAGATTTGCGGATTTCCCGCAAAATCCGCAAATTCGCACGCAGCGGATTTTTTTGGCGGCGCGCGGCGTTGGTGATACAATTTTTGCGGCGCGCGGCGTTTATCATCGTTTGCCGAGTTGTTTTTTTCGATAGTTTGCGAGTGCTGCGCCATTTTGGATCTTGCTGTGTGATCCCGCGGGAATTGGCGAGCGCGATTACGTCATCGCGGCTTGCCAGCGATAGTTTGTCAACGCGAGTACGACGAGATCACGTCTCGCGGTACTTCGCAATTGCGAGATTTGAGATGCGGCGCGCGAAAATATAAATTTGCAATTCTGCACAAGAAATCCACCAGCAAGCAGCATAAACCTTCTAGAAATGATGATTTTTATGTGAATAACTCCTTAGTTTGACATTTGCCTGCACTTTTTTAGCGAGGAGTCCATTTTGGGGAGGGGGGCAGGGGGGTGGGAGGAAGGAAGTGCCCCATAGTCTTCAACTTCCTGTTCCTGTTCAGCAGGCTCCTCCCAGTGCTTTGTCCATCTCCTGGTCACTTTTCATTCGGATGTGGACCTGGAAGGATTACCTTTTGTGGATGCTGCTGGATCTTTGGATTTGAGGCCTTTTTGACTTTCTTTGGATCACTGTTGGATTAGAAATTTTACAAGTAAGTTTGTTTGGGGCATTACAGTTGCTGCAACTAAAATTTTGGGATTTTCGATTTTTGGGCTGTTTTGGGGCCTTTTCCCAGGGGTACTCAGTGGTGGGTGGACTGATTCTTTCTGTGGGTTGTCTTGAATTTAAACATCATGGAGGCCATAGATGAATTGGGATTGTGCTGATTTTTCTGTGTTTTTCGATTTTTTTTTTTTGTAAAATTTTGTGTTTTTCGATTTTTGACCTGTTGTTGGGGCCTTGACCAGGGGTAGTGTGAGTGGTGCATGGGCCTAGTCTTTCTGTGGGCTGTCTTGAATTTAAACATCATGGAGGCCATGGATGGAATGGGATTGTGCTGATTTTGCAGTGTTTTTCGATTTTTGGGGGTGTTCATGGGGAGGGACATGCCATGTGGCTGGTGGCCATTTTGAGTGCAGCTACAGGCACTGGCCATGTGCTGGCAGGCAAGTGGCCATTTTGAATGCAGGCTTTGTTGTTAGGCCTCCAACCATTTTGCCTACTTTTCAACCTTTATTTATGCCAGGGGTAGTGAGTCTTGCATGGGCCTAGTATTTCTGTGGGTTGTCTTGAATTTAAACATCATGGAGGCCATGGATGGAATGGGATTGTGCTGATTTTGCAGTGTTTTTCGATTTTTGGGGGTGTTCATGGGGAGGGACATGCCATGTGGCTGGTGGCCATTTTGAGTGCAGCTACAGGCACTGGCCATGTGCTGGCAGGCAAGTGGCCATTTTGAATGCAGGCTTTGTTGTTAGGCCTCCAACCATTTTGCCTACTTTTCAACCTTTATTTATGCCAGGGGTAGTGAGTCTTGCATGGGCCTAGTATTTCTGTGGGTTGTCTTGAATTTAAACATCATGGAGGCCATAGATGAATTGGGATTGTGCTGATTTTTCTGTGTTTTTCGATTTTTTTTTTTTGTAAAATTTTGTGTTTTTCGATTTTTGACCTGTTGTTGGGGCCTTTTCACCAGGGGTATTTGAGTCTAGCATGGGCCTAGTCTTTCTGTGGGCTGTCTTGAATTTAAACATCATGGAGGCCATGGATGGAATAGGATTGTGCTGATTTTGCAGTGTTTTTCGATTTTTGGGCCTGTACTTGTGGCCTTTTCACCAGGGGTATTTGAGTCTAGCATGGGCCTAGTCTTTCTGTGGGCTGTCTTGAATTTAAACATCATGGAGGCCATGGATGGAATAGGATTGTGCTGATTTTGCAGTGTTTTTCGATTTTTGGGCCTGTACTTGTGGCCTTTTCACCAGGGGTATTTGAGTCTAGCATGGGCCTAGTCTTTCTGTGGGCTGTCTTGAATTTAAACATCATGGAGGCCATGGATGGAATAGGATTGTGCTGATTTTGCAGTGTTTTTCGATTTTTGGGCCTGTACTTGTGGCCTTTTCACCAGGGGTATTTGAGTCTAGCATGGGCCTAGTCTTTCTGTGGGTTGTCTTGAATTTAAACATCATGGAGGCCATGGATTGAATGGGATTGTGCTGATTTTGCAGTGTTTTTCGATTTTTGGGGGTGTTCATGGGGAGGGACATGCCATGTGGCTGGTGGCCATTTTGAGTGCAGCTACAGGCACTGGCCATGTGCTGGCAGGCAAGTGGCCATTTTGAATGCAGGCTTTGTTGTTAGGCCTCCAACCATTTTGCCTACTTTTCAACCTTTATTTATGCCCAGGGGTAGTGAGTCTTGCATGGGCCTAGTATTTCTGTGTGTTGTCTTGAATTTAAACATCATGGAGGCCATGGATTGAATGGGATTGTGCTGATTTTGCAGTGTTTTTCGATTTTTGGGCCTGTACTTGTGGCCTTTTCACCAGGGGTATTTGAGTCTAGCATGGGCCTAGTCTTTCTGTGGGCTGTCTTGAATTTAAACATCATGAAGGCCATGGATGGAATAGGATTGTGCTGATTTTGCAGTGTTTTTCGATTTTTGGGCCTGTACTTGTGGCCTTTTCACCAGGGGTATTTGAGTCTAGCATGGGCCTAGTCTTTCTGTGGGCTGTCTTGAATTTAAACATCATGGAGGCCATGGATGGAATAGGATTGTGCTGATTTTGCAGTGTTTTTCGATTTTTGGGCCTGTACTTGTGGCCTTTTCACCAGGGGTATTTGAGTCTAGCATGGGCCTAGTATTTCTGTGGGTTGTCTTGAATTTAAACATCATGGAGGCCATGGATTGAATGGGATTGTGCTGATTTTGCAGTGTTTTTCGATTTTTGGGTGTGTTCATGGGGAGGGACATGCCATGTGGCTGGTGGCCATTTTGAGTGCAGCTACAGGCACTGGCCATGTGCTTGGCAGGCAAGTGGCCATTTTGAATGCAGGCTTTGTTGTTAGGCCTCCAACCATTTTGCCTACTTTTCAACCTTTATTTATGCCCAGGGGTAGTGAGTCTTGCATGGGCCTAGTCTTTCTGTGGGTTGTCTTGAATTTAAACATTATGGAGGGCATGGATGGATTGGGATTGTGCTGATTTTGCAGTGTTTTTCGATTTTTTTGTGCTCTATAACTGAACTGATGTTCCTCTGTCTTCCATTTTTTTTAGGTGCACAAGACTCAAGAGAACCACCAGTGCCAGGAAGAAGTCCTGCAGCGGTGTGTGTGTGCAGCATAACGTCACGCGACGTCACGTCTGGCCTCAGACAACTCTACAATTCGTGCAACTGCGGCCTGCTGTCTGACCTGCTCTGAAGAAGATGGCCCCAAAGAAAGTTCTCCGTAGCTCCTCTAGCAAGAAAGTTGCTAGTAAGGAGCAGAAGAAGCAAGTTACCAAGGAGGCTGGTGTGCCACCCGCCACTTTTTTTGGGAGCAAAAAAAAAAGTACGCCTGCAGCAGCAGGATCTGCTGGGGACCAACCTGAGAGCAGCACCCCTGCTCCATTGGGTTCAGTGCCTCCACCACCACGCCAACTTAAGTCAAAGCCCTTGAGTGCTTCAGAGGCAGTCAGTGTACTTCTCCAATCACCATCGACCAGTGATGTTGGCTCATCGCAAGAAAGTAGCAGCAATGTCCCTGAATCAACACAGGTTGTTGTAACTCATCTGACAAGTGTTGAACAACCACAGCCGCAACAACAACACCATGTGCAAGTACACGCCCAAGTACATGTGGAAGGAGAGGCAGCAAAAGGAGATGCGCAAGCAAAGGTGCATGGACGTTCACAAGTGCCCACAATAGTTGTTCCTCCCGAAGTAGGGGCACATTTGGAAATCGACAATGAAGCTGAGGTATCATTGGAAGCCACTCCTCCTGATGATCATTCATTGTCTTCCACATCCCTAGCAAGGAAAAGATCAAGGGGGGTGTCTACATCTTCTTCAAGCCCACCTCGTTCTGGTGCAAGTGATCTGTCTTGGGAACCACCACAACTGCGGTCTGACAGTGAGGCAGAGGCACACCATGATCTGCCACCGGTACCTAAGCGTAAAAGGAAGGTCGTCCAAAAACTCAAACCTATGGAGTGTGATGAGGCTCAACAAGAAGTGACAGATACTGCTGGTGATGAAGCCTCTCACGATGACGACGAGCCAGTCATCACAAAGGTCACTGCAGCCCCACCGGGCATGCAGCAAAGAGACATTTTGACCCTATCCCGAGAAGCTGCTGAGCGTGATGATGATGTCGGCGAGGAGGCAATGGAAATGGAATCATTAGATTTGGAGTTAAGTAGTACACCAAAACCTACCGCTTCCATATTTCTTCGCAAGAAGGTACCCACCTCGTCCTCGACCTCAATTCGTGGTGGTGAAAGTGCAAAACGTACTGAAGTTCGGCAATCCACATCCTCCACTTCATCTGTCATTAGCAGCAGGACCACCACCACCAGTATCGCCGCCTCCTCCGGCCCCCGAAGACATTTCAAGTCTCCAGTTTGGGACTTCTTTAGTGTTTGCCCAAAAAAGGAAAACGTAGCCATTTGTAGCCTTTGTAAGCTTCGATTTAGTCGTGGTAAGCTTGGTTCTAACTATGGTACCGGAGGCCAGAGAGGTCATCTTGAGAGAAGGCACCCTGTCGAATGGTTTCCGCACCTAGAGGCGGTCAAGAAAGCCGGAATTGCACGTAATGAAAACGTTGATTTGTCATCTGCTGATGACGAGGAGGTAGAAGACGATTCAAACACTTCACTTACACCCAGTTCCCATGTCAGCAGCACACCCCATGGGAGCCACACTAAGAGTGTGGGAGAGAGTGAGACATCAATGCGGAAAACTTCATCAGCGAGCGTAACTGGGTCGAAGAGATCATCATCATCCCGTAAATCATTGGTCCAGGGCAACATTAAAAAGATGTTGTTTACAGAAGCGCAATATGAACGCAACCACCCAATGACCCGTCTGTATAACACTAAGCTGGCTAAAATGCTAGCTCTGGACCTTCTCCCTTTTTCTTTTGTAGAAGGGGTTGGTTTTCTAGAATTAGTGACAGCGCTCTGCCCTAAATGGAAGGTTCCTAGCCGGTTCTATTTTGCCCGAGTTGCGGTTCCAGCACTACATGAAGATGTTCTGAAGGTGATTGGGGCAGCTTTGCAGAAGAGTGCTGTTCACACTATACATCTGACAACAGACATGTGGACCAGTGGCGCAGGCGCTGATTACATGTGCATCACTGCACACTGGGTCTCTTTTTCAGGGGCTAAAGCAAAGCTAAACTCAGGTGTTGACACTAACATTGTTTTTAAAGGTGCTCGGAAACATGCAACACTAGCCATGTTTGGTTTGGAGAAACGTCACACAGCAGAAAACATTTTGGATGTCTTTAACACAAAGGTCCTTAACTGTCTGTCCCCACTAAAACGCAAGGTTGGTTATGTTTCCACAGACAATGGCTCCAATATAGTTAAGGCCATGAGGGACGGTTACTATTTCAGAGTGCCGTGTTTGGCGCACTGTATAAACCTGGTTGTCCAAAAATTCTTGGGTAATAAACGCAGTGCAGCGTACAGTGTATTGGAGAACTGCCGAAAAATTTGCAAGCATTTCAGGCATTCTTTTAAGGCCCGCAAGCAGCTGAGGAGCATGCTATATCAAAGTCAAATGCCAGTGAAAGCACTCATCCAGGAGGTGGTAACACGTTGGAACTCAACCTTCTACATGCTTGAGCGTCTGTATGAGCAGTATACGCAACTCGATCAATATTTCTTGAAAGAGGGTATAGAGGAGCTGAGGATGGGTGGGCCGCAATGGAACATAGTTGAAAGCCTAACACGCATGCTTCGTCCTTTTGAGGTCTTCACACGTGCAGTCAGCAAGGAGGACTCTAATTTGGGAAAAGCTATCCCATTGTTGTACATGCTGGAGGACCAACTGAAGGAGGTGTGTTCTGTGTTTCGAAAAGATGACAAAAAGAAAGACTCTTTGCTTCTGGCTGAGAAATTATTAGAGCTCCTACAAGGTGATGAACGTCTTCAAAAGATCCACTCAGAACAGCATTACATTTGTGCTACTATTCTGGATCCACGCTACAAAAAGGCGCTGGCAGGCAGAGCATTCTTTCCTTTTGCTGATGAAGATGTTACAAAGTACAAACGTTGGCTAGCCTTGTCAGCCAAGAAGTTTGAAACAGAACGGCTGGAAATTGAAGGAAATGGCAGTACATCAGCAGGCCATCCCCAGTCAAAACAATCCACTTCTGCACCTGTGGCTGTGGCACAAGTGACCTCTCAGCCGTTAAAGACACCGGCAACCGCATCATCTGCACGAAAGACAGCAGAAACATTGGAGGCTGAAGAGGATTGGCTAGCTCTGCGTGGGTTTGGTTCTCAAAAGGTCAAAGGCACAGCAAGAGCTACGCAAAGTGGAGGAACCTTGGAGGAGGACCTTGAGTCGATGGTGAAGGACTATCTGAATGACTCCACAGAGGTCTATGTTAATTCTGACCCATTGGCGTATTGGCATGGGAAAAAAGAATTGTGGCCACAGCTCACCAACCTGGCTTTAAACTACTTGTCTTGCCCACTCGCAAGTGTGTCTTCTGAACGGGTTTTCAGTGCGGCTGGTGGGATTGTAACTCCCAAACGGAGCCGCCTCTCACCCAAAAATGTGGAGAGGTTAACAATGATCAAGATGAATCAGCACCTCATACCACCAGATATAAGAGTACGAGAGAGCGTGCCGGATGAAGAGGAGGTGGCCAGCACCATAGATGAGGGAATTTCTACTCTGTCAGGTGGCACTGACCTCACCCGGGCTGAATTCGCAGAGTATGATGACGAAGCCTTATTCTTATTCCTGGACCGTGATTCCGACTTCGAGCCCTGAAAATGAGACAACGAATCAATAACTTTCTTTTTCATCCTTATTCACTTTTATTCCTGTGTGTCTGTCTTTCTTTGTTGTGCACAGTTAATATAATTCAAACTTTAATCAGATAATCACAAAGACAAGCCCATCAGCAGAACTGTCTTCACTTGTTTGCTAATTTATTTGAAGGTGCCGCAGTCTGCATTCCTCAGGTTCACAAGTTCAGAAGAACATGCTCCTCTATCCTCCTCCTCCAGACTCCTATTTCCATCAAAGCAGAGGGCTGGTTTACGCCCAATGAAGAAAGACTCAGCACTTGTGGGGGTGTTGTTCTACCTCTTTGCAGGTGAGTTGACGGGTCTGGGGCCATTGCTGGGAAGCACTAAAAGTGGTTTGTGCCAAATCCGAGGCGGAAATTTTTTTGTGTTTTTGATGACTTGCTTGCCTTTGAGGTGCTCTTAGGGGGGGTTCCGTCTGTTTGTGGGTGAGTTTCATGGTCTGAGAGCATTGCTGGGACACTCTAATCTTGATTGCATTTGCTTTTCAGGAAATCCGTCGTGCCAACCCCGACTTATGGCCTAGCTACGCAGCGCGTTTGGACCGAAGGCCCAGAAATATTGCAAGTATGAGATTTTGCTTTTGGCCTGTTTGGGGGTGTTATGCTTCTTGGCGGGTGGGTTGCCGGGTCTTGGGGCATTCCTGGGAAGGTCTAATACCGGGTAGAAGTGGTTGGGACTAAATCCAGGCCGATTTTTTTTTGGGCTATTTCTGACATTTTGCTCTATGTAGCGTTTTCGGGGGCCTGTTTGGGGGGCTTCCTGGTGTTTCTGGGTGAGTTTCGTGGTCTGGGAGCACTGCTGGGACACTCTAATCTTGATTGCATTTGCTTTTCAGGAAATCCGTCGTGCCAACCCCGACTTATGGCCCAGCTACGCAGCGCGTTTGGACCGAAGGCCCAGAAATATTGCAAGTATGAGAGTTTGCTTTTGGCCTGTTTGGGGGTGTTATACTTCTTGGCGGGTGGGTTGCCGGGTCTTGGGGCATTCCTGGGAAGGTCTAATACCGGGTAGAAGTGGTTGGGACTAAATCCAGGCCGATTTTTTTTTGGGCTATTTCTGACATTTTGCTCTATGTAGCGTTTTCGGGGGCCTGTTTGGGGGGCTTCCTGGTGTTTCTGGGTGAGTTTCGTGGTCTGGGAGCACTGCTGGGACACTCTAATCTTGATTGCATTTGCTTTTCAGGAAATCCGTCGTGCCAACCCCGACTTATGGCCCAGCTACGCAGCGCGTTTGGACCGAAGGCCCAGAAATATTGCAAGTATGAGAGTTTGCTTTTGGCCTGTTTGGGGGTGTTATACTTCTTGGCGGGTGGGTTGCCGGGTCTTGGGGCATTCCTGGGAAGGTCTAATACCGGGTAGAAGTGGTTGGGACTAAATCCAGGCCGATTTTTTTTTGGGCTATTTCTGACATTTTGCTCTATGTAGCGTTTTCGGGGGCCTGTTTGGGGGGCTTCCTGGTGTTTCTGGGTGAGTTTCGTGGTCTGGGAGCACTGCTGGGACACTCTAATCTTGATTGCATTTGCTTTTCAGGAAATCCGTCGTGCCAACCCCGACTTATGGCCTAGCTACGCAGCGCGTTTGGACCGAAGGCCCAGAAATATTGCAAGTATGAGATTTTGCTTTTGGCCTGTTTGGGGGTGTTATGCTTCTTGGCGGGTGGGTTGCCGGGTCTTGGGGCATTCCTGGGAAGGTCTAATACCGGGTAGAAGTGGTTGGGACAAAATCCGCGCGGAAAAGCCTTTAGTTTTGGCACTTTTTGTAACTTAGGGTTCGTTAGGGTTAGCCCTAGCAGCAGGATTGCATGTGTATCGGGGTGTTCTAGATTTTTCAAACTGAGTTCTGGGGTCTTAGAGCACTCGTGAGAATGTGTAATTTTGGTTGCAAGTCATTTGAAGAAAATCCATGGTGGGAAAGGGGGGATTTGGCATAGTTAAAGAAAGCCTTTGCCACTATTCTTAACTTAGGGTTCGTTAGGGTTAGCAGTATTTCTATTGCATGTGTTTGAGTGGGGGGGATTTCGAGTCTTGGAGCGATGCTGGCTATGGCTACTTTTGCTTGGTTGCTTGCAAGTGGTTTGAATGCAATCCACGGGGGGTAATGGGTAATTAGGGTACTTCGGCCTACTTTTACTTTCAAAGTAAGTTTTGTCTCCAGTTTTCTGCTAGGCCTCGTTTTTTGGGTGGGAGCACTGCTAGGAAGATCTATTTTTGTTCTAAAACACAGTTTACAGTACACCTAGCTTGAGGGGCAAGATCCGCTACATTAATTTGCCCATACTTATTTATCCTTCAAAAGGTGACTCAGAGTACGCACTTTCAAAAACATTGTACTGTCTGTCTACTAGGAAAAACAAATTGTGACTTTTTGCACTCCACAGCCTACATACCTTATATTTATTTATCAGTGGTGTTGTAATATTATATCACTTCCTGTTTTTCGTTGAATAATTACAGGCCGGGTTTCAGTCTCTGCAATGGGGAAAAAAGGATGGAGTCAGGCTTCACAGTAGCGAGCCACAATTCAGCATCAGGCAGGCAGTGGACAGGGTGTCTTCTGGTGACCAACATCGGTGGACGAAGCGTCGGCTGCAATGGAGGAGTGCCGCTAATAGGAGGATTTTTTTTCTGCGGGCAACTTACTTACCACTTCCAACAGGACCACTACAACCACATAGATACAGTATCCCTTGCCTTTTTCTCTGACTGTGACTGCATTTCTTTGCTCTCTCTCGGCTTCTACATTGATCCCTTAACACATCACTTAGTCCACTCCACTATCTGCACCACACATAGTCATTTGTAAGTGCTCCTACGTAATTCGCAAGTCGCAGCACGCCCCAGGCCGTAGAGGACTGGGATGGCCCCAATGATGAAGCATGTCACCAAGGGGCAACCCTGGTGAGTGAGGGGACACCTAGAAAAAAAGCAATTTCTCCTTTTCTATCTACTATACCTTCTGTCAGGTTACGCAGCCCCTAAGCGCCTACCGTACTATGAAACTACATTTCCCATGAGTAGGCGGGAGACTTGCAGACTATTTAGTGAGACTATATGAGAGTACCCTTGTATGTTAGGACATCACTTCACTGATGCCTGTCTTGTCTTCTCTTACAGGTATCCTTTCCCTGCTGACCCTACCTTTACCCATCCCACATTTTTTATTTTAGTTTGTTATTTTTCTCCCTCGCCTAATGCCTCGAACACCCTGTGTTTACACTTCTGGGTGTTGGTGACATTTGGAGGTGGAACCATATTTGCATCGACTGGATCACGGGGAGTAAACGTGACACCTTCCAGACCAACCCCATTGAGTGTTGTTGTGAATGGATTTATAGTGACCAGCAAGGCTCTCGGGTATCTGGCTACAGAGACCTTATGTTGAATATAGTTATCAATAATTCCACACAGGCCCTGTACTGTCGCATTCTTTCTTTCCACAGTTGTCGATGATATATTCTTACTCTGCTTGACAAAGAACCATTGCTAATGTGAAAGAACTTCAACCGAATTAGTAGTTATACTTTACCATTTGTTAGGCTACAATGTGGCACTGCTCTACTGTACTTCTGTCACCTGCTATATTCTCAGTTGTACCGTTGAATTGCTCAGGAGGACAAACCAGATTTCATTTTCTTTTTTTTCATAGGCATGCAACTGCCACTGTGTCACACCACTAGTACCACCGCTATGAGGAAATTTTATCCGACCAAGATTGCCAACGTTATTCGGTGTTTCCCGTGGAGCCAGCCCTGGGCCTAGCCCTACTTTCAAACACAAATTACAGGTAAGATAAGCGTTTGGTGGTTTGGGGGTATAATGGAGTATTAGTACGAGAGACGAGAGACTGAAGGTAGTACTACTAAAGTCCTAGGACTCTTGGATTCACTTCACTTAGTCTGTGAGAGGCACTTAGTGTTGAAAACATTTGGGCATTTACACTTAAAGGAAGAAAATGGAACTAAACTTTCAGGAAAACAGTCAACGTTAAACCCCCACCCACCAGGCAAGCAGTAAAAAACAGGTATGCTCAGATAAAGTTTGAAAAAGTATATTTATATCCCTAACAAAATAATCTCCCGCAAGACCCTCCCTAACCCCAACGATTGTCCTTCAAAAGTCCCCAAAAACCCAACTCCCAATTCCCACCCCCCAAAAGTCTCTAAAAAAGGGGCAAGGGACACTATGGGTGGATGCTGTTAACTTTTTGGGCCAGGGCATCATGCTCCTCGCGGAGCAAGGCGAGCTCCTGCTGAAGGCGGGACACCATCAGGGTAGTGCGGCGCAGGCGTGCCTTCACTGCCTTGCAGGTGCAAGGCCTGTGAGAAGCAGCTGTTGGCCTTGCTGCTCGACGGTGGCGTTTGCCTTTGGCAGCCCGGCTCAGTCTCGGTGGACCACTGTGCTGGGTGGCAGCCGGTGGGGCCACGGAGGCCGATGCAGACGACGTTGTCGTTGTTGTCGACCGCACACTTTCCTCGTCCTCCAGGGCCACCAGCCGCCGATATTCCGCAACAGTGGCCTCGATTCTCCGTTGCCGGGCCGCTCTAGCCAGCTCCTTCCTCCTTGTTCGTTTGGAAGGAGAACCTATATGAAGAAAGAAAGACATAGTCTGTAACCAATGCTCTTTAAGATTAACTCAATCATTCAGCAGAAATGTGTGCTGCAGTACAACTAGCAACTTGCAAGCGCATTACATAACTATTGAGGCCAGTATCTATCTAACCTCACACTTCTTCATCCTTGCTCTAACATTAGTGGGAGTTTAAGGAACAAATTCTATGAGCACTGTGGACTTCCATTGGAGTCGACTATGAAAGTACACCAGTCTTATTCTTCTTCTTGTCTCTTGTTTTGGAAAATTGGTACGTTATTTTCTGCAAGCCGGCATAATGCCAGCGCGGTAAACTTGCACCCGAGAAAAAGAGACGCACGCCATGAGGAGTGACCTAGACTTGCGTTGCCGTTGCGTTACTGTACCCGTCCAGTACATGCAGGTGGTGAATCTCTTACTTTTCTATTACGGGTGGCACTGAGAATACTCTGTTACAACTCAAGGGCTACTGCTTAATTAATTTAACTTTCACCCTACAGTGGAAATGAGTACTAGAAATGGAAAATTGAAGAAGATAAATAATCTGATTATCTATCACTTCACATGGGATGTTTTTGCTTATATATGGGATGACTTTAGGTGCTTTGCTTTTTATTGAGTGACAGGCAGTGATACATCCACACATGAATGACTGAGTACTACTAAACTTATTAAGAGAGGTAGGGAGTGGCCACCATAATAACCGGATCTATGCAGTGCTTGCAATACAAACTACTGCTACTATTTATGGTAGTATTTGGACAAAATTAAAAGTTCTTTTCCTTGCCTTTCCTACACTGGAACGGACGTGCGGGTGCAGTGTTACATGCTCTTCAAAGTTACACTTAGTTCATCCACTGACCATCTACTCTCTCTAGATCATGGGTACTCACAAACTTTCTCTCAGGGGCTACATTTACAGTGTAGTTTGGGGCCGAGGGCCGCACTGGTGGGGGCGGAGTCAGAGGGGGCGGGGCTAAAGCAAAACGATAACTTGTGACCATGAGGTTGCACACAGGTCCCTGCAGCAGATGCCCTCATCCACTGAGCCACCAGACCCAGCATTTACATACATCTCTCTCCCTCCTGCTGTCCCTCCTGCCCTCCCTCCATCTCTCTCTCCCTCCTGCCCTCCCTCTCCCTCTGTCATCTCACTGTGTGTGTGTCTATCTGTGTCAGCCTTCAGCCCGGGTTGAGACCGCTTCCTCAACGCGCACACACAGACAACAACACCAAAGTACTTAACAGGTCTTTAAAAGACCATTAACATATTATTGAGGCTTTGTTTGTTTTAGCGCCCCTGCTTCTCCACCCTGACAATCACTGCTTGCCCGGCCCCACAGAGCAGAGGCTTTGTTCTATTTCACCTCTTTGTGGCCTTGCATCTCCACTCTGCTCTGTGGGGGCCGGGGGAGCAGTGATTGTCAGAGTGGAGATGCAGGGGCGCTAACAGGTGAAATACAAAAAGCCTCTGCTCTGTGGGGGCCGGGGGAGCAGTGATTGTCTGCAAGGTCTGCGCACCGCCAAGGAAGGCTTGCCGGGCCACCACCGGCCCGCGGGCCGTACTA
Source organism: Lissotriton vulgaris (assembly GCF_964263255.1). Lineage (NCBI taxonomy): Eukaryota > Metazoa > Chordata > Amphibia > Caudata > Salamandridae > Lissotriton > Lissotriton vulgaris. The sequence goes on from NW_028253655.1 coordinate 597,313, forward strand.
TGAGTACCCCTGCTCTAGATACACATATGCTATCTAAGAGTCAGATAGTAGCATGATCCAGGTATATGGACACATACAGTTTCTGTGTCACCCACCCAGGCTGTTGTCCTTCCACCCATCATTGCTTCATCATTCACCCAGCCATGCATCTCATATTCTTGCCTTCCCAGCTAGTCTTCAATCTCAATAAGTAAGGAATATATAAGAGCTTACCTCTGGCCGCCACCACCGTCTCAACTCTCACAGCCGCCGCCGCCGCCTCCTCCCCTGATAAACTGCCCTCCGCCTCCGTGTCGAGCACCACCACCACACTGGCCCCGCCACCAGATGTTCCACCTACAAAGTACATTTAAGAATCTTAGAATAAAGCACTCACTAGTCACTAGTATTTGGTCTAGGAATGAAGACATGTGAAAACAATGTAATTTGTGACTGTCTACGTTAAAGTTAAAAAAAATGTCCCTTTTTCCAGGGAAGGTTGTCTTGCTGCACTTTTGGCACAACTGATGAAGGCTGATTTTTTAACACGCACCATTTTTCTCCACACAGACAGAAGATGGACTTCTAACAACAAGATCAAGTTGAAACCAGGTGAGAGCTCGGCTCGACCACAAGAAATGTCTTCAATTAATCGTCAGCACTAACCACTTTTCCATTATCAGTTAAACGTTTAGTTTTATTATGACTTCATTTTAATAAATGTGTTTACTTTTAATAAAGCTTTTAAATTTAAATACAATCTGTGTTTTTTGGTCCTCCAGACTAGAGTGACTGAGCGAAAGGTTTTGCAATTTTTGCAAGCATGAGTCCAGATAGAACACTTCAAAAGACATTATGGACAATCCCAGAGGACTGCACTAAGTTGATAGAGCTATTGCTGACTAGAATCATGGGAGTTTCGCCAACCGTGCAATCTTAGTTAGCTACACAGACAGACTAATAAGAATAATCTAGTAATACCACAGGGAGTCATAGTAGAGGCAGGATAAGAATTTAGATACAGTCTACAAGAAGAGCAAAGACAATTTTGAAAAAATTCAAATGAGGAACGCTAGGAAAAATAGGTACTAGTCTAAAATGAAAACTTACTGGGGCCAGCAGAGGAGCCCTCGCCTGCCCGATCCTGGCCCTGTTGAACAGCATCCGCCGCCTGCTGCTCCTGTGTCCTCCTCTCGCCCCTGGGGGGAGCTGACGTACAACATGAAAGAAAGAACAGAAAACATGGATGATTGTTGCTTGTCAATGTCAACCAAATCAAACATTTCAAAAGAACAATAACAAAATATTTCCGCGAAATTATATTGATTATGGTTACTTTTTATTTATTTGCGGACCTGTGACTTCGAAAGTCACGTAACTCACTAAACAAAGTACTGAAACGTTCACCTAGGACTGGCAGGCAGCAGTCCGCAGGCAAGACGCAAAGTGACAGACAAACTCCATTGTGATTTCAGTCAGATCAGTGACAACACTAACAGTTGCCTGCTACATTACCAGTCATTTAAATAGTCAAACTATCAATCCACCGCCACTATTTTTCTTATTGTCAGGGTTACAAAGGAAGGGGCAGATTTAAGCCCTTGCGGCTCTTTTGCGCCGTTCTTGCGTGACTTTTGTGACGCAGCAGCTAAACAAAAAAGGGCGCCATGGTGCGGCGTATAATATTATAACAACGTGACGCATTTGGGAGATGCATCCCGTTATAAAGCCCTGCGCCATCAGGGGGCGTTCCGGCGCAAGGGAGGGCATTCCTGCGCTGGAACACATCCTAATAGTGGCTGAGGGAAATCTACAAAATATCAATCAGTCACCTTTAGGACAATGATGCGTCACACAAACCCTGCACCTGCTTGAAGCAGACGTACGGCTTGACCCAGCATTGGGGAGATAGGGTACCCCAGAGCATTGATGGAGCTGCGCCATCGTTGCGACGCAACTCCAGCAGTAAAGCTTCGGTGACGTTTTGGGCCCATGGGGCGCCGCATTGCAAATACGGCGCACCATGTTTGGTGGTGGTAGCGGGCCGCACAATTAATGGCGCATCCCTGCTACTTTGCAGGGATGCGACGGTAATTGCAATTCTGCCCCTTAGGGGCATACTTACTTACGCGTTCTGGCGCATCTCCAGAGATGCGCCAGATCAAATGCGTCACGCAAAACTACCCTTGCGACACGGCAGATGTGCCTCATTTACAATGCGGCGCGCCCTGGCGCAAGGGTAGGCACTTGCGTGACGCATCTCGTCACGTAAGAGCGGCGCATCGCTGGAGTCACGTCGCCAACGCAATGCAACTCCAGTAATGCTCAGGGCCACCCAATACTTTACATGCTGTGTCAGTCCTTTCGCCTGCTTCGAGCAGACATAAGGAATTGAATTGACGTAGCAGCGTCGCAGAAGTGCCTGCGTTAAATCTTGTAGATTTCACGCAGGCAATTTTGCGAGGCGCACAGCCGCTGGACCGCCCACCCTGCGTACTAGGAACGCACCCATTGTGGTGCAGGCCCATGGCTTTATAACGTGACGCATCTCCCTAGATGCGTCATGCTGTAAATGACTTGCAGGGATGCGGCACGTTTACGCCGCTGTTGCGTCACGCAAGGCAACGTAAACGTGGCGCAAGGGGCTTGTAAATGTAATCTGCCCCCTAGTGTCTAGCATTACGCAGTTCTGTTAAGTACACTCATACATAATAGTTACTCAGGCCAATGAGACCACGAAATAGAAAACAAATAAGCATAGTAGCAACCCCACTGAGAAGGAGAGCAGTGCACCTGAAATGCACAGAAGATTTTGAAATATAATTTAACTACAATGTAATCGTCATCAGCGGCATTATTGGCTTGCTCCATGTAAAAAACAAATATTTGCAATACAACAACACAGAGCAGGAGAAAACATCATAGTAGTGAGTGATTAAATGCCAATGGCTACTACTACTCACCAAGCCCGGGGATCTCCAAGCCGAGCTGGTCCAGCAGGTCGCGCTCGCGGTCCAGGAGGTCCGTCCAGCGATGGGTGACCTGGCTGTAGGTGCGCTGGACCCCGTAGAGGTGGGATATGGCCCAGCACACCTTCTCCCACCGCTTCCGGCGCTCCCGCATGATGTAGCCGCCGGCCGCGATCCTGCCGCCTCCCGCGATGGTCCTGGGCAGGCGGCGCTGGACGAAGTAGACCAGCGCGCCCACTTCCTCCGGGCTGAATATCTCCCGGCGCGTCACCTGCTCCCCCCTCGATCTCACGCCTGCTGTCCTGCCACTGGGTCCAGCACTACTCCCCGCCGCCGCTGCGGCCCTCAAGTGCCTGGGCAGCTTCACGGCGCCTGGCTTGACCATGGTCTGGGCAGGTAAGGTAGGAAGAAGTAGAAAATTAAGAAAGAATAGGATAGGGAAGAAGAAAAGAAAAGAGTTTACAAAAGTAGTTTAAAAGTAAAGAAAAATAGCAGAAAAGACAAAAATATACAGCTAGGAAAAGAGAGGGATAGATAAGAAGCAAAATCGTAAAAAAAAAACTGAAAACAAGCAAAGGATGGGAAAGATATCAAGAGGATTAAACACCATGCCCAGACACAGGAAATGAATGAAAAACAAGATGGCCGGCGCCCGTTTCCGAGCGCGAAAGTCAGTTCGCGCGAGATTTTCCTCGCGATCTCGTGCGAACCTCTAGATTTCCCGCGCGATCTCGTGCGAACCTCTACTCGCAATGCGCTTACTGCGCGAGATTATACATAGCGGGCGGAAACGGAAATACGTCACGCAAACAAAATGGCCGCGCCCGTACTCGACCTTGGGGTAAATTCGCGTGTTGCGCTGCAAGCGGCTCGCGAATACTGCAAAAAAACTCCCGAAACAACAAGCCGCAAAAAAATAAAATGCTCATTCGCACGAATTGGCGGCTTCCGCGGTCGGTTTCGCACGACGCCGCGCCCCGCGAATAGCGCGAAAAAAACCGCAAAACGATTTCAGCAAAAGCAAAAGCAATGAGCAGGTGCAAAAGGTCAACCTCATGATTTGTAACGATTCTTTGTATTGCTTCCTGAGGGGGCCCTCCAGAATTCGGTTGCCTGCTTGCAACTATTGTGTGACCCTGCTCTGACCTTAACTGTATGCCACAAAGGTCCTGATTTACAGCTAAAGGAGCAGACAAGCAGGTGCCAGGCTGGAACTTTAAATTCTTTCAGTGACACATTAATTAGCCCCTAATTCATTATTGTCAGTTGGGGCAGGGCAGGTGTTGTAACTAATTTTGCAACAATGAAAGCACTTAGCAAGTGCAAAAGATCACTAATCAGGGCGCACTAAGGAAGCAGGTGCCAGCTAAAAAAATATTCTGTGACACATTAATCAGCCCCAAATTAATTCAGGTCACTTGAGGCAGGGAAGGTGTGCTTTGCTTTGCCGAAAATAATGTACACTGGACAACCAGAGGGTGTGGTGATGAAACAGAGGGTGGCATGGGTGGGCCAGAGGGTGGCATGAGTAGTCAGAGAGTGGCAGTGGTGACAGAGAGTGGCAGTGATGAAGAAGAGTGTCCCAAACAGGCTGGACATGTAGAAACAACAAGTTCGCAAAACTTGCGACCCGACAGGTAAGTTCGCAAATTGCGAAATTGTAAAAACCCTCGCGAACTGGCAGAAACACGGGCGAACACAAAAAAAAAAAAAAATCCGCAAATTCGCGGGAATTCGCGGATTTTGCGGATTGCGAATCCGCAAATCCGCAAAATTCGCGAACGCGAGATCCGCAAAATTCGCCCATGCTTACTCCGGACCAGTCGAACGATCCCAAAATGGTCTATAATGATGAAATTTTAACATTTAATCTTTTGACTCTAAATTACTGTTGGATGTGAATTATGACTTTGTCAACTAAAATAAGTGTGTTTAAAGTCATTTCTGTGCCTGAAACGGGTCAAAATTGAAGCTTTTGAGTAAGCAAAACTCTGTAAAAATGGCAATTTTGGTCACTGTGAGGGTTTAAAAAGTGGTTATTCAACATGAGGCATGATCCAATTGACATTTTGAATCATTTTTGGTACAGTCCAAAAAATCAATTTTCGGATGAAAAACGATGACTCCGGACCAGTTGAACGATCCCAAAATGGTCTATAATGATGAAATTTTAACATTTAATCTTTTGACTCTAAATTACTGTTGGATGTGAATTGTGACTTTGTCAACTAAAATAAGTGTGTTTAAAGTCATTTCTGTGCCTGAAACGGGTCCAAATTGAAGCTTTTGAGTAAGCAAAACTCTGTAAAAATGGCAATTTTGGTCACTGTGAGGGTTTAAAAAGTGGTTATTCAACATGAGGCATGATCCAATTAACATTTTGAATCATTTTTGGTACAGTCCAAAAAATCAATTTTTGGATGAAAAACGATGACTCCGGACCTGTCGAATGATCCCAAAATGGTCTATAATGATGAAATTTTAACATTTAATCTTTTGACTCTAAATGACTGTTGGATGTGAATTATGACTTTGTCAACTAGAATAAGTGTGTTTAAAGTCATTTCTGTGCCTGAAACGGGTCAAAATTGAAGCTTTTGAGTAAGCAAAACTGTGTAAAAATGGCAATTTTGGTCACTGTGAGGGTTTAAAAAGTGGTTATTCAACATGAGGCATGATCCAATTGACATTTTGAATCATTTTTGGTACAGTCCAAAAAATCAATTTTCGGATAAAAAACGATGACTCCGGACCTGTCGAACGATCCCAAAATGGTCTACAATGATGAAATTTTAACTTAAATTACTGATGGATGTGAATTATGACTTTGTCAACTAAAATAAGTGTGTTTAAAGTCATTTCTGTGCCTGAAACGGGTCACAATGGAAGCTTTTGAGTAAGCAAAACTCTGTAAAAATGGCAATTTTGGTCACTGTGAGGGTTTAAAAAGTGGTTATTCAACATGAGGCATGATCCAATTAACATTTTGAATCATTTTTGGTACAGTCCAAAAAATCAATTTTCGGATGAAAAACGATGACTCCGGACCTGTCGAATGATCCCAAAATGGTCTATAATGATGAAATTTTAACATTTAATCTTTTGACTCTAAATGACTGTTGGATGTGAATTATGACTTTGTCAACTAGAATAAGTGTGTTTAAAGTCATTTCTGTGCCTGAAACGGGTCAAAATGGAAGCTTTTGAGTAAGCAAAACTGTGTAAAAATGGCAATTTTGGTCACTGTGAGGGTTTAAAAAGTGGTTATTCAACATGAGGCATGATCCAATTGACATTTTGAATCATTTTTGGTACAGTCCTAAAAATCAATTTTCGGATAAAAAACGATGACTCCGGACCTGTCGAACGATCCCAAAATGGTCTATAATGATGAAATTTTAACATTTAATCTTTTGACTCTAAATTACTGTTGGATGTGAATTGTGACTTTGTCAACTAAAATAAGAGTCTTTAAAGTCATTTCTGTGCCTGAAACGGGTCAAAATTGAAGCTTTTGAGTAAGCAAAACGCTGTAAAGATGGCAATTTTGGTCACTGTGAGGGTTTAAAAAGTGGTTATTCAACATGAGGCATGATCCAATTGACATTTTGAATCATTTTTGGTACAGTCCAAAAAATCAATTTTCGGATGAAAAACGATTACTCCGGACCAGTCGAACGATCCCAAAATGGTCTATAATGATGAAATTTTAACATTTAATCTTTTGACTCTAAATTACTGTTGGATGTGAATTGTGACTTTGTCAACTAAAATAAGTGTGTTTAAAGTCATTTCTGTGCCTGAAACGGGTCAAAATTGAAGCTTTTGATTAAGCAAAACTCTGTAAAAATGGCAATTTTGGTCACTGTGAGGGTTTAAAAAGTGGTTATTCAACATGAGGCATTATCCAATTAACATTTTGAATCATTTTTGGTACAGTCCAAAAAATCAATTTTCGGATGAAAAACGATGACTCCGGACCAGTCGAACGATCCCAAAATGGTCTATATTGATGAAATTTTAACATTTAATCTTTTGACTCTAAATGACTGTTGGATGTGAATCATGACTCTGTCAACTAGAATAAGTGTGTTTAAAGTCATTTCTGTGCCTGAAACGGGTCAAAATTGAAGCTTTTGAGTAAGCAAAACTCTGTAAAAATGGCAATTTTGGTCACTGTGAGGGTTTAAAAAGTGGTTATTTAACATGAGGCATGATCCAATTAACATTTTGAATCATTTTTGGTACAGTCCAACAAATCAATTTTCGGATGAAAAACGATGACTCCGGACCTGTCGAACGATCCCAAAATGGTCTATAATGATGAAATTTTAACATTTAATCTTTTGACTCTAAATTACTGTTGGATGTGAATTGTGACTTTGTCAACTAAAATAAGTGTGTTTAAAGTCATTTCTGTGCCTGAAACGGGTCAAAATTGAAGCTTTTGAGTAAGCAAAACTCTGTAAAAATGGCAATTTTGGTCACTGTGAGGGTTTAAAAAGTGGTTATTCAACATGAGGCATGATGCAATTGACATTTTGAATCATTTTTGGTACAGTCCAAAAAATCAATTTTCGCATGAAAAACGATGACTCCGGACCTGTCGAACGATCCCAAAATGGTCTATAATGATGAAATTTTAACATTTAATCTTTTGACTCTAAATTACTGTTGGATGTGAATTATGACTTTGTCAACTAGAATAAGTGTGTTTAAAGTCATTTCTGTGCCTGAAACGGGTCAAAATGGAAGCTTTTGAGTAAGATAAACTCTGTAAAAATGGCAATTTTGGTCACTGTGAGGGTTTAAAAAGTGGTTATTCAACATGAGGCATGATCCAATTGACATTTTGAATCATTTTTGGTACAGTCCAAAAAATCAATTTTCTCATGAAAAACGATGACTCCGGACCTGTCGAACGATCCCAAAATGGTCTATAATGATGAAATTTTAACATTTAATCTTTTGACTCTAAATTACTGTTGGATGTGAATTGTGACTTTGTCAACTAAAATAAGTGTGTTTAAAGTCATTTCTGTGGCTGAAACGGGTCAAAATTGAAGCTTTTGAGTAAGCAAAACTGTGTAAAAATGGCAATTTTGGTCACTGTGAGGGTTTAAAAAGTGGTTATTCAACATGAGGCATGATCCAATTAACATTTTGAATCATTTTTGGTACAGTCCAAAAAATCAATTTTCGGATGAAAAACGATGACTCCGGACCTGTCGAATGATCCCAAAATGGTCTATAATGATGAAATTTTAACATTTAATCTTTTGACTCTAAATGACTGTTGGATGTGAATTATGACTTTGTCAACTAGAATAAGTGTGTTTAAAGTCATTTCTGTGCCTGAAACGGGTCAAAATGGAAGCTTTTGAGTAAGCAAAACTGTGTAAAAATGGCAATTTTGGTCACTGTGAGGGTTTAAAAAGTGGTTATTCAACATGAGGCATGATCCAATTGACATTTTGAATCATTTTTGGTACAGTCCAAAAAATCAATTTTCGGATAAAAAACGATGACTCCGGACCTGTCGAACGATCCCAAAATGTTCTATAATGATGAAATTTTAACATTTAATCTTTTGACTCTAAATTACTGATGGATGTGAATTATGACTTTGTCATCTAAAATAAGTGTGTTTAAAGTCATTTCTGTGCCTGAAACGGGTCAAAATGGAAGCTTTTGAGTAAGCAAAACTCTGTAAAAATGGCAATTTTGGTCACTGTGAGGGTTTAAAAAGTGGTTATTCAACATGAGGCATGATCCAATTAACATTTTGAATCATTTTTGGTACAGTCCAAAAAATCAATTTTCGGATGAAAAACGATGACTCCGGACCTGTCGAATGATCCCAAAATGGTCTATAATGATGAAATTTTAACATTTAATCTTTTGACTCTAAATGACTGTTGGATGTGAATTATGACTTTGTCAACTAGAATAAGTGTGTTTAAAGTCATTTCTGTGCCTGAAACGGGTCAAAATGGAAGCTTTTGAGTAAGCAAAACTCTGTAAAAATGGCAATTTTGGTCACTGTGAGGGTTTAAAAAGTGGTTATTCAACATGAGGCATGATCCAATTGACATTTTGAATCATTTTTGGTACAGTCCCAAAAATCAATTTTCGGATAAAAAACGATGACTCCGGACCTGTCGAACGATCCCAAAATGGTCTATAATGATGAAATTTTAACATTTAATCTTTTGACTCTAAATTACTGTTGGATGTGAATTGTGACTTTGTCAACTAAAATAAGAGTGTTTAAAGTCATTTCTGTGCCTGAAACGGGTCAAAATTGAAGCTTTTGAGTAAGCAAAACGCTGTAAAGATGGCAATTTTGGTCACTGTGAGGGTTTAAAAAGTGGTTATTCAACATGAGGCATGATCCAATTGACATTTTGAATCATTTTTGGTACAGTCCAAAAAATCAATTTTCGGATGAAAAACGATTACTCCGGACCAGTCGAACGATCCCAAAATGGTCTATAATGATGAAATTTTAATATTTATTCTTTTGACTCTAAATTACTGTTGGATGTGAATTGTGACTTTGTCAACTAAAATAAGTGTGTTTAAAGTCATTTCTGTGCCTGAAACGGGTCAAAATGGAAGCTTTTGAGTAAGCAAAACTGTGTAAAAATGGCAATTTTGGTCACCGTGAGGGTTTAAAAAGTGGTTATTCAACATGAGGCATGATCCAATTGACATTTTGAATCATTTTTGGTACAGTCCAAAAAATCAATTTTCGGATAAAAAACGATGACTCCGGACCTGTCGAACGATCCCAAAATGGTCTATAATGATGAAATTTTAACATTTAATCTTTTGACTCTAAATTACTGATGGATGTGAATTATGACTTTGTCAACTAAAATAAGTGTGTTGAAAGTCATTTCTGTGCCTGAAACGGGTCAAAATGGAAGCTTTTGAGTAAGCAAAACTCTGTAAAAATGGCAATTTTGGTCACTGTGAGGGTTTAAAAAGTGGTTATTCAACATGAGGCATGATCCAATTAACATTTTGAATCATTTTTGGTACAGTCCAAAAAATCAATTTTCGGATGAAAAACGATGACTCCGGACCTGTCGAATGATCCCAAAATGGTCTATAATGATGAAATTTTAACATTTAATCTTTTGACTCTAAATGACTGTTGGATGTGAATTATGACTTTGTCAACTAGAATAAGTGTGTTTAAAGTCATTTCTGTGCCTGAAACGGGTCAAAATGGAAGCTTTTGAGTAAGCAAAACTCTGTAAAAATGGCAATTTTGGTCACTGTGAGGGTTTAAAAAGTGGTTATTCAACATGAGGCATGATCCAATTGACATTTTGAATCATTTTTGGTACAGTCCCAAAAATCAATTTTCGGATAAAAAACGATGACTCCGGACCTGTCGAACGATCCCAAAATGGTCTATAATGATGAAATTTTAACATTTAATCTTTTGACTCTAAATTACTGTTGGATGTGAATTGTGACTTTGTTAACTAAAATAAGAGTGTTTAAAGTCATTTCTGTGCCTGAAACGGGTCAAAATTGAAGCTTTTGAGTAAGCAAAACGCTGTAAAGATGGCAATTTTGGTCACTGTGAGGGTTTAAAAAGTGGTTATTCAACATGAGGCATGATCCAATTGACATTTTGAATCATTTTTGGTACAGTCCAAAAAATCAATTTTCGGATGAAAAACGATTACTCCGGACCAGTCGAACGATCCCAAAATGGTCTATAATGATGAAATTTTAATATTTATTCTTTTGACTCTAAATTACTGTTGGATGTGAATTGTGACTTTGTCAACTAAAATAAGTGTGTTTAAAGTCATTTCTGTGCCTGAAACGGGTCAAAATGGAAGCTTTTGAGTAAGCAAAACTGTGTAAAAATGGCAATTTTGGTCACCGTGAGGGTTTAAAAAGTGGTTATTCAACATGAGGCATGATCCAATTGACATTTTGAATCATTTTTAGTACAGTCCAAAAAATCAATTTTCGGATAAAAAACGATGACTCCGGACCTGTCGAACGATCCCAAAATGGTCTATAATGATGAAATTTTAACATTTAATCTTTTGACTCTAAATTACTGATGGATGTGAATTATGACTTTGTCAACTAAAATAAGTGTGTTTAAAGTCATTTCTGTGCCTGAAACGGGTCAAAATGGAAGCTTTTGATTAAGCAAAACTCTGTAAAAATGGCAATTTTGGTCACTGTGAGGGTTTAAAAAGTGGTTATTTAACATGAGGCATGATCCAATTAACATTTTGAATCATTTTTGGTACAGTCCAAAAAATCAATTTTCGGATGAAAAACGATGACTCCGGACCAGTCGAACGATCCCAAAATGGTCTATAATGATGAAATTTTAACATTTAATCTTTTGACTCTAAATGACTGTTGGATGTGAATCATGACTCTGTCAACTAGAATAAGTGTGTTTAAAGTCATTTCTGTGCCTGAAACGGGTCAAAATTGAAGCTTTTGAGTAAGCAAAACTCTGTAAAAATGGCAATTTTGGTCACTGTGAGGGTTTAAAAAGTGGTTATTTAACATGAGGCATGATCCAATTAACATTTTGAATCATTTTTGGTACAGTCCAAAAAATCAATTTTCGCATGAAAAACGATGACTCCGGACCTGTCGAACGATCCCAAAATGGTCTATAATGATGAAATTTTAACATTTAATCTTTTGACTCTAAATTACTGTTGGATGTGAATTATGACTTTGTCAACTAGAATAAGTGTGTTTAAAGTCATTTCTGTGCCTGAAACGGGTCAAAATGGAAGCTTTTGAGTAAGATAAACTCTGTAAAAATGGCAATTTTGGTCACTGTGAGGGTTTAAAAAGTGGTTATTCAACATGAGGCATGATCCAATTGACATTTTGAATCATTTTTGGTACAGTCCAAAAAATCAATTTTCTCATGAAAAACGATGACTCCGGACCAGTCGAACGATCCCAAAATGGTCTATAATGATGAAATTTTAACATTTAATCTTTTGACTCTAAATTACTGTTGGATGTGAATTGTGACTTTGTCAACTAAAATAAGAGTGTTTAAAGTCATTTCTGTGCCTGAAACGGGTCAAAATTGAAGCTTTTGAGTAAGCAAAACGCTGTAAAGATGGCAATTTTGGTCACTGTGAGGGTTTAAAAAGTGGTTATTCAACATGAGGCATGATCCAATTGACATTTTGAATCATTTTTGGTACAGTCCCAAAAATCAATTTTCGGATAAAAAACGATGACTCCGGACCTGTCGAACGATCCCAAAATGGTCTATAATGATGAAATTTTAACATTTAATCTTTTGACTCTAAATTACTGTTGGATGTGAATTGTGACTTTGTCAACTAAAATAAGAGTGTTTAAAGTCATTTCTGTGCCTGAAACGGGTCAAAATTGAAGCTTTTGAGTAAGCAAAACGCTGTAAAGATGGCAATTTTGGTCACTGTGAGGGTTTAAAAAGTGGTTATTCAACATGAGGCATGATCCAATTGACATTTTGAATCATTTTTGGTACAGTCCAAAAAATCAATTTTCGGATGAAAAACGATTACTCCGGACCAGTCGAACGATCCCAAAATGGTCTATAATGATGAAATTTTAATATTTATTCTTTTGACTCTAAATTACTGTTGGATGTGAATTGTGACTTTGTCAACTAAAATAAGTGTGTTTAAAGTCATTTCTGTGCCTGAAACGGGTCAAAATGGAAGCTTTTGAGTAAGCAAAACTGTGTAAAAATGGCAATTTTGGTCACCGTGAGGGTTTAAAAAGTGGTTATTCAACATGAGGCATGATCCAATTGACATTTTGAATCATTTTTGGTACAGTCCAAAAAATCAATTTTCGGATAAAAAACGATGACTCCGGACCTGTCGAACGATCCCAAAATGGTCTATAATGATGAAATTTTAACATTTAATCTTTTGACTCTAAATTACTGATGGATGTGAATTATGACTTTGTCAACTAAAATAAGTGTGTTTAAAGTCATTTCTGTGCCTGAAACGGGTCAAAATGGAAGCTTTTGAGTAAGCAAAACTCTGTAAAAATGGCAATTTTGGTCACTGTGAGGGTTTAAAAAGTGGTTATTTAACATGAGGCATGATCCAATTAACATTTTGAATCATTTTTGGTACAGTCCAAAAAATCAATTTTCGGATGAAAAACGATGACTCCGGACCAGTCGAACGATCCCAAAATGGTCTATAATGATGAAATTTTAACATTTAATCTTTTGACTCTAAATTACTGATGGATGTGAATTATGACTTTGTCATCTAAAATAAGTGTGTTTAAAGTCATTTCTGTGCCTGAAACGGGTCAAAATGGAAGCTTTTGAGTAAGCAAAACTCTGTAAAAATGGCAATTTTGGTCACTGTGAGGGTTTAAAAAGTGGTTATTCAACATGAGGCATGATCCAATTAACATTTTGAATCATTTTTGGTACAGTCCAAAAAATCCATTTTCGGATGAAAAACGATGACTCCGGACCTGTCGAATGATCCCAAAATGGTCTATAATGATGAAATTTTAACATTTAATCTTTTGACTCTAAATGACTGTTGGATGTGAATTATGACTTTGTCAACTAGAATAAGTGTGTTTAAAGTCATTTCTGTGCCTGAAACGGGTCAAAATGGAAGCTTTTGAGTAAGCAAAACTCTGTAAAAATGGCAATTTTGGTCACTGTGAGGGTTTAAAAAGTGGTTATTCAACATGAGGCATGATCCAATTGACATTTTGAATCATTTTTGGTACAGTCCCAAAAATCAATTTTCGGATAAAAAACGATGACTCCGGACCTGTCGAACGATCCCAAAATGGTCTATAATGATGAAATTTTAACATTTAATCTTTTGACTCTAAATTACTGTTGGATGTGAATTGTGACTTTGTCAACTAAAATAAGAGTGTTTAAAGTCATTTCTGTGCCTGAAACGGGTCAAAATTGAAGCTTTTGAGTAAGCAAAACGCTGTAAAGATGGCAATTTTGGTCACTGTGAGGGTTTAAAAAGTGGTTATTCAACATGAGGCATGATCCAATTGACATTTTGAATCATTTTTGGTACAGTCCAAAAAATCAATTTTCGGATGAAAAACGATTACTCCGGACCAGTCGAACGATCCCAAAATGGTCTATAATGATGAAATTTTAATATTTATTCTTTTGACTCTAAATTACTGTTGGATGTGAATTGTGACTTTGTCAACTAAAATAAGTGTGTTTAAAGTCATTTCTGTGCCTGAAACGGGTCAAAATGGAAGCTTTTGAGTAAGCAAAACTGTGTAAAAATGGCAATTTTGGTCACCGTGAGGGTTTAAAAAGTGGTTATTCAACATGAGGCATGATCCAATTGACATTTTGAATCATTTTTGGTACAGTCCAAAAAATCAATTTTCGGATAAAAAACGATGACTCCGGACCTGTCGAACGATCCCAAAATGGTCTATAATGATGAAATTTTAACATTTAATCTTTTGACTCTAAATTACTGATGGATGTGAATTATGACTTTGTCAACTAAAATAAGTGTGTTTAAAGTCATTTCTGTGCCTGAAACGGGTCAAAATGGAAGCTTTTGAGTAAGCAAAACTCTGTAAAAATGGCAATTTTGGTCACTGTGAGGGTTTAAAAAGTGGTTATTTAACATGAGGCATGATCCAATTAACATTTTGAATCATTTTTGGTACAGTCCAAAAAATCAATTTTCGGATGAAAAACGATGACTCCGGACCAGTCGAACGATCCCAAAATGGTCTATAATGATGAAATTTTAACATTTAATCTTTTGACTCTAAATGACTGTTGGATGTGAATCATGACTCTGTCAACTAGAATAAGTGTGTTTAAAGTCATTTCTGTGCCTGAAACGGGTCAAAATTGAAGCTTTTGAGTAAGCAAAACTCTGTAAAAATGGCAATTTTGGTCACTGTGAGGGTTTAAAAAGTGGTTATTTAACATGAGGCATGATCCAATTAACATTTTGAATCATTTTTGGTACAGTCCAACAAATCAATTTTCGGATGAAAAACGATGACTCCGGACCTGTCGAACGATCCCAAAATGGTCTATAATGATGAAATTTTAACATTTAATCTTTTGACTCTAAATTACTGTTGGATGTGAATTGTGACTTTGTCAACTAAAATAAGTGTGTTTAAAGTCATTTCTGTGCCTGAAACGGGTCAAAATTGAAGCTTTTGAGTAAGCAAAACTCTGAAAAAATGGCAATTTTGGTCACTGTGAGGGTTTAAAAAGTGGTTATTCAACATGAGGCATGATGCAATTGACATTTTGAATCATTTTTGGTACAGTCCAAAAAATCAATTTTCGCATGAAAAACGATGACTCCGGACCTGTCGAACGATCCCAAAATGGTCTATAATGATGAAATTTTAACATTTAATCTTTTGACTCTAAATTACTGTTGGATGTGAATTATGACTTTGTCAACTAGAATAAGTGTGTTTAAAGTCATTTCTGTGCCTGAAACGGGTCAAAATGGAAGCTTTTGAGTAAGATAAACTCTGTAAAAATGGCAATTTTGGTCACTGTGAGGGTTTAAAAAGTGGTTATTCAACATGAGGCATGATCCAATTGACATTTTGAATCATTTTTGGTACAGTCCAAAAAATCAATTTTCTCATGAAAAACGATGACTCCG
The DNA here is from genome assembly GCF_964263255.1 of Lissotriton vulgaris. NCBI lineage: Eukaryota > Metazoa > Chordata > Amphibia > Caudata > Salamandridae > Lissotriton > Lissotriton vulgaris. The sequence goes on from NW_028253655.1 coordinate 612,947, forward strand.
GACCTGTCGAACGATCCCAAAATGGTCTATAATGATGAAATTTTAACATTTAATCTTTTGACTCTAAATTACTGTTGGATGTGAATTGTGACTTTGTCAACTAAAATAAGTGTGTTTAAAGTCATTTCTGTGGCTGAAACGGGTCAAAATTGAAGCTTTTGAGTAAGCAAAACTGTGTAAAAATGGCAATTTTGGTCACTGTGAGGGTTTAAAAAGTGGTTATTCAACATGAGGCATGATCCAATTAACATTTTGAATCATTTTTGGTACAGTCCAAAAAATCAATTTTTGGATGAAAAACGATGACTCCGGACCTGTCGAATGATCCCAAAATGGTCTATAATGATGAAATTTTAACATTTAATCTTTTGACTCTAAATGACTGTTGGATGTGAATTATGACTTTGTCAACTAGAATAAGTGTGTTTAAAGTCATTTCTGTGCCTGAAACGGGTCAAAATGGAAGCTTTTGAGTAAGCAAAACTGTGTAAAAATGGCAATTTTGGTCACTGTGAGGGTTTAAAAAGTGGTTATTCAACATGAGGCATGATCCAATTGACATTTTGAATCATTTTTGGTACAGTCCAAAAAATCAATTTTCGGATAAAAAACGATGACTCCGGACCTGTCGAACGATCCCAAAATGGTCTATAATGATGAAATTTTAACATTTAATCTTTTGACTCTAAATTACTGATGGATGTGAATTATGACTTTGTCATCTAAAATAAGTGTGTTTAAAGTCATTTCTGTGCCTGAAACGGGTCAAAATGGAAGCTTTTGAGTAAGCAAAACTCTGTAAAAATGGCAATTTTGGTCACTGTGAGGGTTTAAAAAGTGGTTATTCAACATGAGGCATGATCCAATTAACATTTTGAATCATTTTTGGTACAGTCCAAAAAATCAATTTTCGGATGAAAAACGATGACTCCGGACCTGTCGAATGATCCCAAAATGGTCTATAATGATGAAATTTTAACATTTAATCTTTTGACTCTAAATGACTGTTGGATGTGAATTATGACTTTGTCAACTAGAATAAGTGTGTTTAAAGTCATTTCTGTGCCTGAAACGGGTCAAAATGGAAGCTTTTGAGTAAGCAAAACTCTGTAAAAATGGCAATTTTGGTCACTGTGAGGGTTTAAAAAGTGGTTATTCAACATGAGGCATGATCCAATTGACATTTTGAATCATTTTTGGTACAGTCCCAAAAATCAATTTTCGGATAAAAAACGATGACTCCGGACCTGTCGAACGATCCCAAAATGGTCTATAATGATGAAATTTTAACATTTAATCTTTTGACTCTAAATTACTGTTGGATGTGAATTGTGACTTTGTCAACTAAAATAAGAGTGTTTAAAGTCATTTCTGTGCCTGAAACGGGTCAAAATTGAAGCTTTTGAGTAAGCAAAACGCTGTAAAGATGGCAATTTTGGTCACTGTGAGGGTTTAAAAAGTGGTTATTCAACATGAGGCATGATCCAATTGACATTTTGAATCATTTTTGGTACAGTCCAAAAAATCAATTTTCGGATGAAAAACGATTACTCCGGACCAGTCGAACGATCCCAAAATGGTCTATAATGATGAAATTTTAATATTTATTCTTTTGACTCTAAATTACTGTTGGATGTGAATTGTGACTTTGTCAACTAAAATAAGTGTGTTTAAAGTCATTTCTGTGCCTGAAACGGGTCAAAATGGAAGCTTTTGAGTAAGCAAAACTGTGTAAAAATGGCAATTTTGGTCACCGTGAGGGTTTAAAAAGTGGTTATTCAACATGAGGCATGATCCAATTGACATTTTGAATCATTTTTGGTACAGTCCAAAAAATCAATTTTCGGATAAAAAACGATGACTCCGGACCTGTCGAACGATCCCAAAATGGTCTATAATGATGAAATTTTAACATTTAATCTTTTGACTCTAAATTACTGATGGATGTGAATTATGACTTTGTCAACTAAAATAAGTGTGTTTAAAGTCATTTCTGTGCCTGAAACGGGTCAAAATGGAAGCTTTTGAGTAAGCAAAACTCTGTAAAAATGGCAATTTTGGTCACTGTGAGGGTTTAAAAAGTGGTTATTTAACATGAGGCATGATCCAATTAACATTTTGAATCATTTTTGGTACAGTCCAAAAAATCAATTTTCGGATGAAAAACGATGACTCCGGACCTGTCGAATGATCCCAAAATGGTCTATAATGATGAAATTTTAACATTTAATCTTTTGACTCTAAATGACTGTTGGATGTGAATTATGACTTTGTCAACTAGAATAAGTGTGTTTAAAGTCATTTCTGTGCCTGAAACGGGTCAAAATGGAAGCTTTTGAGTAAGCAAAACTGTGTAAAAATGGCAATTTTGGTCACTGTGAGGGTTTAAAAAGTGGTTATTCAACATGAGGCATGATCCAATTGACATTTTGAATCATTTTTGGTACAGTCCCATTAATCAATTTTCGGATAAAAAACGATGACTCCGGACCTGTCGAACGATCCCAAAATGGTCTATAATGATGAAATTTTAACATTTAATCTTTTGACTCTAAATTACTGTTGGATGTGAATTGTGACTTTGTCAACTAAAATAAGAGTCTTTAAAGTCATTTCTGTGCCTGAAACGGGTCAAAATTGAAGCTTTTGAGTAAGCAAAACGCTGTAAAGATGGCAATTTTGGTCACTGTGAGGGTTTAAAAAGTGGTTATTCAACATGAGGCATGATCCAATTGACATTTTGAATCATTTTTGGTACAGTCCAAAAAATCAATTTTCGGATGAAAAACGATTACTCCGGACCAGTCGAACGATCCCAAAATGGTCTATAATGATGAAATTTTAACATTTAATCTTTTGACTCTAAATTACTGTTGGATGTGAATTGTGACTTTGTCAACTAAAATAAGTGTGTTTAAAGTCATTTCTGTGCCTGAAACGGGTCAAAATTGAAGCTTTTGATTAAGCAAAACTCTGTAAAAATGGCAATTTTGGTCACTGTGAGGGTTTAAAAAGTGGTTATTCAACATGAGGCATTATCCAATTAACATTTTGAATCATTTTTGGTACAGTCCAAAAAATCAATTTTCGGATGAAAAACGATGACTCCGGACCAGTCGAACGATCCCAAAATGGTCTATAATGATGAAATTTTAACATTTAATCTTTTGACTCTAAATGACTGTTGGATGTGAATCATGACTCTGTCAACTAGAATAAGTGTGTTTAAAGTCATTTCTGTGCCTGAAACGGGTCAAAATTGAAGCTTTTGAGTAAGCAAAACTCTGTAAAAATGGCAATTTTGGTCACTGTGAGGGTTTAAAAAGTGGTTATTTAACATGAGGCATGATCCAATTAACATTTTGAATCATTTTTGGTACAGTCCAAAAAATCAATTTTCGGATGAAAAACGATGATTCCGGACCTGTCGAACGATCCCAAAATGGTCTATAATGATGAAATTTTAACATTTAATCTTTTGACTCTAAATTACTGTTGGATGTGAATTGTGACTTTGTCAACTAAAATAAGTGTGTTTAAAGTCATATCTGTGCCTGAAACGGGTCAAAATTGAAGCTTTTGAGTAAGCAAAACTCTGTAAAAATGGCAATTTTGGTCACTGTGAGGGTTTAAAAAGTGGTTATTCAACATGAGGCATGATGCAATTGACATTTTGAATCATTTTTGGTACAGTCCAAAAAATCAATTTTCGGATGAAAAACGATGACTCCGGACCAGTCGAACGATCCCAAAATGGTCTATAATGATGAAATTTTAACATTTAATCTTCTGACTCTAAATTACTGATGGATGTGAATTATGACTTTGTCAACTAAAATAAGTGTGTTTAAAGTCATTTCTGTGCCTGAAACGGGTCAAAATGGAAGCTTTTGAGTAAGCAAAACTCTGTAAAAATGGCAATTTTGGTCACTGTGAGGGTTTAAAAAGTGGTTATTCAACATGAGGCATGATCCAATTGACATTTTGAATCATTTTTGGTACAGTCCAAAAAATCAATTTTCGCATGAAAAACGATGACTCCGGACCTGTCGAACGATCCCAAAATGGTCTATAATGATGAAATTTTAACATTTAATCTTTTGACTCTAAATTACTGTTGGATGTGAATTATGACTTTGTCAACTAGAATAAGTGTGTTTAAAGTCATTTCTGTGCCTGAAACGGGTCAAAATGGAAGCTTTTGAGTAAGATAAACTCTGTAAAAATGGCAATTTTGGTCACTGTGAGGGTTTAAAAAGTGGTTATTCAACATGAGGCATGATCCAATTGACATTTTGAATCATTTTTGGTACAGTCCAAAAAATCAATTTTCGCATGAAAAACGATGACTCCGGACCTGTCGAACGATCCCAAAATGGTCTATAATGATGAAATTTTAACATTTAATCTTTTGACTCTAAATTACTGTTGGATGTGAATTGTGACTTTGTCAACTAAAATAAGTGTGTTTAAAGTCATTTCTGTGCCTGAAACGGGTCAAAATTGAAGCTTTAGAGTAAGCAAAACTGTGTAAAAATGGCAATTTTGGTCACTGTGAGGGTTTAAAAAGTGGTTATTCAACATGAGGCATTATCCAATTAACATTTTGAATCATTTTTGGTACAGTCCAAAAAATCAATTTTCGGATGAAAAACGATGACTCCGGACCAGTCGAACGATCCCAAAATGGTCTATAATGATGAAATTTTAACATTTAATCTTTTGACTCTAAATGACTGTTGGATGTGAATCATGACTCTGTCAACTAGAATAAGTGTGTTTAAAGTCATTTCTGTGCCTGAAACGGGTCAAAATTGAAGCTTTTGAGTAAGCAAAACTCTGTAAAAATGGCAATTTTGGTCACTGTGAGGGTTTAAAAAGTGGTTATTTAACATGAGGCATGATCCAATTAACATTTTGAATCATTTTTGGTACAGTCCAAAAAATCAATTTTCGGATGAAAAACGATGACTCCGGACCTGTCGAACGATCCCAAAATGGTCTATAATGATGAAATTTTAACATTTAATCTTTTGACTCTAAATTACTGTTGGATGTGAATTGTGACTTTGTCAACTAAAATAAGTGTGTTTAAAGTCATTTCTGTGCCTGAAACGGGTCAAAATTGAAGCTTTTGAGTAAGCAAAACTCTGTAAAAATGGCAATTTTGGTCACTGTGAGGGTTTAAAAAGTGGTTATTCAACATGAGGCATGATGCAATTGACATTTTGAATCATTTTTGGTACAGTCCAAAAAATCAATTTTCGGATGAAAAACGATGACTCCGGACCAGTCGAACGATCCCAAAATGGTCTATAATGATGAAATTTTAACATTTAATCTTCTGACTCTAAATTACTGATGGATGTGAATTATGACTTTGTCAACTAAAATAAGTGTGTTTAAAGTCATTTCTGTGCCTGAAACGGGTCAAAATGGAAGCTTTTGAGTAAGCAAAACTCTGTAAAAATGGCAATTTTGGTCACTGTGAGGGTTTAAAAAGTGGTTATTCAACATGAGGCATGATCCAATTGACATTTTGAATCATTTTTGGTACAGTCCAAAAAATCAATTTTCGCATGAAAAACGATGACTCCGGACCTGTCGAACGATCCCAAAATGGTCTATAATGATGAAATTTTAACATTTAATCTTTTGACTCTAAATGACTGTTGGATGTGAATTATGACTTTGTCAACTAGAATAAGTGTGTTTAAAGTCATTTCTGTGCCTGAAACAGGTCAAAATGGAAGCTTTTGAGTAAGATAAACTCTGTAAAAATGGCAATTTTGGTCACTGTGAGGGTTTAAAAAGTGGTTATTCAACATGAGGCATGATCCAATTGACATTTTGAATCATTTTTGGTACAGTCCAAAAAATCTATTTTCGGATGAAAAACGATGACTCCGGACCTGTCGAACGATCCCAAAATGGTCTATAATGATGAAATTTTAACATTTAATCTTTTGACTCTAAATTACTGTTGGATGTGAATTGTGACTTTGTCAACTAAAATAAGTGTGTTTAAAGTCATTTCTGTGCCTGAAACGGGTCAAAATTGAAGCTTTTGTGTAAGCAAAACTCTGTAAAAATGGCAATTTTGGTCACTGTGAGGGTTTAAAAAGTGGTTATTCAACATGAGGCATGATCCAATTAACATTTTGAATCATTTTTGGTACAGTCCAAAAAATCAATTTTCGGATGAAAAACGATGACTCCGGACCTGTCGAATGATCCCAAAATGGTCTATAATGATGAAATTTTAACATTTAATCTTTTGACTCTAAATGACTGTTGGATGTGAATTATGACTTTGTCAACTAGAATAAGTGTGTTTAAAGTCATTTCTGTGCCTGAAACAGGTCAAAATGGAAGCTTTTGAGTAAGATAAACTCTGTAAAAATGGCAATTTTGGTCACTGTGAGGGTTTAAAAAGTGGTTATTCAACATGAGGCATGATCCAATTGACATTTTGAATCATTTTTGGTACAGTCCCAAAAATCAATTTTCGGATAAAAAACGATGACTCCGGACCTGTCGAACGATCCCAAAATGGTCTATAATGATGAAATTTTAACATTTAATCTTTTGACTCTAAATTACTGTTGGATGTGAATTGTGACTTTGTCAACTAAAATAAGAGTGTTTAAAGTCATTTCTGTGCCTGAAACGGGTCAAAATTGAAGCTTTTGAGTAAGCAAAACGCTGTAAAGATGGCAATTTTGGTCACTGTGAGGGTTTAAAAAGTGGTTATTCAACATGAGGCATGATCCAATTGACATTTTGAATCATTTTTGGTACAGTCCAAAAAATCAATTTTCGGATGAAAAACGATTACTCCGGACCAGTCGAACGATCCCAAAATGGTCTATAATGATGAAATTTTAATATTTATTCTTTTGACTCTAAATTACTGTTGAATGTGAATTGTGACTTTGTCAACTAAAATAAGTGTGTTTAAAGTCATTTCTGTGCCTGAAACGGGTCAAAATGGAAGCTTTTGAGTAAGCAAAACTGTGTAAAAATGGCAATTTTGGTCACCGTGAGGGTTTAAAAAGTGGTTATTCAACATGAGGCATGATCCAATTGACATTTTGAATCATTTTTGGTACAGTCCAAAAAATCAATTTTCGGATAAAAAACGATGACTCCGGACCTGTCGAACGATCCCAAAATGGTCTATAATGATGAAATTTTAACATTTAATCTTTTGACTCTAAATTACTGATGGATGTGAATTATGACTTTGTCAACTAAAATAAGTGTGTTTAAAGTCATTTCTGTGCCTGAAACGGGTCAAAATGGAAGCTTTTGAGTAAGCAAAACTCTGTAAAAATGGCAATTTTGGTCACTGTGAGGGTTTAAAAAGTGGTTATTTAACATGAGGCATGATCCAATTAACATTTTGAATCATTTTTGGTACAGTCCAAAAAATCAATTTTCGGATGAAAAACGATGACTCCGGACCAGTCGAACGATCCCAAAATGGTCTATAATGATGAAATTTTAACATTTAATCTTTTGACTCTAAATTACTGATGGATGTGAATTATGACTTTGTCATCTAAAATAAGTGTGTTTAAAGTCATTTCTGTGCCTGAAACGGGTCAAAATGGAAGCTTTTGAGTAAGCAAAACTCTGTAAAAATGGCAATTTTGGTCACTGTGAGGGTTTAAAAAGTGGTTATTCAACATGAGGCATGATCCAATTAACATTTTGAATCATTTTTGGTACAGTCCAAAAAATCAATTTTCGGATGAAAAACGATGACTCCGGACCTGTCGAATGATCCCAAAATGGTCTATAATGATGAAATTTTAACATTTAATCTTTTGACTCTAAATGACTGTTGGATGTGAATTATGACTTTGTCAACTAGAATAAGTGTGTTTAAAGTCATTTCTGTGCCTGAAACGGGTCAAAATGGAAGCTTTTGAGTAAGCAAAACTCTGTAAAAATGGCAATTTTGGTCACTGTGAGGGTTTAAAAAGTGGTTATTCAACATGAGGCATGATCCAATTGACATTTTGAATCATTTTTGGTACAGTCCCAAAAATCAATTTTCGGATAAAAAACGATGACTCCGGACCTGTCGAACGATCCCAAAATGGTCTATAATGATGAAATTTTAACATTTAATCTTTTGACTCTAAATTACTGTTGGATGTGAATTGTGACTTTGTCAACTAAAATAAGAGTGTTTAAAGTCATTTCTGTGCCTGAAACGGGTCAAAATTGAAGCTTTTGAGTAAGCAAAACGCTGTAAAGATGGCAATTTTGGTCACTGTGAGGGTTTAAAAAGTGGTTATTCAACATGAGGCATGATCCAATTGACATTTTGAATCATTTTTGGTACAGTCCAAAAAATCAATTTTCGGATGAAAAACGATTACTCCGGACCAGTCGAACGATCCCAAAATGGTCTATAATGATGAAATTTTAATATTTATTCTTTTGACTCTAAATTACTGTTGGATGTGAATTGTGACTTTGTCAACTAAAATAAGTGTGTTTAAAGTCATTTCTGTGCCTGAAACGGGTCAAAATGGAAGCTTTTGAGTAAGCAAAACTGTGTAAAAATGGCAATTTTGGTCACCGTGAGGGTTTAAAAAGTGGTTATTCAACATGAGGCATGATCCAATTGACATTTTGAATCATTTTTGGTACAGTCCAAAAAATCAATTTTCGGATAAAAAACGATGACTCCGGACCTGTCGAACGATCCCAAAATGGTCTATAATGATGAAATTTTAACATTTAATCTTTTGACTCTAAATTACTGATGGATGTGAATTATGACTTTGTCAACTAAAATAAGTGTGTTTAAAGTCATTTCTGTGCCTGAAACGGGTCAAAATGGAAGCTTTTGAGTAAGCAAAACTCTGTAAAAATGGCAATTTTGGTCACTGTGAGGGTTTAAAAAGTGGTTATTTAACATGAGGCATGATCCAATTAACATTTTGAATCATTTTTGGTACAGTCCAAAAAAATCAATTTTCGGATGAAAAACGATGACTCCGGACCAGTCGAACGATCCCAAAATGGTCTATAATGATGAAATTTTAACATTTAATCTTTTGACTCTAAATGACTGTTGGATGTGAATCATGACTCTGTCAACTAGAATAAGTGTGTTTAAAGTCATTTCTGTGCCTGAAACGGGTCAAAATTGAAGCTTTTGAGTAAGCAAAACTCTGTAAAAATGGCAATTTTGGTCACTGTGAGGGTTTAAAAAGTGGTTATTTAACATGAGGCATGATCCAATTAACATTTTGAATCATTTTTGGTACAGTCCAACAAATCAATTTTCGGATGAAAAACGATGACTCCGGACCTGTCGAACGATCCCAAAATGGTCTATAATGATGAAATTTTAACATTTAATCTTTTGACTCTAAATTACTGTTGGATGTGAATTGTGACTTTGTCAACTAAAATAAGTGTGTTTAAAGTCATTTCTGTGCCTGAAACGGGTCAAAATTGAAGCTTTTGAGTAAGCAAAACTCTGAAAAAATGGCAATTTTGGTCACTGTGAGGGTTTAAAAAGGGGTTATTCAACATGAGGCATGATGCAATTGACATTTTGAATCATTTTTGGTACAGTCCAAAAAATCAATTTTCGCATGAAAAACGATGACTCCGGACCTGTCGAACGATCCCAAAATGGTCTATAATGATGAAATTTTAACATTTAATCTTTTGACTCTAAATTACTGTTGGATGTGAATTATGACTTTGTCAACTAGAATAAGTGTGTTTAAAGTCATTTCTGTGCCTGAAACGGGTAAAAATGGAAGCTTTTGAGTAAGATAAACTCTGTAAAAATGGCAATTTTGGTCACTGTGAGGGTTTAAAAAGTGGTTATTCAACATGAGGCATGATCCAATTGACATTTTGAATCATTTTTGGTACAGTCCAAAAAATCAATTTTCTCATGAAAAACGATGACTCCGGACCTGTCGAACGATCCCAAAATGGTCAATATGGATGAAATTTCAACATTTAATCTTTTGACTCTAAATGACTGTTGGATGTGAATTATGACTTTGTCAACTAAAATAAGTGTGTTTAAAGTCATTTCTGTGCCTGAAACGGGTCAAAATGGAAGCTTTTGAGTAAGCAAAACTCTGTAAAAATGGCAATTTTGGTCACTGTGAGGGTTTAAAAAGTGGTTATTCAACATGAGGCATGATCCAATTGACATTTTGAATCATTTTTGGTACAGTCCAAAAAATCAATTTTCGGATGAAAAACGATGACTCCGGACCAGTCGAACGATCCCAAAATGGTCTATAATGATGAAATTTTAACATTTAATCTTTTGACTCTAAATGACTGTTGAATGTGAATTATGACTCTGTCAACTAGAATAAGTGTGTTTAAAGTCATTTCTGTGCCTGAAACGGGTCAAAATGGAAGCTTTTGAGTAAGCAAAACTCTGTAAAAATGGCAATTTTGGTCACTGTGAGGGTTTAAAAAGTGGTTATTCAACATGAGGCATGATCCAATTGACATTTTGAATCATTTTTGGTACAGTCCAAAATATCAATTTTCGGATGAAAAACGATGACTCCGGACCTTCGAACGATCCCAAAATGGTCTATAATGATGACATTTTAACATTTAATCTTTTGACTCTAAATGACTGTTGGATGTGAATTATGACTTTGTCAACTAGAATAAGTGTGTTTAAAGTCATTTTTGTGCCTGAAACGGGTCAAAATTGAAGCTTTTGAATAAGCAAAACTCTGTAAAAATGGCAATTTTGGTCACTGTGAGGGTTTAAAAAGTGGTTATTCAACATGAGGCATGATCCAATTGACATTTTGAATCATTTTTGGTACAGTCCAAAAAATCAATTTTCGGATAAAAAACGATGACTCCGGACCAGTCGAACGATCCCAAAATTGTCTATAATGATGAAATTTTAACATTTAATCTTTTGACTCTAAATTACTGATGGATGTGAATTATGACTTTGTCAACTAAAATAAGTGTGTTTAAAGTCATTTCTGTGCCTGAAACGGGTCAAAATTGAAGCTTTTGAGTAAGCAAAACTCTGTAAAAATGGCAATTTTGGTCACTGTGAGGGTTTAAAAAGTGGTTATTCAACATGAGGCTTGATCCAATTGACATTTTGAATAATTTTTGGTACAGTCCCAAAAATCAATTTTCGGATGGAAAAACGATGACTCCGGACGTGTCGAACGATCCCAAAATGGTCTATAATGATGAAATTTTAACATTTAATCTTTTGACTCTAAATGACTGTTGGATGTGAATTATGACTTTGTCAACTAGAATAAGTGTGTTTAAAGTCATTTCTGTGCCTGAAACGGGTCAAAATGGAAGCTTTTGAGTAAGCAAAACTCTGTAAAAATGGCAATTTTGGTCACTGTGAGGGTTTAAAAAGTGGTTATTCAACATGAGGCATGATCCAATTGACATTTTGAATCATTTTTGGTACAGTCCAAAAAATCAATTTTCGGATGAAAAACGATGACTCCGGACCTTCGAACGATCCCAAAATGGTCTATAATGATGAAATTTTAACATTTAATCTTTTGACTCTGAATGACTGTTGGATGTGAATTATGACTTTGTCAACTAGAATAAGTGTGTTTAAAGTCATTTCTGTGCCTGAAAAGGGTCAAAATGGAAGCTTTTGAGTAAGCAAAACTCTGTAAAAATGGCAATTTTGGTCACTGTGAGGGTTTAAAAAGTGGTTATTCAACATGAGGCATGATCCAATTGACATTTTGAATCATTTTTGGTACAGTCCAAAAAATCAATTTTCGGATGAAAAACGATGACTCCGGACCTGTCGAACGATCCCAAAATGGTCTATAATGATGAAATTTTAACATTTAATCTTTTGACTCTAAATTACTGTTGGATGTGAATTGTGACTTTGTCAACTAGAATAAGTGTTTTTAAAGTCATTTTTGTGCCTGAAACGGGTCAAAATTGAAGCTTTTGAGTAAGCAAAACTCTGTAAAAATGGCAATTTTGGTCACTGTGAGGGTTTAAAAAGTGGTTATTCAACATGAGGCATGATCCAATTGACATTTTGAATCATTTTTGGTACAGTCCAAAAAATCAATTTTCGGATAAAAAACGATGACTCTGGACCAGTCGAACGATCCCAAAATTGTCTATAATGATGAAATTTTAACATTTAATCTTTTGACTCTAAATTACTGATGGATGTGAATTATGACTTTGTCAACTAAAATAAGTGTGTTTAAAGTCATTTCTGTGCCTGAAACGGGTCAAAATTGAAGCTTTTGAGTAAGCAAAACTCTGTAAAAATGGCAATTTTGGTCACTGTGAGGGTTTAAAAAGTGGTTATTCAACATGAGGCATGATCCAATTGACATTTTGAATAATTTTTGGTACAGTCCCAAAAATCAATTTCCGGATGGAAAAACGATGACTCCGGACCTGTCGAACGATCCCAAAATGGTCTATAATGATGAAATTTTAACATTTAATCTTTTGACTCTAAATGACTGTTGGATGTGAATTATGACTTTGTCAACTAGAATAAGTGTGTTTAAAGTCATTTCTGTGCCTGAAACGGGTCAAAATGGAAGCTTTTGAGTAAGCAAAACTCTGTAAAAATGGCAATTTTGGTGACTGTGAGGGTTGAAAAAGTGGTTATTCAACATGAGGCATGATCCAATTGACATTTTGAATCATTTTTGGTACAGTCCAAAAAATCAATTTTCGGATGAAAAACGATGACTCCGGACCTGTCGAACGATCCCAAAATGGTCTATAATGATGAAATTTTAACATTTAATCTTTTGACTCTAAATTACTGTTGGATGTGAATTGTGACTTTGTCAACTAAAATAAGTGTGTTTAAAGTCATTTTTGTGCCTGAAACGGGTCAAAATTGAAGCTTTTGAGTAAGCAAAACTCTGTAAAAATGGCAATTTTGGTCACTGTGAGGGTTTAACCCCTTCCATGCTGGGCCGATTTTGCTGCTGTGCTGGACTTTTAAAGAGTCAATGGGTTTATGACGGCCCCCAGCCGTCATCAGCACACGAGCACTGTAATGCATGACGGATGGGGGCCGTCATCAGCATGGAAGGCGTTAAAAAGTGGTTATTCAACATGAGGCATGATCCAATTGACATTTTGAATCATTTTTGGTACAGTCCAAAAAATCAATTTTCGGATGAAAAACGATGACTCCGGACCAGTCGAACGATCCCAAAATGGTCTATAATGATGAAATTTTAACATTTAATCTTTTGACTCTAAATTACTGTTGGATGTGAATTGTGACTTTGTCAACTAAAATAAGTGTGTTTAAAGTCATTTCTGTGCCTGAAACGGGTCAAAATTGAAGCTTTTGAGTAAGCAAAACTCTGTAAAAATGGCAATTTTGGTCACTGTGAGGGTTTAAAAAGTGGTTATTCAACATGAGGCATGATCCAATTGACATTTTGAATCATTTTTGGTACAGTCTAAAAAATCAATTTTCGGATGAAAAACGATGACTCCGGACCAGTCGAACAATCCCAAAATGGTCTATAATGATGAAATTTTAACATTTAATCTTTTGACTCTAAATGACTGTTGAATGTGAATTATGACACTGTCAACTAGAATAAGTGTGTTTAAAGTCATTTCTGTGCCTGAAACGGGTCAAAATGGAAGCTTTTGAGTAAGCAAAACTCTGTAAAAATGGCAATTTTGGTCACTGTGAGGGTTTAAAAAGTGGTTATTCAACATGAGGCATGATCCAATTGACATTTTGAATCATTTTTGGTACAGTCCAAAAAATCAATTTTCGGATGAAAAACGATGACTCCGGACCAGTCGAACGATCCCAAAATGGTCTATAATGATGAAATTTTAACATTTAATCTTTTGACTCTAAATGACTGTTGGATGTGAATTATGACTTTGTTAACTAGAATAAGTGTGTTTAAAGTCATTTCTGTGCCTGAAACGGGTCAAAATGGAAGCTTTTGAGTAAGCAAAACTGTGTAAAAATGGCAATTTTGGTCACTGTGAGGGTTTAAAAAGTGGTTATTCAACATGAGGCATGATCCAATTGACATTTTGAATCATTTTTGGTACAGTCCAAAAAATCAATTTTCGGATGAAAAACGATGACTCCGGACCAGTCGAACGATCCCAAAATGGTCTATAATGATGAAATTTTAACATTTATTCTTTTGACTCTAAATGACTGTTGGATGTGAATTATGACTTTTTCAACTAGAATAAGTGTGTTTAAAGTCATTTCTGTGCCTGAAATGGGTCAAAATTGAAGCTTTTGAGTAAGCAAAACTCTGTAAAAATGGCAATTTTGGTCACTGTGAGGGTTTAAAAAGTGGTTATTCAACATGAGGCATGATCCAATTGACATTTTGAATCATTTTTGGTACAGTCTAAAAAATCAATTTTCGGATGAAAAACGATGACTCCGGACCAGTCGAACGATCCCAAAATGGTCTATAATGATGAAATTTTAACATTTAATCTTTTGACTCTAAATGACTGTTGAATGTGAATTATAACTCTGTCAACTAGAATAAGTGTGTTTAAAGTCATTTCTGTGCCTGAAACGGGTCAAAATGGAAGCTTTTGAGTAAGCAAAACTCTGTAAAAATGGCAATTTTGGTCACTGTGAGGGTTTAAAAAGTGGTTATTCAACATGAGGCATGATCCAATTGACATTTTGAATCATTTTTAATACAGTCCAAAAAATCAATTTTTGGATGAAAAATGATGACTCCGGACCTGTCGAACGATCCCAAAATGGTCTATAATGATGAAATTTTAACATTTAATCTTTTGACTCTAAATGACTGTTGGATGTGAATTATGACTTTGTCAACTAGAATAAGTGTGTTTAAAGTCATTTCTGTGCCTGAAACGGGTCAAAATGGAAGCTTTTGAGTAAGCAAAACTCTGTAAAAATGGCAATTTTGGTCACTGTGAGGGTTTAAAAAGTGGTTATTCAACATGAGGCATGATCCAATTGACATTTTGAATCATTTTTGGTACAGTCCAAAAAATCAATTTTCGGATGAAAAACGATGACTCTGGACCAGTCGAACGATCCCAAAATGGTCTATAATGATGAAATTTTAACATTTAATCTTTTGACTCTAAATTACTGTTGGATGTGAATTGTGACTTTGTCAACTAAAATAAGTGTGTTTAAAGTCATTTCTGTGCCTGAAACGGGTCAAAATGGAAGCTTTTGAGTAAGCAAAACTCTGTAAAAATGGCAATTTTGGTCACTGTGAGGGTTTAAAAAGTGGTTATTCAACATGAGGCACGATCCAATTGACATTTTGAATCATTTTTGGTACAGTCCGAAAAATCAATTTTCGGATGAAAAACGATGACTCCGGACCCGTCGAACGATCCCAAAATGGTCTATAATGATGAAATTTTAACATTTAATCTTTTGACTCTAAATGACTGTTGGATGTGAATTATGACTTTGTCAACTAGAATAAGTGTGTTTAAAGTCATTTCTGTGCCTGAAACGGGTCAAAATTGAAGCTTTTGAGTAAGCAAAACTCTGTAAAAATGGCAATTTCGGTCACTGTGAGGGTTTAAAAAGTGGTTATTCAACAGGAGGCACGATCCAATTGACATTTTGAATCATTTTTGGTACAGTCCAAAAAATCAATTTTCGGATGAAAAACGATGACTCCGGACCTGTCGAACGATCCCAAAATGGTCAATATGGATGAAATTTCAACATTTAATCTTTTGACTCTAAATGACTGTTGGATGTGAATTATGACTTTGTCAACTAAAATAAGTGTGTTTAAAGTCATTTCTGTGCCTGAAACGGGTCAAAATGGAAGCTTTTGAGTAAGCAAAACTCTGTAAAAATGGCAATTTTGGTCACTGTGAGGGTTTAAAAAGTGGTTATTCAACATGAGGCATGATCCAATTGACATTTTGAATCATTTTTGGTACAGTCCAAAAAATCAATTTTCGGATGAAAAACGATGACTCCGGACCTGTCGAACGATCCCAAAATGGTCTATAATGATGAAATTTTAACATTTAATCTTTTGACTCTAAATTACTGTTGGATGTGAATTGTGACTTTGTCAACTAAAATAAGGGTGTTTAAAGTCATTTTTGTGCCTGAAACGGGTCAAAATTGAAGCTTTTGAGTAAGCAAAACTCTGTAAAAATGGCAATTTTGGTCACTGTGAGGGTTTAAAAAGTGGTTATTCAACATGAGGCATGATCCAATTGACATTTTGAATCATTTTTGGTACAGTCCAAAAAATCAATTTTCGGATGAAAAACGATGACTCCGGACCAGTCGAACGATCCCAAAATGGTCTATAATGATGAAATTTTAACATTTAATCTTTTGACTCTAAATGACTGTTGAATGTGAATTATGACTCTGTCAACTAGAATAAGTGTGTTTAAAGTCATTTCTGTGCCTGAAACGGGTCAAAATGGAAGCTTTTGAGTAAGCAAAACTCTGTAAAAATGGCAATTTTGGTCACTGTGAGGGTTTAAAAAGTGGTTATTCAACATGAGGCATGATCCAATTGACATTTTGAATCATTTTTGGTACAGTCCAAAAAATCAATTTTCGGATAAAAAACGATGACTACGGACCAGTCGAACGATCCCAAAATGGTCTATAATGATGAAATTTTAACATTTAATCTTTTGACTCTAAATTACTGATGGATGTGAATTATGACTTTGTCAACTAAAATAAGTGTGTTTAAAGTCATTTCTGTGCCTGAAACGGGTCAAAATTGAAGCTTTTGAGTAAGCAAAACTCTGTAAAAATGGCAATTTTGGTCACTGTGAGGGTTTAGAAAGTGGTTATTCAACATGAGGCATGATCCAATTGACAATTTGAATCATTTTTGGTACAGTCCAAAAAATCAATTTTCGGATGAAAAACGATGACTCCGGACCTTCGAACGATCCCAAAATGGTCTATAATGATGAAATTTTAACATTTAATCTTTTGACTCTAAATGACTGTTGGATGTGAATTATGACTTTGTCAACTAGAATAAGTGTGTTTAAAGTCATTTCTGTGCCTGAAACGGGTCAAAATTGAAGCTTTTGAGTAAGCAAAACTCTGTAAAAATGGCAATTTTGGTCACTGTGAGGGTTTAAAAAGTGGTTATTCAACATGAGGCATGATCCAATTGACATTTTGAATCATTTTTGGTACAGTCCAAAAAATCAATTTTCGGATAAAAAACGATGACTCTGGACCAGTCGAACGATCCCAAAATTGTCTATAATGATGAAATTTTAACATTTAATCTGTTGACTCTAAATTACTGATGGATGTGAATTATGACTTTGTCAACTAAAATAAGTGTGTTTAAAGTCATTTCTGTGCCTGAAACGGGTCAAAATTGAAGCTTTTGAGTAAGCAAAACTCTGTAAAAATGGCAATTTTGGTCACTGTGAGGGTTTAAAAAGTGGTTATTCAACATGAGGCTTGATCCAATTGACATTTTGAATAATTTTTGGTACAGTCCCAAAAATCAATTTTCGGATGGAAAAACGATGACTCCGGACGTGTCGAACGATCCCAAAATGGTCTATAATGATGAAATTTTAACATTTAATCTTTTGACTCTAAATGACTGTTGGATGTGAATTATGACTTTGTCAACTAGAATAAGTGTGTTTAAAGTCCTTTCTGTGCCTGAAACGGGTCAAAATGGAAGCTTTTGAGTAAGCAAAACTCTGTAAAAATGGCAATTTTGGTCACTGTGAGGGTTTAAAAAGTGGTTATTCAACATGAGGCATGATCCAATTGACATTTTGAATCATTTTTGGTACAGTCCAAAAAATCAATTTTCGGATGAAAAACGATGACTCCGGACCAGTCGAACGATCCCAAAATGGTCTATAATGATGAAATTTTAACATTTAATCTTTTGACTCTAAATGACTGTTGGATGTGAATTGTGACTTTGTTAACTAGAATAAGTGTGTTTAAAGTCATTTCTGTGCCTGAAACGGGTCAAAATGGAAGCTTTTGAGTAAGCAAAACTGTGTAAAAATGGCAATTTTGGTCACTGTGAGGGTTTAAAAAGTGGTTATTCAACATGAGGCATGATCCAATTGACATTTTGAATCATTTTTGGTACAGTCCAAAAAATCAATTTTCGGATGAAAAACGATGACTCCGGACCAGTCGAACGATCCCAAAATGGTCTATAATGATGAAATTTTAACATTTATTCTTTTGACTCTAAATGACTGTTGGATGTGAATTATGACTTTTTCAACTAGAATAAGTGTGTTTAAAGTCATTTCTGTGCCTGAAATGGGTCAAAATTGAAGCTTTTGAGTAAGCAAAACTCTGTAAAAATGGCAATTTTGGTCACTGTGAGGGTTTAAAAAGTGGTTATTCAACATGAGGCATGATCCAATTGACATTTTGAATCATTTTTAATACAGTCCAAAAAATCAATTTTTGGATGAAAAATGATGACTCCGGACCTGTCGAATGATCCCAAAATGGTCTATAATGATGAAATTTTAACATTTAATCTTTTGACTCTAAATGACTGTTGGATGTGAATTATGACTTTGTCAACTAGAATAAGTGTGTTTAAAGTCATTTCTGTGCCTGAAACGGGTCAAAATGGAAGCTTTTGAGTAAGCAAAACTCTGTAAAAATGGCAATTTTGGTCACTGTGAGGGTTTAAAAAGTGGTTATTCAACATGAGGCATGATCCAATTGACATTTTGAATCATTTTTGGTACAGTCCAAAAAATCAATTTTCGGATGAAAAACGATGACTCCGGACCTGTCGAACGATCCCAAAATGGTCTATAATGATGAAATTTTAACATTTAATCTTTTGACTCTAAATTACTGTTGGATGTGAATTGTGACTTTGTCAACTAAAATAAGTGTGTTTAAAGTCATTTTTGTGCCTGAAACGGGTCAAAATTGAAGCTTTTGAGTAAGCAAAACTCTGTAAAAATGTCAATTTTGGTCACTGTGAGGGTTTAAAAAGTGGTTATTCAACATGAGGCATGATCCAATTGACATTTTGAATCATTTTTGGTACAGTCCAAAAAATCAATTTTCGGATGAAAAACGATGACTCTGGACCAGTCGAACGATCCCAAAATGGTCTATAATGATGAAATTTTAACATTTAATCTTTTGACTCTAAATTACTGTTGGATGTGAATTGTGACTTTGTCAACTAAAATAAGTGTGTTTAAAGTCATTTCTGTGCCTGAAACGGGTCAAAATGGAAGCTTTTGAGTAAGCAAAACTCTGTAAAAATGGCAATTTTGGTCACTGTGAGGGTTTAAAAAGTGGTTATTCAACATGAGGCACTATCCAATTGACATTTTGAATCATTTTTGGTACAGTCCGAAAAATCAATTTTCGGATGAAAAACGATGACTCCGGACCCGTCGAACGATCCCAAAATGGTCTATAATGATGAAATTTTAACATTTAATCTTTTGACTCTAAATGACTGTTGGATGTGAATTATGACTTTGTCAACTAGAATAAGTGTGTTTAAAGTCATTTCTGTGCCTGAAACGGGTCAAAATTGAAGCTTTTGAGTAAGCAAAACTCTGTAAAAATGGCAATTTCGGTCACTGTGAGGGTTTAAAAAGTGGTTATTCAACAGGAGGCACGATCCAATTGACATTTTGAATCATTTTTGGTACAGTCCAAAAAATCAATTTTCGGATGAAAAACGATGACTCCGGACCTGTCGAACGATCCCAAAATGGTCAATATGGATGAAATTTCAACATTTAATCTTTTGACTCTAAATGACTGTTGGATGTGAATTATGACTTTGTCAACTAAAATAAGTGTGTTTAAAGTCATTTCTGTGCCTGAAACGGGTCAAAATGGAAGCTTTTGAGTAAGCAAAACTCTGTAAAAATGGCAATTTTGGTCACTGTGAGGGTTTAAAAAGTGGTTATTCAACATGAGGCATGATCCAATTGACATTTTGAATCATTTTTGGTACAGTCCAAAAAATCAATTTTCGGATGAAAAACGATGACTCCAGACCTGTCGAACGATCCCAAAATGGTCTATAATGATGAAATTTTAACATTTAATCTTTTGACTCTAAATTACTGTTGGATGTGAATTGTGACTTTGTCAACTAAAATAAGGGTGTTTAAAGTCATTTTTGTGCCTGAAACGGGTCAAAATTGAAGCTTTTGAGTAAGCAAAACTCTGTAAAAATGGCAATTTTGGTCACTGTGTGGGTTTAAAAAGTGGTTATTCAACATGAGGCATGATCCAATTGACATTTTGAATCATTTTTGGTACAGTCCAAAAAATCAATTTTCGGATGAAAAACGATGACTCCGGACCAGTCGAACGATCCCAAAATGGTCTATAATGATGAAATTTTAACATTTAATCTTTTGACTCTAAATGACTGTTGAATGTGAATTATGACTCTGTCAACTAGATTAAGTGTGTTTAAAGTCATTTCTGTGCCTGAAACGGGTCAAAATGGAAGCTTTTGAGTAAGCAAAACTCTGTAAAAATGGCAATTTTGGTCACTGTGAGGGTTTAAAAAGTGGTTATTCAACATGAGGCATGATCCAATTGACATTTTGAATCATTTTTGGTACAGTCCAAAAAATCAATTTTCGGATAAAAAACGATGACTACGGACCAGTCGAACGATCCCAAAATGGTCTATAATGATGAAATTTTAACATTTAATCTTTTGACTCTAAATTACTGATGGATGTGAATTATGACTTTGTCAACTAAAATAAGTGTGTTTAAAGTCATTTCTGTGCCTGAAACGGGTCAAAATTGAAGCTTTTGAGTAAGCAAAACTCTGTAAAAATGGCAATTTTGGTCACTGTGAGGGTTTAAAAAGTGGTTATTCAACATGAGGCATGATCCAATTGACATTTTGAATCATTTTTGGTACAGTCCAAAAAATCAATTTTCGGATGAAAAACGATGACTCCGGACCTTCGAACGATCCCAAAATGGTCTATAATGATGAAATTTTAACATTTAATCTTTTGACTCTAAATGACTGTTGGATGTGAATTATGACTTTGTCAACTAGAATAAGTGTGTTTAAAGTCATTTCTGTGCCTGAAACGGGTCAAAATTGAAGCTTTTGAGTAAGCAAAACTCTGTAAAAATGGCAATTTTGGTCACTGTGAGGGTTTAAAAAGTGGTTATTCAACATGAGGCATGATCCAATTGACATTTTGAATCATTTTTGGTACAGTCCAAAAAATCAATTTTCGGATAAAAAACGATGACTCCGGACCAGTCGAACGATCCCAAAATTGTCTATAATGATGAAATTTTAACATTTAATCTTTTGACTCTAAATTACTGATGGATGTGAATTATGACTTTGTCAACTAAAATAAGTGTGTTTAAAGTCATTTCTGTGCCTGAAACGGGTCAAAATTGAAGCTTTTGAGTAAGCAAAACTCTGTAAAAATGGCAATTTTGGTCACTGTGAGGGTTTAAAAAGTGGTTATTCAACATGAGGCTTGATCCAATTGACATTTTGAATAATTTTTGGTACAGTCCCAAAAATCAATTTTCGGATGGAAAAACGATGACTCCGGACGTGTCGAACGATCCCAAAATGGTCTATAATGATGAAATTTTAACATTTAATCTTTTGACTCTAAATGACTGTTGGATGTGAATTATGACTTTGTCAACTAGAATAAGTGTGTTTAAAGTCATTTCTGTGCCTGAAACGGGTCAAAATGGAAGCTTTTGAGTAAGCAAAACTCTGTAAAAATGGCAATTTTGGTCACTGTGAGGGTTTAAAAAGTGGTTATTCAACATGAGGCATGATCCAATTGACATTTTGAATCATTTTTGGTACAGTCCAAAAAATCAATTTTCGGATGAAAAACGATGACTCCGGACCTTCGAACGATCCCAAAATGGTCTATAATGATGAAATTTTAACATTTAATCTTTTGACTCTAAATGACTGTTGGATGTGAATTATGACTTTGTCAACTAGAATAAGTGTGTTTAAAGTCATTTCTGTGCCTGAAACGGGTCAAAATTGAAGCTTTTGAGTAAGCAAAACTCTGTAAAAATGGCAATTTTGGTCACTGTGAGGGTTTAAAAAGTGGTTATTCAACATGAGGCATGATCCAATTGACATTTTGAATCATTTTTGGTACAGTCCAAAAAATCAATTTTCGGATAAAAAACGATGACTCCGGACCAGTCGAACGATCCCAAAATTGTCTATAATGATGAAATTTTAACATTTAATCTTTTGACTCTAAATTACTGATGGATGTGAATTATGACTTTGTCAACTAAAATAAGTGTGTTTAAAGTCATTTCTGTGCCTGAAACGGGTCAAAATTGAAGCTTTTGAGTAAGCAAAACTCTGTAAAAATGGCAATTTTGGTCACTGTGAGGGTTTAAAAAGTGGTTATTCAACATGAGGCTTGATCCAATTGACATTTTGAATAATTTTTGGTACAGTCCCAAAAATCAATTTTCGGATGGAAAAACGATGACTCCGGACGTGTCGAACGATCCCAAAATGGTCTATAATGATGAAATTTTAACATTTAATCTTTTGACTCTAAATGACTTTTGGATGTGAATTATGACTTTGTCAACTAGAATAAGTGTGTTTAAAGTCATTTCTGTGCCTGAAACGGGTCAAAATGGAAGCTTTTGAGTAAGCAAAACTCTGTAAAAATGGCAATTTTGGTCACTGTGAGGGTTTAAAAAGTGGTTATTCAACATGAGGCATGATCCAATTGACATTTTGAATCATTTTTGGTACAGTCCAAAAAATCAATTTTCGGATGAAAAACGATGACTCCGGACCAGTCGAACGATCCCAAAATGGTCTATAATGATGAAATTTTAACATTTATTCTTTTGACTCTAAATGACTGTTGGATGTGAATTATGACTTTTTCAACTAGAATAAGTGTGTTTAAAGTCATTTCTGTGCCTGAAATGGGTCAAAATTGAAGCTTTTGAGTAAGCAAAACTCTGTAAAAATGGCAATTTTGGTCACTGTGAGGGTTTAAAAAGTGGTTATTCAACATGAGGCATGATCCAATTGACATTTTGAATCATTTTTGGTACAGTCTAAAAAATCAATTTTCGGATGAAAAACGATGACTCCGGACCAGTCGAACGATCCCAAAATGGTCTATAATGATGAAATTTTAACATTTAATCTTTTGACTCTAAATGACTGTTGAATGTGAATTATGACTCTGTCAACTAGATTAAGTGTGTTTAAAGTCATTTCTGTGCCTGAAACGGGTCAAAATGGAAGCTTTTGAGTAAGCAAAACTCTGTAAAAATGGCAATTTTGGTCACTGTGAGGGTTTAAAAAGTGGTTATTCAACATGAGGCATGATCCAATTGACATTTTGAATCATTTTTGGTACAGTCCAAAAAATCAATTTTCGGATAAAAAACGATGACTACGGACCAGTCGAACGATCCCAAAATGGTCTATAATGATGAAATTTTAACATTTAATCTTTTGACTCTAAATTACTGATGGATGTGAATTATGACTTTGTCAACTAAAATAAGTGTGTTTAAAGTCATTTCTGTGCCTGAAACGGGTCAAAATTGAAGCTTTTGAGTAAGCAAAACTCTGTAAAAATGGCAATTTTGGTCACTGTGAGGGTTTAAAAAGTGGTTATTCAACATGAGGCATGATCCAATTGACATTTTGAATCATTTTTGGTACAGTCCAAAAAATCAATTTTCGGATGAAAAACGATGACTCCGGACCTTCGAACGATCCCAAAATGGTCTATAATGATGAAATTTTAACATTTAATCTTTTGACTCTAAATGACTGTTGGATGTGAATTATGACTTTGTCAACTAGAATAAGTGTGTTTAAAGTAATTTCTGTGCCTGAAACGGGTCAAAATTGAAGCTTTTGAGTAAGCAAAACTCTGTAAAAATGGCAATTTTGGTCACTGTGAGGGTTTAAAAAGTGGTTATTCAACATGAGGCATGATCCAATTGACATTTTGAATCATTTTTGGTACAGTCCAAAAAATCAATTTTCGGATAAAAAACGATGACTCCGGACCAGTCGAACGATCCCAAAATTGTCTATAATGATGACATTTTAACATTTAATCTTTTGACTCTAAATTACTGATGGATGTGAATTATGACTTTGTCAACTAAAATAAGTGTGTTTAAAGTCATTTCTGTGCCTGAAACGGGTCAAAATTGAAGCTTTTGAGTAAGCAAAACTCTGTAAAAATGGCAATTTTGGTCACTGTGAGGGTTTAAAAAGTGGTTATTCAACATGAGGCTTGATCCAATTGACATTTTGAATAATTTTTGGTACAGTCCCAAAAATCAATTTTCGGATGGAAAAACGATGACTCCGGACGTGTCGAACGATCCCAAAATGGTCTATAATGATGAAATTTTAACATTTAATCTTTTGACTCTAAATGACTGTTGGATGTGAATTATGACTTTGTCAACTAGAATAAGTGTGTTTAAAGTCATTTCTGTGCCTGAAACGGGTCAAAATGGAAGCTTTTGAGTAAGCAAAACTCTGTAAAAATGGCAATTTTGGTCACTGTGAGGGTTTAAAAAGTGGTTATTCAACATGAGGCATGATCCAATTGACATTTTGAATCATTTTTGGTACAGTCCAAAAAATCAATTTTCGGATGAAAAAGGATGACTCCGGACCAGTCGAACGATCCCAAAATGGTCTATAATGATGAAATTTTAACATTTAATCTTTTGACTCTAAATGACTGTTGGATGTGAATTATGACTTTGTTAACTAGAATAAGTGTGTTTAAAGTCATTTCTGTGCCTGAAACGGGTCAAAATGGAAGCTTTTGAGTAAGCAAAACTGTGTAAAAATGGCAATTTTGGTCACTGTGAGGGTTTAAAAAGTGGTTATTCAACATGAGGCATGATCCAATTGACATTTTGAATCATTTTTGGTACAGTCCAAAAAATCAATTTTCGGATGAAAAACGATGACTCCGGACCAGTCGAACGATCCCAAAATGGTCTATAATGATGAAATTTTAACATTTATTCTTTTGACTCTAAATGACTGTTGGATGTGAATTATGACTTTTTCAACTAGAATAAGTGTGTTTAAAGTCATTTCTGTGCCTGAAATGGGTCAAAATTGAAGCTTTTGAGTAAGCAAAACTCTGTAAAAATCGCAATTTTGGTCACTGTGAGGGTTTAAAAAGTGGTTATTCAACATGAGGCATGATCCAATTGACATTTTGAATCATTTTTGGTACAGTCTAAAAAATCAATTTTCGGATGAAAAACGATGACTCCGGACCAGTCGAACGATCCCAAAATGGTCTATAATGATGAAATTTTAACATTTAATCTTTTGACTCTAAATGACTGTTGAATGTGAATTATAACTCTGTCAACTAGAATAAGTGTGTTTAAAGTCATTTCTGTGCCTGAAACGGGTCAAAATGGAAGCTTTTGAGTAAGCAAAACTCTGTAAAAATGGCAATTTTGGTCACTGTGAGGGTTTAAAAAGTGGTTATTCAACATGAGGCATGATCCAATTGACATTTTGAATCATTTTTAATACAGTCCAAAAAATCAATTTTTGGATGAAAAACGATGACTCCGGACCTGTCGAACGATCCCAAAATGGTCTATAATGATGAAATTTTAACATTTAATCTTTTGACTCTAAATGACTGTTGGATGCGAATTATGACTTTGTCAACTAGAATAAGTGTGTTTAAAGTCATTTCTGTGCCTGAAACGGGTCAAAATGGAAGCTTTTGAGTAAGCAAAACTCTGTAAAAATGGCAATTTTGGTCACTGTGAGGGTTTAAAAAGTGGTTATTCAACATGAGGCATGATCCAATTGACATTTTGAATCATTTTTGGTACAGTCCAAAAAATCAATTTTCGGATGAAAAACGATGACTCCGGACCTGTCGAACGATCCCAAAATGGTCTATAATGATGAAATTTTAACATTTAATCTTTTGACTCTAAATTACTGTTGGACGTGAATTGTGACTTTGTCAACTAAAATAAGTGTGTTTAAAGTCATTTTTGTGCCTGAAACGGGTCAAAATTGAAGCTTTTGAGTAAGCAAAACTCTGTAAAAATGGCAATTTTGGTCACTGTGAGGGTTTAAAAAGTGGTTATTCAACATGAGGCATGATCCAATTGACATTTTGAATCATTTTTGGTACAGTCCAAAAAATCAATTTTCGGATGAAAAACGATGACTCTGGACCAGTCGAACGATCCCAAAATGGTCTATAATGATGAAATTTTAACATTTAATCTTTTGACTCTAAATTACTGTTGGATGTGAATTGTGACTTTGTCAACTAAAATAAGTGTGTTTAAAGTCATTTCTGTGCCTGAAACGGGTCAAAATGGAAGCTTTTGAGTAAGCAAAACTCTGTAAAAATGGCAATTTTGGTCACTGTGAGGGTTTAAAAAGTGGTTATTCAACATGAGGCACGATCCAATTGACATTTTGAATCATTTTTGGTACAGTCCGAAAAATCAATTTTCGGATGAAAAACGATGACTCCGGACCCGTCGAACGATCCCAAAATGGTCTATAATGATGAAATTTTAACATTTAATCTTTTGACTCTAAATGACTGTTGGATGTGAATTATGACTTTGTCAACTAGAATAAGTGTGTTCAAAGTCATTTCTGTGCCTGAAACGGGTCAAAATTGAAGCTTTTGAGTAAGCAAAACTCTGTAAAAATGGCAATTTCGGTCACTGTGAGGGTTTAAAAAGTGGTTATTCAACATGAGGCATGATCCAATTGACATTTTGAATCATTTTTGGTACAGTCCAAAAAATCAATTTTCGGATGAAAAACGATGACTCCGGACCAGTCGAACGATCCCAAAATGGTCTATAATGATGAAATTTTAACATTTAATCTTTTGACTCTAAATGACTGTTGAAGGTGAATTATGACTCTGTCAACTAGAATAAGTGTGTTTAAAGTCATTTCTGTGCCTGAAACGGGTCAAAATGGAAGCTTTTGAGTAAGCAAAACTCTGTAAAAATGGCAATTTTGGTCACTGTGAGGGTTTAAAAAGTGGTTATTCAACATGAGGCATGATCCAATTGACATTTTGAATCATTTTTGGTACAGTCCAAAAAATCAATTTTCGGATAAAAAACGATGACTGCGGACCAGTCGAACGATCCCAAAATGGTCTATAATGATGAAATTTTAACATTTAATCTTTTGACTCTAAATTACTGATGGATGTGAATTATGACTTTGTCAACTAAAATAAGTGTGTTTAAAGTCATTTCTGTGCCTGAAACGGGTCAAAATTGAAGCTTTTGAGTAAGCAAAACTCTGTAAAAATGGCAATTTTGGTCACTGTGAGGGTTTAAAAAGTGGTTATTCAACATGAGGCATGATCCAATTGACATTTTGAATCATTTTTGGTACAGTCCAAAAAATCAATTTTCGGATGAAAAACGATGACTCCGGACCTTCGAACGATCCCAAAATGGTCTATAATGATGAAATTTTAACATTTAATCTTTTGACTCTAAATGACTGTTGGATGTGAATTATGACTTTGTCAACTAGAATAAGTGTGTTTAAAGTCATTTTTGTGCCTGAAACGGGTCAAAATTGAAGCTTTTGAGTAAGCAAAACTCTGTAAAAATGGCAATTTTGGTCACTGTGAGGGTTTAAAAAGTGGTTATTCAACATGAGGCATGATCCAATTGACATTTTGAATCATTTTTGGTACAGTCCAAAAAATCAATTTTCGGATAAAAAACGATGACTCCGGACCAGTCGAACGATCCCAAAATTGTCTATAATGATGAAATTTTAACATTTAATCTTTTGACTCTAAATTACTGATGGATGTGAATTATGACTTTGTCAACTAAAATAAGTGTGTTTAAAGTCATTTCTGTGCCTGAAACGGGTCAAAATTGAAGCTTTTGAGTAAGCAAAACTCTGTAAAAATGGCAATTTTGGTCACTGTGAGGGTTTAAAAAGTGGTTATTCAACATGAGGCTTGATCCAATTGACATTTTGAATAATTTTTGGTACAGTCCCAAAAATCAATTTTCGGATGGAAAAACGATGACTCCGGACGTGTCGAACGATCCCAAAATGGTCTATAATGATGAAATTTTAACATTTAATCTTTTGACTCTAAATGACTGTTGGATGTGAATTATGACTTTGTCAACTAGAATAAGTGTGTTTAAAGTCATTTCTGTGCCTGAAACGGGTCAAAATGGAAGCTTTTGAGTAAGCAAAACTCTGTAAAAATGGCAATTTTGGTCACTGTGAGGGTTTAAAAAGTGGTTATTCAACATGAGGCATGATCCAATTGACATTTTGAATCATTTTTGGTACAGTCCAAAAAAATTCAATTTTCGGATGAAAAACGATGACTCCGGACCAGTCGAACGATCCCAAAATGGTCTATAATGATGAAATTTTAACATTTAATCTTTTGACTCTAAATTACTGATGGATGTGAATTATGACTTTGTCAACTAAAATAAGTGTGTTTAAAGTCATTTCTGTGCCTGAAACGGGTCAAAATTGAAGCTTTTGAGTAAGCAAAACTCTGTAAAAATGGCAATTTTGGTCACTGTGAGGGTTTAAAAAGTGGTTATTCAACATGAGGCATGATCCAATTGACATTTTGAATCATTTTTGGTACAGTCCAAAAAATCAATTTTCGGATGAAAAACGATGACTCCGGACCTTCGAACGATCCCAAAATGGTCTATAATGATGAAATTTTAACATTTAATCTTTTGACTCTAAATGACTGTTGGATGTGAATTATGACTTTGTCAACTAGAATAAGTGTGTTTAAAGTCATTTTTGTGCCTGAAACGGGTCAAAATTGAAGCTTTTGAGTAAGCAAAACTCTGTAAAAATGGCAATTTTGGTCACTGTGAGGGTTTAAAAAGTGGTTATTCAACATGAGGCATGATCCAATTGACATTTTGAATCATTTTTGGTACAGTCCAAAAAATCAATTTTCGGATAAAAAACGATGACTCCGGACCAGTCGAACGATCCCAAAATTGTCTATAATGATGAAATTTTAACATTTAATCTTTTGACTCTAAATTACTGATGGATGTGAATTATGACTTTGTCAACTAAAATAAGTGTGTTTAAAGTCATTTCTGTGCCTGAAACGGGTCAAAATTGAAGCTTTTGAGTAAGCAAAACTCTGTAAAAATGGCAATTTTGGTCACTGTGAGGGTTTAAAAAGTGGTTATTCAACATGAGGCTTGATCCAATTGACATTTTGAATAATTTTTGGTACAGTCCCAAAAATCAATTTTCGGATGGAAAAACGATGACTCCGGACGTGTCGAACGATCCCAAAATGGTCTATAATGATGAAATTTTAACATTTAATCTTTTGACTCTAAATGACTGTTGGATGTGAATTATGACTTTGTCAACTAGAATAAGTGTGTTTAAAGTCATTTCTGTGCCTGAAACGGGTCAAAATGGAAGCTTTTGAGTAAGCAAAACTCTGTAAAAATGGCAATTTTGGTCACTGTGAGGGTTTAAAAAGTGGTTATTCAACATGAGGCATGATCCAATTGACATTTTGAATCATTTTTGGTACAGTCCAAAAAAATTCAATTTTCGGATGAAAAACGATGACTCCGGACCAGTCGAACGATCCCAAAATGGTCTATAATGATGAAATTTTAACATTTAATCTTTTGACTCTAAATTACTGATGGATGTGAATTATGACTTTGTCAACTAAAATAAGTGTGTTTAAAGTCATTTCTGTGCCTGAAACGGGTCAAAATTGAAGCTTTTGAGTAAGCAAAACTCTGTAAAAATGGCAATTTTGGTCACTGTGAGGGTTTAAAAAGTGGTTATTCAACATGAGGCATGATCCAATTGACATTTTGAATCATTTTTGGTACAGTCCAAAAAATCAATTTTCGGATGAAAAACGATGACTCCGGACCTTCGAACGATCCCAAAATGGTCTATAATGATGAAATTTTAACATTTAATCTTTTGACTCTAAATGACTGTTGGATGTGAATTATGACTTTGTCAACTAGAATAAGTGTGTTTAAAGTCATTTTTGTGCCTGAAACGGGTCAAAATTGAAGCTTTTGAGTAAGCAAAACTCTGTAAAAATGGCAATTTTGGTCACTGTGAGGGTTTAAAAAGTGGTTATTCAACATGAGGCATGATCCAATTGACATTTTGAATCATTTTTGGTACAGTCCAAAAAATCAATTTTCGGATAAAAAACGATGACTCCGGACCAGTCGAACGATCCCAAAATTGTCTATAATGATGAAATTTTAACATTTAATCTTTTGACTCTAAATTACTGATGGATGTGAATTATGACTTTGTCAACTAAAATAAGTGTGTTTAAAGTCATTTCTGTGCCTGAAACGGGTCAAAATTGAAGCTTTTGAGTAAGCAAAACTCTGTAAAAATGGCAATTTTGGTCACTGTGAGGGTTTAAAAAGTGGTTATTCAACATGAGGCTTGATCCAATTGACATTTTGAATAATTTTTGGTACAGTCCCAAAAATCAATTTTCGGATGGAAAAACGATGACTCCGGACGTGTCGAACGATCCCAAAATGGTCTATAATGATGAAATTTTAACATTTAATCTTTTGACTCTAAATGACTGTTGGATGTGAATTATGACTTTGTCAACTAGAATAAGTGTGTTTAAAGTCATTTCTGTGCCTGAAACGGGTCAAAATGGAAGCTTTTGAGTAAGCAAAACTCTGTAAAAATGGCAATTTTGGTCACTGTGAGGGTTTAAAAAGTGGTTATTCAACATGAGGCATGATCCAATTGACATTTTGAATCATTTTTGGTACAGTCCAAAAAAATTCAATTTTCGGATGAAAAACGATGACTCCGGACCAGTCGAACGATCCCAAAATGGTCTATAATGATGAAATTTTAACATTTAATCTTTTGACTCTAAATTACTGATGGATGTGAATTATGACTTTGTCAACTAAAATAAGTGTGTTTAAAGTCATTTCTGTGCCTGAAACGGGTCAAAATTGAAGCTTTTGAGTAAGCAAAACTCTGTAAAAATGGCAATTTTGGTCACTGTGAGGGTTTAAAAAGTGGTTATTCAACATGAGGCATGATCCAATTGACATTTTGAATCATTTTTGGTACAGTCCAAAAAATCAATTTTCGGATGAAAAACGATGACTCCGGACCTTCGAACGATCCCAAAATGGTCTATAATGATGAAATTTTAACATTTAATCTTTTGACTCTAAATGACTGTTGGATGTGAATTATGACTTTGTCAACTAGAATAAGTGTGTTTAAAGTCATTTCTGTGCCTGAAAAGGGTCAAAATGGAAGCTTTTGAGTAAGCAAAACTCTGTAAAAATGGCAATTTTGGTCACTGTGAGGGTTTAAAAAGTGGTTATTCAACATGAGGCATGATCCAATTGACATTTTGAATCATTTTTGGTACCGTCCAAAAAATCAATTTTCGGATGAAAAACGATGACTCCGGACCTGTCGAACGATCCCAAAATGGTCTATAATGATGAAATTTTAACATTTAATCTTTTGACTCTAAATTACTGTTGGATGTGAATTGTGACTTTGTCAACTAGAATAAGTGTGTTTAAAGTCATTTTTGTGCCTGAAACGGGTCAAAATTGAAGCTTTTGAGTAAGCAAAACTCTGTAAAAATGGCAATTTTGGTCACTGTGAGGGTTTAAAAAGTGGTTATTCAACATGAGGCATGATCCAATTGACATTTTGAATAATTTTTGGTACAGTCCCAAAAATCAATTTCCGGATGGAAAAACGATGACTCCGGACCTGTCGAACGATCCCAAAATGGTCTATAATGATGAAATTTTAACATTTAATCTTTTGACTCTAAATGACTGTTGGATGTGAATTATGACTTTGTCAACTAGAATAAGTGTGTTTAAAGTCATTTCTGTGCCTGAAACGGGTCAAAATGGAAGCTTTTGAGTAAGCAAAACTCTGTAAAAATGGCAATTTTGGTGACTGTGAGGGTTGAAAAAGTGGTTATTCAACATGAGGCATGATCCAATTGACATTTTGAATCATTTTTGGTACAGTCCAAAAAATCAATTTTCGGATGAAAAACGATGACTCCGGACCTGTCGAACGATCCCAAAATGGTCTATAATGATGAAATTTTAACATTTAATCTTTTGACTCTAAATTACTGTTGGATGTGAATTGTGACTTTGTCAACTAAAATAAGTGTGTTTAAAGTCATTTTTGTGCCTGAAACGGGTCAAAATTGAAGCTTTTGAGTAAGCAAAACTCTGTAAAAATGGCAATTTTGGTCACTGTGAGGGTTTAACCCCTTCCATGCTGGGCCGATTTTGCTGCTGTGCTGGACTTTTAAAGAGTCAATGGGTTTATGACGGCCCCCAGCCGTCATCAGCACACGAGCACTGTAATGCATGACGGATGGGGGCCGTCATCAGCATGGAAGGCGTTAAAAAGTGGTTATTCAACATGAGGCATGATCCAATTGACATTTTGAATCATTTTTGGTACAGTCCAAAAAATCAATTTTCGGATGAAAAACGATGACTCCGGACCAGTCGAACGATCCCAAAATGGTCTATAATGATGAAATTTTAACATTTAATCTTTTGACTCTAAATTACTGTTGGATGTGAATTGTGACTTTGTCAACTAAAATAAGTGTGTTTAAAGTCATTTCTGTGCCTGAAACGGGTCAAAATTGAAGCTTTTGAGTAAGCAAAACTCTGTAAAAATGGCAATTTTGGTCACTGTGAGGGTTTAAAAAGTGGTTATTCAACATGAGGCATGATCCAATTGACATTTTGAATCATTTTTGGTACAGTCTAAAAAATCAATTTTCGGATGAAAAACGATGACTCCGGACCAGTCGAACAATCCCAAAATGGTCTATAATGATGAAATTTTAACATTTAATCTTTTGACTCTAAATGACTGTTGAATGTGAATTATGACACTGTCAACTAGAATAAGTGTGTTTAAAGTCATTTCTGTGCCTGAAACGGGTCAAAATGGAAGCTTTTGAGTAAGCAAAACTCTGTAAAAATGGCAATTTTGGTCACTGTGAGGGTTTAAAAAGTGGTTATTCAACATGAGGCATGATCCAATTGACATTTTGAATCATTTTTGGTACAGTCCAAAAAATCAATTTTCGGATGAAAAACGATGACTCCGGACCAGTCGAACGATCCCAAAATGGTCTATAATGATGAAATTTTAACATTTAATCTTTTGACTCTAAATGACTGTTGGATGTGAATTATGACTTTGTTAACTAGAATAAGTGTGTTTAAAGTCATTTCTGTGCCTGAAACGGGTCAAAATGGAAGCTTTTGAGTAAGCAAAACTGTGTAAAAATGGCAATTTTGGTTACTGTGAGGGTTTAAAAAGTGGTTATTCAACATGAGGCATGATCCAATTGACATTTTGAATCATTTTTGGTACAGTCCAAAAAATCAATTTTCGGATGAAAAACGATGACTCCGGACCAGTCGAACGATCCCAAAATGGTCTATAATGATGAAATTTTAACATTTATTCTTTTGACTCTAAATGACTGTTGGATGTGAATTATGACTTTTTCAACTAGAATAAGTGTGTTTAAAGTCATTTCTGTGCCTGAAACGGGTCAAAATTGAAGCTTTTGAGTAAGCAAAACTCTGTAAAAATGGCAATTTTGGTCACTGTGAGGGTTTAAAAAGTGGTTATTCAACATGAGGCATGATCCAATTGACATTTTGAATCATTTTTGGTACAGTCTAAAAAATCAATTTTCGGATGAAAAACGATGACTCCGGACCAGTCGAACGATCCCAAAATGGTCTATAATGATGAAATTTTAACATTTAATCTTTTGACTCTAAATGACTGTTGAATGTGAATTATAACTCTGTCAACTAGAATAAGTGTGTTTAAAGTCATTTCTGTGCCTGAAACGGGTCAAAATGGAAGCTTTTGAGTAAGCAAAACTCTGTAAAAATGGCAATTTTGGTCACTGTGAGGGTTTAAAAAGTGGTTATTCAACATGAGGCATGATCCAATTGACATTTTGAATCATTTTTAATACAGTCCAAAAAATCAATTTTTGGATGAAAAACGATGACTCCGGACCTGTCGAACGATCCCAAAATGGTCTATAATGATGAAATTTTAACATTTAATCTTTTGACTCTAAATGACTGTTGAATGTGAATTATGACTTTGTCAACTAGAATAAGTGTGTTTAAAGTCATTTCTGTGCCTGAAACGGGTCAAAATGGAAGCTTTTGAGTAAGCAAAACTCTGTAAAAATGGCAATTTTGGTCACTGTGAGGGTTTAAAAAGTGGTTATTCAACATGAGGCATGATCCAATTGACATTTTGAATCATTTTTGGTACAGTCCAAAAAATCAATTTTCGGATGAAAAACGATGACTCCGGACCTGTCGAACGATCCCAAAATGGTCTATAATGATGAAATTTTAACATTTAATCTTTTGACTCTAAATTACTGTTGGATGTGAATTGTGACTTTGTCAACTAAAATAAGTGTGTTTAAAGTCATTTTTGTGCCTGAAACGGGTCAAAATTGAAGCTTTTGAGTAAGCAAAACTCTGTAAAAATTGCAATTTTGGTCACTGTGAGGGTTTAAAAAGTGGTTATTCAACATGAGGCATGATCCAATTGACATTTTGAATCATTTTTGGTACAGTCCAAAAAATCAATTTTCGGATGAAAAACGATGACTCTGGACCAGTCGAACGATCCCAAAATGGTCTATAATGATGAAATTTTAACATTTAATCTTTTGACTCTAAATTACTGTTGGATGTGAATTGTGACTTTGTCAACTAAAATAAGTGTGTTTAAAGTCATTTCTGTGCCTGAAACGGGTCAAAATTGAAGCTTTTGAGTAAGCAAAACTCTGTAAAAATGGCAATTTTGGTCACTGTGAGGGTTTAAAAAGTGGTTATTCAACATGAGGCATGATCCAATTAACATTTTGAATCATTTTTGGTACAGTCCAAAAAATCAATTTTCGGATGAAAAACGATGACTCCGGACCAGTCGAACGATCCCAAAATGGTCTATAATGATGAAATTTTAACATTTAATCTTTTGACACTAAATTACTGATGGATGTGAATTATGACTTTGTCAACTAAAATAAGTGTGTTTAAAGTCATTTCTGTGCCTGAAACGGGTCAAAATTGAAGCTTTTGAGTAAGCAAAACTCTGTAAAAATGGCAATTTTGGTCACTGTGAGGGTTTAAAAAGTGGTTATTCAACATGAGGCATGATCCAATTGACATTTTGAATCATTTTTGGTACAGTCTAAAAAATCAATTTTCGGATGAAAAACGATGACTCCGGACCAGTCGAACGATCCCAAAATGGTCTATAGTGATGAAATTTTAACATTTAATCTTTTGACTCTAAATGACTGTTGAATGTGAATTATGACTCTGTCAACTAGAATAAGTGTGTTTAAAGTCATTTCTGTGCCTGAAACGGGTCAAAATGGAAGCTTTTGAGTAAGCAAAACTCTGTAAAAATGGCAATTTTGGTCACTGTGAGGGTTTAAAAAGTGGTTATTAAACATGAGGCATGATCCAATTGACATTTTGAATCATTTTTGGTACAGTCCCAAAAATCAATTTTCGGATGAAAAACGATGACTCCGGACCCGTCGAACGATCCCAAAATGGTCTATAATGATGAAATTTTAACATTTAATCTTTTGACTCTAAATTACTGTTGGATGTGAATTATGACTTTGTCAACTAGAATAAGTGTGTTTAAAGTCATTTCTGTGCCTGAAACGGGTCAAAATTGAAGCTTTTGAGTAAGCAAAACTCTGTAAAAATGGCAATTTCGGTCACTGTGAGGGTTTAAAAAGTGGTTATTCAACATGAGGCACGATCCAATTGACATTTTGAATCATTTTTGGTACAGTCCAAAAAATCAATTTTCGGATGAAAAACGATGACTCCGGACCTGTCGAACGATCCCAAAATGGTCAATATGGATGAAATTTCAACATTTAATCTTTTGACTCTAAATGACTGTTGGATGTGAATTATGACTTTGTCAACTAAAATAAGTGTGTTTAAAGTCATTTCTGTGCCTGAAACGGGTCAAAATGGAAGCTTTTGAGTAAGCAAAACTCTGTAAAAATGGCAATTTTGGTCACTGTGAGGGTTTAAAAAGTTGTTATTCAACATGAGGCATGATCCAATTGACATTTTGAATCATTTTTGGTACAGTCCAAAAAATCAATTTTCGGATGAAAAACGATGACTCCGGACCTGTCGAACGATCCCAAAATGGTCTATAATGATGAAATTTTAACATTTAATCTTTTGACTCTAAATTACTGTTGGATGTGAATTGTGACTTTGTCAACTAAAATAAGTGTGTTTAAAGTCATTTTTGTGCCTGAAACGGGTCAAAATTGAAGCTTTTGAGTAAGCAAAACTCTGTAAAAATGGCAATTTTGGTCACTGTGAAGGTTTAAAAAGTGGTTATTCAACATGAGGCATGATCCAATTGACATTTTGAATCATTTTTGGTACAGTCCAAAAAATCAATTTTCGGATGAAAAACGATGACTCCGGACCAGTCGAACGATCCCAAAATGGTCTATAATGATGAAATTTTAACATTTAATCTTTTGACTCTAAATGACTGTTGGATGTGAATTATGACTTTGTCAACTAGAATAAGTGTGTTTAAAGTCATTTCTGTGCCTGAAACGGGTCAAAATGGAAGCTTTTGAGTAAGCAAAACTCTGTAAAAATGGCAATTTTGGTGACTGTGAGGGTTGAAAAAGTGGTTATTCAACATGAGGCATGATCCAATTGACATTTTGAATTATTTTTGGTACAGTCCAAAAAATCAATTTTCGGATAAAAAACGATGACTCCGGACCAGTCGAACGATCCCAAAATGGTCTATAATGATGACATTTTAACATTTAATCTTTTGACTCTAAATTACTGATGGATGTGAATTATGACTTTGTCAACTAAATTAAGCGTGTTTAAAGTCATTTCTGTGCCTGAAACGGGTCATAATTGAAGCTTTTGAGTAAGCAAAACTCTGTAAAAATGGCAATTTTGGTCACTGTGAGGGTTTAAAAAGTGGTTATTCAACATGAGGCTTGATCCAATTGACATTTTGAATAATTTTTGGTACAGTCCCAAAAATCAATTTTCGGATGGAAAAACGATGACTCCGGACGTGTCGAACGATCCCAAAATGGTCTATAATGATGAAATTTTAACATTTAATCTTTTGACTCTAAATGACTGTTGGATGTGAATTATGACTTTGTCAACTAGAATAAGTGTGTTTAAAGTCATTTCTGTGCCTGAAAAGGGTCAAAATGGAAGCTTTTGAGTAAGCAAAACTCTGTAAAAATGGCAATTTTGGTCACTGTGAGGGTTTAAAAAGTGGTTATTCAACATGAGGCATGATCCAATTGACATTTTGAATCATTTTTGGTACAGTCCAAAAAATCAATTTTCGGATGAAAAACGATGACTCCGGACCTGTCGAACGATCCCAAAATGGTCTATAATGATGAAATTTTAACATTTAATCTTTTGACTCTAAATTACTGTTGGATGTGAATTGTGACTTTGTCAACTAGAATAAGTGTGTTTAAAGTCATTTTTGTGCCTGAAACGGGTCAAAATTGAAGCTTTTGAGTAAGCAAAACTCTGTAAAAATGGCAATTTTGGTCACTGTGAGGGTTTAAAAAGTGGTTATTCAACATGAGGCATGATCCAATTGACATTTTGAATCATTTTTGGTACAGTCCCAAAAATCAATTTCCGGATGGAAAAACGATGACTCCGGACCTGTCGAACGATCCCAAAATGGTCTATAATGATGAAATTTTAACATTTAATCTTTTGACTCTAAATTACTGATGGATGTGAATTATGACTTTGTCAACTAAAATAAGTGTGTTTAAAGTCATTTCTGTGCCTGAAACGGGTCAAAATTGAAGCTTTTGAGTAAGCAAAACTCTGTAAAAATGGCAATTTTGGTCACTGTGAGGGTTTAAAAAGTGGTTATTCAACATGAGGCATGATCCAATTGACATTTTGAATAATTTTTGGTACAGTCCCAAAAATCAATTTCCGGATGGAAAAACGATGACTCCGGACCTGTCGAACGATCCCAAAATGGTCTATAATGATGAAATTTTAACATTTAATCTTTTGACTCTAAATGACTGTTGGATGTGAATTATGACTTTGTCAACTAGAATAAGTGTGTTTAAAGTCATTTCTGTGCCTGAAACGGGTCAAAATGGAAGCTTTTGAGTAAGCAAAACTCTGTAAAAATGGCAATTTTGGTGACTGTGAGGGTTCAAAAAGTGGTTATTCAACATGAGGCATGATCCAATTGACATTTTGAATCATTTTTGGTACAGTCCAAAAAATCAATTTTCGGATGAAAAACGATGACTCCGGACCTGTCGAACGATCCCAAAATGGTCTATAATGATGAAATTTTAACATTTAATCTTTTGACTCTAAATTACTGTTGGATGTGAATTGTGACTTTGTCAACTAAAATAAGTGTGTTTAAAGTCATTTTTGTGCCTGAAACAGGTCAAAATTGAAGCTTTTGAGTAAGCAAAACTCTGTAAAAATGGC
Source organism: Lissotriton vulgaris (assembly GCF_964263255.1). NCBI lineage: Eukaryota > Metazoa > Chordata > Amphibia > Caudata > Salamandridae > Lissotriton > Lissotriton vulgaris. The sequence continues at coordinate 651,681 of NW_028253655.1, forward strand.
AATTTTGGTCACTGTGAGGGTTTAACCCCTTCCATGCTGGGCCGATTTTGCTGCTGTGCTGGACTTTTAAAGAGTCAATGGGTTTATGACGGCCCCCAGCCGTCATCAGCACACGAGCACTGTAATGCATGACGGATGGGGGCCGTCATCAGCATGGAAGGCGTTAAAAAGTGGTTATTCAACATGAGGCATGATCCAATTGACATTTTGAATCATTTTTGGTACAGTCCAAAAAATCAATTTTCGGATGAAAAACGATGACTCCGGACCAGTCGAACGATCCCAAAATGGTCTATAATGATGAAATTTTAACATTTAATCTTTTGACTCTAAATTACTGTTGGATGTGAATTGTGACTTTGTCAACTAAAATAAGTGTGTTTAAAGTCATTTCTGTGCCTGAAACGGGTCGAAATTGAAGCTTTTGAGTAAGCAAAACTCTGTAAAAATGGCAATTTTGGTCACTGTGAGGGTTTAAAAAGTGGTTATTCAACATGAGGCATGATCCAATTGACATTTTGAATCATTTTTGGTACAGTCTAAAAAATCAATTTTCGGATGAAAAACGATGACTCCGGACCAGTCGAACAATCCCAAAATGGTCTATAATGATGAAATTTTAACATTTAATCTTTTGACTCTAAATGACTGTTGAATGTGAATTATGACACTGTCAACTAGAATAAGTGTGTTTAAAGTCATTTCTGTGCCTGAAACGGGTCAAAATGGAAGATTTTGAGTAAGCAAAACTCTATAAAAATGGCAATTTTGGTCACTGTGAGGGTTTAAAAAGTGGTTATTCAACATGAGGCATGATCCAATTGACATTTTGAATCATTTTTGGTACAGTCCAAAAAATCAATTTTCGGATGAAAAACGATGACTCCGGGCCAGTCGAACGATCCCAAAATGGTCTATAATGATGAAATTTTAACATTTAATCTTTTGACTCTAAATTACTGTTGGATATGAATTGTGACTTTGTCAACTAAAATAAGTGTGTTTAAAGTCATTTTTGTGCCTGAAACGGGTCAAAATTGAAGCTTTTGAGTAAGCAAAACTCTGTAAAAATGGCAATTTTGGTCACTGTGAGGGTTTAAAAAGTGGTTATTCAACATGAGGCATGATCCAACTGACATTTTGAATCATTTTTGGTACAGTCCAAAAAATCAATTTTCGGATGAAAAACAATGACTCCGGACCAGTCGAACGATCCCAAAATGGTCTATAATGATGACATTTTAACATTTAATCTTTTGACTCTAAATTACTGATGGATGTGAATTATGACTTTGTCAACTAAATTAAGTGTGTTTAAAGTCATTTCTGTGCCTGAAACGGGTCATAATTGAAGCTTTTGAGTAAGCAAAACTCTGTAAAAATGGCAATTTTGGTCACTGTGAGGGTTTAAAAAGTGGTTATTCAACATGAGGCTTGATCCAATTGACATTTTGAATAATTTTTGGTACAGTCCCAAAAATCAATTTTCGGATGGAAAAACGATGACTCCGGACGTGTCGAACGATCCCAAAATGGTCTATAATGATGAAATTTTAACATTTAATCTTTTGACTCTAAATGACTGTTGGATGTGAATTATGACTTTGTCAACTAGAATAAGTGTGTTTAAAGTCATTTCTGTGCCTGAAACGGGTCAAAATGGAAGCTTTTGAGTAAGCAAAACTCTTTAAAAATGGCAATTTTGGTCACTGTGAGGGTTTAAAAAGTGGTTATTCAACATGAGGCATGATCCAATTGACATTTTGAATCATTTTTGGTACAGTCCAAAAAATCAATTTTCGGATGAAAAACGATGACTCCGGACCAGTCGAACGATCCCAAAATGGTCTATAATGATGACATTTTAACATTTAATCTTTTGACTCTAAATTACTGATGGATGTGAATTATGACTTTGTCAACTAAAATAAGTGTGTTTAAAGTCATTTCTGTGCCTGAAACGGGTCAAAATTGAAGCTTTTGAGTAAGCAAAACTCTGTAAAAATGGCAATTTTGGTCACTGTGAGGGTTTAAAAAGTGGTTATTCAACATGAGGCATGATCCAATTGACATTTTGAATCATTTTTGGTACAGTCCCAAAAATCAATTTCCGGATGGAAAAACGATGACTCCGGACCTGTCGAACGATCCCAAAATGGTCTATAATGATGAAATTTTAACATTTAATCTTTTGACTCTAAATTACTGATGGATGTGAATTATGACTTTGTCAACTAAAATAAGTGTGTTTAAAGTCATTTCTGTGCCTGAAACGGGTCAAAATTGAAGCTTTTGAGTAAGCAAAACTCTGTAAAAATGGCAATTTTGGTCACTGTGAGGGTTTAAAAAGTGGTTATTCAACATGAGGCATGATCCAATTGACATTTTGAATAATTTTTGGTACAGTCCCAAAAATCAATTTCCGGATGGAAAAACGATGACTCCGGACCTGTCGAACGATCCCAAAATGGTCTATAATGATGAAATTTTAACATTTAATCTTTTGACTCTAAATGACTGTTGGATGTGAATTATGACTTTGTCAACTAGAATAAGTGTGTTTAAAGTCATTTCTGTGCCTGAAACGGGTCAAAATGGAAGCTTTTGAGTAAGCAAAACTCTGTAAAAATGGCAATTTTGGTGACTGTGAGCGTTCAAAAAGTGGTTATTCAACATGAGGCATGATCCAATTGACATTTTGAATCATTTTTGGTACAGTCCAAAAAATCAATTTTCGGATGAAAAACGATGACTCCGGACCTGTCGAACGATCCCAAAATGGTCTATAATGATGAAATTTTAACATTTAATCTTTTGACTCTAAATTACTGTTGCATGTGAATTGTGACTTTGTCAACTAAAATAAGTGTGTTTAAAGTCATTTTTGTGCCTGAAACGGGTCAAAATTGAAGCTTTTGAGTAAGCAAAACTCTGTAAAAATGGCAATTTTGGTCACTGTGAGGGTTTAACCCCTTCCATGCTGGGCCGATTTTGCTGCTGTGCTGGACTTTTAAAGAGTCAATGGGTTTATGACGGCCCCCAGCCGTCATCAGCACACGAGCACTGTAATGCATGACGGATGGGGGCCGTCATCAGCATGGAAGGCGTTAAAAAGTGGTTATTCAACATGAGGCATGATCCAATTGACATTTTGAATCATTTTTGGTACAGTCCAAAAAATCAATTTTCGGATGAAAAACGATGACTCCGGACCAGTCGAACGATCCCAAAATGGTCTATAATGATGAAATTTTAACATTTAATCTCTTGACTCTAAATTACTGTTGGATGTGAATTGTGACTTTGTCAACTAAAATAAGTGTGTTTAAAGTCATTTCTGTGCCTGAAACGGGTCGAAATTGAAGCTTTTGAGTAAGCAAAACTCTGTAAAAATGGCAATTTTGGTCACTGTGAGGGTTTAAAAAGTGGTTATTCAACATGAGGCATGATCCAATTGACATTTTGAATCATTTTTGGTACAGTCTAAAAAATCAATTTTCGGATGAAAAACGATGACTCCGGACCAGTCGAACAATCCCAAAATGGTCTATAATGATGAAATTTTAACATTTAATCTTTTGACTCTAAATGACTGTTGAATGTGAATTATGACACTGTCAACTAGAATAAGTGTGTTTAAAGTCATTTCTGTGCCTGAAACGGGTCAAAATGGAAGATTTTGAGTAAGCAAAACTCTATAAAAATGGCAATTTTGGTCACTGTGAGGGTTTAAAAAGTGGTTATTCAACATGAGGCATGATCCAATTGACATTTTGAATCATTTTTGGTACAGTCCAAAAAATCAATTTTCGGATGAAAAACGATGACTCCGGGCCAGTCGAACGATCCCAAAATGGTCTATAATGATGAAATTTTAACATTTAATCTTTTGACTCTAAATGACTGTCGGATGTGAATTATGACTTTGTTAACTAGAATAAGTGTGTTTAAAGTCATTTCTGTGCCTGAAACGGGTCAAAATGGAAGCTTTTGAGTAAGCAAAACTGTGTAAAAATGGCAATTTTGGTCACTGTGAGGGTTTAAAAAGTGGTTATTCAACATGAGGCATGATCCAATTGACATTTTGAATCATTTTTGGTACAGTCCAAAAAATCAATTTTCGGATGAAAAACGATGACTCCGGGCCAGTCGAACGATCCCAAAATGGTCTATAATGATGAAATTTTAACATTTAATCTTTTGACTCTAAATTACTGTTGGATATGAATTGTGACTTTGTCAACTAAAATAAGTGTGTTTAAAGTCATTTTTGTGCCTGAAACGGGTCAAAATTGAAGCTTTTGAGTAAGCAAAACTCTGTAAAAATGGCAATTTTGGTCACTGTGAGGGTTTAAAAAGTGGTTATTCAACATGAGGCATGATCCAACTGACATTTTGAATCATTTTTGGTACAGTCCAAAAAATCAATTTTCGGATGAAAAACGATGACTCCGGACCAGTCGAACGATCCCAAAATGGTCTATAATGATGACATTTTAACATTTAATCTTTTGACTCTAAATTACTGATGGATGTGAATTATGACTTTGTCAACTAAATTAAGTGTGTTTAAAGTAATTTCTGTGCCTGAAACGGGTCATAATTGAAGCTTTTGAGTAAGCAAAACTCTGTAAAAATGGCAATTTTGGTCACTGTGAGGGTTTAAAAAGTGGTTATTCAACATGAGGCTTGATCCAATTGACATTTTGAATAATTTTTGGTACAGTCCCAAAAATCAATTTTCGGATGGAAAAACGATGACTCCGGACGTGTCGAACGATCCCAAAATGGTCTATAATGATGAAATTTTAACATTTAATCTTTTGACTCTAAATGACTGTTGGATGTGAATTATGACTTTGTCAACTAGAATAAGTGTGTTTAAAGTCATTTCTGTGCCTGAAACGGGTCAAAATGGAAGCTTTTGAGTAAGCAAAACTCTTTAAAAATGGCAATTTTGGTCACTGTGAGGGTTTAAAAAGTGGTTATTCAACATGAGGCATGATCCAATTGACATTTTGAATCATTTTTGGTACAGTCCAAAAAATCAATTTTCGGATGAAAAACGATGACTCCGGACCAGTCGAACGATCCCAAAATGGTCTATAATGATGACATTTTAACATTTAATCTTTTGACTCTAAATTACTGATGGATGTGAATTATGACTTTGTCAACTAAAATAAGTGTGTTTAAAGTCATTTCTGTGCCTGAAACGGGTCAAAGTTGAAGCTTTTGAGTAAGCAAAACTCTGTAAAAATGGCAATTTTGGTCACTGTGAGGGTTTAAAAAGTGGTTATTCAACATGAGGCATGATCCAATTGACATTTTGAATCATTTTTGGTACAGTCCAAAAAATCAATTTTCGGATGAAAAACGATGACTCCGGACCTGTCGAACGATCCCAAAATGGTCTATAATGATGAAATTTTAACATTTAATCTTTTGACTCTAAATTACTGTTGGATGTGAATTGTGACTTTGTCAACTAGAATAAGTGTGTTTAAAGTCATTTTTGTGCCTGAAACGGGTCAAAATGGAAGCTTTTGAGTAAGCAAAACTCTGTAAAAATGGCAATTTTGGTCACTGTGAGGGTTTAAAAAGTGGTTATTCAACATGAGGCATGATCCAATTGACATTTTGAATCATTTTTGGTACAGTCCCAAAAATCAATTTCCGGATGGAAAAACGATGACTCCGGACCTGTCGAACGATCCCAAAATGGTCTATAATGATGAAATTTTAACATTTAATCTTTTGACTCTAAATTACTGATGGATGTGAATTATGACTTTGTCAACTAAAATAAGTGTGTTTAAAGTCATTTCTGTGCCTGAAACGGGTCAAAATTGAAGCTTTTGAGTAAGCAAAACTCTGTAAAAATGGCAATTTTGGTCACTGTGAGGGTTTAAAAAGTGGTTATTCAACATGAGGCATGATCCAATTGACATTTTGAATAATTTTTGGTACAGTCCCAAAAATCAATTTCCGGATGGAAAAACGATGACTCCGGACCTGTCGAACGATCCCAAAATGGTCTATAATGATGAAATTTTAACATTTAATCTTTTGACTCTAAATGACTGTTGGATGTGAATTATGACTTTGTCAACTAGAATAAGTGTGTTTAAAGTCATTTCTGTGCCTGAAACGGGTCAAAATGGAAGCTTTTGAGTAAGCAAAACTCTGTAAAAATGGCAATTTTGGTGACTGTGAGGGTTCAAAAAGTGGTTATTCAACATGAGGCATGATCCAATTGACATTTTGAATCATTTTTGGTACAGTCCAAAAAATCAATTTTCGGATGAAAAACGATGACTCCAGACCTGTCGAACGATCCCAAAATGGTCTATAATGATGAAATTTTAACATTTAATCTTTTGACTCTAAATTACTGTTGGATGTGAATTGTGACTTTGTCAACTAAAATAAGTGTGTTTAAAGTCATTTTTGTGCCTGAAACGGGTCAAAATTGAAGCTTTTGAGTAAGCAAAACTCTGTAAAAATGGCAATTTTGGTCACTGTGAGGGTTTAACCCCTTCCATGCTGGGCCGATTTTGCTGCTGTGCTGGACTTTTAAAGAGTCAATGGGTTTATGACGGCCCCCAGCCGTCATCAGCACACGAGCACTGTAATGCATGACGGATGGGGGCCGTCATCAGCATGGAAGGCGTTAAAAAGTGGTTATTCAACATGAGGCATGATCCAATTGACATTTTGAATCATTTTTGGTACAGTCCAAAAAATCAATTTTCGGATGAAAAACGATGACTCCGGACCAGTCGAACGATCCCAAAATGGTCTATAATGATGAAATTTTAACATTTAATCTTTTGACTCTAAATTACTGTTGGATGTGAATTGTGACTTTGTCAACTAAAATAAGTGTGTTTAAAGTCATTTCTGTGCCTGAAACGGGTCGAAATTGAAGCTTTTGAGTAAGCAAAACTCTGTAAAAATGGCAATTTTGGTCACTGTGAGGGTTTAAAAAGTGGTTATTCAACATGAGGCATGATCCAATTGACATTTTGAATCATTTTTGGTACAGTCTAAAAAATCAATTTTCGGATGAAAAACGATGACTCCGGACCAGTCGAACAATCCCAAAATGGTCTATAATGATGAAATTTTAACATTTAATCTTTTGACTCTAAATGACTGTTGAATGTGAATTATGACACTGTCAACTAGAATAAGTGTGTTTAAAGTCATTTCTGTGCCTGAAACAGGTCAAAATGGAAGATTTTGAGTAAGCAAAACTCTATAAAAATGGCAATTTTGGTCACTGTGAGGGTTTAAAAAGTGGTTATTCAACATGAGGCATGATCCAATTGACATTTTGAATCATTTTTGGTACAGTCCAAAAAATCAATTTTCGGATGAAAAACGATGACTCCGGGCCAGTCGAACGATCCCAAAATGGTCTATAATGATGAAATTTTAACATTTAATCTTTTGACTCTAAATGACTGTCGGATGTGAATTATGACTTTGTTAACTAGAATAAGTGTGTTTAAAGTCATTTCTGTGCCTGAAACGGGTCAAAATGGAAGCTTTTGAGTAAGCAAAACTGTGTAAAAATGGCAATTTTGGTCACTGTGAGGGTTTAAAAAGTGGTTATTCAACATGAGGCATGATCCAATTGACATTTTGAATCATTTTTGGTACAGTCCAAAAAATCAATTTTCGGATGAAAAACGATGACTCCGGACCAGTCGAACGATCCCAAAATGGTCTATAATGATGAAATTTTAACATTTAATCTTTTGACTCTAAATTACTGTTGGATGTGAATTGTGACTTTGTCAACTAAAATAAGTGTGTTTAAAGTCATTTCTGTGCCTGAAACGGGTCAAAATTGAAGCTTTTGTGTAAGCAAAACTCTGTAAAAATGGCAATTTTGGTCACTGTGAGGGTTTAAAAAGTGGTTATTCAACATGAGGCATGATCCAATTAACATTTTGAATCATTTTTGGTACAGTCCAAAAAATCAATTTTCGGATGAAAAACGATGACTCCGGACCAGTCGAACGATCCCAAAATGGTCTATAATGATGAAATTTTACCATTTAATCTTTTGACACTAAATTACTGATGGATGTGAATTATGACTTTGTCAACTAAAATAAGTGTGTTTAAAGTCATTTCTGTGCCTGAAACGGGTCAAAATTGAAGCTTTTGAGTAAGCAAAACTCTGTAAAAATGGCAATTTTGGTCACTGTGAGGGTTTAAAAAGTGGTTATTCAACATGAGGCATGATCCAATAGACATTTTGAATCATTTTTGGTACAGTCTAAAAAATCAATTTTCGGATGAAAAACGATGACTCCGGACCAGTCGAACGATCCCAAAATGGTCTATAATGATGAAATTTTAACATTTAATCTTTTGACTCTAAATGACTGTTGAATGTGAATTATAACTCTGTCAACTAGAATAAGTGTGTTTAAAGTCATTTCTGTGCCTGAAACGGGTCAAAATGGAAGCTTTTGAGTAAGCAAAACTCTGTAAAAATGGCAATTTTGGTCACTGTGAGGGTTTAAAAAGTGGTTATTCAACATGAGGCATGATCCAATTGACATTTTGAATCATTTTTAATACAGTCCAAAAAATCAATTTTTGGATGAAAAACGATGACTCCGGACCTGTCGAACGATCCCAAAATGGTCTATAATGATGAAATTTTAACATTTAATCTTTTGACTCTAAATGACTGTTGGATGTGAATTATGACTTTGTCAACTAGAATAAGTGTGTTTAAAGTCATTTCTGTGCCTGAAACGGGTCAAAATGGAAGCTTTTGAGTAAGCAAAACTCTGTAAAAATGGCAATTTTGGTCACTGTGAGGGTTTAAAAAGTGGTTATTCAACATGAGGCATGATCCAATTGACATTTTGAATCATTTTTGGTACAGTCCAAAAAATCAATTTTCGGATGAAAAACGATGACTCCGGACCTGTCGAACGATCCCAAAATGGTCTATAATGATGAAATTTTAACATTTAATCTTTTGACTCTAAATGACTGTTGAATGTGAATTATAACTCTGTCAACTAGAATAAGTGTGTTTAAAGTCATTTCTGTGCCTGAAACGGGTCAAAATGGAAGCTTTTGAGTAAGCAAAACTCTGTAAAAATGGCAATTTTGGTCACTGTGAGGGTTTAAAAAGTGGTTATTCAACATGAGGCATGATCCAATTGACATTTTGAATCATTTTTAATACAGTCCAAAAAATCAATTTTTGGATGAAAAACGATGACTCCGGACCTGTCGAACGATCCCAAAATGGTCTATAATGATGAAATTTTAACATTTAATCTTTTGACTCTAAATGACTGTTGGATGTGAATTATGACTTTGTCAACTAGAATAAGTGTGTTTAAAGTCATTTCTGTGCCTGAAACGGGTCAAAATGGAAGCTTTTGAGTAAGCAAAACCCTGTAAAAATGGCAATTTTGGTCACTGTGAGGGTTTAAAAAGTGGTTATTCAACATGAGGCATGATCCAATTGACATTTTGAATCATTTTTGGTACAGTCCAAAAAATCAATTTTCGGATGAAAAACGATGACTCCGGACCTGTCGAACGATCCCAAAATGGTCTATAATGATGAAATTTTAACATTTAATCTTTTGACTCTAAATTACTGTTGGATGTGAATTGTGACTTTGTCAACTAAAATAAGTGTGTTTAAAGTCATTTTTGTGCCTGAAACGGGTCAAAATTGAAGCTTTTGAGTAAGCAAAACTCTGTAAAAATGGCAATTTTGGTCACTGTGAGGGTTTAAAAAGTGGTTATTCAACATGAGGCATGATCCAATTGACATTTTGAATCATTTTTGGTACAGTCCAAAAAATCAATTTTCGGATGAAAAACGATGACTCCGGACCAGTCGAACGATCCCAAAATGGTCTATAATGATGAAATTTTAACATTTAATCTTTTGACTCTAAATTACTGTTGGATGTGAATTGTGACTTTGTCAACTAAAATAAGTGTGTTTAAAGTCATTTCTGTGCCTGAAACGGGTCAAAATTGAAGCTTTTGAGTAAGCAAAACTCTGTAAAAATGGCAATTTTGGTCACTGTGAGGGTTTAAAAAGTGGTTATTCAACATGAGGCATGATCCAATTAACATTTTGAATCATTTTTGGTACAGTCCAAAAAATCAATTTTCGGATGAAAAACGATGACTCCGGACCAGTCGAACGATCCCAAAATGGTCTATAATGATGAAATTTTAACATTTAATCTTTTGACACTAAATTACTGATGGATGTGAATTATGACTTTGTCAACTAAAATAAGTGTGTTTAAAGTCATTTCTGTGCCTGAAACGGGTCAAAATTGAAGCTTTTGAGTAAGCAAAACTCTGTAAAAATGGCAATTTTGGTCACTGTGAGGGTTTAAAAAGTGGTTATTCAACATGAGGCATGATCCAATTGACATTTTGAATCATTTTTGGTACAGTCTAAAAAATCAATTTTCGGATGAAAAACGATGACTCCGGACCAGTCGAACGATCCCAAAATGGTCTATAGTGATGAAATTTTAACATTTAATCTTTTGACTCTAAATTACTGTTGGATGTGAATTGTGACTTTGTCAACTAGAATAAGTGTGTTTAAAGTCATTTTTGTGCCTGAAACGGGTCAAAATTGAAGCTTTTGAGTAAGCAAAACTCTGTAAAAATGGCAATTTTGGTCACTGTGAGGGTTTAAAAAGTGGTTATTCAACATGAGGCATGATCCAATTGACATTTTGAATCATTTTTGGTACAGTCCAAAAAATCAATTTTCGGATGAAAAACGATGACTCCGGACCAGTCGAACGATCCCAAAATGGTCTATAATGATGAAATTTTAACATTTAATCTTTTGACTCTAAATTACTGATGGATGTGAATTATGACTTTGTCAACTAAAATAAGTGTGTTTAAAGTCATTTCTGTGCCTGAAACGGGTCAAAATTGAAGCTTTTGAGTAAGCAAAACTCTGTAAAAATGGCAATTTTGGTCACTGTGAGGGTTTAAAAAGTGGTTATTCAACATGAGGCATGATCCAATTGACATTTTGAATCATTTTTGGTACAGTCTAAAAAATCAATTTTCGGATGAAAAACGATGACTCCGGACCAGTCGAACGATCCCAAAATGGTCTATAATGATGAAATTTTAACATTTAATCTTTTGACTCTAAATGACTGTTGAATGTGAATTATGACTCTGTCAACTAGAATATGTGTGTTTAAAGTCATTTCTGTGCCTGAAACGGGTCAAAATGGAAGCTTTTGAGTAAGCAAAACTCTGTAAAAATGGCAATTTTGGTCACTGTGAGGGTTTAAAAAGTGGTTATTCAACATGAGGCACGATCCAATTGACATTTTGAATCATTTTTGGTACAGTCCGAAAAATCAATTTTCGGATGAAAAACGATGACTCCGGACCCGTCGAACGATCCCAAAATGGTCTATAATGATGAAATTTTAACATTTAATCTTTTGACTCTAAATGACTGTTGGATGTGAATTATGACTTTGTCAACTAGAATAAGTGTGTTTAAAGTCATTTCTGTGCCTGAAACGGGTCAAAATTGAAGCTTTTGAGTAAGCAAAACTCTGTAAAAATGGCAATTTCGGTCACTGTGAGGGTTTAAAAAGTGGTTATTCAACATGAGGCATGATCCAATTGACATTTTTAATCATTTTTGGTACAGTCCAAAAAATCAATTTTCGGATGAAAAACGATGACTCCGGACCTGTCGAACGATCCCAAAATGGTCAATATGGATGAAATTTCAACATTTAATCTTTTGACTCTAAATGACTGTTGGATGTGAATTATGACTTTGTCAACTAAAATAAGTGTGTTTAAAGTCATTTCTGTGCCTGAAACGGGTCAAAATGGAAGCTTTTGAGTAAGCAAAACTCTGTAAAAATGGCAATTTTGGTCACTGTGAGGGTTTAAAAAGTTGTTATTCAACATGAGGCATGATCCAATTGACATTTTGAATCATTTTTGGTACAGTCCAAAAAATCAATTTTCGGATGAAAAACGATGACTCCGGACCTGTCGAACGATCCCAAAATGGTCTATAATGATGAAATTTTAACATTTAATCTTTTGACTCTAAATTACTGTTGGATGTGAATTGTGACTTTGTCAACTAAAATAAGTGTGTTTAAAGTCATTTTTGTGCCTGAAACGGGTCAAAATTGAAGCTTTTGAGTAAGCAAAACTCTGTAAAAATGGCAATTTTGGTCACTGTGAGGGTTTAAAAAGTGGTTATTCAACATGAGGCATGATCCAATTGACATTTTGAATCATTTTTGGTACAGTCCAAAAAATCAATTTTCGGATGAAAAACGATGACTCCGGACCAGTCGAACGATCCCAAAATGGTCTATAATGATGAAATTTTAACATTTAATCTATTGACTCTAAATGACTGTTGAATGTGAATTATGACTCTGTCAACTAGAATAAGTGTGTTTAAAGTCATTTCTGTGCCTGAAACGGGTCAAAATGGAAGCTTTTGAGTAAGCAAAACTCTGTAAAAATGGCAATTTTGGTCACTGTGAGGGTTTAAAAAGTGGTTATTCAACATGAGGCATGATCCAATTGACATTTTGAATCATTTTTGGTACAGTCCAAAAAATCAATTTTCGGATGAAAAACGATGACTCCGGACCAGTCGAACGATCCCAAAATGGTCTATAATGATGAAATTTTAACATTTAATCTTTTGACTCGAAATTACTGATGGATGTGAATTATGACTTTGTCAACTAAAATAAGTGTGTTTAAAGTCATTTCTGTGCCTGAAACGGGTCAAAATTGAAGCTTTTGAGTAAGCAAAACTCTGTAAAAATGGCAATTTTGGTCACTGTGAGGGTTTAAAAAGTGGTTATTCAACATGAGGCATGATCCAATTGACATTTTGAATCATTTTTGGTACAGTCCAAAAAATCAATTTTCGGATGAAAAACGATGACTCCGGACCTTCGAACGATCCCAAAATGGTCTATAATGATGAAATTTTAACATTTAATCTTTTGACTCTAAATGACTGTTGGATGTGAATTATGACTTTGTCAACTAAAATAAGTGTGTTTAAAGTCATTTCTGTGCCTGAAACGGGTCAAAATTGAAGCTTTTGAGTAAGCAAAACTCTGTAAAAATGGCAATTTTGGTGACTGTGAGGGTTGAAAAAGTGGTTATTCAACATGAGGCATGATCCAATTGACATTTTGAATCATTTTTGGTACAGTCCAAAAAATCAATTTTCGGATAAAAAACGATGACTCCGGACCAGTCGAACGATCCCAAAATTGTCTATAATGATGAAATTTTAACATTTAATCTTTTGACTCTAAATTACTGATGGATGTGAATTATGACTTTGTCAACTAAAATAAGTGTGTTTAAAGTCATTTCTGTGCCTGAAACGGGTCAAAATTGAAGCTTTTGAGTAAGCAAAACTCTGTAAAAATGGCAATTTTGGTCACTGTGAGGGTTTAAAAAGTGGTTATTCAACATGAGGCATGATCCAATTGACATTTTGAATAATTTTTGGTACAGTCCCAAAAATCAATTTTCGGATGGAAAAACGATGACTCCGGACGTGTCGAACGATCCCAAAATGGTCTATAATGATGAAATTTTTACATTTAATCTTTTGACTCTAAATGACTGTTGGATGTGAATTATGACTTTGTCAACTAGAATAAGTGTGTTTAAAGTCATTTCTGTGCCTGAAACGGGTCAAAATGGAAGCTTTTGAGTAAGCAAAACTCTGTAAAAATGGCAATTTTGGTGACTGTGAGGGTTGAAAAAGTGGTTATTCAACATGAGGCATGATCCAATTGACATTTTGAATCATTTTTGGTACAGTCCAAAAAATCAATTTTCGGATAAAAAACGATGACTCCGGACCAGTCGAACGATCCCAAAATTGTCTATAATGATGAAATTTTAACATTTAATCTTTTGACTCTAAATTACTGATGGATGTGAATTATGACTTTGTCAACTAAAATAAGTGTGTTTAAAGTCATTTCTGTGCCTGAAACGGGTCAAAATTGAAGCTTTTGAGTAAGCAAAACTCTGTAAAAATGGCAATTTTGGTCACTGTGAGGGTTTAAAAAGTGGTTATTCAACATGAGGCATGATCCAATTGACATTTTGAATAATTTTTGGTACAGTCCCAAAAATCAATTTTCGGATGGAAAAACGATGACTCCGGACGTGTCGAACGATCCCAAAATGGTCTATAATGATGAAATTTTAACATTTAATCTTTTGACTCTAAATGACTGTTGGATGTGAATTATGACTTTGTCAACTAGAATAAGTGTGTTTAAAGTCATTTCTGTGCCTGAAACGGGTCAAAATGGAAGCTTTTGAATAAGCAAAACTCTGTAAAAATGGCAATTTTGGTGACTGTGAGGGTTCAAAAAGTGGTTATTCAACATGAGGCATGATCCAATTGACATTTTGAATCATTTTTGGTACAGTCCAAAAAATCAATTTTCGGATGAAAAACGATGACTCCGGACCTGTCGAACGATCCCAAAATGGTCTATAATGATGAAATTTTAACATTTAATCTTTTGACTCTAAATTACTGTTGGATGTGAATTGTGACTTTGTCAACTAAAATAAGTGTGTTTAAAGTCATTTTTGTGCCTGAAACGGGTCAAAATTGAAGCTTTTGAGTAAGCAAAACTCTGTAAAAATGGCAATTTTGGTCACTGTGAGGGTTTAACCCCTTCCATGCTGGGCCGATTTTGCTGCTGTGCTGGACTTTTAAAGAGTCAATGGGTTTATGACGGCCCCCAGCCGTCATCAGCACACGAGCACTGTAATGCATGACGGATGGGGGCCGTCATCAGCATGGAAGGCGTTAAAAAGTGGTTATTCAACATGAGGCATGATCCAATTGACATTTTGAATCATTTTTGGTACAGTCCAAAAAATCAATTTTCGGATGAAAAACGATGACTCCGGACCAGTCGAACGATCCCAAAATGGTCTATAATGATGAAATTTTAACATTTAATCTCTTGACTCTAAATTACTGTTGGATGTGAATTGTGACTTTGTCAACTAAAATAAGTGTGTTTAAAGTCATTTCTGTGCCTGAAACGGGTCGAAATTGAAGCTTTTGAGTAAGCAAAACTCTGTAAAAATGGCAATTTTGGTCACTGTGAGGGTTTAAAAAGTGGTTATTCAACATGAGGCATGATCCAATTGACATTTTGAATCATTTTTGGTACAGTCTAAAAAATCAATTTTCGGATGAAAAACGATGACTCCGGACCAGTCGAACAATCCCAAAATGGTCTATAATGATGAAATTTTAACATTTAATCTTTTGACTCTAAATGACTGTTGAATGTGAATTATGACACTGTCAACTAGAATAAGTGTGTTTAAAGTCATTTCTGTGCCTGAAACGGGTCAAAATGGAAGATTTTGAGTAAGCAAAACTCTATAAAAATGGCAATTTTGGTCACTGTGAGGGTTTAAAAAGTGGTTATTCAACATGAGGCATGATCCAATTGACATTTTGAATCATTTTTGGTACAGTCCAAAAAATCAATTTTCGGATGAAAAACGATGACTCCGGGCCAGTCGAACGATCCCAAAATGGTCTATAATGATGAAATTTTAACATTTAATCTTTTGACTCTAAATGACTGTCGGATGTGAATTATGACTTTGTTAACTAGAATAAGTGTGTTTAAAGTCATTTCTGTGCCTGAAACGGGTCAAAATGGAAGCTTTTGAGTAAGCAAAACTGTGTAAAAATGGCAATTTTGGTCACTGTGAGGGTTTAAAAAGTGGTTATTCAACATGAGGCATGATCCAATTGACATTTTGAATCATTTTTGGTACAGTCCAAAAAATCAATTTTCGGATGAAAAACGATGACTCCGGACCTTCGAACGATCCCAAAATGGTCTATAATGATGAAATTTTAACATTTAATCTTTTGACTCTAAATGACTGTTGGATGTGAATTATGACTTTGTCAACTAGAATAAGTGTGTTTAAAGTCATTTCTGTGCCTGAAAAGGGTCAAAATGGAAGCTTTTGAGTAAGCAAAACTCTGTAAAAATGGCAATTTTGGTCACTGTGAGGGTTTAAAAAGTGGTTATTCAACATGAGGCATGATCCAATTGACATTTTGAATCATTTTTGGTACAGTCCAAAAAATCAATTTTCGGATGAAAAACGATGACTCCGGACCTGTCGAACGATCCCAAAATGGTCTATAATGATGAAATTTTAACATTTAATCTTTTGACTCTAAATTACTGTTGGATGTGAATTGTGACTTTGTCAACTAGAATAAGTGTGTTTAAAGTCATTTTTGTGCCTGAAACGGGTCAAAATTGAAGCTTTTGAGTAAGCAAAACTCTGTAAAAATGGCAATTTTGGTCACTGTGAGGGTTTAAAAAGTGGTTATTCAACATGAGGCATGATCCAATTGACATTTTGAATCATTTTTGGTACAGTCCCAAAAATCAATTTCCGGATGGAAAAACGATGACTCCGGACCTGTCGAACGATCCCAAAATGGTCTATAATGATGAAATTTTAACATTTAATCTTTTGACTCTAAATTACTGATGGATGTGAATTATGACTTTGTCAACTAAAATAAGTGTGTTTAAAGTCATTTCTGTGCCTGAAACGGGTCAAAATTGAAGCTTTTGAGTAAGCAAAACTCTGTAAAAATGGCAATTTTGGTCACTGTGAGGGTTTAAAAAGTGGTTATTCAACATGAGGCATGATCCAATTGACATTTTGAATAATTTTTGGTACAGTCCCAAAAATCAATTTCCGGATGGAAAAACGATGACTCCGGACCTGTCGAACGATCCCAAAATGGTCTATAATGATGAAATTTTAACATTTAATCTTTTGACTCTAAATGACTGTTGGATGTGAATTATGACTTTGTCAACTAGAATAAGTGTGTTTAAAGTCATTTCTGTGCATGAAACGGGTCAAAATGGAAGCTTTTGAGTAAGCAAAACTCTGTAAAAATGGCAATTTTGGTGACTGTGAGGGTTCAAAAAGTGGTTATTCAACATGAGGCATGATCCAATTGACATTTTGAATCATTTTTGGTACAGTCCAAAAAATCAATTTTCGGATGAAAAACGATGACTCCGGACCTGTCGAACGATCCCAAAATGGTCTATAATGATGAAATTTTAACATTTAATCTTTTGACTCTAAATTACTGTTGGATGTGAATTGTGACTTTGTCAACTAAAATAAGTGTGTTTAAAGTCATTTTTGTGCCTGAAACGGGTCAAAATTGAAGCTTTTGAGTAAGCAAAACTCTGTAAAAATGGCAATTTTGGTCACTGTGAGGGTTTAACCCCTTCCATGCTGGGCCGATTTTGCTGCTGTGCTGGACTTTTAAAGAGTCAATGGGTTTATGACGGCCCCCAGCCGTCATCAGCACACGAGCACTGTAATGCATGACGGATGGGGGCCGTCATCAGCATGGAAGGCGTTAAAAAGTGGTTATTCAACATGAGGCATGATCCAATAGACATTTTGAATCATTTTTGGTACAGTCTAAAAAATCAATTTTCGGATGAAAAACGATGACTCCGGACCAGTCGAACGATCCCAAAATGGTCTATAATGATGAAATTTTAACATTTAATCTTTTGACTCTAAATGACTGTTGAATGTGAATTATAACTCTGTCAACTAGAATAAGTGTGTTTAAAGTCATTTCTGTGCCTGAAACGGGTCAAAATGGAAGCTTTTGAGTAAGCAAAACTCTGTAAAAATGGCAATTTTGGTCACTGTGAGGGTTTAAAAAGTGGTTATTCAACATGAGGCATGATCCAATTGACATTTTGAATCATTTTTAATACAGTCCAAAAAATCAATTTTTGGATGAAAAACGATGACTCCGGACCTGTCGAACGATCCCAAAATGGTCTATAATGATGAAATTTTAACATTTAATCTTTTGACTCTAAATGACTGTTGGATGTGAATTATGACTTTGTCAACTAGAATAAGTGTGTTTAAAGTCATTTCTGTGCCTGAAACGGGTCAAAATGGAAGCTTTTGAGTAAGCAAAACTCTGTAAAAATGGCAATTTTGGTCACTGTGAGGGTTTAAAAAGTGGTTATTCAACATGAGGCATGATCCAATTGACATTTTGAATCATTTTTGGTACAGTCCAAAAAATCAATTTTCGGATGAAAAACGATGACTCCGGACCTGTCGAACGATCCCAAAATGGTCTATAATGATGAAATTTTAACATTTAATCTTTTGACTCTAAATGACTGTTGAATGTGAATTATAACTCTGTCAACTAGAATAAGTGTGTTTAAAGTCATTTCTGTGCCTGAAACGGGTCAAAATGGAAGCTTTTGAGTAAGCAAAACTCTGTAAAAATGGCAATTTTGGTCACTGTGAGGGTTTAAAAAGTGGTTATTCAACATGAGGCATGATCCAATTGACATTTTGAATCATTTTTAATACAGTCCAAAAAATCAATTTTTGGATGAAAAACGATGACTCCGGACCTGTCGAACGATCCCAAAATGGTCTATAATGATGAAATTTTAACATTTAATCTTTTGACTCTAAATGACTGTTGGATGTGAATTATGACTTTGTCAACTAGAATAAGTGTGTTTAAAGTCATTTCTGTGCCTGAAACGGGTCAAAATGGAAGCTTTTGAGTAAGCAAAACTCTGTAAAAATGGCAATTTTGGTCACTGTGAGGGTTTAAAAAGTGGTTATTCAACATGAGGCATGATCCAATTGACATTTTGAATCATTTTTGGTACAGTCCAAAAAATCAATTTTCGGATGAAAAACGATGACTCCGGACCTGTCGAACGATCCCAAAATGGTCTATAATGATGAAATTTTAACATTTAATCTTTTGACTCTAAATTACTGTTGGATGTGAATTGTGACTTTGTCAACTAAAATAAGTGTGTTTAAAGTCATTTTTGTGCCTGAAACGGGTCAAAATTGAAGCTTTTGAGTAAGCAAAACTCTGTAAAAATGGCAATTTTGGTCACTGTGAGGGTTTAAAAAGTGGTTATTCAACATGAGGCATGATCCAATTGACATTTTGAATCATTTTTGGTACAGTCCAAAAAATCAATTTTCGGATGAAAAACGATGACTCCGGACCAGTCGAACGATCCCAAAATGGTCTATAATGATGAAATTTTAACATTTAATCTTTTGACTCTAAATTACTGTTGGATGTGAATTGTGACTTTGTCAACTAAAATAAGTGTGTTTAAAGTCATTTCTGTGCCTGAAACGGGTCAAAATTGAAGCTTTTGAGTAAGCAAAACTCTGTAAAAATGGCAATTTTGGTCACTGTGAGGGTTTAAAAAGTGGTTATTCAACATGAGGCATGATCCAATTAACATTTTGAATCATTTTTGGTACAGTCCAAAAAATCAATTTTCGGATGAAAAACGATGACTCCGGACCAGTCGAACGATCCCAAAATGGTCTATAATGATGAAATTTTAACATTTAATCTTTTGACACTAAATTACTGATGGATGTGAATTATGACTTTGTCAACTAAAATAAGTGTGTTTAAAGTCATTTCTGTGCCTGAAACGGGTCAAAATTGAAGCTTTTGAGTAAGCAAAACTCTGTAAAAATGGCAATTTTGGTCACTGTGAGGGTTTAAAAAGTGGTTATTCAACATGAGGCATGATCCAATTGACATTTTGAATCATTTTTGGTACAGTCTAAAAAATCAATTTTCGGATGAAAAACGATGACTCCGGACCAGTCGAACGATCCCAAAATGGTCTATAGTGATGAAATTTTAACATTTAATCTTTTGACTCTAAATTACTGTTGGATGTGAATTGTGACTTTGTCAACTAGAATAAGTGTGTTTAAAGTCATTTTTGTGCCTGAAACGGGTCAAAATTGAAGCTTTTGAGTAAGCAAAACTCTGTAAAAATGGCAATTTTGGTCACTGTGAGGGTTTAAAAAGTGGTTATTCAACATGAGGCATGATCCAATTGACATTTTGAATCATTTTTGGTACAGTCCAAAAAATCAATTTTCGGATGAAAAACGATGACTCCGGACCAGTCGAACGATCCCAAAATGGTCTATAATGATGAAATTTTAACATTTAATCTTTTGACTCTAAATTACTGATGGATGTGAATTATGACTTTGTCAACTAAAATAAGTGTGTTTAAAGTCATTTCTGTGCCTGAAACGGGTCAAAATTGAAGCTTTTGAGTAAGCAAAACTCTGTAAAAATGGCAATTTTGGTCACTGTGAGGGTTTAAAAAGTGGTTATTCAACATGAGGCATGATCCAATTGACATTTTGAATCATTTTTGGTACAGTCTAAAAAATCAATTTTCGGATGAAAAACGATGACTCCGGACCAGTCGAACGATCCCAAAATGGTCTATAATGATGACATTTTAACATTTAATCTTTTGACTCTAAATGACTGTTGAATGTGAATTATGACTCTGTCAACTAGAATATGTGTGTTTAAAGTCATTTCTGTGCCTGAAACGGGTCAAAATGGAAGCTTTTGAGTAAGCAAAACTCTGTAAAAATGGCAATTTTGGTCACTGTGAGGGTTTAAAAAGTGGTTATTCAACATGAGGCACGATCCAATTGACATTTTGAATCATTTTTGGTACAGTCCGAAAAATCAATTTTCGGATGAAAAACGATGACTCCGGACCCGTCGAACGATCCCAAAATGGTCTATAATGATGAAATTTTAACATTTAATCTTTTGACTCTAAATGACTGTTGGATGTGAATTATGACTTTGTCAACTAGAATAAGTGTGTTTAAAGTCATTTCTGTGCCTGAAACGGGTCAAAATTGAAGCTTTTGAGTAAGCAAAACTCTGTAAAAATGGCAATTTCGGTCACTGTGAGGGTTTAAAAAGTGGTTATTCAACATGAGGCACGATCCAATTGACATTTTTAATCATTTTTGGTACAGTCCAAAAAATCAATTTTCGGATGAAAAACGATGACTCCGGACCTGTCGAACGATCCCAAAATGGTCAATATGGATGAAATTTCAACATTTAATCTTTTGACTCTAAATGACTGTTGGATGTGAATTATGACTTTGTCAACTAAAATAAGTGTGTTTAAAGTCATTTCTGTGCCTGAAACGGGTCAAAATGGAAGCTTTTGAGTAAGCAAAACTCTGTAAAAATGGCAATTTTGGTCACTGTGAGGGTTTAAAAAGTTGTTATTCAACATGAGGCATGATCCAATTGACATTTTGAATCATTTTTGGTACAGTCCAAAAAATCAATTTTCGGATGAAAAACGATGACTCCGGACCTGTCGAACGATCCCAAAATGGTCTATAATGATGAAATTTTAACATTTAATCTTTTGACTCTAAATTACTGTTGGATGTGAATTGTGACTTTGTCAACTAAAATAAGTGTGTTTAAAGTCATTTTTGTGCCTGAAACGGGTCAAAATTGAAGCTTTTGAGTAAGCAAAACTCTGTAAAAATGGCAATTTTGGTCACTGTGAGGGTTTAAAAAGTGGTTATTCAACATGAGGCATGATCCAATTGACATTTTGAATCATTTTTGGTACAGTCCAAAAAATCAATTTTCGGATGAAAAACGATGACTCCGGACCAGTCGAACGATCCCAAAATGGTCTATAATGATGAAATTTTAACATTTAATCTATTGACTCTAAATGACTGTTGAATGTGAATTATGACTCTGTCAACTAGAATAAGTGTGTTTAAAGTCATTTCTGTGCCTGAAACAGGTCAAAATGGAAGCTTTTGAGTAAGCAAAACTCTGTAAAAATGGCAATTTTGGTCACTGTGAGGGTTTAAAAAGTGGTTATTCAACATGAGGCATGATCCAATTGACATTTTGAATCATTTTTGGTACAGTCCAAAAAATCAATTTTCGGATGAAAAACGATGACTCCGGACCAGTCGAACGATCCCAAAATGGTCTATAATGATGAAATTTTAACATTTAATCTTTTGACTCGAAATTACTGATGGATGTGAATTATGACTTTGTCAACTAAAATAAGTGTGTTTAAAGTCATTTCTGTGCCTGAAACGGGTCAAAATTGAAGCTTTTGAGTAAGCAAAACTCTGTAAAAATGGCAATTTTGGTCACTGTGAGGGTTTAAAAAGTGGTTATTCAACATGAGGCATGATCCAATTGACATTTTGAATCATTTTTGGTACAGTCCAAAAAATCAATTTTCGGATGAAAAACGATGACTCCGGACCAGTCGAACGATCCCAAAATGGTCTATAATGATGAAATTTTAACATTTAATCTTTTGACTCTAAATTACTGTTGGATGTGAATTGTGACTTTGTCAACTAAAATAAGTGTGTTTAAAGTCATTTCTGTGCCTGAAACGGGTCAAAATTGAAGCTTTTGTGTAAGCAAAACTCTGTAAAAATGGCAATTTTGGTCACTGTGAGAGTTTAAAAAGTGGTTATTCAACATGAGGCATGATCCAATTAACATTTTGAATCATTTTTGGTACAGTCCAAAAAATCAATTTTCGGATGAAAAACGATGACTCCGGACCAGTCGAACGATCCCAAAATGGTCTATAATGATGAAATTTTACCATTTAATCTTTTGACACTAAATTACTGATGGATGTGAATTATGACTTTGTCAACTAAAATAAGTGTGTTTAAAGTCATTTCTGTGCCTGAAACGGGTCAAAATTGAAGCTTTTGAGTAAGCAAAACTCTGTAAAAATGGCAATTTTGGTCACTGTGAGGGTTTAAAAAGTGGTTATTCAACATGAGGCATGATCCAATAGACATTTTGAATCATTTTTGGTACAGTCTAAAAAATCAATTTTCGGATGAAAAACGATGACTCCGGACCAGTCGAACGATCCCAAAATGGTCTATAATGATGAAATTTTAACATTTAATCTTTTGACTCTAAATGACTGTTGAATGTGAATTATAACTCTGTCAACTAGAATAAGTGTGTTTAAAGTCATTTCTGTGCCTGAAACGGGTCAAAATGGAAGCTTTTGAGTAAGCAAAACTCTGTAAAAATGGCAATTTTGGTCACTGTGAGGGTTTAAAAAGTGGTTATTCAACATGAGGCATGATCCAATTGACATTTTGAATCATTTTTAATACAGTCCAAAAAATCAATTTTTGGATGAAAAACGATGACTCCGGACCTGTCGAACGATCCCAAAATGGTCTATAATGATGAAATTTTAACATTTAATCTTTTGACTCTAAATGACTGTTGGATGTGAATTATGACTTTGTCAACTAGAATAAGTGTGTTTAAAGTCATTTCTGTGCCTGAAACGGGTCAAAATGGAAGCTTTTGAGTAAGCAAAACTCTGTAAAAATGGCAATTTTGGTCACTGTGAGGGTTTAAAAAGTGGTTATTCAACATGAGGCATGATCCAATTGACATTTTGAATCATTTTTGGTACAGTCCAAAAAATCAATTTTCGGATGAAAAACGATGACTCCGGACCTGTCGAACGATCCCAAAATGGTCTATAATGATGAAATTTTAACATTTAATCTTTTGACTCTAAATGACTGTTGAATGTGAATTATAACTCTGTCAACTAGAATAAGTGTGTTTAAAGTCATTTCTGTGCCTGAAACGGGTCAAAATGGAAGCTTTTGAGTAAGCAAAACTCTGTAAAAATGGCAATTTTGGTCACTGTGAGGGTTTAAAAAGTGGTTATTCAACATGAGGCATGATCCAATTGACATTTTGAATCATTTTTAATACAGTCCAAAAAATCAATTTTTGGATGAAAAACGATGACTCCGGACCTGTCGAACGATCCCAAAATGGTCTATAATGATGAAATTTTAACATTTAATCTTTTGACTCTAAATGACTGTTGGATGTGAATTATGACTTTGTCAACTAGAATAAGTGTGTTTAAAGTCATTTCTGTGCCTGAAACGGGTCAAAATGGAAGCTTTTGAGTAAGCAAAACTCTGTAAAAATGGCAATTTTGGTCACTGTGAGGGTTTAAAAAGTGGTTATTCAACATGAGGCATGATCCAATTGACATTTTGAATCATTTTTGGTACAGTCCAAAAAATCAATTTTCGGATGAAAAACGATGACTCCGGACCTGTCGAACGATCCCAAAATGGTCTATAATGATGAAATTTTAACATTTAATCTTTTGACTCTAAATTACTGTTGGATGTGAATTGTGACTTTGTCAACTAAAATAAGTGTGTTTAAAGTCATTTTTGTGCCTGAAACGGGTCAAAATTGAAGCTTTTGAGTAAGCAAAACTCTGTAAAAATGGCAATTTTGGTCACTGTGAGGGTTTAAAAAGTGGTTATTCAACATGAGGCATGATCCAATTGACATTTTGAATCATTTTTGGTACAGTCCAAAAAATCAATTTTCGGATGAAAAACGATGACTCCGGACCAGTCGAACGATCCCAAAATGGTCTATAATGATGAAATTTTAACATTTAATCTTTTGACTCTAAATTACTGTTGGATGTGAATTGTGACTTTGTCAACTAAAATAAGTGTGTTTAAAGTCATTTCTGTGCCTGAAACGGGTCAAAATTGAAGCTTTTGAGTAAGCAAAACTCTGTAAAAATGGCAATTTTGGTCACTGTGAGGGTTTAAAAAGTGGTTATTCAACATGAGGCATGATCCAATTAACATTTTGAATCATTTTTGGTACAGTCCAAAAAATCAATTTTCGGATGAAAAACGATGACTCCGGACCAGTCGAACGATCCCAAAATGGTCTATAATGATGAAATTTTAACATTTAATCTTTTGACACTAAATTACTGATGGATGTGAATTATGACTTTGTCAACTAAAATAAGTGTGTTTAAAGTCATTTCTGTGCCTGAAACGGGTCAAAATTGAAGCTTTTGAGTAAGCAAAACTCTGTAAAAATGGCAATTTTGGTCACTGTGAGGGTTTAAAAAGTGGTTATTCAACATGAGGCATGATCCAATTGACATTTTGAATCATTTTTGGTACAGTCTAAAAAATCAATTTTCGGATGAAAAACGATGACTCCGGACCAGTCGAACGATCCCAAAATGGTCTATAGTGATGAAATTTTAACATTTAATCTTTTGACTCTAAATTACTGTTGGATGTGAATTGTGACTTTGTCAACTAGAATAAGTGTGTTTAAAGTCATTTTTGTGCCTGAAACGGGTCAAAATTGAAGCTTTTGAGTAAGCAAAACTCTGTAAAAATGGCAATTTTGGTCACTGTGAGGGTTTAAAAAGTGGTTATTCAACATGAGGCATGATCCAATTGACATTTTGAATCATTTTTGGTACAGTCCAAAAAATCAATTTTCGGATGAAAAACGATGACTCCGGACCAGTCGAACGATCCCAAAATGGTCTATAATGATGAAATTTTAACATTTAATCTTTTGACTCTAAATTACTGATGGATGTGAATTATGACTTTGTCAACTAAAATAAGTGTGTTTAAAGTCATTTCTGTGCCTGAAACGGGTCAAAATTGAAGCTTTTGAGTAAGCAAAACTCTGTAAAAATGGCAATTTTGGTCACTGTGAGGGTTTAAAAAGTGGTTATTCAACATGAGGCATGATCCAATTGACATTTTGAATCATTTTTGGTACAGTCTAAAAAATCAATTTTCGGATGAAAAACGATGACTCCGGACCAGTCGAACGATCCCAAAATGGTCTATAATGATGAAATTTTAACATTTAATCTTTTGACTCTAAATGACTGTTGAATGTGAATTATGACTCTGTCAACTAGAATATGTGTGTTTAAAGTCATTTCTGTGCCTGAAACGGGTCAAAATGGAAGCTTTTGAGTAAGCAAAACTCTGTAAAAATGGCAATTTTGGTCACTGTGAGGGTTTAAAAAGTGGTTATTCAACATGAGGCACGATCCAATTGACATTTTGAATCATTTTTGGTACAGTCCGAAAAATCAATTTTCGGATGAAAAACGATGACTCCGGACCCGTCGAACGATCCCAAAATGGTCTATAATGATGAAATTTTAACATTTAATCTTTTGACTCTAAATGACTGTTGGATGTGAATTATGACTTTGTCAACTAGAATAAGTGTGTTTAAAGTCATTTCTGTGCCTGAAACGGGTCAAAATTGAAGCTTTTGAGTAAGCAAAACTCTGTAAAAATGGCAATTTCGGTCACTGTGAGGGTTTAAAAAGTGGTTATTCAACATGAGGCACGATCCAATTGACATTTTTAATCATTTTTGGTACAGTCCAAAAAATCAATTTTCGGATGAAAAACGATGACTCCGGACCTGTCGAACGATCCCAAAATGGTCAATATGGATGAAATTTCAACATTTAATCTTTTGACTCTAAATGACTGTTGGATGTGAATTATGACTTTGTCAACTAAAATAAGTGTGTTTAAAGTCATTTCTGTGCCTGAAACGGGTCAAAATGGAAGCTTTTGAGTAAGCAAAACTCTGTAAAAATGGCAATTTTGGTCACTGTGAGGGTTTAAAAAGTTGTTATTCAACATGAGGCATGATCCAATTGACATTTTGAATCATTTTTGGTACAGTCCAAAAAATCAATTTTCGGATGAAAAACGATGACTCCGGACCTGTCGAACGATCCCAAAATGGTCTATAATGATGAAATTTTAACATTTAATCTTTTGACTCTAAATTACTGTTGGATGTGAATTGTGACTTTGTCAACTAAAATAAGTGTGTTTAAAGTCATTTTTGTGCCTGAAACGGGTCAAAATTGAAGCTTTTGAGTAAGCAAAACTCTGTAAAAATGGCAATTTTGGTCACTGTGAGGGTTTAAAAAGTGGTTATTCAACATGAGGCATGATCCAATTGACATTTTGAATCATTTTTGGTACAGTCCAAAAAATCAATTTTCGGATGAAAAACGATGACTCCGGACCAGTCGAACGATCCCAAAATGGTCTATAATGATGAAATTTTAACATTTAATCTATTGACTCTAAATGACTGTTGAATGTGAATTATGACTCTGTCAACTAGAATAAGTGTGTTTAAAGTCATTTCTGTGCCTGAAACAGGTCAAAATGGAAGCTTTTGAGTAAGCAAAACTCTGTAAAAATGGCAATTTTGGTCACTGTGAGGGTTTAAAAAGTGGTTATTCAACATGAGGCATGATCCAATTGACATTTTGAATCATTTTTGGTACAGTCCAAAAAATCAATTTTCGGATGAAAAACGATGACTCCGGACCAGTCGAACGATCCCAAAATGGTCTATAATGATGAAATTTTAACATTTAATCTTTTGACTCGAAATTACTGATGGATGTGAATTATGACTTTGTCAACTAAAATAAGTGTGTTTAAAGTCATTTCTGTGCCTGAAACGGGTCAAAATTGAAGCTTTTGAGTAAGCAAAACTCTGTAAAAATGGCAATTTTGGTCACTGTGAGGGTTTAAAAAGTGGTTATTCAACATGAGGCATGATCCAATTGACATTTTGAATCATTTTTGGTACAGTCCAAAAAATCAATTTTCGGATGAAAAACGATGACTCCGGACCTTCGAACGATCCCAAAATGGTCTATAATGATGAAATTTTAACATTTAATCTTTTGACTCTAAATGACTGTTGGATGTGAATTATGACTTTGTCAACTAAAATTAGTGTGTTTAAAGTCATTTCTGTGCCTGAAACGGGTCAAAATTGAAGCTTTTGAGTAAGCAAAACTCTGTAAAAATGGCAATTTTGGTGACTGTGAGGGTTGAAAAAGTGGTTATTCAACATGAGGCATGATCCAATTGACATTTTGAATCATTTTTGGTACAGTCCAAAAAATCAATTTTCGGATAAAAAACGATGACTCCGGACCAGTCGAACGATCCCAAAATTGTCTATAATGATGAAATTTTAACATTTAATCTTTTGACTCTAAATTACTGATGGATGTGAATTATGACTTTGTCAACTAAAATAAGTGTGTTTAAAGTCATTTCTGTGCCTGAAACGGGTCAAAATTGAAGCTTTTGAGTAAGCAAAACTCTGTAAAAATGGCAATTTTGGTCACTGTGAGGGTTTAAAAAGTGGTTATTCAACATGAGGCATGATCCAATTGACATTTTGAATAATTTTTGGTACAGTCCCAAAAATCAATTTTCGGATGGAAAAACGATGACTCCGGACGTGTCGAACGATCCCAAAATGGTCTATAATGATGAAATTTTTACATTTAATCTTTTGACTCTAAATGACTGTTGGATGTGAATTATGACTTTGTCAACTAGAATAAGTGTGTTTAAAGTCATTTCTGTGCCTGAAACGGGTCAAAATGGAAGCTTTTGAGTAAGCAAAACTCTGTAAAAATGGCAATTTTGGTGACTGTGAGGGTTGAAAAAGTGGTTATTCAACATGAGGCATGATCCAATTGACATTTTGAATCATTTTTGGTACAGTCCAAAAAATCAATTTTCGGATAAAAAACGATGACTCCGGACCAGTCGAACGATCCCAAAATTGTCTATAATGATGAAATTTTAACATTTAATCTTTTGACTCTAAATTACTGATGGATGTGAATTATGACTTTGTCAACTAAAATAAGTGTGTTTAAAGTCATTTCTGTGCCTGAAACGGGTCAAAATTGAAGCTTTTGAGTAAGCAAAACTCTGTAAAAATGGCAATTTTGGTCACTGTGAGGGTTTAAAAAGTGGTTATTCAACATGAGGCATGATCCAATTGACATTTTGAATAATTTTTGGTACAGTCCCAAAAATCAATTTTCGGATGGAAAAACGATGACTCCGGACGTGTCGAACGATCCCAAAATGGTCTATAATGATGAAATTTTAACATTTAATCTTTTGACTCTAAATGACTGTTGGATGTGAATTATGACTTTGTCAACTAGAATAAGTGTGTTTAAAGTCATTTCTGTGCCTGAAACGGGTCAAAATGGAAGCTTTTGAATAAGCAAAACTCTGTAAAAATGGCAATTTTGGTGACTGTGAGGGTTGAAAAAGTGGTTATTCAACATGAGGCATGATCCAATTGACATTTTGAATCATTTTTGGTACAGTCCAAAAAATCAATTTTCGGATGAAAAACGATGACTCCGGACCTGTCGAACGATCCCAAAATGGTCTATAATGATGAAATTTTAACATTTAATCTTTTGACTCTAAATTACTGTTGGATGTGAATTGTGACTTTGTCAACTAAAATAAGTGTGTTTAAAGTCATTTCTGTGCCTGAAACGGGTCAAAATTGAAGCTTTTGAGTAAGCAAAACTCTGTAAAAATGGCAATTTCGGTCACTGTGAGGGTTTAAAAAGTGGTTATTCAACATGAGGCACGATCCAATTGACATTTTGAATCATTTTTGGTACAGTCCAAAAAATCAATTTTCGGATGAAAAACGATGACTCCGGACCTGTCGAACGATCCCAAAATGGTCAATATGGATGAAATTTCAACATTTAATCTTTTGACTCTAAATGACTGTTGGATGTGAATTATGACTTTGTCAACTAAAATAAGTGTGTTTAAAGTCATTTCTGTGCCTGAAACGGGTCAAAATGGAAGCTTTTGAGTAAGCAAAACTCTGTAAAAATGGCAATTTTGGTCACTGTGAGGGTTTAAAAAGTTGTTATTCAACATGAGGCATGATCCAATTGACATTTTGAATCATTTTTGGTACAGTCCAAAAAATCAATTTTCGGATGAAAAACGAGGACTCCGGACCTGTCGAACGATCCCAAAATGGTCTATAATGATGAAATTTTAACATTTAATCTTTTGACTCTAAATTACTGTTGGATGTGAATTGTGACTTTGTCAACTAAAATAAGTGTGTTTAAAGTCATTTTTGTGCCTGAAACGGGTCAAAATTGAAGCTTTTGAGTAAGCAAAACTCTGTAAAAATGGCAATTTTGGTCACTGTGAGGGTTTAAAAAGTGGTTATTCAACATGAGGCATGATCCAATTGACATTTTGAATCATTTTTGGTACAGTCCAAAAAATCAATTTTCGGATGAAAAACGATGACTCCGGACCATTCGAACGATCTCAAAATGGTCTATAATGATGAAATTTTAACATTTAATCTTTTGACTCTAAATGACTGTTGAATGTGAATTATGACTCTGTCAACTAGAATAAGTGTGTTTAAAGTCATTTCTGTGCCTGAAACGGGTCAAAATGGAAGCTTTTGAGTAAGCAAAACTCTGTAAAAATGGCAATTTTGGTCACTGTGAGGGTTTAAAAAGTGGTTATTCAACATGAGGCATGATCCAATTGACATTTTGAATCATTTTTGGTACAGTCCAAAAAAATCAATTTTCGGATGAAAAACGATGACTCCGGACCAGTCGAACGATCCCAAAATGGTCTATAATGATGAAATTTTAACATTTAATCTTTTGACTCTAAATGACTGTTGGATGTGAATTATGACTTTGTCAACTAGAATAAGTGTGTTTAAAGTCATTTCTGTGCCTGAAACGGGTCAAAATGGAAGCTTTTGAGTAAGCAAAACTCTGTAAAAATGGCAATTTTGGTGACTGTGAGGGTTGAAAAAGTGGTTATTCAACATGAGGCATGATCCAATTGACATTTTGAATCATTTTTGGTACAGTCCAAAAAATCAATTTTCGGATAAAAAACGATGACTCCGGACCAGTCGAACGATCCCAAAATTGTCTATAATGATGAAATTTTAACATTTAATCTTTTGACTCTAAATTACTGATGGATGTGAATTATGACTTTGTCAACTAAAATAAGTGTGTTTAAAGTCATTTCTGTGCCTGAAACGGGTCAAAATTGAAGCTTTTGAGTAAGCAAAACTCTGTAAAAATGGCAATTTTGGTCACTGTGAGGGTTTAAAAAGTGGTTATTCAACATGAGGCATGATCCAATTGACATTTTGAATAATTTTTGGTACAGTCCCAAAAATCAATTTTCGGATGGAAAAACGATGACTCCGGACGTGTCGAACGATCCCAAAATGGTCTATAATGATGAAATTTTAACATTTAATCTTTTGACTCTAAATGACTGTTGGATGTGAATTATGACTTTGTCAGCTAGAATAAGTGTG
The DNA here is from genome assembly GCF_964263255.1 of Lissotriton vulgaris. Lineage (NCBI taxonomy): Eukaryota > Metazoa > Chordata > Amphibia > Caudata > Salamandridae > Lissotriton > Lissotriton vulgaris. The sequence goes on from NW_028253655.1 coordinate 682,807, forward strand.
TTTAAAGTCATTTCTGTGCCTGAAACGGGTCAAAATGGAAGCTTTTGAGTAAGCAAAACTCTGTAAAAATGGCAATTTTGGTGACTGTGAGGGTTGAAAAAGTGGTTATTCAACATGAGGCATGATCCAATTGACATTTTGAATCATTTTTGGTACAGTCCAAAAAATCAATTTTCGGATGAAAAACGATGACTCCGGACCTGTCGAACGATCCCAAAATGGTCTATAATGATGAAATTTTAACATTTAATCTTTTGACTCTAAATTACTGTTGGATGTGAATTGTGACTTTGTCAACTAAAATAAGTGTGTTTAAAGTCATTTCTGTGCCTGAAACGGGTCAAAATTGAATCTTTTGAGTAAGCAAAACTCTGTAAAAATGGCAATTTCGGTCACTGTGAGGGTTTAAAAAGTGGTTATTCAACATGAGGCACGATCCAATTGACATTTTGAATCATTTTTGGTACAGTCCAAAAAATCAATTTTCGGATGAAAAACGATGACTCCGGACCTGTCGAACGATCCCAAAATGGTCAATATGGATGAAATTTAAACATTTAATCTTTTGACTCTAAATGACTGTTGGATGTGAATTATGACTTTGTCAACTAAAATAAGTGTGTTTAAAGTCATTTCTGTGCCTGAAACGGGTCAAAATGGAAGCTTTTGAGTAAGCAAAACTCTGTAAAAATGGCAATTTTGGTCACTGTGAGGGTTTAAAAAGTGGTTATTCAACATGAGGCATGATCCAATTGACATTTTGAATCATTTTTGGTACAGTCCAAAAAATCAATTTTCGGATGAAAAACGATGACTCCGGACCAGTCGAACGATCCCAAAATGGTCTATAATGATGAAATTTTAACATTTAATCTTTTGACTCTAAATGACTGTTGAATGTGAATTATGACTCTGTCAACTAGAATAAGTGTGTTTAAAGTCATTTCTGTGCCTGAAACGGGTCAAAATGGAAGCTTTTGAGTAAGCAAAACTCTGTAAAAATGGCAATTTTGGTCACTGTGAGGGTTTAAAAAGTTGTTATTCAACATGAGGCATGATCCAATTGACATTTTGAATCATTTTTGGTACAGTCCAAAAAATCAATTTTCGGATGAAAAACGATGACTCCGGACCTGTCGAACGATCCCAAAATGGTCTATAATGATGAAATTTTAACATTTAATCTTTTGACTCTAAATTACTGTTGGATGTGAATTGTGACTTTGTCAACTAAAATAAGTGTGTTTAAAGTCATTTTTGTGCCTGAAACGGGTCAAAATTGAAGCTTTTGAGTAAGCAAAACTCTGTAAAAATGGCAATTTTGGTCACTGTGAGGGTTTAAAAAGTGGTTATTCAACATGAGGCATGATCCAATTGACATTTTGAATCATTTTTGGTACAGTCCAAAAAATCAATTTTCGGATGAAAAACGATGACTCCGGACCAGTCGAACGATCCCAAAATGGTCTATAATGATGAAATTTTAACATTTAATCTTTTGACTCTAAATGACTGTTGAATGTGAATTATGACTCTGTCAACTAGAATAAGTGTGTTTAAAGTCATTTCTGTGCCTGAAACGGGTCAAAATGGAAGCTTTTGAGTAAGCAAAACTCTGTAAAAATGGCAATTTTGGTCACTGTGAGGGTTTAAAAAGTGGTTATTCAACATGAGGCATGATCCAATTGACATTTTGAATCATTTTTGGTACAGTCCAAAAAATCAATTTTCGGATGAAAAACGATGACTCCGGACTAGTCGAACGATCCCAAAATGGTCTATAATGATGAAATTTTAACATTTAATCTTTTTTTTTTTTTTTTTTTTTTGGGGTCAAACTGCTTTATTGAAGTAAACAGAGTATGGTACACAGCTTGATCCGCCTACAACCCGGAGGCTGGCAGCAAAAATTATGAACAGTACACAGCCCAGAAGCCGGCATCCCGGGGGCCCGGCGGCGCACAGGAAAACATACATGACGCTGGTTCTGCAGCCCGGGGCGTAGGACAAGCAAGGATGAGCAGCAGTTGAACAGGGTTTTGTAGTCGAGAGATGAAATCCCTCTCCTTTTTTTTTTTTGTCAAACAGGAACCAAAACTTCCCAACTTAGGTAACAACTATGAGGCCGTATAAGACTGTGTAAAAGTTCCAATGAAGGGTGGTGTAGCAAGGCGGGTCAGGCAGGCCGCAGCCCATGGGGGATCTAATGTTCAGGACTGCTATCCCAGTGAGGTAGAGGTCTGAAAAGGTGCAACCCATAGAAGCATGGAATATAACGGGGTGTCACTCAGCAGTAGTGTGAGGTGTGCCGTGGATGCAGAAAAAATAGGATATGCATGCTCAATTACGAGGGGGGGTGTGGGTCAGGCCAAGAGAGGGCGGCCCTAGTCACTCAGGACGCTGTAGGGGCATGATAGCGCATGGGGACAGGGAAAGTCAGACGGTGCAGGAGGTATTAACGGGTTGCGATCTGGGAGGGACGTCAGCGCGTTGAGGAGGGGGAGGCAGATCATCCGATCGTGCATCGTCATCCGAGCGCGTGAGTAGGTAGTGCATCAGAGGTTCCCAAATATCTCTGGGCCTACAAGAAAGGGGTATCAATTCAGCAAAAGTGGTATGCTGGTCTTGGCAATAAGTCAAATCCGTAAGCCAGTCTTTAAATTTGGGCGCCCTTCCTCTGCCCCAGCGACAAGCAACACGTCTCTTGGCTAAGAGCAAGGCGGTGTCAACAAATTTCCTGCATCCTCTAGGCAAGTGCACTGTGTATCCGAGGATGGCGATCAAGGGGTCTGCGGGCACCGCCTCACCCACCATCTCGGCGATAGCCTCCACGACCAGCTGCCAGTAATGAGCAACCTGGGGACAGTCCCATGCCAGGTGCAGGAAATCAGCATGGTCGGCATGGCAGCGTTCACAGCGGTCGCTGTCAGCTAACCCGAACCTATATTTCCGAGCCGGAGTATAGTATATCCGCTGAAGGAATTTGTAATGAATAATTTTCAATCTGCTGCTAGCAGAGACGCGAGAGGTGAGCGTGCAACAGTATTTCCACTGCTCATCGGTAATATCGAAGGCAAGTTCAGCAGCCCATCGTAGCCGAGCATTGGAGACCGGCTCCGGAGCAGCGTTTTGGATTTGGCGGTAAAGACCAGAGACCAAGTGGGTCCCGTCTTGTGATCCCAACAGGAAGTGCAGCGGCGCTAGGGTCTCAGGTTCATTGGGATAATCAGGTAAGATGTCCCGCATCCCCGCACGCAGCCGAATGTAGTAAAAGAGTTCAAGGGAGGTGTGTTCCTGTGCCTTAAAGAACAGTTCCTTAGTCTTGAAGCTACTCTCATGGAACAGGTCGCCCCAGCAGGCGATGAGCAACTTGTCACATAATTGACGGAAACCTCGTTCCGACAAGAGAGATAATTGCGGGTGATATGTAAGCGGTAATTTGGGAGAGTAGGGCATCGGACACGACAGGTGTCTAGCGATGCGGCGCCATGCATCTAATGTGCAGGAAACTGAGGTATGCGCAGTGGTGATGGATGTCTCAGGACAGTGTAGCAGTCCGTTGAGTGGTATAGGGTGCACGATCCAGTCCTCCACCGCTATGTGCGGCATGAAAGGAGTTGGAGCCATCCAATGGTAGGCAAAATGTGCCTGTGCACATTGGTAGTAAGTTTCAAAATTAGGGATGTCAAAACCTCCTCTATCGTAGGGAAGGGTCAGCGTCGACCATTTTAAGCGGGGGGATTTGCCGCCCCAGAAAAGCCTGCGCAGCTCCGCACGGAGCGTCCTGAAGAAAAAGGCGCCAGGGTAATAGGGGATATTGAGGAAAAGATATAGGAAGCGGGGCAATACCACCATTTTTATGAGTGAGGCTCGTCCCGCCATGGAGAGTGGTAACGTAACCCACCTGTCCACTGAAGCCGTTAATTTGGTCATGGCCACTCCATAATTGGCCCGCAGCGTCCCATCTTTATTACGAGATATGCGAATCCCCAAATATCTAAGGTCATCGCTACACCACTCTAGTGGGTAATCGAGAGGGAAGGCATGCACCGCATCCGTGAGGGGGAAAAACTGCGATTTTGCCCAATTGATGTGGACACCCGACATTCCTCCGAACAATATGAATTCTCGAAGCAGGGGATTGAGATGCATCTCGGGATGTTTAATGTAGAGCGTGATATCATCAGCATAGAGGGATACATCTATTTGCCGCTGCAGGCACTGCACTGCCCCCGCTCGGTGTAGCTGCCGTAAACGACAGGCGAGTGGTTCGACCGCGATGGCAAATAGCAGGGGAGAGAGCGGGAATCCCTGACGGGTGCCTCGAGTGAGTGCAATTGGTTGTGACAGGCGGCCATTGATTAGCACCCTCGCCGTCGGGTCCGTATACAAAAGTCGAACACAAGAGAGAAATAATTTGGGGAAACCCATGGTGGCTAAAACCGAAAATAGGTAAGGCCACTCGATCGAGTCGAATGCCTTAGTGGCATCTAGGAACACGGCCGCGACAGGGATGTCGGGGTGGACCGTGCGGAGCAAGGTAAAAAGGGTGCGAAGATTATGGGACGTAGACCTTCCTGCCACGAAGCCAGACTGATCAGGCAGGACAAGCCGGGTCATGAGCAGCGACAGCCGGGTAGCTAAGACTTTGGCTAGTATCTTAACATCGCAGTTTAGGAGGGACAGTGGACGGTACGAATCGCAGGTGGCAGGGTTTTTATCCGGTTTCAGAAGGGAGGTGATCGCCACTTCACGCATAGAGCAGGGAAGTATCCCATCGGCTAGTGATTCCGTGAAGACCTCACTGAGCACCGGTGCCATTATGTCAACGTAGGTTTTGTAAAATTCGGCCAGTAAGCCATCGAGCCCCGGCGCCTTGCCATTTTGTAGGGACATGATGGCCTCACGGACCTCATCCAGCTCGAAAGGAGCCGCAAGAAAATCCCTGTCCCCATCGCTGAGCCAGCACAGCGCCACATCGTTAAGGTAGGCAGCATATGAAGTGTTTTCCTCTGCTGTAGAAGTATAAAGCGAAGAGTAGTGTGCTGTGAAGGTGGATAGTATCTCTGCCGGGTCCCTGACGGCCGTGCCGGTGTCATCAATAAGCTCCAGTATAGTGCTGTGCACCCGTGGTGGTCGTGTGATTGCAGCAAGTACTTTTCCGGGCCTATCTCCCTCACAATATCTATGGGCCACCCAGTATTTACCCCGGTATTTCGCCTCCCTGGCTGCCTCTTCTTCAAATTTTGACAGTGTCTCTCTAAAGGTGGCGTGTAAGTGTGGGTCAGAATTCGTGACCATGCGGTGTTCCAGAGTCCGCAGTTCGCGTTCCAGTGCAGAAATGGACTGCAGGATATCACGCAGCACCCCATGACTTTTAGAGATGCAGAAGCCCCTTATGGTGACCTTAAAAGCCTCCCAGATGTGCTCAACCGACTCTACCGAGCCCTTATTTCTAGGGAAGAAATCTGCTATCTCCTCCCCCAGCTCAGTGCGGAAGACATTGTCCAAGAGCACATCAGGACGCAGTCTCCACTGAGGTCGTGGATTGTCCCACCCGGGAATGCTGAATTGCATAGACACAGGGCTGTGATCGGAAAAGGTTCTAGGAAGGTGCTCTACTCTTAACAACTCTGCAGCAGCTTCCCTGTTAACTAGGAAGTAGTCAAGACGCGCCCATGTCCCGGTGTGAGAGGTAAAGTGTGTCCCTTCCCGCCCCTGGGAATGTAGATGTCTCCAGGCATCCAAGAGTCCACCCTCCTCCATGATTCCCTCTAACGTCTCCCTGGACCGGGGCTTGTAGGAGCTGACACCGTCCGCCCTATCCATGGGGGGCACCAGTGCGAGGTTAAAATCACCACCCCATACAACATGTCTTGCCCCAACAGCTACAATCTTCCCCCACAATGTGGAAAAAAAGGCAGGAGTATCAACATTCGGTGCATACATAGATACAAATACATAGACATCGCGGCCAACCCTTCCCCACAGTAATGCATACCGCCCCTCCCTGTCCACTGCCTCTCCGAGATGATGAAAAGGCACTCCGCGGGCAATGAGCACTGCAACCCCCCTGGCATAGGTCGAGTAAGAGGAAAAAACACGGGTACTAGCCCATTTCGCCGCAAAAGTGGCAGCGCCCTGAGCAGGCAGATGCGTCTCCTGCAACATAGCAACTTGCACATGATGTCTGTTCAGATAGGCAATTATATTTCTGCATTTCTTAGCATTGTTCAGACCCCTGACATTCCACGATAAGCATGTCAATCTAGCATTTGCATTCAATACCGCCATGGATACAACAAGCCGATATGTGAAAGTGACCTAGCAGGCCTAATGACAGTGCCACAGTCGCCCCGTCCCCACCCAAAGCTACACCAGTTCAGCAGATAAAGATACAGTCTGAGCAACAGAAGCCTCTTAAAATCCAACCTCCCCCCACCCACCCCAGCATCCCAAACATGCCAGTAGCCATGGATCCCACCCTCGCAGTCCCGCCCCCACCCCCCTTTCAACCGCAACAGCAACTTCGAAAAACACAACCAAGTAATGGGGAGCACCCAGTAGGGGTAGAGCATAGAGTGCGCACTGCCACTACCTGGTCCTTAGCTCCAGTACTGTACCACCCTCGGTGGAGACTAAGGCCAAGGGAGTGGTCCTTGGCATACATTACCACTGGGGTGCAGTGTCCATTCAGGTCCATCGTTCTCACGGCACTCCAGCCACCAAAGTTCTATACGCTGTTGGAGGGCCAGCCGTTGTGGCCGGCACCGTGCATACACCATGCAAAGATAGTTAGTTATCTTGTTGTTCAGGGGGTAAATCAGCATTCTCCAGGTCTTCTGCAGGCATATTTCCGCCTCTGCGCGCTGTTCGAACCGATTTCAAAAAATCCTCAGCCTTCTGCGGGTTAGTAAAGAAACGCTGTTTACCCTGATGGGTAACTCGTAGTTTCGCCGGATATAGGAGGGCGTAGTCAATTTGGGCTTCCCGCAGCTTTTTCTTTACGGGCAGAAACTTGCGCCGTTCGTCCTGGACCATCGGCGTGAAATCAGGATAGATTGAAAACGTAACCCCATTGTACTGCAGTGTTTTCTGAGTCCGGGCTGCCCTGAGGGCCGTGTCGCGATCACGATAGTTCAAAAGCCGTGCTATTATAGGCCTAGGAGGTAAGCCAGGCTGGGGCATTGGTGCCAGTGATCGGTGGGCCCTCTCCACTATAAACTGTGGAGAAAAAGCGTCCTCTCCTATGGAGCCTTTAAGCAACTTTTCCACGTAGAGCTCCATTCTGCCCGTGGCCGTGGATTCCGGCACGTTCGTTATGCGCACGTTGTTGCAGCGGCTTCGTGCTTCCAAATCTTCGTTCTTTGCCGCTATGACACGTAGCAGGTTGTCCATCCTGGCCAATTGCGACGTATGGGTCGCGGTGGTGTCTGTATTGTCGGAGATCCGCTGCTCCGCAGCCGTAATGCGTTCCTCATGGCGGTCAACCTTGTGCACAAGGGCATCCAACCGGGCCGTGACCCCATCCACTTTTTCCACGACAGTGGCAAAACCCTGTCGCATCTCTTGGATCAGATTTGTAAGATCCGCCGCCGGGGCCGGGGGCGGGGGGGGTGGGGGTGGATTGTGGAGAAGATGTGCTCGGCCCTGGGTTCATCTGCGTCGATTTAGCGCCCTTGCGCGCGTTGTCGAAGCTCAGTTTAGGCTGGCGATTCTCAGGTCGCCCCATGGCAACTCGCAACGACGGAGCACAAGCCCGGACGGGCAGTAGCAGGGCAGATCGATAGGAGTATAGTCCTTGCAAGGAGTGGGCAGTTGGGGGTGGGCAGGTGGACCCAAACGCAGCGCGATCTGGTAGAGCAGAGTAGGAGAGACGTCGCTGAGCCCCGCCGGTGTGCACCCCCCAGGCCCCAGTGGAGCTCCCGTGAATGTCCGAGCAGAGATATGCAATCCTCGTTGAGGTTACTAGTGGTGATGGGCTAATTAAGAACAAATCCTAGGCATTAGGGTCCACAGCAGCCCTAGGTCAACAGCGAGAGAGCGTGCCTCACTGGAAGCGCCACACAGGGGGGCAACACAGGGCCTCCACGCAGGGTAGAGACACAGCAATTCCTCAATCAGACAGGGCCACCTGGCGTGGAGACGGCGTAGGGGTCCGCAGGCAAGGAGCACGTTCCAGCGGTAAGTGCCAGCGCGGTGGGGCAGGCCCCAGTCTCTGCAGGTCCGCCAAGCCGCGCTGCACAATCCAGTACCGTCAGCGGGGCGGGGAGCAGTCCGGGTAGGACGGAGCTTCGTCCGGCATGCAAAGAGCAGCCCCCCTCCTAGCACCAGCAGTGAGGGCTTAGCGGCGATCGGAGGAGGGGGGGGGGCGATCCAGCTCAAGGCAGGGCCCACAGTCGTCTCCTACCTGCGCGGCGACCGCCGCACTCCTTCACAGTGGGGTCGCAGGCTGTGGCGATGAGGCGCGGCCTGAAGTCTCGTGGCGATCCCCAGGGTCGCGTGGACATGGCAGCCGGTCCGGCGCTTGCCTCAGTCCCAGTGGCAGAGTCGGCTAAGCTGCAGCTGCACGTATCTTCGGTTCTGGTGCACGCAGAGCTTCCAAATTTGGATCGGGTGTGGAGAACGATGCCAGGATACAGGACAAGAACTTATGGGGTGAATTAGCACCCCGTGGCGCAGGATCAGTGGAGGATCTTGTTCCAAGGAACGGGAGCTGCGTGTCTAGGCAGCCATTCCGTAAGCGCGCCCTCTAGCGCCCCCAACATTTAATCTTTTGACTCTAAATTACTGATGGATGTGAATTATGACTTTGTCAACTAAAATAAGTGTGTTTAAAGTCATTTCTGTGCCTGAAACGGGTCAAAATTGAAGCTTTTGAGTAAGCAAAACTCTGTAAAAATGGCAATTTTGGTCACTGTGAGGGTTTAAAAAGTGGTTATTCAACATGAGACATGATCCAATTGACATTTTGAATCATTTTTGGTACAGTCCAAAAAATCAATTTTCGGATGAAAAACGATGACTCCGGACCTTCGAACGATCCCAAAATGGTCTATAATGATGAAATTTTAACATTTAATCTTTTGACTCTAAATGACTGTTGAATGTGAATTATGACTTTGTCAACTAAAATAAGTGTGTTTAAAGTCATTTCTGTGCCTGAAACGGGTCAAAATTGAAGCTTTTGAGTAAGCAAAACTCTGTAAAAATGGCAATTTTGGTCACTGTGAGGGTTTAAAAAGTGGTTATTCAACATGAGGCATGATCCAATTGACATTTTGAATACGTTTTGGTACAGTCCCAAAAATCAATTTTCGGATGGAAAAACGATGACTCCGGACGTGTCGAACGATCCCAAAATGGTCTATAATGATGACATTTTAACATTTAATCTTTTGACTCTAAATGACTGTTGGATCTGAATTATGACTTTGTCAACTAGAATAAGTGTGTTTAAAGTCATTTCTGTGCCTGAAACGGGTCAAAATGGAAGCTTTTGAGTAAGCAAAACTCTGTAAAAATGGCAATTTTGGTGACTGTGAGGGTTGAAAAAGTGGTTATTCAACATGAGGCATGATCCAATTGACATTTTGAATCATTTTTGGTACAGTCCAAAAAATCAATTTTCGGATAAAAAACGATGACTCCGGACCAGTCGAACGATCCCAAAATTGTCTATAATGATGAAATTTTAACATTTAATCTTTTGACTCTAAATTACTGATGGATGTGAATTATGACTTTGTCAACTAAAATAAGTGTGTTTAAAGTCATTTCTGTGCCTGAAACGGGTCAAAATTGAAGCTTTTGAGTAAGCAAAACTCTGTAAAAATGGCAATTTTGGTCACTGTGAGGGTTTAAAAAGTGGTTATTCAACATGAGGCATGATCCAATTGACATTTTGAATCATTTTTGGTACAGTCTAAAAAATCAATTTTCGGATGAAAAACGATGACTCCGGACCAGTCGAACGATCCCAAAATGGTCTATAATGATGAAATTTTAACATTTAATCTTTTGACTCTAAATGACTGTTGAATGTGAATTATGACACTGTCAACTAGAATAAGTGTGTTTAAAGTCATTTCTGTGCCTGAAACGGGTCAAAATGGAAGCTTTTGAGTAAGCAAAACTCTGTAAAAATGGCAATTTTGGTCACTGTGAGGGTTTAAAAAGTGGTTATTCAACATGAGGCATGATCCAATTGACATTTTGAATCATTTTTGGTACAGTCCAAAAAATCAATTTTCAGATGAAAAACGATGACTCCGGACCTGTCGAACGATCCCAAAATGGTCTATAATGATGAAATTTTAACATTTAATCTTTTGACTCTAAATTACTGTTGGATGTGAATTGTGACTTTGTCAACTAAAATAAGTGTGTTTAAAGTCATTTCTGTGCCTGAAACGGGTCAAAATTGAAGCTTTTGTGTAAGCAAAACTCTGTAAAAATGGCAATTTTGGTCACTGTGAGGGTTTAAAAAGTGGTTATTCAACATGAGGCATGATCCAATTAACATTTTGAATCATTTTTGGTACAGTCCAAAAAATCAATTTTCGGATGAAAAACGATGACTCCGGACCAGTCGAACGATCCCAAAATGGTCTATAATGATGAAATTTTAACATTTAATCTTTTGACTCTAAATTACTGATGGATGTGAATTATGACTTTGTCAACTAAAATAAGTGTGTTTAAAGTCATTTCTGTGCCTGAAACGGGTCAAAATTGAAGCTTTTGAGTAAGCAAAACTCTGTAAAAATGGCAATTTTGGTCACTGTGAGGGTTTAAAAAGGGGTTATTCAACATGAGGCATGATCCAATTGACATTTTGAATCATTTTTGGTACAGTCCAAAAAATCAATTTTCGGATGAAAAACGATGACTCCGGACCTGTTGAACGATCCCAAAATGGTCTATAATGATGAAATTTTAACATTTAATCTTTTGACTCTAAATTACTGTTGGATGTGAATTGTGACTTTGTCAACTAAAATAAGTGTGTTTAAAGTCATTTTTGTGCCTGAAACGGGTCAAAATTGAAGCTTTTGAGTAAGCAAAACTCTGTAAAAATGGCAATTTTGGTCACTGTGAGGGTTTAAAAAGTGGTTATTCAACATGAGGCATGATCCAATTGACATTTTGAATCATTTTTGGTACAGTCCAAAAAATCAATTTTCGGATGAAAAACGATGACTCCGGACCAGTCGAACGATCCCAAAATGGTCTATAATGATGAAATTTTAACATTTAATCTTTTGACTCTAAATTACTGTTGGGTGTGAATTGTGACTTTGTCAACTAAAATAAGTGTGTTTAAAGTCATTTCTGTGCCTGAAACGGGTCAAAATTGAAGCTTTTGAGTAAGCAAAACTCTGTAAAAATGGCAATTTTGGTCACTGTGAGAGTTTAAAAAGTGGTTATTCAACATGAGGCATGATCCAATTGACATTTTGAATCATTTTTGGTACAGTCTAAAAAATCAATTTTCGGATGAAAAACGATGACTCCGGACCTTCGAACGATCCCAAAATGGTCTATAATGATGAAATTTTAACATTTAATCTTTTGACTCTAAATGACTGTTGGATGTGAATTATGACTTTGTCAACTAGAATAAGTGTGTTTAAAGTCATTTCTGTGCCTGAAAAGGGTCAAAATGGAAGCTTTTGAGTAAGCAAAACTCTGTAAAAATGGCAATTTTGGTCACTGTGAGGGTTTAAATAGTGGTTATTCAACATGAGGCATGATCCAATTGACATTTTGAATCATTTTTGGTACAGTCCAAAAAATCAATTTTCGGATGAAAAACGATGACTCCAGACCTGTCGAACGATCCCAAAATGGTCTATAATGATGAAATTTTAACATTTAATCTTTTGACTCTAAATTACTGTTGGATGTGAATTGTGACTTTGTCAACTAGAATAAGTGTGTTTAAAGTCATTTTTGTGCCTGAAACGGGTCAAAATTGAAGCTTTTGAGTAAGCAAAACTCTGTAAAAATGGCAATTTTGGTCACTGTGAGGGTTTAAAAAGTGGTTATTCAACATGAGGCATGATCCAATTGACATTTTGAATCATTTTTGGTAAAGTCCAAAAAATCAATTTTCGGATGAAAAACGATGACTCCGGACCAGTCGAACGATCCCAAAATGGTCTATAATGATGAAATTTTAACATTTAATCTTTTGACTCTAAATTACTGTTGGGTGTGAATTGTGACTTTGTCAACTAAAATAAGTGTGTTTAAAGTCATTTCTGTGCCTGAAACGGGTCAAAATTGAAGATTTTGAGTAAGCAAAACTCTGTAAAAATGGCAATTTTGGTCACTGTGAGGGTTTAAAAAGTGGTTATTCAACATGAGGCATGATCCAATTGACATTTTGAATCATTTTTGGTACAGTCCAAAAAATCAATTTTCGGATGAAAAACGATGACTCCGGACCAGTCGAACGATCCCAAAATGGTCTATAATGATGAAATTTTAACATTTAATCTTTTGACTCTAAATTACTGTTGGATGTGAATTGTGACTTTGTCAACTAAAATAAGTGTGTTTAAAGTCATTTCTGTGCCTGAAACGGGTCAAAATTGAAGCTTTTGAGTAAGCAAAACTCTGTAAAAATGGCAATTTTGGTCACTGTGAGGGTTTAAAAAGTGGTTATTCAACAGGAGGCATGATCCAATTGACATTTTGAATCATTTTTGGTACAGTCTAAAAAATCAATTTTCGGATGAAAAACGATGACTCCGGACCAGTCGAACAATCCCAAAATGGTCTATAATGATGAAATTTTAACATTTAATCTTTTGACTCTAAATGACTGTTGAATGTGAATTATGACACTGTCAACTAGAATAAGTGTGTTTAAAGTCATTTCTGTGCCTGAAACGGGTCAAAATTGAAGCTTTTGAGTAAGCAAAACTCTGTAAAAATGGCAATTTTGGTCACTGTGAGGGTTTAAAAAGTGGTTATTCAACATGAGGCATGATCCAATTTACATTTTGAATCATTTTTGGTAAAGTCCAAAAAATCAATTTTCGGATGAAAAACGATGACTCCGGACCTTCGAACGATCCCAAAATGGTCTATAATGATGAAATTTTAACATTTAATCTTTTGACTCTAAATGACTGTTGGATGTGAATTATGACTTTGTCAACTAGAATAAGTGTGTTTAAAGTCATTTCTGTGCCTGAAAAGGGTCAAAATGGAAGCTTTTGAGTAAGCAAAACTCTGTAAAAATGGCAATTTTGGTCACTGTGAGGGTTTAAATAGTGGTTATTCAACATGAGGCATGATCCAATTGACATTTTGAATCATTTTTGGTACAGTCCAAAAAATCAATTTTCGGATGAAAAACGATGACTCCGGACCTGTCGAACGATCCCAAAATGGTCTATAATGATGAAATTTTAACATTTAATCTTTTGACTCTAAATTACTGTTGGATGTGAATTGTGACTTTGTCAACTAGAATAAGTGTGTTTAAAGTCATTTTTGTGCCTGAAACGGGTCAAAATTGAAGCTTTTGAGTAAGCAAAACTCTGTAAAAATGGCAATTTTGGTCACTGTGAGGGTTTAAAAAGTGGTTATTCAACATGAGGCATGATCCAATTGACATTTTGAATCATTTTTGGTACAGTCCAAAAAATCAATTTTCGGATAAAAAACGATGACTCCGGACCAGTCGAACGATCCCAAAATTGTCTATAATGATGAAATTTTAACATTTAATCTTTTGACTCTAAATTACTGATGGATGTGAATTATGACTTTGTCAACTAAAATAAGTGTGTTTAAAGTCATTTCTGTGCCTGAAACGGGTCAAAATTGAAGCTTTTGAGTAAGCAAAACTGTGTAAAAATGGCAATTTTGGTCACTGTGAGGGTTTAAAAAGTGGTTATTCAACATGAGGCATGATCCAATTGACATTTTGAATCATTTTTGGTACAGTCCAAAAAATCAATTTTCGGATGAAAAACGATGACTCCGGACCAGTCGAACGATCCCAAAATGGTCTATAATGATGAAATTTTAACATTTAATCTTTTGACTCTAAATGACTGTTGGATGTGAATTATGACTTTTTCAACTAGAATAAGTGTGTTTAAAGTCAGTTCTGTGCCTGAAATGGGTCAAAATTGAAGCTTTTGAGTAAGCAAAACTCTGTAAAAATGGCAATTTTGGTCACTGTGAGGGTTTAAAAAGTGGTTATTCAACATGAGGCATGATCCAATTGACATTTTGAATCATTTTTGGTACAGTCCAAAAAATCAATTTTCAGATGAAAAACGATGACTCCGGACCTGTCGAACGATCCCAAAATGGTCTATAATGATGAAATTTTAACATTTAATCTTTTGACTCTAAATTACTGTTGGATGTGAATTGTGACTTTGTCAACTAAAATAAGTGTGTTTAAAGTCATTTCTGTGCCTGAAACGGGTCAAAATTGAAGCTTTTGTGTAAGCAAAACTCTGTAAAAATGGCAATTTTGGTCACTGTGAGGGTTTAAAAAGTGGTTATTCAACATGAGGCATGATCCAATTAACATTTTGAATCATTTTTGGTACAGTCCAAAAAATCAATTTTCGGATGAAAAACGATGACTCCGGACCAGTCGAACGATCCCAAAATGGTCTATAATGATGAAATTTTAACATTTAATCTTTTGACACTAAATTACTGATGGATGTGAATTATGACTTTGTCAACTAAAATAAGTGTGTTTAAAGTCATTTCTGTGCCTGAAACGGGTCAAAATTGAAGCTTTTGAGTAAGCAAAACTCTGTAAAAATGGCAATTTTGGTCACTGTGAGGGTTTAAAAAGTGGTTATTCAACATGAGGCATGATCCAATTGACATTTTGAATCATTTTTGGTACAGTCTAAAAAATCAATTTTCGGATGAAAAACGATGACTCCGGACCAGTCGAACGATCCCAAAATGGTCTATAATGATGAAATTTTAACATTTAATCTTTTGACTCTAAATGACTGTTGAATGTGAATTATGACACTGTCAACTAGAATAAGTGTGTTTAAAGTCATTTCTGTGCCTGAAACGGGTCAAAATGGAAGCTTTTGAGTAAGCAAAACTCTGTAAAAATGGCAATTTTGGTCACTGTGAGGGTTTAAAAAGTGGTTATTCAACATGAGGCATGATCCAATTGACATTTTGAATCATTTTTGGTACAGTCCAAAAAATCAATTTTCGGATGAAAAACGATGACTCCGGACCAGTCGAACGATCCCAAAATGGTCTATAATGATGAAATTTTAACATTTAATCTTTTGACTCTAAATGACTGTTGGATGTGAATTATGACTTTTTCAACTAGAATAAGTGTGTTTAAAGTCATTTCTGTGCCTGAAATGGGTCAAAATTGAAGCTTTTGAGTAAGCAAAACTCTGTAAAAATGGCAATTTTGGTCACTGTGAGGGTTTAAAAAGTGGTTATTCAACATGAAGCATGATCCAATTGACATTTTGAATCATTTTTGGTACAGTCCAAAAAATCAATTTTCAGATGAAAAACGATGACTCCGGACCTGTCGAACGATCCCAAAATGGTCTATAATGATGAAATTTTAACATTTAATCTTTTGACTCTAAATTACTGTTGGATGTGAATTGTGACTTTGTCAACTAAAATAAGTGTGTTTAAAGTCATTTCTGTGCCTGAAACGGGTCAAAATTGAAGCTTTTGTGTAAGCAAAACTCTGTAAAAATGGCAATTTTGGTCACTGTGAGGGTTTAAAAAGTGGTTATTCAACATGAGGCATGATCCAATTAACATTTTGAATCATTTTTGGTACAGTCCAAAAAATCAATTTTCGGATGAAAAACGATGACTCCGGACCAGTCGAACGATCCCAAAATGGTCTATAATGATGAAATTTTAACATTTAATCTTTTGACTCTAAATTACTGATGGATGTGAATTATGACTTTGTCAACTAAAATAAGTGTGTTTAAAGTCATTTCTGTGCCTGAAACGGGTCAAAATTGAAGCTTTTGAGTAAGCAAAACTCTGTAAAAATGGCAATTTTGGTCACTGTGAGGGTTTAAAAAGGGGTTATTCAACATGAGGCATGATCCAATTGACATTTTGAATCATTTTTGGTACAGTCCAAAAAATCAATTTTCGGATGAAAAACGATGACTCCGGACCTGTCGAACGATCCCAAAATGGTCTATAATGATGAAATTTTAACATTTAATCTTTTGACTCTAAATTACTGTTGGATGTGAATTGTGACTTTGTCAACTAAAATAAGTGTGTTTAAAGTCATTTTTGTGCCTGAAACGGGTCAAAATTGAAGCTTTTGAGTAAGCAAAACTCTGTAAAAATGGCAATTTTGGTCACTGTGAGGGTTTAAAAAGTGGTTATTCAACATGAGGCATGATCCAATTGACATTTTGAATCATTTTTGGTACAGTCCAAAAAATCAATTTTCGGATGAAAAACGATGACTCCGGACCAGTCGAACGATCCCAAAATGGTCTATAATGATGAAATTTTAACATTTAATCTTTTGACTCTAAATTACTGTTGGGTGTGAATTGTGACTTTGTCAACTAAAATAAGTGTGTTTAAAGTCATTTCTGTGCCTGAAACGGGTCAAAATTGAAGCTTTTGAGTAAGCAAAACTCTGTAAAAATGGCAATTTTGGTCACTGTGAGAGTTTAAAAAGTGGTTATTCAACATGAGGCAT
Source organism: Lissotriton vulgaris (assembly GCF_964263255.1). Classification (NCBI taxonomy): domain Eukaryota; kingdom Metazoa; phylum Chordata; class Amphibia; order Caudata; family Salamandridae; genus Lissotriton; species Lissotriton vulgaris. Next base: position 699,536 of record NW_028253655.1, read on the forward strand.
GATCCAATTGACATTTTGAATCATTTTTGGTACAGTCTAAAAAATCAATTTTCGGATGAAAAACGATGACTCCGGACCTTCGAACGATCCCAAAATGGTCTATAATGATGAAATTTTAACATTTAATCTTTTGACTCTAAATGACTGTTGGATGTGAATTATGACTTTGTCAACTAGAATAAGTGTGTTTAAAGTCATTTCTGTGCCTGAAAAGGGTCAAAATGGAAGCTTTTGAGTAAGCAAAACTCTGTAAAAATGGCAATTTTGGTCACTGTGAGGGTTTAAATAGTGGTTATTCAACATGAGGCATGATCCAATTGACATTTTGAATCATTTTTGGTACAGTCCAAAAAATCAATTTTCGGATGAAAAACGATGACTCCAGACCTGTCGAACGATCCCAAAATGGTCTATAATGATGAAATTTTAACATTTAATCTTTTGACTCTAAATTACTGTTGGATGTGAATTGTGACTTTGTCAACTAGAATAAGTGTGTTTAAAGTCATTTTTGTGCCTGAAACGGGTCAAAATTGAAGCTTTTGAGTAAGCAAAACTCTGTAAAAATGGCAATTTTGGTCACTGTGAGGGTTTAAAAAGTGGTTATTCAACATGAGGCATGATCCAATTGACATTTTGAATCATTTTTGGTAAAGTCCAAAAAATCAATTTTCGGATGAAAAACGATGACTCCGGACCAGTCGAACGATCCCAAAATGGTCTATAATGATGAAATTTTAACATTTAATCTTTTGACTCTAAATTACAGTTGGGTGTGAATTGTGACTTTGTCAACTAAAATAAGTGTGTTTAAAGTCATTTCTGTGCCTGAAACGGGTCAAAATTGAAGATTTTGAGTAAGCAAAACTCTGTAAAAATGGCAATTTTGGTCACTGTGAGGGTTTAAAAAGTGGTTATTCAACATGAGGCATGATCCAATTGACATTTTGAATCATTTTTGGTACAGTCCAAAAAATCAATTTTCGGATGAAAAACGATGACTCCGGACCAGTCGAACGATCCCAAAATGGTCTATAATGATGAAATTTTAACATTTAATCTTTTGACTCTAAATTACTGTTGGATGTGAATTGTGACTTTGTCAACTAAAATAAGTGTGTTTAAAGTCATTTCTGTGCCTGAAACGGGTCAAAATTGAAGCTTTTGAGTAAGCAAAACTCTGTAAAAATGGCAATTTTGGTCACTGTGAGGGTTTAAAAAGTGGTTATTCAACAGGAGGCATGATCCAATTGACATTTTGAATCATTTTTGGTACAGTCTAAAAAATCAATTTTCGGATGAAAAACGATGACTCCGGACCAGTCGAACAATCCCAAAATGGTCTATAATGATGACATTTTAACATTTAATCTTTTGACTCTAAATGACTGTTGAATGTGAATTATGACACTGTCAACTAGAATAAGTGTGTTTAAAGTCATTTCTGTGCCTGAAACGGGTCAAAATTGAAGCTTTTGAGTAAGCAAAACTCTGTAAAAATGGCAATTTTGGTCACTGTGAGGGTTTAAAAAGTGGTTATTCAACATGAGGCATGATCCAATTTACATTTTGAATCATTTTTGGTAAAGTCCAAAAAATCAATTTTCCGATGAAAAACGATGACTCCGGACCTTCGAACGATCCCAAAATGGTCTATAATGATGAAATTTTAACATTTAATCTTTTGACTCTAAATGACTGTTGGATGTGAATTATGACTTTGTCAACTAGAATAAGTGTGTTTAAAGTCATTTCTGTGCCTGAAAAGGGTCAAAATGGAAGCTTTTGAGTAAGCAAAACTCTGTAAAAATGGCAATTTTGGTCACTGTGAGGGTTTAAATAGTGGTTATTCAACATGAGGCATGATCCAATTGACATTTTGAATCATTTTTGGTACAGTCCAAAAAATCAATTTTCGGATGAAAAACGATGACTCCGGACCTGTCGAACGATCCCAAAATGGTCTATAATGATGAAATTTTAACATTTAATCTTTTGACTCTAAATTACTGTTGGATGTGAATTGTGACTTTGTCAACTAGAATAAGTGTGTTTAAAGTCATTTTTGTGCCTGAAACGGGTCAAAATTGAAGCTTTTGAGTAAGCAAAACTCTGTAAAAATGGCAATTTTGGTCACTGTGAGGGTTTAAAAAGTGGTTATTCAACATGAGGCATGATCCAATTGACATTTTGAATCATTTTTGGTACAGTCCAAAAAATCAATTTTCGGATAAAAAACGATGACTCCGGACCAGTCGAACGATCCCAAAATTGTCTATAATGATGAAATTTTAACATTTAATCTTTTGACTCTAAATTACTGATGGATGTGAATTATGACTTTGTCAACTAAAATAAGTGTGTTTAAAGTCATTTCTGTGCCTGAAACGGGTCAAAATTGAAGCTTTTGAGTAAGCAAAACTCTGTAAAAATGGCAATTTTGGTCACTGTGAGGGTTTAAAAAGTGGTTATTCAACATGAGGCATGATCCAATTGACATTTTGAATAATTTTTGGTACAGTCCCAAAAATCAATTTTCGGATGGAAAAACGATGACTCCGGACGTGTCGAACGATCCCAAAATGGTCTATAATGATGAAATTTTAACATTTAATCTTTTGACTCTAAATGACTGTTGGATGTGAATTATGACTTTGTCAACTAGAATAAGTGTGTTTAAAGTCATTTCTGTGCCTGAAACGGGTCAAAATGGAAGCTTTTGAGTAAGCAAAACTCTGTAAAAATGGCAATTTTGGTGACTGTGAGGGTTGAAAAAGTTGTTATTCAACATGAGGCATGATCCAATTGACATTTTGAATCATTTTTGGTACAGTCCAAAAAATCAATTTTCGGATGAAAAACGATGACTCCGGACCTGTCGAACGATCCCAAAATGGTCTATAATGATGAAATTTTAACATTTAATCTTTTGACTCTAAATTACTGTTGGATGTGAATTGTGACTTTGTCAACTAAAATAAGTGTGTTTAAAGTCATTTTTGTGCCTGAAACGGGTCAAAATTGAAGCTTTTGAGTAAGCAAAACTCTGTAAAAATGGCAATTTTGGTCACTGTGAGGGTTTAAAAAGTGGTTATTCAACATGAGGCATGATCCAATTGACATTTTGAATCATTTTTGGTACAGTCCAAAAAATCAATTTTCGGATGAAAAACGATGACTCCGGACCAGTCGAACGATCCCAAAATGGTCTATAATGATGAAATTTTAACATTTAATCTTTTGACTCTAAATTACTGTTGGATGTGAATTGTGACTTTGTCAACTAAAATAAGTGTGTTTAAAGTCATTTCTGTGCCTGAAACGGGTCAAAATTGAAGCTTTTGAGTAAGCAAAACTCTGTAAAAATGGCAATTTTGGTCACTGTGAGGGTTTAAAAAGTGGTTATTCAACATGAGGCATGATCCAATTGACATTTTGAATCATTTTTGGTACAGTCTAAAAAATCAATTTTCGGATGAAAAACGATGACTCCGGACCAGTCGAACAATCCCAAAATTGTCTATAATGATGAAATTTTAACATTTAATCTTTTGACTCTAAATGACTGTTGAATGTGAATTATGACACTGTCAACTAGAATAAGTGTGTTTAAAGTCATTTCTGTGCCTGAAACGGGTCAAAATGGAAGCTTTTGAGTAAGCAAAACTCTGTAAAAATGGCAATTTTGGTCACTGTGAGGGTTTAAAAAGTGGTTATTCAACATGAGGCATGATCCAATTGACATTTTGAATCATTTTTGGTACAGTCCAAAAAATCAATTTTCGGATAAAAAACGATGACTCCGGACCAGTCGAACGATCCCAAAATGGTCTATAATGATGAAATTTTAACATTTAATCTTTTGACTCTAAATGACTGTTGGATGTGAATTATGACTTTGTTAACTAGAATAAGTGTGTTTAAAGTCATTTCTGTGCCTGAAACGGGTCAAAATGGAAGCTTTTGAGTAAGCAAAACTGTGTAAAAATGGCAATTTTGGTCACTGTGAGGGTTTAAAAAGTGGTTATTCAACATGAGGCATGATCCAATTGACATTTTGAATCATTTTTGGTACAGTCCAAAAAATCAATTTTCGGATGAAAAACGATGACTCCGGACCAGTCGAACGATCCCAAAATGGTCTATAATGATGAAATTTTAACATTTAATCTTTTGACTCTAAATGACTGTTGGATGTGAATTATGACTTTTTCAACTAGAATAAGTGTGTTTAAAGTCATTTCTGTGCCTGAAATGGGTCAAAATTGAAGCTTTTGAGTAAGCAAAACTCTGTAAAAATGGCAATTTTGGTCACTGTGAGGGTTTAAAAAGTGGTTATTCAACATGAGGCATGATCCAATTGACATTTTGAATCATTTTTGGTACAGTCCAAAAAATCAATTTTCGGATGAAAAACGATGACTCCGGACCAGTCGAACGATCCCAAAATGGTCTATAATGATGAAATTTTAACATTTAATCTTTTGACTCTAAATTACTGTTGGATGTGAATTGTGACTTTGTCAACTAAAATAAGTGTGTTTAAAGTCATTTCTGTGCCTGAAACGGGTCAAAATTGAAGCTTTTGAGTAAGCAAAACTCTGTAAAAATGGCAATTTTGGTCACTGTGAGGGTTTAAAAAGTGGTTATTCAACATGAGGCATGATCCAATTGACATTTTGAATCATTTTTGGTACAGTCTAAAAAATCAATTTTCGGATGAAAAACGATGACTCCGGACCAGTCGAACAATCCCAAAATTGTCTATAATGATGAAATTTTAACATTTAATCTTTTGACTCTAAATGACTGTTGAATGTGAATTATGACACTGTCAACTAGAATAAGTGTGTTTAAAGTCATTTCTGTGCCTGAAACGGGTCAAAATGGAAGCTTTTGAGTAAGCAAAACTCTGTAAAAATGGCAATTTTGGTCACTGTGAGGGTTTAAAAAGTGGTTATTCAACATGAGGCATGATCCAATTGACATTTTGAATCATTTTTGGTACAGTCCAAAAAATCAATTTTCGGATGAAAAACGATGACTCCGGACCAGTCGAACGATCCCAAAATGGTCTATAATGATGAAATTTTAACATTTAATCTTTTGACTCTAAATGACTGTTGGATGTGAATTATGACTTTGTTAACTAGAATAAGTGTGTTTAAAGTCATTTCTGTGCCTGAAACGGGTCAAAATGGAAGCTTTTGAGTAAGCAAAACTGTGTAAAAATGGCAATTTTGGTCACTGTGAGGGTTTAAAAAGTGGTTATTCAACATGAGGCATGATCCAATTGACATTTTGAATCATTTTTGGTACAGTCCAAAAAATCAATTTTCGGATGAAAAACGATGACTCCGGACCAGTCGAACGATCCCAAAATGGTCTATAATGATGAAATTTTAACATTTAATCTTTTGACTCTAAATGACTGTTGGATGTGAATTATGACTTTTTCAACTAGAATAAGTGTGTTTAAAGTCATTTCTGTGCCTGAAATGGGTCAAAATTGAAGCTTTTGAGTAAGCAAAACTCTGTAAAAATGGCAATTTTGGTCACTGTGAGGGTTTAAAAAGTGGTTATTCAACATGAGGCATGATCCAATTGACATTTTGAATCATTTTTGGTACAGTCCAAAAAATCAATTTTCAGATGAAAAACGATGACTCCGGACCTGTCGAACGATCCCAAAATGGTCTATAATGATGAAATTTTAACATTTAATCTTTTGACTCTAAATTACTGTTGGATGTGAATTGTGACTTTGTCAACTAAAATAAGTGTGTTTAAAGTCATTTCTGTGCCTGAAACGGGTCAAAATTGAAGCTTTTGTGTAAGCAAAACTCTGTAAAAATGGCAATTTTGGTCACTGTGAGGGTTTAAAAAGTGGTTATTCAACATGAGGCATGATCCAATTAACATTTTGAATCATTTTTGGTACAGTCCAAAAAATCAATTTTCGGATGAAAAACGATGACTCCGGACCAGTCGAACGATCCCAAAATGGTCTATAATGATGAAATTTTAACATTTAATCTTTTGACACTAAATTACTGATGGATGTGAATTATGACTTTGTCAACTAAAATAAGTGTGTTTAAAGTCATTTCTGTGCCTGAAACGGGTCAAAATTGAAGCTTTTGAGTAAGCAAAACTCTGTAAAAATGGCAATTTTGGTCACTGTGAGGGTTTAAAAAGTGGTTATTCAACATGAGGCATGATCCAATTGACATTTTGAATCATTTTTGGTACAGTCTAAAAAATCAATTTTCGGATGAAAAACGATGACTCCGGACCAGTCGAACGATCCCAAAATGGTCTATAATGATGAAATTTTAACATTTAATCTTTTGACTCTAAATGACTGTTGAATGTGAATTATGACACTGTCAACTAGAATAAGTGTGTTTAAAGTCATTTCTGTGCCTGAAACGGGTCAAAATGGAAGCTTTTGAGTAAGCAAAACTCTGTAAAAATGGCAATTTTGGTCACTGTGAGGGTTTAAAAAGTGGTTATTCAACATGAGGCATGATCCAATTGACATTTTGAATCATTTTTGGTACAGTCCAAAAAATCAATTTTCGGATGAAAAACGATGACTCCGGACCAGTCGAACGATCCCAAAATGGTCTATAATGATGAAATTTTAACATTTAATCTTTTGACTCTAAATGACTGTTGGATGTGAATTATGACTTTTTCAACTAGAATAAGTGTGTTTAAAGTCATTTCTGTGCCTGAAATGGGTCAAAATTGAAGCTTTTGAGTAAGCAAAACTCTGTAAAAATGGCAATTTTGGTCACTGTGAGGGTTTAAAAAGTGGTTATTCAACATGAAGCATGATCCAATTGACATTTTGAATCATTTTTGGTACAGTCCAAAAAATCAATTTTCAGATGAAAAACGATGACTCCGGACCTGTCGAACGATCCCAAAATGGTCTATAATGATGAAATTTTAACATTTAATCTTTTGACTCTAAATTACTGTTGGATGTGAATTGTGACTTTGTCAACTAAAATAAGTGTGTTTAAAGTCATTTCTGTGCCTGAAACGGGTCAAAATTGAAGCTTTTGTGTAAGCAAAACTCTGTAAAAATGGCAATTTTGGTCACTGTGAGGGTTTAAAAAGTGGTTATTCAACATGAGGCATGATCCAATTAACATTTTGAATCATTTTTGGTACAGTCCAAAAAATCAATTTTCGGATGAAAAACGATGACTCCGGACCAGTCGAACGATCCCAAAATGGTCTATAATGATGAAATTTTAACATTTAATCTTTTGACACTAAATTACTGATGGATGTGAATTATGACTTTGTCAACTAAAATAAGTGTGTTTAAAGTCATTTCTGTGCCTGAAACAGGTCAAAATTGAAGCTTTTGAGTAAGCAAAACTCTGTAAAAATGGCAATTTTGGTCACTGTGAGGGTTTAAAAAGTGGTTATTCAACATGAGGCATGATCCAATTGACATTTTGAATCATTTTTGGTACAGTCTAAAAAATCAATTTTCGGATGAAAAACGATGACTCCGGACCAGTCGAACGATCCCAAAATGGTCTATAATGATGAAATTTTAACATTTAATCTTTTGACTCTAAATGACTGTTGAATGTGAATTATGACTCTGTCAACTAGAATAAGTGTGTTTAAAGTCATTTCTGTGCCTGAAACGGGTCAAAATGGAAGCTTTTGAGTAAGCAAAACTCTGTAAAAATGGCAATTTTGGTCACTGTGAGGGTTTAAAAAGTGGTTATTCAACATGAGGCATGATCCAATTGACATTTTGAATCATTTTTGGTACAGTCCAAAAAATCAATTTTCGGATGAAAAACGATGACTCCGGACCAGTCGAACGATCCCAAAATGGTCTATAATGATGAAATTTTAACATTTAATCTTTTGACTCTAAATTACTGATGGATGTGAATTATGACTTTGTCAACTAAAATAAGTGTGTTTAAAGTCATTTCTGTGCCTGAAACGGGTCAAAATTGAAGCTTTTGAGTAAGCAAAACTCTGTAAAAATGGCAATTTTGGTCACTGTGAAGGTTTAAAAAGTGGTTATTCAACATGAGGCATGATCCAATTAACATTTTGAATCATTTTTGGTACAGTCCAAAAAATCAATTTTCGGATGAAAAACGATGACTCCGGACCAGTCGAACGATCCCAAAATGGTCTATAATGATGAAATTTTAACATTTAATCTTTTGACACTAAATTACTGATGGATGTGAATTATGACTTTGTCAACTAAAATAAGTGTGTTTAAAGTCATTTCTGTGCCTGAAACGGGTCAAAATTGAAGCTTTTGAGTAAGCAAAACTCTGTAAAAATGGCAATTTTGGTCACTGTGAGGGTTTAAAAAGTGGTTATTCAACATGAGGCATGATCCAATTGACATTTTGAATCATTTTTGGTACAGTCTAAAAAATCAATTTTCGGATGAAAAACGATGACTCCGGACCAGTCGAACGATCCCAAAATGGTCTATAATGATGAAATTTTAACATTTAATCTTTTGACTCTAAATTACTGTTGGATGTGAATTGTGACTTTGTCAACTAAAATAAGTGTGTTTAAAGTCATTTCTGTGCCTGAAACGGGTCAAAATTGAAGCTTTTGAGTAAGCAAAACTCTGTAAAAATGGCAATTTTGGTCACTGTGAGGGTTTAAAAAGTGGTTATTCAACATGAGGCATGATCCAATTAACATTTTGAATCATTTTTGGTACAGTCCAAAAAATCAATTTTCGGATGAAAAACGATGACTCCGGACCAGTCGAACGATCCCAAAATGGTCTATAATGATGAAATTTTAACATTTAATCTTTTGACACTAAATTACTGATGGATGTGAATTATGACTTTGTCAACTAAAATAAGTGTGTTTAAAGTCATTTCTGTGCCTGAAACGGGTCAAAATTGAAGCTTTTGTGTAAGCAAAACTCTGTAAAAATGGCAATTTTGGTCACTGTGAGGGTTTAAAAAGTGGTTATTCAACATGAGGCATGATCCAATTAACATTTTGAATCATTTTTGGTACAGTCCAAAAAATCAATTTTCGGATGAAAAACGATGACTCCGGACCAGTCGAACGATCCCAAAATGGTCTATAATGATGAAATTTTAACATTTAATCTTTTGACACTAAATTACTGATGGATGTGAATTATGACTTTGTCAACTAAAATAAGTGTGTTTAAAGTCATTTCTGTGCCTGAAACGGGTCAAAATTGAAGCTTTTGAGTAAGCAAAACTCTGTAAAAATGGCAATTTTGGTCACTGTGAGGGTTTAAAAAGTGGTTATTCAACATGAGGCATGATCCAATTGACATTTTGAATCATTTTTGGTACAGTCTAAAAAATCAATTTTCGGATGAAAAACGATGACTCCGGACCAGTCGAACGATCCCAAAATGGTCTATAATGATGAAATTTTAACATTTAATCTTTTGACTCTAAATGACTGTTGAATGTGAATTATGACTCTGTCAACTAGAATAAGTGTGTTTAAAGTCATTTCTGTGCCTGAAACGGGTCAAAATGGAAGCTTTTGAGTAAGCAAAACTCTGTAAAAATGGCAATTTTGGTCACTGTGAGGGTTTAAAAAGTGGTTATTCAACATGAGGCATGATCCAATTGACATTTTGAATCATTTTTGGTACAGTCCAAAAAATCAATTTTCGGATGAAAAACGATGACTCCGGACCAGTCGAACGATCCCAAAATGGTCTATAATGATGAAATTTTAACATTTAATCTTTTGACTCTAAATTACTGATGGATGTGAATTATGACTTTGTCAACTAAAATAAGTGTGTTTAAAGTCATTTCTGTGCCTGAAACGGGTCAAAATTGAAGCTTTTGAGTAAGCAAAACTCTGTAAAAATGGCAATTTTGGTCACTGTGAAGGTTTAAAAAGTGGTTATTCAACATGAGGCATGATCCAATTAACATTTTGAATCATTTTTGGTACAGTCCAAAAAATCAATTTTCGGATGAAAAACGATGACTCCGGACCAGTCGAACGATCCCAAAATGGTCTATAATGATGAAATTTTAACATTTAATCTTTTGACACTAAATTACTGATGGATGTGAATTATGACTTTGTCAACTAAAATAAGTGTGTTTAAAGTCATTTCTGTGCCTGAAACGGGTCAAAATTGAAGCTTTTGAGTAAGCAAAACTCTGTAAAAATGGCAATTTTGGTCACTGTGAGGGTTTAAAAAGTGGTTATTCAACATGAGGCATGATCCAATTGACATTTTGAATCATTTTTGGTACAGTCTAAAAAATCAATTTTCGGATGAAAAACGATGACTCCGGACCAGTCGAACGATCCCAAAATGGTCTATAATGATGAAATTTTAACATTTAATCTTTTGACTCTAAATGACTGTTGAATGTGAATTATGACTCTGTCAACTAGAATAAGTGTGTTTAAAGTCATTTCTGTGCCTGAAACGGGTCAAAATGGAAGCTTTTGAGTAAGCAAAACTCTGTAAAAATGGCAATTTTGGTCACTGTGAGGGTTTAAAAAGTGGTTATTCAACATGAGGCATGATCCAATTGACATTTTGAATCATTTTTGGTACAGTCCAAAAAATCAATTTTCGGATGAAAAACGATGACTCCGGACCAGTCGAACGATCCCAAAATGGTCTATAATGATGAAATTTTAACATTTAATCTTTTGACTCTAAATTACTGATGGATGTGAATTATGACTTTGTCAACTAAAATAAGTGTGTTTAAAGTCATTTCTGTGCCTGAAACGGGTCAAAATTGAAGCTTTTGAGTAAGCAAAACTCTGTAAAAATGGCAATTTTGGTCACTGTGAAGGTTTAAAAAGTGGTTATTCAACATGAGGCATGATCCAATTAACATTTTGAATCATTTTTGGTACAGTCCAAAAAATCAATTTTCGGATGAAAAACGATGACTCCGGACCAGTCGAACGATCCCAAAATGGTCTATAATGATGAAATTTTAACATTTAATCTTTTGACACTAAATTACTGATGGATGTGAATTATGACTTTGTCAACTAAAATAAGTGTGTGTAAAGTCATTTCTGTGCCTGAAACGGGTCAAAATTGAAGCTTTTGAGTAAGCAAAACTCTGTAAAAATGGCAATTTTGGTCACTGTGAGGGTTTAAAAAGTGGTTATTCAACATGAGGCATGATCCAATTGACATTTTGAATCATTTTTGGTACAGTCTAAAAAATCAATTTTCGGATGAAAAACGATGACTCCGGACCAGTCGAACGATCCCAAAATGGTCTATAATGATGAAATTTTAACATTTAATCTTTTGACTCTAAATTACTGTTGGATGTGAATTGTGACTTTGTCAACTAAAATAAGTGTGTTTAAAGTCATTTCTGTGCCTGAAACGGGTCAAAATTGAAGCTTTTGAGTAAGCAAAACTCTGTAAAAATGGCAATTTTGGTCACTGTGAGGGTTTAAAAAGTGGTTATTCAACATGAGGCATGATCCAATTAACATTTTGAATCATTTTTGGTACAGTCCAAAAAATCAATTTTCGGATGAAAAACGATGACTCCGGACCAGTCGAACGATCCCAAAATGGTCTATAATGATGAAATTTTAACATTTAATCTTTTGACACTAAATTACTGATGGATGTGAATTATGACTTTGTCAACTAAAATAAGTGTGTTTAAAGTCATTTCTGTGCCTGAAACGGGTCAAAATTGAAGCTTTTGAGTAAGCAAAACTCTGTAAAAATGGCAGGTTTGGTCACTGTGAGGGTTTAAAAAGTGGTTATTCAACATGAGGCATGATCCAATTGACATTTTGAATCATTTTTGGTACAGTCCAAAAAATCAATTTTCGGATGAAAAACGATGACTCCGGACAGGTCGAACGATCCCAAAATGGTCTATAATGATGAAATTTTAACATTTAATCTTTTGACTCTAAATTACTGATGGATGTGAATTATGACTTTGTCAACTAAAATAAGTGTGTTTAAAGTCATTTCTGTGCCTGAAACGGGTCAAAATTGAAGCTTTTGAGTAAGCAAAACTCTGTAAAAATGGCAATTTTGGTCACTGTGAGGGTTTAAAAAGTGGTCATTCAACATGAGGCATGATCCAATTGACATTTTGAATCATTTTTGGTACAGTCTAAAAAATCAATTTTCGGATGAAAAACGATGACTCCGGACCAGTCGAACGATCCCAAAATGGTCTATAATGATGAAATTTTAACATTTAATCTTTTGACTCTAAATGACTGTTGAATGTGAATTATGATTCTGTCAACTAGAATAAGTGTGTTTAAAGTCATTTCTGTGCCTGAAACGGGTCAAAATTGAAGCTTTTGTGTAAGCAAAACTCTGTAAAAATGGCAATTTTGGTCACTGTGAGGGTTTAAAAAGTGGTTATTCAACATGAGGCATGATCCAATTAACATTTTGAATCATTTTTGGTACAGTCCAAAAAATCAATTTTCGGATGAAAAACGATGACTCCGGACCAGTCGAACGATCCCAAAATGGTCTATAATGATGAAATTTTAACATTTAATCTTTTGACACTAAATTACTGATGGATGTGAATTATGACTTTGTCAACTAAAATAAGTGTGTTTAAAGTCATTTCTGTCCCTGAAACGGGTCAAAATTGAAGCTTTTGAGTAAGCAAAACTCTGTAAAAATGGCAATTTTGGTCACTGTGAGGGTTTAAAAAGTGGTTATTCAACATGAGGCATGATCCAATTGACATTTTGAATCATTTTTGGTACAGTCTAAAAAATCAATTTTCGGATGAAAAACGATGACTCCGGACCAGTCGAACGATCCCAAAATGGTCTATAATGATGAAATTTTAACATTTAATCTTTTGACTCTAAATGACTGTTGAATGTGAATTATGACACTGTCAACTAAAATAAGTGTGTTTAAAGTCATTTCTGTGCCTGAAACGGGTCAAAATGGAAGCTTTTGAGTAAGCAAAACTCTGTAAAAAATGGCAATTTTGGTCACTGTGAGGGTTTAAAAAGTGGTTATTCAACATGAGGCATGATCCAATTGACATTTTGAATCATTTTTGGTACAGTCCAAAAAATCAATTTTCGGATGAAAAACGATGACTCCGGACCTTCGAACGATCCCAAAATGGTCTATAATGATGAAATTTTAACATTTAATCTTTTGACTCTAAATGACTGTTGGATGTGAATTATGACTTTGTCAACTAGAATAAGTGTGTTTAAAGTCATTTCTGTGCCTGAAAAGGGTCAAAATGGAAGCTTTTGAGTAAGCAAAACTCTGTAAAAATGGCAATTTTGGTCACTGTGAGGGTTTAAATAGTGGTTATTCAACATGAGGCATGATCCAATTGACATTTTGAATCATTTTTGGTACAGTCCAAAAAATCAATTTTCGGATGAAAAACGATGACTCCGGACCTGTCGAACGATCCCAAAATGGTCTATAATGATGAAATTTTAACATTTAATCTTTTGACTCTAAATTACTGTTGGATGTGAATTGTGACTTTGTCAACTAGAATAAGTGTGTTTAAAGTCATTTTTGTGCCTGAAACGGGTCAAAATTGAAGCTTTTGAGTAAGCAAAACTCTGTAAAAATGGCAATTTTGGTCACTGTGAGGGTTTAAAAAGTGGTTATTCAACATGAGGCATGATCCAATTGACATTTTGAATCATTTTTGGTACAGTCCAAAAAATCAATTTTCGGATAAAAAACGATGACTCCGGACCAGTCGAACGATCCCAAAATTGTCTATAATGATGAAATTTTAACATTTAATCTTTTGACTCTAAATTACTGATGGATGTGAATTGTGACTTTGTCAACTAAAATAAGTGTGTTTAAAGTCATTTCTGTGCCTGAAACGGGTCAAAATTGAAGCTTTTGAGTAAGCAAAACTCTGTAAAAATGGCAATTTTGGTGACTGTGAGGGTTGAAAAAGTTGTTATTCAACATGAGGCATGATCCAATTGACATTTTGAATCATTTTTGGTACAGTCCAAAAAATCAATTTTCGGATGAAAAACGATGACTCCGGACCTGTCGAACGATCCTAAAATGGTCTATAATGATGAAATTTTAACATTTAATCTTTTGACTCTAAATTACTGTTGGATGTGAATTGTGACTTTGTCAACTAAAATAAGTGTGTTTAAAGTCATTTTTGTGCCTGAAACGGGTCAAAATTGAAGCTTTTGAGTAAGCAAAACTCTGTAAAAATGGCAATTTTGGTCACTGTGAGGGTTTAAAAAGTGGTTATTCAACATGAGGCATGATCCAATTGACATTTTGAATCATTTTTGGTACAGTCCAAAAAATCAATTTTCGGATGAAAAACGATGACTCCGGACCAGTCGAACGATCCCAAAATGGTCTATAATGATGAAATTTTAACATTTAATCTTTTGACTCTAAATTACTGTTGGATGTGAATTGTGACTTTGTCAACTAAAATAAGTGTGTTTAAAGTCATTTCTGTGCCTGAAACGGGTCAAAATTGAAGCTTTTGAGTAAGCAAAACTCTGTAAAAATGGCAATTTTGGTCACTGTGAGGGTTTAAAAAGTGGTTATTCAACATGAGGCATGATCCAATTGACATTTTGAATCATTTTTGGTACAGTCTAAAAAATCAATTTTCGGATGAAAAACGATGACTCCGGACCAGTCGAACAATCCCAAAATGGTCTATAATGATGAAATTTTAACATTTAATCTTTTGACTCTAAATGACTGTTGAATGTGAATTATGACACTGTCAACTAGAATAAGTGTGTTTAAAGTCATTTCTGTGCCTGAAACGGGTCAAAATGGAAGCTTTTGAGTAAGCAAAACTCTGTAAAAATGGCAATTTTGGTCACTGTGAGGGTTTAAAAAGTGGTTATTCAACATGAGGCATGATCCAATTGACATTTTGAATCATTTTTGGTACAGTCCAAAAAATCAATTTTCGGATGAAAAACGATGACTCCGGACCAGTCGAACGATCCCAAAATGGTCTATAATGATGAAATTTTAACATTTAATCTTTTGACTCTAAATGACTGTTGGATGTGAATTATGACTTTGTTAACTAGAATAAGTGTGTTTAAAGTCATTTCTGTGCCTGAAACGGGTCAAAATGGAAGCTTTTGAGTAAGCAAAACTGTGTAAAAATGGCAATTTTGGTCACTGTGAGGGTTTAAAAAGTGGTTATTCAACATGAGGCATGATCCAATTGACATTTTGAATCATTTTTGGTACAGTCCAAAAAATCAATTTTCGGATGAAAAACGATGACTCCGGACCAGTCGAACGATCCCAAAATGGTCTATAATGATGAAATTTTAACATTTAATCTTTTGACTCTAAATGACTGTTGGATGTGAATTATGACTTTTTCAACTAGAATAAGTGTGTTTAAAGTCATTTCTGTGCCTGAAATGGGTCAAAATTGAAGCTTTTGAGTAAGCAAAACTCTGTAAAAATGGCAATTTTGGTCACTGTGAGGGTTTAAAAAGTGGTTATTCAACATGAGGCATGATCCAATTGACATTTTGAATCATTTTTGGTACAGTCCAAAAAATCAATTTTCAGATGAAAAACGATGACTCCGGACCTGTCGAACGATCCCAAAATGGTCTATAATGATGAAATTTTAACATTTAATCTTTTGACTCTAAATTACTGTTGGATGTGAATTGTGACTTTGTCAACTAAAATAAGTGTGTTTAAAGTCATTTCTGTGCCTGAAACGGGTCAAAATTGAAGCTTTTGTGTAAGCAAAACTCTGTAAAAATGGCAATTTTGGTCACTGTGAGGGTTTAAAAAGTGGTTATTCAACATGAGGCATGATCCAATTAACATTTTGAATCATTTTTGGTACAGTCCAAAAAATCAATTTTCGGATGAAAAACGATGACTCCGGACCAGTCGAACGATCCCAAAATGGTCTATAATGATGAAATTTTAACATTTAATCTTTTGACACTAAATTACTGATGGATGTGAATTATGACTTTGTCAACTAAAATAAGTGTGTTTAAAGTCATTTCTGTGCCTGAAACGCGTCAAAATTGAAGCTTTTGAGTAAGCAAAACTCTGTAAAAATGGCAATTTTGGTCACTGTGAGGGTTTAAAAAGTGGTTATTCAACATGAGGCATGATCCAATTGACATTTTGAATCATTTTTGGTACAGTCTAAAAAATCAATTTTCGGATGAAAAACGATGACTCCGGACCAGTCGAACGATCCCAAAATGGTCTATAATGATGAAATTTTAACATTTAATCTTTTGACTCTAAATGACTGTTGGATGTGAATTATGACTTTTTCAACTAGAATAAGTGTGTTTAAAGTCATTTCTGTGCCTGAAATGGGTCAAAATTGAAGCTTTTGAGTAAGCAAAACTCTGTAAAAATGGCAATTTTGGTCACTGTGAGGGTTTAAAAAGTGGTTATTCAACATGAGGCATGATCCAATTGACATTTTGAATCATTTTTGGTACAGTCCAAAAAATCAATTTTCAGATGAAAAACGATGACTCCGGACCTGTCGAACGATCCCAAAATGGTCTATAATGATGAAATTTTAACATTTAATCTTTTGACTCTAAATTACTGTTGGATGTGAATTGTGACTTTGTCAACTAAAATAAGTGTGTTTAAAGTCATTTCTGTGCCTGAAACGGGTCAAAATTGAAGCTTTTGTGTAAGCAAAACTCTGTAAAAATGGCAATTTTGGTCACTGTGAGGGTTTAAAAAGTGGTTATTCAACATGAGGCATGATCCAATTAACATTTTGAATCATTTTTGGTACAGTCCAAAAAATCAATTTTCGGATGAAAAACGATGACTCCGGACCAGTCGAACGATGCCAAAATGGTCTATAATGATGAAATTTTAACATTTAATCTTTTGACACTAAATTACTGATGGATGTGAATTATGACTTTGTCAACTAAAATAAGTGTGTTTAAAGTCATTTCTGTGCCTGAAACGGGTCAAAATTGAAGCTTTTGAGTAAGCAAAACTCTGTAAAAATGGCAATTTTGGTCACTGTGAGGGTTTAAAAAGTGGTTATTCAACATGAGGCATGATCCAATTGACATTTTGAATCATTTTTGGTACAGTCTAAAAAATCAATTTTCGGATGAAAAACGATGACTCCGGACCAGTCGAACGATCCCAAAATGGTCTATAATGATGAAATTTTAACATTTAATCTTTTGACACTAAATTACTGATGGATGTGAATTATGACTTTGTCAACTAAAATAAGTGTGTTTAAAGTCATTTCTGTCCCTGAAACGGGTCAAAATTGAAGCTTTTGAGTAAGCAAAACTCTGTAAAAATGGCAATTTTGGTCACTGTGAGGGTTTAAAAAGTGGTTATTCAACATGAGGCATGATCCAATTGACATTTTGAATCATTTTTGGTACAGTCTAAAAAATCAATTTTCGGATGAAAAACGATGACTCCGGACCAGTCGAACGATCCCAAAATGGTCTATAATGATGAAATTTTAACATTTAATCTTTTGACTCTAAATGACTGTTGAATGTGAATTATGACACTGTCAACTAAAATAAGTGTGTTTAAAGTCATTTCTGTGCCTGAAACGGGTCAAAATGGAAGCTTTTGAGTAAGCAAAACTCTGTAAAAAATGGCAATTTTGGTCACTGTGAGGGTTTAAAAAGTGGTTATTCAACATGAGGCATGATCCAATTGACATTTTGAATCATTTTTGGTACAGTCCAAAAAATCAATTTTCGGATGAAAAACGATGACTCCGGACCTTCGAACGATCCCAAAATGGTCTATAATGATGAAATTTTAACATTTAATCTTTTGACTCTAAATGACTGTTGGATGTGAATTATGACTTTGTCAACTAGAATAAGTGTGTTTAAAGTCATTTCTGTGCCTGAAAAGGGTCAAAATGGAAGCTTTTGAGTAAGCAAAACTCTGTAAAAATGGCAATTTTGGTCACTGTGAGGGTTTAAATAGTGGTTATTCAACATGAGGCATGATCCAATTGACATTTTGAATCATTTTTGGTACAGTCCAAAAAATCAATTTTCGGATGAAAAACGATGACTCCGGACCTGTCGAACGATCCCAAAATGGTCTATAATGATGAAATTTTAACATTTAATCTTTTGACTCTAAATTACTGTTGGATGTGAATTGTGACTTTGTCAACTAGAATAAGTGTGTTTAAAGTCATTTTTGTGCCTGAAACGGGTCAAAATTGAAGCTTTTGAGTAAGCAAAACTCTGTAAAAATGGCAATTTTGGTCACTGTGAGGGTTTAAAAAGTGGTTATTCAACATGAGGCATGATCCAATTGACATTTTGAATCATTTTTGGTACAGTCCAAAAAATCAATTTTCGGATAAAAAACGATGACTCCGGACCAGTCGAACGATCCCAAAATTGTCTATAATGATGAAATTTTAACATTTAATCTTTTGACTCTAAATTACTGATGGATGTGAATTGTGACTTTGTCAACTAAAATAAGTGTGTTTAAAGTCATTTCTGTGCCTGAAACGGGTCAAAATTGAAGCTTTTGAGTAAGCAAAACTCTGTAAAAATGGCAATTTTGGTGACTGTGAGGGTTGAAAAAGTTGTTATTCAACATGAGGCATGATCCAATTGACATTTTGAATCATTTTTGGTACAGTCCAAAAAATCAATTTTCGGATGAAAAACGATGACTCCGGACCTGTCGAACGATCCTAAAATGGTCTATAATGATGAAATTTTAACATTTAATCTTTTGACTCTAAATTACTGTTGGATGTGAATTGTGACTTTGTCAACTAAAATAAGTGTGTTTAAAGTCATTTTTGTGCCTGAAACGGGTCAAAATTGAAGCTTTTGAGTAAGCAAAACTCTGTAAAAATGGCAATTTTGGTCACTGTGAGGGTTTAAAAAGTGGTTATTCAACATGAGGCATGATCCAATTGACATTTTGAATCATTTTTGGTACAGTCCAAAAAATCAATTTTCGGATGAAAAACGATGACTCCGGACCAGTCGAACGATCCCAAAATGGTCTATAATGATGAAATTTTAACATTTAATCTTTTGACTCTAAATTACTGTTGGATGTGAATTGTGACTTTGTCAACTAAAATAAGTGTGTTTAAAGTCATTTCTGTGCCTGAAACGGGTCAAAATTGAAGCTTTTGAGTAAGCAAAACTCTGTAAAAATGGCAATTTTGGTCACTGTGAGGGTTTAAAAAGTGGTTATTCAACATGAGGCATGATCCAATTGACATTTTGAATCATTTTTGGTACAGTCTAAAAAATCAATTTTCGGATGAAAAACGATGACTCCGGACCAGTCGAACAATCCCAAAATGGTCTATAATGATGAAATTTTAACATTTAATCTTTTGACTCTAAATGACTGTTGAATGTGAATTATGACACTGTCAACTAGAATAAGTGTGTTTAAAGTCATTTCTGTGCCTGAAACGGGTCAAAATGGAAGCTTTTGAGTAAGCAAAACTCTGTAAAAATGGCAATTTTGGTCACTGTGAGGGTTTAAAAAGTGGTTATTCAACATGAGGCATGATCCAATTGACATTTTGAATCATTTTTGGTACAGTCCAAAAAATCAATTTTCGGATGAAAAACGATGACTCCGGACCAGTCGAACGATCCCAAAATGGTCTATAATGATGAAATTTTAACATTTAATCTTTTGACTCTAAATGACTGTTGGATGTGAATTATGACTTTGTTAACTAGAATAAGTGTGTTTAAAGTCATTTCTGTGCCTGAAACGGGTCAAAATGGAAGCTTTTGAGTAAGCAAAACTGTGTAAAAATGGCAATTTTGGTCACTGTGAGGGTTTAAAAAGTGGTTATTCAACATGAGGCATGATCCAATTGACATTTTGAATCATTTTTGGTACAGTCCAAAAAATCAATTTTCGGATGAAAAACGATGACTCCGGACCAGTCGAACGATCCCAAAATGGTCTATAATGATGAAATTTTAACATTTAATCTTTTGACTCTAAATGACTGTTGGATGTGAATTATGACTTTTTCAACTAGAATAAGTGTGTTTAAAGTCATTTCTGTGCCTGAAATGGGTCAAAATTGAAGCTTTTGAGTAAGCAAAACTCTGTAAAAATGGCAATTTTGGTCACTGTGAGGGTTTAAAAAGTGGTTATTCAACATGAGGCATGATCCAATTGACATTTTGAATCATTTTTGGTACAGTCCAAAAAATCAATTTTCAGATGAAAAACGATGACTCCGGACCTGTCGAACGATCCCAAAATGGTCTATAATGATGAAATTTTAACATTTAATCTTTTGACTCTAAATTACTGTTGGATGTGAATTGTGACTTTGTCAACTAAAATAAGTGTGTTTAAAGTCATTTCTGTGCCTGAAACGGGTCAAAATTGAAGCTTTTGTGTAAGCAAAACTCTGTAAAAATGGCAATTTTGGTCACTGTGAGGGTTTAAAAAGTGGTTATTCAACATGAGGCATGATCCAATTAACATTTTGAATCATTTTTGGTACAGTCCAAAAAATCAATTTTCGGATGAAAAACGATGACTCCGGACCAGTCGAACGATCCCAAAATGGTCTATAATGATGAAATTTTAACATTTAATCTTTTGACACTAAATTACTGATGGATGTGAATTATGACTTTGTCAACTAAAATAAGTGTGTTTAAAGTCATTTCTGTGCCTGAAACGCGTCAAAATTGAAGCTTTTGAGTAAGCAAAACTCTGTAAAAATGGCAATTTTGGTCACTGTGAGGGTTTAAAAAGTGGTTATTCAACATGAGGCATGATCCAATTGACATTTTGAATCATTTTTGGTACAGTCTAAAAAATCAATTTTCGGATGAAAAACGATGACTCCGGACCAGTCGAACGATCCCAAAATGGTCTATAATGATGAAATTTTAACATTTAATCTTTTGACTCTAAATGACTGTTGGATGTGAATTATGACTTTTTCAACTAGAATAAGTGTGTTTAAAGTCATTTCTGTGCCTGAAATGGGTCAAAATTGAAGCTTTTGAGTAAGCAAAACTCTGTAAAAATGGCAATTTTGGTCACTGTGAGGGTTTAAAAAGTGGTTATTCAACATGAGGCATGATCCAATTGACATTTTGAATCATTTTTGGTACAGTCCAAAAAATCAATTTTCAGATGAAAAACGATGACTCCGGACCTGTCGAACGATCCCAAAATGGTCTATAATGATGAAATTTTAACATTTAATCTTTTGACTCTAAATTACTGTTGGATGTGAATTGTGACTTTGTCAACTAAAATAAGTGTGTTTAAAGTCATTTCTGTGCCTGAAACGGGTCAAAATTGAAGCTTTTGTGTAAGCAAAACTCTGTAAAAATGGCAATTTTGGTCACTGTGAGGGTTTAAAAAGTGGTTATTCAACATGAGGCATGATCCAATTAACATTTTGAATCATTTTTGGTACAGTCCAAAAAATCAATTTTCGGATGAAAAACGATGACTCCGGACCAGTCGAACGATGCCAAAATGGTCTATAATGATGAAATTTTAACATTTAATCTTTTGACACTAAATTACTGATGGATGTGAATTATGACTTTGTCAACTAAAATAAGTGTGTTTAAAGTCATTTCTGTGCCTGAAACGGGTCAAAATTGAAGCTTTTGAGTAAGCAAAACTCTGTAAAAATGGCAATTTTGGTCACTGTGAGGGTTTAAAAAGTGGTTATTCAACATGAGGCATGATCCAATTGACATTTTGAATCATTTTTGGTACAGTCTAAAAAATCAATTTTCGGATGAAAAACGATGACTCCGGACCAGTCGAACGATCCCAAAATGGTCTATAATGATGAAATTTTAACATTTAATCTTTTGACACTAAATTACTGATGGATGTGAATTATGACTTTGTCAACTAAAATAAGTGTGTTTAAAGTCATTTCTGTGCCTGAAACGGGTCAAAATTGAAGCTTTTGAGTAAGCAAAACTCTGTAAAAATGGCAATTTTGGTCACTGTGAGGGTTTAAAAAGTGGTTATTCAACATGAGGCATGATCCAATTGACATTTTGAATCATTTTTGGTACAGTCCAAAAAATCAATTTTCGGATGAAAAACGATGACTCCGGACCTGTCGAACGATCCCAAAATGGTCTATAATGATGAAATTTTAACATTTAATCTTTTGACTCTAAATTACTGTTGGATGTGAATTGTGACTTTGTCAACTAGAATAAGTGTGTTTAAAGTCATTTTTGTGCCTGAAACGGGTCAAAATTGAAGCTTTTGAGTAAGCAAAACTCTGTAAAAATGGCAATTTTGGTCACTGTGAGGGTTTAAAAAGTGGTTATTCAACATGAGGCATGATCCAATTGACATTTTGAATCATTTTTGGTACATGCCAAAAAATCAATTTTCGGATAAAAAACGATGACTCCGGACCAGTCGAACGATCCCAAAATTGTCTATAATGATGAAATTTTAACATTTAATCTTTTGACTCTAAATTACTGATGGATGTGAATTATGACTTTGTCAACTAAAATAAGTGTGTTTAAAGTCATTTCTGTGCCTGAAACGGGTCAAAATTGAAGCTTTTGAGTAAGCAAAACTCTGTAAAAATGGCAATTTTGGTCACTGTGAGGGTTTAAAAAGTGGTTATTCAACATGAGGCATGATCCAATTGACATTTTGAATAATTTTTGGTACAGTCCCAAAAATCAATTTTCGGATGAAAAAACGATGACTCCGGACGTGTCGAACGATCCCAAAATGGTCTATAATGATGAAATTTTAACATTTAATCTTTTGACTCTAAATGACTGTTGGATGTGAATTATGACTTTGTCAACTAGAATAAGTGTGTTTAAAGTCATTTCTGTGCCTGAAACGGGTCAAAATGGAAGCTTTTGAGTAAGCAAAACTCTGTAAAAATGGCAATTTTGGTGACTGTGAGGGTTGAAAAAGTTGTTATTCAACATGAGGCATGATCCAATTGACATTTTGAATCATTTTTGGTACAGTCCAAAAAATCAATTTTCGGATGAAAAACGATGACTCCGGACCTGTCGAACGATCCCAAAATGGTCTATAATGATGAAATTTTAACATTTAATCTTTTGACTCTAAATTACTGTTGGATGTGAATTATGACTTTGTCAACTAAAATAAGTGTGTTTAAAGTCATTTCTGTGCCTGAAACGGGTCAAAATTGAAGCTTTTGAGTAAGCAAAACTCTGTAAAAATGGCAATTTTGGTCACTGTGAGGATTTAAAAAGTGGTTATTCAACATGAGGCATGATCCAATTGACATTTTGAATCATTTTTGGTACAGTCTAAAAAATCAATTTTCGGATGAAAAACGATGACTCCGGACCAGTCGAACAATCCCAAAATGGTCTATAATGATGAAATTTTAACATTTAATCTTTTGACTCTAAATGACTGTTGAATGTGAATTATGACACTGTCAACTAGAATAAGTGTGTTTAAAGTCATTTCTGTGCCTGAAACGGGTCAAAATGGAAGCTTTTGAGTAAGCAAAACTCTGTAAAAATGGCAATTTTGGTCACTGTGAGGGTTTAAAAAGTGGTTATTCAACATGAGGCATGATCCAATTGACATTTTGAATCATTTTTGGTACAGTCCAAAAAATCAATTTTCGGATGAAAAACGATGACTCCGGACCAGTCGAACGATCCCAAAATGGTCTATAATGATGAAATTTTAACATTTAATCTTTTGACTCTAAATGACTGTTGGATGTGAATTATGACTTTTTCAACTAGAATAAGTGTGTTTAAAGTCATTTCTGTGCCTGAAATGGGTCAAAATTGAAGCTTTTGAGTAAGCAAAACTCTGTAAAAATGGCAATTTTGGTCACTGTGAGGGTTTAAAAAGTGGTTATTCAACATGAGGCATGATCCAATTGACATTTTGAATCATTTTTGGTACAGTCCAAAAAATCAATTTTCAGATGAAAAACGATGACTCCGGACCTGTCGAACGATCCCAAAATGGTCTATAATGATGAAATTTTAACATTTAATCTTTTGACTCTAAATTACTGTTGGATGTGAATTGTGACTTTGTCAACTAAAATAAGTGTGTTTAAAGTCATTTCTGTGCCTGAAACGGGTCAAAATTGAAGCTTTTGTGTAAGCAAAACTCTGTAAAAATGGCAATTTTGGTCACTGTGAGGGTTTAAAAAGTGGTTATTCAACATGAGGCATGATCCAATTAACATTTTGAATCATTTTTGGTACAGTCCAAAAAATCAATTTTCGGATGAAAAACGATGACTCCGGACCAGTCGAACGATCCCAAAATGGTCTATAATGATGAAATTTTAACATTTAATCTTTTGACACTAAATTACTGATGGATGTGAATTATGACTTTGTCAACTAAAATAAGTGTGTTTAAAGTCATTTCTGTGCCTGAAACGGGTCAAAATTGAAGCTTTTGAGTAAGCAAAACTCTGTAAAAATGGCAATTTTGGTCACTGTGAGGGTTTAAAAAGTGGTTATTCAACATGAGGCATGATCCAATTGACATTTTGAATCATTTTTGGTACAGTCTAAAAAATCAATTTTCGGATGAAAAACGATGACTCCGGACCAGTCGAACGATCCCAAAATGGTCTATAATGATGACATTTTAACATTTAATCTTTTGACTCTAAATGACTGTTGAATGTGAATTATGACACTGTCAACTAGAATAAGTGTGTTTAAAGTCATTTCTGTGCCTGAAACGGGTCAAAATGGAAGCTTTTGAGTAAGCAAAACTCTGTAAAAATGGCAATTTTGGTCACTGTGAGGGTTTAAAAAGTGGTTATTCAACATGAGGCATGATCCAATTGACATTTTGAATCATTTTTGGTACAGTCCAAAAAATCAATTTTCGGATGAAAAACGATGACTCCGGACCAGTCGAACGATCCCAAAATGGTCTATAATGATGAAATTTTAACATTTAATCTTTTGACTCTAAATGACTGTTGGATGTGAATTATGACTTTGTTAACTAGAATAAGTGTGTTTAAAGTCATTTCTGTGCCTGAAATGGGTCAAAATTGAAGCTTTTGAGTAAGCAAAACTCTGTAAAAATGGCAATTTTGGTCACTGTGAGGGTTTAAAAAGTGGTTATTCAACATGAGGCATGATCCAATTGACATTTTGAATCATTTTTGGTACAGTCCAAAAAATCAATTTTCAGATGAAAAACGATGACTCCGGACCTGTCGAACGATCCCAAAATGGTCTATAATGATGAAATTTTAACATTTAATCTTTTGACTCTAAATTACTGTTGGATGTGAATTGTGACTTTGTCAACTAAAATAAGTGTGTTTAAAGTCATTTCTGTGCCTGAAACGGGTCAAAATTGAAGCTTTTGTGTAAGCAAAACTCTGTAAAAATGGCAATTTTGGTCACTGTGAGGGTTTAAAAAGTGGTTATTCAACATGAGGCATGATCCAATTAACATTTTGAATCATTTTTGGTACAGTCCAAAAAATCAATTTTCGGATGAAAAACGATGACTCCGGACCAGTCGAACGATCCCAAAATGGTCTATAATGATGAAATTTTAACATTTAATCTTTTGACACTAAATTACTGATGGATGTGAATTATGACTTTGTCAACTAAAATAAGTGTGTTTAAAGTCATTTCTGTGCCTGAAACGGGTCAAAATTGAAGCTTTTGAGTAAGCAAAACTCTGTAAAAATGGCAATTTTGGTCACTGTGAGGGTTTAAAAAGTGGTTATTCAACATGAGGCATGATCCAATTGACATTTTGAATCATTTTTGGTACAGTCTAAAAAATCAATTTTCGGATGAAAAACGATGACTCCGGACCAGTCGAACGATCCCAAAATGGTCTATAATGATGAAATTTTAACATTTAATCTTTTGACTCTAAATGACTGTTGAATGTGAATTATGACTCTGTCAACTAGAATAAGTGTGTTTAAAGTCATTTCTGTGCCTGAAACGGGTCAAAATGGAAGCTTTTGAGTAAGCAAAACTCTGTAAAAATGGCAATTTTGGTCACTGTGAGGGTTTAAAAAGTGGTTATTCAACATGAGGCATGATCCAATTGACATTTTGAATCATTTTTGGTACAGTCCAAAAAATCAATTTTCGGATGAAAAACGATGACTCCGGACCAGTCGAACGATCCCAAAATGGTCTATAATGATGAAATTTTAACATTTAATCTTTTGACTCTAAATGACTGTTGGATGTGAATTATGACTTTGTTAACTAGAATAAGTGTGTTTAAAGTCATTTCTGTGCCTGAAACGGGTCAAAATGGAAGCTTTTGAGTAAGCAAAACTGTGTAAAAATGGCAATTTTGGTCACTGTGAGGGTTTAAAAAGTGGTTATTCAACATGAGGCATGATCCAATTGACATTTTGAATCATTTTTGGTACAGTCCAAAAAATCAATTTTCGGATGAAAAACGATGACTCCGGACCAGTCGAACGATCCCAAAATGGTCTATAATGATGAAATTTTAACATTTAATCTTTTGACTCTAAATTACTGATGGATGTGAATTATGACTTTGTCAACTAAAATAAGTGTGTTTAAAGTCATTTCTGTGCCTGAAACGGGTCAAAATTGAAGCTTTTGAGTAAGCAAAACTCTGTAAAAATGGCAATTTTGGTCACTGTGAAGGTTTAAAAAGTGGTTATTCAACATGAGGCATGATCCAATTAACATTTTGAATCATTTTTGGTACAGTCCAAAAAATCAATTTTCGGATGAAAAACGATGACTCCGGACCAGTCGAACGATCCCAAAATGGTCTATAATGATGAAATTTTAACATTTAATCTTTTGACACTAAATTACTGATGGATGTGAATTATGACTTTGTCAACTAAAATAAGTGTGTTTAAAGTCATTTCTGTGCCTGAAACGGGTCAAAATTGAAGCTTTTGAGTAAGCAAAACTCTGTAAAAATGGCAATTTTGGTCACTGTGAGGGTTTAAAAAGTGGTTATTCAACATGAGGCATGATCCAATTGACATTTTGAATCATTTTTGGTACAGTCTAAAAAATCAATTTTCGGATGAAAAACGATGACTCCGGACCAGTCGAACGATCCCAAAATGGTCTATAATGATGAAATTTTAACATTTAATCTTTTGACTCTAAATTACTGTTGGATGTGAATTGTGACTTTGTCAACTAAAATAAGTGTGTTTAAAGTCATTTCTGTGCCTGAAACGGGTCAAAATTGAAGCTTTTGAGTAAGCAAAACTCTGTAAAAATGGCAATTTTGGTCACTGTGAGGGTTTAAAAAGTGGTTATTCAACATGAGGCATGATCCAATTAACATTTTGAATCATTTTTGGTACAGTCCAAAAAATCAATTTTCGGATGAAAAACGATGACTCCGGACCAGTCGAACGATCCCAAAATGGTCTATAATGATGAAATTTTAACATTTAATCTTTTGACACTAAATTACTGATGGATGTGAATTATGACTTTGTCAACTAAAATAAGTGTGTTTAAAGTCATTTCTGTGCCTGAAACGGGTCAAAATTGAAGCTTTTGTGTAAGCAAAACTCTGTAAAAATGGCAATTTTGGTCACTGTGAGGGTTTAAAAAGTGGTTATTCAACATGAGGCATGATCCAATTAACATTTTGAATCATTTTTGGTACAGTCCAAAAAATCAATTTTCGGATGAAAAACGATGACTCCGGACCAGTCGAACGATCCCAAAATGGTCTATAATGATGAAATTTTAACATTTAATCTTTTGACACTAAATTACTGATGGATGTGAATTATGACTTTGTCAACTAAAATAAGTGTGTTTAAAGTCATTTCTGTGCCTGAAACGGGTCAAAATTGAAGCTTTTGAGTAAGCAAAACTCTGTAAAAATGGCAATTTTGGTCACTGTGAGGGTTTAAAAAGTGGTTATTCAACATGAGGCATGATCCAATTGACATTTTGAATCATTTTTGGTACAGTCTAAAAAATCAATTTTCGGATGAAAAACGATGACTCCGGACCAGTCGAACGATCCCAAAATGGTCTATAATGATGAAATTTTAACATTTAATCTTTTGACTCTAAATGACTGTTGAATGTGAATTATGACTCTGTCAACTAGAATAAGTGTGTTTAAAGTCATTTCTGTGCCTGAAACGGGTCAAAATGGAAGCTTTTGAGTAAGCAAAACTCTGTAAAAATGGCAATTTTGGTCACTGTGAGGGTTTAAAAAGTGGTTATTCAACATGAGGCATGATCCAATTGACATTTTGAATCATTTTTGGTACAGTCCAAAAAATCAATTTTCGGATGAAAAACGATGACTCCGGACCAGTCGAACGATCCCAAAATGGTCTATAATGATGAAATTTTAACATTTAATCTTTTGACTCTAAATTACTGATGGATGTGAATTATGACTTTGTCAACTAAAATAAGTGTGTTTAAAGTCATTTCTGTGCCTGAAACGGGTCAAAATTGAAGCTTTTGAGTAAGCAAAACTCTGTAAAAATGGCAATTTTGGTCACTGTGAAGGTTTAAAAAGTGGTTATTCAACATGAGGCATGATCCAATTAACATTTTGAATCATTTTTGGTACAGTCCAAAAAATCAATTTTCGGATGAAAAACGATGACTCCGGACCAGTCGAACGATCCCAAAATGGTCTATAATGATGAAATTTTAACATTTAATCTTTTGACACTAAATTACTGATGGATGTGAATTATGACTTTGTCAACTAAAATAAGTGTGTTTAAAGTCATTTCTGTGCCTGAAACGGGTCAAAATTGAAGCTTTTGAGTAAGCAAAACTCTGTAAAAATGGCAATTTTGGTCACTGTGAGGGTTTAAAAAGTGGTTATTCAACATGAGGCATGATCCAATTGACATTTTGAATCATTTTTGGTACAGTCTAAAAAATCAATTTTCGGATGAAAAACGATGACTCCGGACCAGTCGAACGATCCCAAAATGGTCTATAATGATGAAATTTTAACATTTAATCTTTTGACTCTAAATGACTGTTGAATGTGAATTATGACTCTGTCAACTAGAATAAGTGTGTTTAAAGTCATTTCTGTGCCTGAAACGGGTCAAAATGGAAGCTTTTGAGTAAGCAAAACTCTGTAAAAATGGCAATTTTGGTCACTGTGAGGGTTTAAAAAGTGGTTATTCAACATGAGGCATGATCCAATTGACATTTTGAATCATTTTTGGTACAGTCCAAAAAATCAATTTTCGGATGAAAAACGATGACTCCGGACCAGTCGAACGATCCCAAAATGGTCTATAATGATGAAATTTTAACATTTAATCTTTTGACTCTAAATTACTGATGGATGTGAATTATGACTTTGTCAACTAAAATAAGTGTGTTTAAAGTCATTTCTGTGCCTGAAACGGGTCAAAATTGAAGCTTTTGAGTAAGCAAAACTCTGTAAAAATGGCAATTTTGGTCACTGTGAAGGTTTAAAAAGTGGTTATTCAACATGAGGCATGATCCAATTAACATTTTGAATCATTTTTGGTACAGTCCAAAAAATCAATTTTCGGATGAAAAACGATGACTCCGGACCAGTCGAACGATCCCAAAATGGTCTATAATGATGAAATTTTAACATTTAATCTTTTGACACTAAATTACTGATGGATGTGAATTATGACTTTGTCAACTAAAATAAGTGTGTGTAAAGTCATTTCTGTGCCTGAAACGGGTCAAAATTGAAGCTTTTGAGTAAGCAAAACTCTGTAAAAATGGCAATTTTGGTCACTGTGAGGGTTTAAAAAGTGGTTATTCAACATGAGGCATGATCCAATTGACATTTTGAATCATTTTTGGTACAGTCTAAAAAATCAATTTTCGGATGAAAAACGATGACTCCGGACCAGTCGAACGATCCCAAAATGGTCTATAATGATGAAATTTTAACATTTAATCTTTTGACTCTAAATTACTGTTGGATGTGAATTGTGACTTTGTCAACTAAAATAAGTGTGTTTAAAGTCATTTCTGTGCCTGAAACGGGTCAAAATTGAAGCTTTTGAGTAAGCAAAACTCTGTAAAAATGGCAATTTTGGTCACTGTGAGGGTTTAAAAAGTGGTTATTCAACATGAGGCATGATCCAATTAACATTTTGAATCATTTTTGGTACAGTCCAAAAAATCAATTTTCGGATGAAAAACGATGACTCCGGACCAGTCGAACGATCCCAAAATGGTCTATAATGATGAAATTTTAACATTTAATCTTTTGACACTAAATTACTGATGGATGTGAATTATGACTTTGTCAACTAAAATAAGTGTGTTTAAAGTCATTTCTGTGCCTGAAACGGGTCAAAATTGAAGCTTTTGAGTAAGCAAAACTCTGTAAAAATGGCAGGTTTGGTCACTGTGAGGGTTTAAAAAGTGGTTATTCAACATGAGGCATGATCCAATTGACATTTTGAATCATTTTTGGTACAGTCCAAAAAATCAATTTTCGGATGAAAAACGATGACTCCGGACAGGTCGAACGATCCCAAAATGGTCTATAATGATGAAATTTTAACATTTAATCTTTTGACTCTAAATTACTGATGGATGTGAATTATGACTTTGTCAACTAAAATAAGTGTGTTTAAAGTCATTTCTGTGCCTGAAACGGGTCAAAATTGAAGCTTTTGAGTAAGCAAAACTCTGTAAAAATGGCAATTTTGGTCACTGTGAGGGTTTAAAAAGTGGTCATTCAACATGAGGCATGATCCAATTGACATTTTGAATCATTTTTGGTACAGTCTAAAAAATCAATTTTCGGATGAAAAACGATGACTCCGGACCAGTCGAACGATCCCAAAATGGTCTATAATGATGAAATTTTAACATTTAATCTTTTGACTCTAAATGACTGTTGAATGTGAATTATGATTCTGTCAACTAGAATAAGTGTGTTTAAAGTCATTTCTGTGCCTGAAACGGGTCAAAATTGAAGCTTTTGTGTAAGCAAAACTCTGTAAAAATGGCAATTTTGGTCACTGTGAGGGTTTAAAAAGTGGTTATTCAACATGAGGCATGATCCAATTAACATTTTGAATCATTTTTGGTACAGTCCAAAAAATCAATTTTCGGATGAAAAACGATGACTCCGGACCAGTCGAACGATCCCAAAATGGTCTATAATGATGAAATTTTAACATTTAATCTTTTGACACTAAATTACTGATGGATGTGAATTATGACTTTGTCAACTAAAATAAGTGTGTTTAAAGTCATTTCTGTCCCTGAAACGGGTCAAAATTGAAGCTTTTGAGTAAGCAAAACTCTGTAAAAATGGCAATTTTGGTCACTGTGAGGGTTTAAAAAGTGGTTATTCAACATGAGGCATGATCCAATTGACATTTTGAATCATTTTTGGTACAGTCTAAAAAATCAATTTTCGGATGAAAAACGATGACTCCGGACCAGTCGAACGATCCCAAAATGGTCTATAATGATGAAATTTTAACATTTAATCTTTTGACTCTAAATGACTGTTGAATGTGAATTATGACACTGTCAACTAAAATAAGTGTGTTTAAAGTCATTTCTGTGCCTGAAACGGGTCAAAATGGAAGCTTTTGAGTAAGCAAAACTCTGTAAAAAATGGCAATTTTGGTCACTGTGAGGGTTTAAAAAGTGGTTATTCAACATGAGGCATGATCCAATTGACATTTTGAATCATTTTTGGTACAGTCCAAAAAATCAATTTTCGGATGAAAAACGATGACTCCGGACCTTCGAACGATCCCAAAATGGTCTATAATGATGAAATTTTAACATTTAATCTTTTGACTCTAAATGACTGTTGGATGTGAATTATGACTTTGTCAACTAGAATAAGTGTGTTTAAAGTCATTTCTGTGCCTGAAAAGGGTCAAAATGGAAGCTTTTGAGTAAGCAAAACTCTGTAAAAATGGCAATTTTGGTCACTGTGAGGGTTTAAATAGTGGTTATTCAACATGAGGCATGATCCAATTGACATTTTGAATCATTTTTGGTACAGTCCAAAAAATCAATTTTCGGATGAAAAACGATGACTCCGGACCTGTCGAACGATCCCAAAATGGTCTATAATGATGAAATTTTAACATTTAATCTTTTGACTCTAAATTACTGTTGGATGTGAATTGTGACTTTGTCAACTAGAATAAGTGTGTTTAAAGTCATTTTTGTGCCTGAAACGGGTCAAAATTGAAGCTTTTGAGTAAGCAAAACTCTGTAAAAATGGCAATTTTGGTCACTGTGAGGGTTTAAAAAGTGGTTATTCAACATGAGGCATGATCCAATTGACATTTTGAATCATTTTTGGTACAGTCCAAAAAATCAATTTTCGGATAAAAAACGATGACTCCGGACCAGTCGAACGATCCCAAAATTGTCTATAATGATGAAATTTTAACATTTAATCTTTTGACTCTAAATTACTGATGGATGTGAATTGTGACTTTGTCAACTAAAATAAGTGTGTTTAAAGTCATTTCTGTGCCTGAAACGGGTCAAAATTGAAGCTTTTGAGTAAGCAAAACTCTGTAAAAATGGCAATTTTGGTGACTGTGAGGGTTGAAAAAGTTGTTATTCAACATGAGGCATGATCCAATTGACATTTTGAATCATTTTTGGTACAGTCCAAAAAATCAATTTTCGGATGAAAAACGATGACTCCGGACCTGTCGAACGATCCTAAAATGGTCTATAATGATGAAATTTTAACATTTAATCTTTTGACTCTAAATTACTGTTGGATGTGAATTGTGACTTTGTCAACTAAAATAAGTGTGTTTAAAGTCATTTTTGTGCCTGAAACGGGTCAAAATTGAAGCTTTTGAGTAAGCAAAACTCTGTAAAAATGGCAATTTTGGTCACTGTGAGGGTTTAAAAAGTGGTTATTCAACATGAGGCATGATCCAATTGACATTTTGAATCATTTTTGGTACAGTCCAAAAAATCAATTTTCGGATGAAAAACGATGACTCCGGACCAGTCGAACGATCCCAAAATGGTCTATAATGATGAAATTTTAACATTTAATCTTTTGACTCTAAATTACTGTTGGATGTGAATTGTGACTTTGTCAACTAAAATAAGTGTGTTTAAAGTCATTTCTGTGCCTGAAACGGGTCAAAATTGAAGCTTTTGAGTAAGCAAAACTCTGTAAAAATGGCAATTTTGGTCACTGTGAGGGTTTAAAAAGTGGTTATTCAACATGAGGCATGATCCAATTGACATTTTGAATCATTTTTGGTACAGTCTAAAAAATCAATTTTCGGATGAAAAACGATGACTCCGGACCAGTCGAACAATCCCAAAATGGTCTATAATGATGAAATTTTAACATTTAATCTTTTGACTCTAAATGACTGTTGAATGTGAATTATGACACTGTCAACTAGAATAAGTGTGTTTAAAGTCATTTCTGTGCCTGAAACGGGTCAAAATGGAAGCTTTTGAGTAAGCAAAACTCTGTAAAAATGGCAATTTTGGTCACTGTGAGGGTTTAAAAAGTGGTTATTCAACATGAGGCATGATCCAATTGACATTTTGAATCATTTTTGGTACAGTCCAAAAAATCAATTTTCGGATGAAAAACGATGACTCCGGACCAGTCGAACGATCCCAAAATGGTCTATAATGATGAAATTTTAACATTTAATCTTTTGACTCTAAATGACTGTTGGATGTGAATTATGACTTTGTTAACTAGAATAAGTGTGTTTAAAGTCATTTCTGTGCCTGAAACGGGTCAAAATGGAAGCTTTTGAGTAAGCAAAACTGTGTAAAAATGGCAATTTTGGTCACTGTGAGGGTTTAAAAAGTGGTTATTCAACATGAGGCATGATCCAATTGACATTTTGAATCATTTTTGGTACAGTCCAAAAAATCAATTTTCGGATGAAAAACGATGACTCCGGACCAGTCGAACGATCCCAAAATGGTCTATAATGATGAAATTTTAACATTTAATCTTTTGACTCTAAATGACTGTTGGATGTGAATTATGACTTTTTCAACTAGAATAAGTGTGTTTAAAGTCATTTCTGTGCCTGAAATGGGTCAAAATTGAAGCTTTTGAGTAAGCAAAACTCTGTAAAAATGGCAATTTTGGTCACTGTGAGGGTTTAAAAAGTGGTTATTCAACATGAGGCATGATCCAATTGACATTTTGAATCATTTTTGGTACAGTCCAAAAAATCAATTTTCAGATGAAAAACGATGACTCCGGACCTGTCGAACGATCCCAAAATGGTCTATAATGATGAAATTTTAACATTTAATCTTTTGACTCTAAATTACTGTTGGATGTGAATTGTGACTTTGTCAACTAAAATAAGTGTGTTTAAAGTCATTTCTGTGCCTGAAACGGGTCAAAATTGAAGCTTTTGTGTAAGCAAAACTCTGTAAAAATGGCAATTTTGGTCACTGTGAGGGTTTAAAAAGTGGTTATTCAACATGAGGCATGATCCAATTAACATTTTGAATCATTTTTGGTACAGTCCAAAAAATCAATTTTCGGATGAAAAACGATGACTCCGGACCAGTCGAACGATCCCAAAATGGTCTATAATGATGAAATTTTAACATTTAATCTTTTGACACTAAATTACTGATGGATGTGAATTATGACTTTGTCAACTAAAATAAGTGTGTTTAAAGTCATTTCTGTGCCTGAAACGCGTCAAAATTGAAGCTTTTGAGTAAGCAAAACTCTGTAAAAATGGCAATTTTGGTCACTGTGAGGGTTTAAAAAGTGGTTATTCAACATGAGGCATGATCCAATTGACATTTTGAATCATTTTTGGTACAGTCTAAAAAATCAATTTTCGGATGAAAAACGATGACTCCGGACCAGTCGAACGATCCCAAAATGGTCTATAATGATGAAATTTTAACATTTAATCTTTTGACTCTAAATGACTGTTGGATGTGAATTATGACTTTTTCAACTAGAATAAGTGTGTTTAAAGTCATTTCTGTGCCTGAAATGGGTCAAAATTGAAGCTTTTGAGTAAGCAAAACTCTGTAAAAATGGCAATTTTGGTCACTGTGAGGGTTTAAAAAGTGGTTATTCAACATGAGGCATGATCCAATTGACATTTTGAATCATTTTTGGTACAGTCCAAAAAATCAATTTTCAGATGAAAAACGATGACTCCGGACCTGTCGAACGATCCCAAAATGGTCTATAATGATGAAATTTTAACATTTAATCTTTTGACTCTAAATTACTGTTGGATGTGAATTGTGACTTTGTCAACTAAAATAAGTGTGTTTAAAGTCATTTCTGTGCCTGAAACGGGTCAAAATTGAAGCTTTTGTGTAAGC
The DNA here is from genome assembly GCF_964263255.1 of Lissotriton vulgaris. Classification (NCBI taxonomy): domain Eukaryota; kingdom Metazoa; phylum Chordata; class Amphibia; order Caudata; family Salamandridae; genus Lissotriton; species Lissotriton vulgaris. The sequence continues at coordinate 734,921 of NW_028253655.1, forward strand.
AAAACTCTGTAAAAATGGCAATTTTGGTCACTGTGAGGGTTTAAAAAGTGGTTATTCAACATGAGGCATGATCCAATTAACATTTTGAATCATTTTTGGTACAGTCCAAAAAATCAATTTTCGGATGAAAAACGATGACTCCGGACCAGTCGAACGATGCCAAAATGGTCTATAATGATGAAATTTTAACATTTAATCTTTTGACACTAAATTACTGATGGATGTGAATTATGACTTTGTCAACTAAAATAAGTGTGTTTAAAGTCATTTCTGTGCCTGAAACGGGTCAAAATTGAAGCTTTTGAGTAAGCAAAACTCTGTAAAAATGGCAATTTTGGTCACTGTGAGGGTTTAAAAAGTGGTTATTCAACATGAGGCATGATCCAATTGACATTTTGAATCATTTTTGGTACAGTCTAAAAAATCAATTTTCGGATGAAAAACGATGACTCCGGACCAGTCGAACGATCCCAAAATGGTCTATAATGATGAAATTTTAACATTTAATCTTTTGACACTAAATTACTGATGGATGTGAATTATGACTTTGTCAACTAAAATAAGTGTGTTTAAAGTCATTTCTGTGCCTGAAACGGGTCAAAATTGAAGCTTTTGAGTAAGCAAAACTCTGTAAAAATGGCAATTTTGGTCACTGTGAGGGTTTAAAAAGTGGTTATTCAACATGAGGCATGATCCAATTGACATTTTGAATCATTTTTGGTACAGTCCAAAAAATCAATTTTCGGATGAAAAACGATGACTCCGGACCTGTCGAACGATCCCAAAATGGTCTATAATGATGAAATTTTAACATTTAATCTTTTGACTCTAAATTACTGTTGGATGTGAATTGTGACTTTGTCAACTAGAATAAGTGTGTTTAAAGTCATTTTTGTGCCTGAAACGGGTCAAAATTGAAGCTTTTGAGTAAGCAAAACTCTGTAAAAATGGCAATTTTGGTCACTGTGAGGGTTTAAAAAGTGGTTATTCAACATGAGGCATGATCCAATTGACATTTTGAATCATTTTTGGTACATGCCAAAAAATCAATTTTCGGATAAAAAACGATGACTCCGGACCAGTCGAACGATCCCAAAATTGTCTATAATGATGAAATTTTAACATTTAATCTTTTGACTCTAAATTACTGATGGATGTGAATTATGACTTTGTCAACTAAAATAAGTGTGTTTAAAGTCATTTCTGTGCCTGAAACGGGTCAAAATTGAAGCTTTTGAGTAAGCAAAACTCTGTAAAAATGGCAATTTTGGTCACTGTGAGGGTTTAAAAAGTGGTTATTCAACATGAGGCATGATCCAATTGACATTTTGAATAATTTTTGGTACAGTCCCAAAAATCAATTTTCGGATGAAAAAACGATGACTCCGGACGTGTCGAACGATCCCAAAATGGTCTATAATGATGAAATTTTAACATTTAATCTTTTGACTCTAAATGACTGTTGGATGTGAATTATGACTTTGTCAACTAGAATAAGTGTGTTTAAAGTCATTTCTGTGCCTGAAACGGGTCAAAATGGAAGCTTTTGAGTAAGCAAAACTCTGTAAAAATGGCAATTTTGGTGACTGTGAGGGTTGAAAAAGTTGTTATTCAACATGAGGCATGATCCAATTGACATTTTGAATCATTTTTGGTACAGTCCAAAAAATCAATTTTCGGATGAAAAACGATGACTCCGGACCTGTCGAACGATCCCAAAATGGTCTATAATGATGAAATTTTAACATTTAATCTTTTGACTCTAAATTACTGTTGGATGTGAATTATGACTTTGTCAACTAAAATAAGTGTGTTTAAAGTCATTTCTGTGCCTGAAACGGGTCAAAATTGAAGCTTTTGAGTAAGCAAAACTCTGTAAAAATGGCAATTTTGGTCACTGTGAGGATTTAAAAAGTGGTTATTCAACATGAGGCATGATCCAATTGACATTTTGAATCATTTTTGGTACAGTCTAAAAAATCAATTTTCGGATGAAAAACGATGACTCCGGACCAGTCGAACAATCCCAAAATGGTCTATAATGATGAAATTTTAACATTTAATCTTTTGACTCTAAATGACTGTTGAATGTGAATTATGACACTGTCAACTAGAATAAGTGTGTTTAAAGTCATTTCTGTGCCTGAAACGGGTCAAAATGGAAGCTTTTGAGTAAGCAAAACTCTGTAAAAATGGCAATTTTGGTCACTGTGAGGGTTTAAAAAGTGGTTATTCAACATGAGGCATGATCCAATTGACATTTTGAATCATTTTTGGTACAGTCCAAAAAATCAATTTTCGGATGAAAAACGATGACTCCGGACCAGTCGAACGATCCCAAAATGGTCTATAATGATGAAATTTTAACATTTAATCTTTTGACTCTAAATGACTGTTGGATGTGAATTATGACTTTTTCAACTAGAATAAGTGTGTTTAAAGTCATTTCTGTGCCTGAAATGGGTCAAAATTGAAGCTTTTGAGTAAGCAAAACTCTGTAAAAATGGCAATTTTGGTCACTGTGAGGGTTTAAAAAGTGGTTATTCAACATGAGGCATGATCCAATTGACATTTTGAATCATTTTTGGTACAGTCCAAAAAATCAATTTTCAGATGAAAAACGATGACTCCGGACCTGTCGAACGATCCCAAAATGGTCTATAATGATGAAATTTTAACATTTAATCTTTTGACTCTAAATTACTGTTGGATGTGAATTGTGACTTTGTCAACTAAAATAAGTGTGTTTAAAGTCATTTCTGTGCCTGAAACGGGTCAAAATTGAAGCTTTTGTGTAAGCAAAACTCTGTAAAAATGGCAATTTTGGTCACTGTGAGGGTTTAAAAAGTGGTTATTCAACATGAGGCATGATCCAATTAACATTTTGAATCATTTTTGGTACAGTCCAAAAAATCAATTTTCGGATGAAAAACGATGACTCCGGACCAGTCGAACGATCCCAAAATGGTCTATAATGATGAAATTTTAACATTTAATCTTTTGACACTAAATTACTGATGGATGTGAATTATGACTTTGTCAACTAAAATAAGTGTGTTTAAAGTCATTTCTGTGCCTGAAACGGGTCAAAATTGAAGCTTTTGAGTAAGCAAAACTCTGTAAAAATGGCAATTTTGGTCACTGTGAGGGTTTAAAAAGTGGTTATTCAACATGAGGCATGATCCAATTGACATTTTGAATCATTTTTGGTACAGTCTAAAAAATCAATTTTCGGATGAAAAACGATGACTCCGGACCAGTCGAACGATCCCAAAATGGTCTATAATGATGACATTTTAACATTTAATCTTTTGACTCTAAATGACTGTTGAATGTGAATTATGACACTGTCAACTAGAATAAGTGTGTTTAAAGTCATTTCTGTGCCTGAAACGGGTCAAAATGGAAGCTTTTGAGTAAGCAAAACTCTGTAAAAATGGCAATTTTGGTCACTGTGAGGGTTTAAAAAGTGGTTATTCAACATGAGGCATGATCCAATTGACATTTTGAATCATTTTTGGTACAGTCCAAAAAATCAATTTTCGGATGAAAAACGATGACTCCGGACCAGTCGAACGATCCCAAAATGGTCTATAATGATGAAATTTTAACATTTAATCTTTTGACTCTAAATGACTGTTGGATGTGAATTATGACTTTGTTAACTAGAATAAGTGTGTTTAAAGTCATTTCTGTGCCTGAAATGGGTCAAAATTGAAGCTTTTGAGTAAGCAAAACTCTGTAAAAATGGCAATTTTGGTCACTGTGAGGGTTTAAAAAGTGGTTATTCAACATGAGGCATGATCCAATTGACATTTTGAATCATTTTTGGTACAGTCCAAAAAATCAATTTTCAGATGAAAAACGATGACTCCGGACCTGTCGAACGATCCCAAAATGGTCTATAATGATGAAATTTTAACATTTAATCTTTTGACTCTAAATTACTGTTGGATGTGAATTGTGACTTTGTCAACTAAAATAAGTGTGTTTAAAGTCATTTCTGTGCCTGAAACGGGTCAAAATTGAAGCTTTTGTGTAAGCAAAACTCTGTAAAAATGGCAATTTTGGTCACTGTGAGGGTTTAAAAAGTGGTTATTCAACATGAGGCATGATCCAATTAACATTTTGAATCATTTTTGGTACAGTCCAAAAAATCAATTTTCGGATGAAAAACGATGACTCCGGACCAGTCGAACGATCCCAAAATGGTCTATAATGATGAAATTTTAACATTTAATCTTTTGACACTAAATTACTGATGGATGTGAATTATGACTTTGTCAACTAAAATAAGTGTGTTTAAAGTCATTTCTGTGCCTGAAACGGGTCAAAATTGAAGCTTTTGAGTAAGCAAAACTCTGTAAAAATGGCAATTTTGGTCACTGTGAGGGTTTAAAAAGTGGTTATTCAACATGAGGCATGATCCAATTGACATTTTGAATCATTTTTGGTACAGTCTAAAAAATCAATTTTCGGATGAAAAACGATGACTCCGGACCAGTCGAACGATCCCAAAATGGTCTATAATGATGAAATTTTAACATTTAATCTTTTGACTCTAAATGACTGTTGAATGTGAATTATGACTCTGTCAACTAGAATAAGTGTGTTTAAAGTCATTTCTGTGCCTGAAACGGGTCAAAATGGAAGCTTTTGAGTAAGCAAAACTCTGTAAAAATGGCAATTTTGGTCACTGTGAGGGTTTAAAAAGTGGTTATTCAACATGAGGCATGATCCAATTGACATTTTGAATCATTTTTGGTACAGTCCAAAAAATCAATTTTCGGATGAAAAACGATGACTCCGGACCAGTCGAACGATCCCAAAATGGTCTATAATGATGAAATTTTAACATTTAATCTTTTGACTCTAAATGACTGTTGGATGTGAATTATGACTTTGTTAACTAGAATAAGTGTGTTTAAAGTCATTTCTGTGCCTGAAACGGGTCAAAATGGAAGCTTTTGAGTAAGCAAAACTGTGTAAAAATGGCAATTTTGGTCACTGTGAGGGTTTAAAAAGTGGTTATTCAACATGAGGCATGATCCAATTGACATTTTGAATCATTTTTGGTACAGTCCAAAAAATCAATTTTCGGATGAAAAACGATGACTCCGGACCAGTCGAACGATCCCAAAATGGTCTATAATGATGAAATTTTAACATTTAATCTTTTGACTCTAAATGACTGTTGGATGTGAATTATGACTTTTTCAACTAGAATAAGTGTGTTTAAAGTCATTTCTGTGCCTGAAATGGGTCAAAATTGAATCTTTTGAGTAAGCAAAACTCTGTAAAAATGGCAATTTTGGTCACTGTGAGGGTTTAAAAAGTGGTTATTCAACATGAGGCATGATCCAATTGACATTTTGAATCATTTTTGGTACAGTCCAAAAAATCAATTTTCAGATGAAAAACGATGACTCCGGACCTGTCGAACGATCCCAAAATGGTCTATAATGATGAAATTTTAACATTTAATCTTTTGACTCTAAATTACTGTTGGATGTGAATTGTGACTTTGTCAACTAAAATAAGTGTGTTTAAAGTCATTTCTGTGCCTGAAACGGGTCAAAATTGAAGCTTTTGTGTAAGCAAAACTCTGTAAAAATGGCAATTTTGGTCACTGTGAGGGTTTAAAAAGTGGTTATTCAACATGAGGCATGATCCAATTAACATTTTGAATCATTTTTGGTACAGTCCAAAAAATCAATTTTCGGATGAAAAACGATGACTCCGGACCAGTCGAACGATCCCAAAATGGTCTATAATGATGAAATTTTAACATTTAATCTTTTGACACTAAATTACTGATGGATGTGAATTATGACTTTGTCAACTAAAATAAGTGTGTTTAAAGTCATTTCTGTGCCTGAAACGGGTCAAAATTGAAGCTTTTGAGTAAGCAAAACTCTGTAAAAATGGCAATTTTGGTCACTGTGAGGGTTTAAAAAGTGGTTATTCAACATGAGGCATGATCCAATTGACATTTTGAATCATTTTTGGTACAGTCTAAAAAATCAATTTTCGATGAAAAACGATGACTCCGGACCAGTCGAACGATCCCAAAATGGTCTATAATGATGAAATTTTAACATTTAATCTTTTGACTCTAAATGACTGTTGGATGTGAATTATGACTTTGTTAACTAGAATAAGTGTGTTTAAAGTCATTTCTGTGCCTGAAACGGGTCAAAATGGAAGCTTTTGAGTAAGCAAAACTCTGTAAAAATGGCAATTTTGGTCACTGTGAGGGTTTAAAAAGTGGTTATTCAACATGAGGCATGATCCAATTGACATTTTGAATCATTTTTGGTACAGTCCAAAAAATCAATTTTCGGATGAAAAACGATGACTCCGGACCAGTCGAACGATCCCAAAATGGTCTATAATGATGAAATTTTAACATTTAATCTTTTGACTCTAAATGACTGTTGGATGTGAATTATGACTTTTTCAACTAGAATAAGTGTGTTTAAAGTCATTTCTGTGCCTGAAATGGGTCAAAATTGAAGCTTTTGAGTAAGCAAAACTCTGTAAAAATGGCAATTTTGGTCACTGTGAGGGTTTAAAAAGTGGTTATTCAACATGAGGCATGATCCAATTGACATTTTGAATCATTTTTGGTACAGTCCAAAAAATCAATTTTCAGATGAAAAACGATGACTCCGGACCTGTCGAACGATCCCAAAATGGTCTATAATGATGAAATTTTAACATTTAATCTTTTGACTCTAAATTACTGTTGGATGTGAATTGTGACTTTGTCAACTAAAATAAGTGTGTTTAAAGTCATTTCTGTGCCTGAAACGGGTCAAAATTGAAGCTTTTGTGTAAGCAAAACTCTGTAAAAATAGAGTGGAAGAAGAGGTAAAAAGCATCTTAGAACAAGCTGCGATAGAAGGGATATCACGACCAACACCATAGTTATCCCCGATTGTAGCAGTGACATGAAGGGGACTGAAAAAATGTGCACCTGTGTCAACATGTAAATACCGAACACCCCTATTTAACAGGACAGACACCAAAGGCTCTTGTTAGGAGACAGGATAAGCAGCTTGAATTGAGCCGTTGCCTTTTCACAGGTGAACTTGTGCAAAGGAGATCACCAACTTGAAGTGAATTAATCTAGATTCACCACTGTCTTCTCAAAACACTTAGGTCTTTTCAATACAAGAGACTCAACTTTGGAATATCGGCCAAAACAGAAATTTTTCATGAGACAATTAGGAAAATTATATGACCAATAAATAGAGGCTTAAATATTAGTGATGATAATCTTGCATTTGGGCAGACTGAAAAAGAGCATAACTCTTTACTATAAGCGTGCACAAAACTCGAGAAGCAGATCTCGGGCCAAATGATGACTAATGTATGTTCATTAAAAGTGAATTGTCAAACAAACAATTGTGACCAGACGCAACAAACGTTTTGACTATGCACAATAGAAAAATACCTTGTGAAGTGTCCAGGGTGGGAGCGATCTTGGGAATGGCAATTTATTATGTAGCTACATACCACTATTTGCCACAATATATGCACCATTTCATAAAATGACAATAAAGGGACATTTTCAACTGGACTAAAGAATGTGCTGAAGCATTTAACAAGAAAGAAAATCTTGTTTGCAAAATATATGGATTACTTTGATCATCAGCTATCCACAGAGGTAAGAGTGGGTGCAAGTACAGTTGTTCTGGTGCCAAACTTGTATACCACAAACCTGGCAAAGATTCATCTTGACACATAATTTAATAGGCAAGGTGAAGATTAAATTAAGTACAGAAGGCATATCCTCAAGCTAAAAGAAAGTTTTGCTGTAGTGTGGGCTTGTGAATGCCATGATCTAGTACTTCACAAAATATACTGCAATCCAAATGCAAAAATTCCACCAAGAATTAAAAGATGGGAAATTAAATTTATGGATTACAACAAAAAAAGTCCATAAATCGGGCAAAGATTACAATCCAGCAGAATATGGTTCACAACACCCATTATCAATTTAAGATAAAAACAGCACTCTAGCTAAGAAGTATTTTAACTTTATTAGACAACAGTCAACATCTGAATGACTAATGCAAGAAGAATTAGAAAGGCCTCAAGCAAAGAGGCCACGTTACAGGAAGTAGAAAAAATGATATGATTGCACAAGGGGAGATATGTAAACTCTGCAATGAGATCTCAGAAGGAAGTAAATTCAGTTCTAGCTTCCACAGTCAATTGATAATAGCATCAAAAGGTCTACTATTGAGAGGGACAGTGACAGTAATACCACAACTATTATTCAGGAGAGTTGTTGATAACACTCATTAAAGTCACAGGAGTATTTTATTAATGAAAAGTCTTAGGAGAAGAGGTTTGGTTGTAAGGAATGATACAATGTGCCATCTCTGGGAAAGCACTGGGAAGGTTAATACACATGAGAAATTATGTTATAACTTCCCAAACATGCGGGGTCTAATACAGCTGTGTATTTTTATGGTCTGATGGAATATTAGAATATTACTTTCTTTTGAGTATTGATGAATACTTACAATTTTCCATTGCCCGGCAAGTAATTTCTACTTCTGCACTGGCTCTGCTTCCAATGTTAAATTAAGCATTGTTCAGTCATGCTTAATTTAGACAATGGACCCATATTTAGTGGAGTAGAATTTCATTGATTCATACACTCCCACAAGCCAATAACCGGGCTGAAAAATGTATGTCTACTGTCAAAAAGCTAGTCAGCATGCTAATCGGATGCAAATGAAATTACATCAGGTAATATGTCAAGTGTTATGGGACTGCAGAACAACTCAAAATGCTTCTTGAGTAAAGACCCCCAAACGAGTTTATATTTGGGCATGTTAGATAAACCAGACTTCCAAAATGTCAATGTGACTAACAACCTGGACATGAAACTATCAGATTCTCTAGGTGAGTCACACGGAAGCCAGGACGTCAAAATGGACAAATATGATCTAAATTGAAGAGGCTAGTATTTATTTTTCATTCTCGCTTCTATTATCTTTTCCTATTTACCTTGTTGTGCTTCATTTCTATACGTGTTGAAAAGGGGAGGGTGAACTATCTCAGGCTAGTTAACCATGGTGTCTATTAATATTTATTGAGACCCGGTTCTGAGTTTTTAGAATGATTGATAGGCAATGTGTGGAATATTGATATTCGAAGTTATAAAGCTTCTGAGCTGTTGATGCTTTTAGTAAATGATAAAAAATATGAATAGAAAACCAGCTCCTTGGTCATGTTATCAGGTATTGAAAATAGACTCGAACAGAGAAGTGATTAGCATATTGTACGATTAAACCACAAAATGCAGCTCTATAGAATCTGGCTTTAATGATTTCAAAGCTTTTGTGATCTTGCTTCTGTGAAGACACAACAAGGTCAATACTTGCTAATGCTATAGTAACGCTTGTCTAGGGACGGTCTGAAAAAGGTTAAATGGATTAATAAAAAACATTTTTATTTGTCGCAATAAGTAACAAAATTTCTCATCAAGTTTCACACTCCTGTTTTCATGCAGAACATGGGCATAAAAGGTTGAAGGTTGTGTTTGTCAGTGGTGGCGATGTCAATGTTTGGTGTGAATCGAGACTGGATCCCACACTTAAGCATGTAGCCTTAAATAAAATACAAGTTATTACTTTAGATAATGAGAGAAGAGAGGGGTTATGATGCACAGATAAACTCTGCACTAGTTATTTTGCTCATGTTGGTATAAAGCTTCTTCTAACTGCTCTGCTTTCCAACTTTCATCTCTCTGTGGAATTTTTTTGGGGGGCTTTAGTATAGGGGCATAAACGTTTCCAATAAATGGATCAATTACATCAATGTATATGTACCAAAAACAAAAACAATGACAATTAACA